>NC_057419.1:20511023-21111023 GCF_019320065.1 Cervus canadensis
ATTGGAAATCAGACTGTCCTTAACCCAAATGTGACTTCTGGTGAGTGTTCAAGGCCTGAGATGATGATGATGAGAATGTTGTCTTCTAAATTCATCGTCTCACTGCTTCTGTCCTGAGAAGATACTTGTCAAATGTTGTACCTGGCATATTTCAGGTGATATTTAAAGATGGAGAACCCTCTGGCTTCAAAATTCCCCCATGGATAATGACAATTAACTTAAATTTGGATTTATACAAAATGTGATAAAAATAACTTAGTATTTTAATTATTGGCAAACCTGTTTTCAGTTTTTAGAGTAGATATAATTTAAAATAGAAGCCAGTATGCCACAACTTCTCATGATGTTACTTTTCCACTTAGCTTATTAATAGATAGTAGGAGAATATTTTAAAATACCATCCAAATGTGTTTTCTTTTTTTTTTCCAAATGTGTTTTCTATGTTTGTAGGTACGTTTTATTTAAAAAAGAGAGAGAGAGAGAGAAAAAAAAAAGAATCACTTGCTGTTCTTCTCTCATGAAGATCATGCCAGGAGATGAAGGCTTAGTGTCCTGGGAAGAAGTGGGTATGGTAGAGGACACATGAATCATTGCTTAGCTTGACATTTCATCTAGACTTTTAAAAGCCCTTCCTGGAACAATAATCTTGAAAGGCAGACTAACAAGGGAAAGCAAAGGCTTTTCTCAGGATTCCAAAAGTTGGGCTCTCATAAAATAGAAACCAAAGCTTAGAGGGTTGACCATGGTAAAGTCATAGTGTAGGAAGGATGAAGAACCAATGTAAGGAAGGGGAGCCCCTACATATGAGAGAGGGACCACCCTGCCAGTTCAGGGAGTTGAAGCTAGAAGAAGCAAGTCCCCACCCTTCCCACCTTCCAGATAAGACATGGGGGCCAAAGAAAGGCATGGTAGAAGCACCCACTTGGGCTTGGGAGAACCTGAAAGCATCGGGGTAAGTGACCACCTCACCAGGCACATCCTGAATTACTACGAGTATTTCAGGAACCTGCGACAGCATTGGCTTTCATCTTCTGGACACAGAAGTAAGGTGATGTCAGTCTCACAGACTTGTGTTCTCTGGAAGGAAGGGGGCAGTTCCTGGGTGCCTGACTCAGGCATGGAAGCACTGGGAGGGCAGAGGTACTTGTGAAGGCCTGTGGGGGCCTTGCAGAGTTGGGGGACCTCCCAGAAGAGGCAATGGCAGCAGGGGTTGCCAGCACAATATCTAAAAGACCAGGCACCCCTCAGTGGAGACCAGGGCAGGATGCCACGTAATCAGGTAAGCCAAGCCACCTTCCACGTTGAGAACAGCAGGAGGACCAGGCTACCTTCTCCCAGCCATAAAAATGCGCCTAGTCACCATATTAGAAAACAAGAGAAGGAGGAATCTTTGATAAGGAGGCAGAATTTGGAAAAACTAAATAACTATCCCAAAAAACCAATGAAAGCTAGAAGAAACTGAGATGTCTATAATTAGCACCATCAATGGAGGTAGGTGCTCAAGAACAAGAAGTAAAGTTATATTTCTGTGCATCTCAGTTTGTAAGTTTTCAGTGTTCAATCTGGTACACTTTTTTTTTCTTGTGGCCATGCCATGCCGCACGTGGGATCTTAGTTCCCTGGCCAGAGATTGAACCCACACCCGCTGTACTGAAAGTGCAGAATCTTAACCACTGGACCTTCAGGCAAGTCCTAAGACTGGTACATTTTTTTTAAATAAGCCTAATTTATTCAAAGAAGCATGGGTATCAGAGTTGTGGCAAATGCATGGGAATGAAGAAGAGTGTTTCAGTTTGAGGGCTACTCCTCAATTTCTTGGCTGATTAGTGCTGCTAAAACAAGAAATAAGGAGAAAAAATGCAGATTGGCAGAAGGAGAAGCTGTGGCCGTGAGTCTGCAACAAAGGTTAGAGATGCTACTGGAATAATGAGTCGGAGACTCTGAGGAGTCAGGGCCCTTCTTGCACTCTGCCTGACTGATGCGACCACCCACTGTTTCTGGAGTATGAGCTGGGCTCAGGAATGGTGACAAACTGAACCTATTGTCCCTACACGTTTGAGCTTCACATTCCCCTGGTAGGCTTCCATCCACTGAAAGCTTTTCATTTCTCCCTAAAAGACACCAGCTCAGTTTCCCCCAGCTCTTTTTAGGAAGGCTTTCCTGCTCCCCAGCCTGGTTGTTATAGTCATCTATTGCTGTGTAATAAATTACCCCAAACTCAGTGACATGGAACAACCACATATTATGCTTTTGCATTCTGTGGGTTCTGTGGGTCAGGAATTTGGACAGGGTACAGCAGGATTGGTTGATCTCTGTTATATGGTGAAACCTCAGAAGGTGATGATGACCTGGCCTCATGGTGCTAGAATCCTCTGTAGACTTGTTTACTAATGTGTTTGGGACCTTCCCTGAGGTTGTTAGCCAGAACATCTACACATGACTTCTCTGGGTAGCTTGGGCTTCCTCACAATATGGTGGTTCAGTCTCAAGGATGACTATCCCAAGAAAGAGAGAAGTGGCTAGAAGATATGTTGGCTTTTCTAATCCAGAAGTCACACATCACTTCTACTGCATTCTATTTGTTGAGGCAGTTACAAAATCCCAACCAGTTTCAAGAGGAGGAAAAATAAGAGTCCACCTCTGGATGGGAGAGTGGCAAGTTTCTGGAAAAGCAGATGGAGATATTGTTAAGGCCATTTGTTGGAAAATATCATCTGCCTCACATGTCTATTCCCTTTCTCAGTACAAGAATAGAAACTATTAGACACCCTTCAACCCATTTCTTTTTCTTCCTGTCATTTTACTGCGGTCTTATTCCACATTCTTTGCCTTTCTATCTTCTTCCAAAATGAGTGTTACTCTGTATCATCAGGGGTTTGATCCCTTGGTTGGGAAAATTCTCTGGAGGGAGAAATGGCAACCCACTCCAGTATTCTTGCCTGGAGAATCCCATGGACAGAGGGGCCTCATGGGCTACAGCCCATGGGATCGCATGGAGTTGAACACAATTGAATGACTAAAACAACAGCTATATCTTCAGGGCTCACTCCCCCATACATTCCCTTGATCCATCACTGCCCACCCCAGCCTGCCCCTGTTACTCTCCTATAATGAAACCTGCCTGTGTATACAGGTCCCACCTGGTCCTCTTCACACGCCTCTGTGAGACTTGAGGCTTGGGAAACTGATGGGAAAATGCTGATAATCTGGCTACTATTATTCCTGTAAGAAACTGTCCATCTCTGACCCAGGAGTCTGTCTTCTACCAGTATCCATAAAAGCATGGCAGGCTAGCTTGGTAGTTTGCAAGCAGGCTGGACTCTTAGGCCCTTTACAGTTCTTGACACCTGCTTTGTGCCAGGTGCTCCATATACAATATGGGTATTATTCACAATAAATCTGTGGTCTAGATGTGAATCGCCCCCATTTTCTAAATAAGGAAATCGATTCTAAGAGGTTTAGAAACTTGCTCAAGTGAGTGGCAGTGTCTAGAGTTGAACTCAGGACAGTCTGTTTGCAAAGCTGAGTTTCCCACAGTCCTGGAGCAATTCTGCTTCCATAACTTCTTTTTGCTTCAGGGAGACAATGAATCTTGGTTACTTAATCACTGGCCAGTGTCCCAAAGATTATTCACCTACTGTAGAGGGGAACAAAACTATTTCAAGATTGCCTTCTACTTGACTTGTGAAGTCTTTGGAAATTCAGGGCTATTTGAAACAAAAATATGAGTCTTCACTGTATTTCATTTCTTTGTGGCTTTTAACATATATTTTCTCTCTTTTACAAAGCTCTATGTGGAATTTGAGAACCTGGTAGTTGGTAATTTTTCTCAAGGAAGAGAAACATTGAGACATTTGTTCTTGAAAAAATAAATCCATGTATGCACATGTATACCCACACATATATACAATGGAGCAATCTATTCAGAATTCATTTTTATATAGAGGACTGCTGTTATGCAAATACACACAGACCCACTCTATGCCTTAAAGACATTTGGTGTATGAAGAACCAAGAATGGCAGGAAGGAGAAGGAGGCAGAAAGAAAGAGACAGGATTGCAGAGACACACAGAATAAATCTCCCTTCTCTGGGCTCTTAGATGTCTTTGGAATAAATACTGTATGGTGACTCGAAAGCATATTGAATATTTTAACCCTCCCTTTAGAAGTGGCTTCTCTGGTGGCTCATAGAGTAAAGAATCCACCTGCAATGCAGGAGACCCGAGTTCGATCCCTGGGTTGGAAAGATCCCTTGGAGAAGGGAATGGCTACCCACTCCAGTATTCTTGCCTGGAGAATTCAATGGACAGAGGAACCTGGGGGGGCTCCCGTCTGTGGGGTCGCAAAAAGTGGGACACGACTGAATGACTAACACTTTCACTTCACTTTAGAAGTAGAGCTCCACGGGCTGGGGAATGGCTGCTGGGGCTCCCTCAGGCCCACATGCCCATAATTCCCCAGTAGCATCCACGCCCCTTTGTTGAAGAAATTGAGTTGAGGGACTTCCCTGGAGGTCCAGTGATTAAGACCCCACACTCCCAATGCAAGGGTTGCAGGTTAGATCCGTCTCTGAGGAGCTAAGATCCAACATACTGTGTGGCACATGTGCCAAAAAATAAAATAAAAAAATAAAAAATAAACTGAGTGAGAGTAGCAACAACATTTGAAGCACTCTAGATCCCAAATCCAGTTTTGATGCCCTTCTAGAAGGATTCCCTCCCCACCCACCCCCCAGCATTGGTGATGACAGATCAGGTTAATGGCAATGGCATATCTTGCTGTTTGCTACTCCACATTCTGGGTGGACTCTAAGTGGCTTCCATGACCCAGGAAAATAAAAAGAAGGGTGGGGGCAAATTGGCCTCATACCTAAGCTTTGAATGCAAAAACAACTAATACTGTCTCCATGTGCTTTCCCATCCCCCTTCAGCCTGCTGACTTGGGGCTGACTTCACTGGGTTCACCGGAGCCCCCAGGTTTAATTAGCATAACTGTGGCTGTGAGAGCACATGGCAAAGATTAGGGTTTCCATGACCTCACTGATTCTGGAGAACACTGATATTTCTGAAAATAAATATATTTTTTCCTTCTGGGATTAAGAACAAATCTAATAACACAGGACGCCTCCTCTGAACCTTCTCTTACCGTCTCCCCAGCCCTCAAGTACAGATCCTCTTATTTCCTTATCTGCAGCCAAGTTTAAGAATGTGTTTAAATGAAGTCAGGGTTGAGAGGTACAGACATGGGCTGCTTATCAACACTCTACCCAGTAGTGTGGTCCTTTGTCTCCTGCATCCCCCATTTTGGAAATGACTGTACGAGGCCTAGTCTGTAATGTACAGGACATATAGTCCCTTTCCCCAACAACCGCATTTGGACAGGTAGGTCCTTTTCTCCCCTATTTAATTCCCCTCTTGGTGAGCTGCTGTCATAGGAATCAGAAGTTGCTTCTTAGCAGACTCTGTGGGTTCCCTGTCCATAACCCTTGAAGTCTGCCATGCTACAGTGTTCCCACTGGTTTACATTTGGCAGCATCTACATCTCTTTGCCACATGGCTTTTTCTGGAACAGTGGGGGTCACCATGCTCTTACGTGTGGCAGGCTTGAAGTACCAAGGAATTAACACCCCTGAGAGCAGCCTTCAAACAGTGAATCTTGGTTGTTGTGTTAGAAGTACCTCAGCAACCTTTCTCCTCATGTGGGATAAATTTGAAACTTGTGTTTTATACCATTTCCCAGGCTTCTTCATGGGATTCATTGCCAATTACCTATTGTGGATAGAAGACTTAATCATGTACTCCTTATTGGTGGATGCCTTCTCTTTTCTGAATCACTTGTCCACTCTCCTCTTTGTTTTCACTAAACCTCCCAAAAAGACTATTTGTACTGAATTCTTGGGGGGAACCCAAACTAAGACACCCTCTAAATATTATATAAGACCATTAAAGAAGCTTCCATTAACCCTTTATCTGTAAGGGTAAGGAAGCATGGGCTCATGATCCCAATAGCCTTAGAGGCTTCAGCAGAGGGGAGAATCTTTGGCTAAGAAGTTCCATGTGAGCAAATGCATTGGTCTGTTATCCTCAAAACAGGCCAAGCAGCTCCAGTTGAGTATTTTCAAATACTTGCTCATTGGTCAGTTTTCTTTACCCAATTTCATCTCTCCCAGTGGTAAAGTCAAGATTACTTCTGCGATAAGAATAGTCCACTGCCTTTATAGGTTGGGGATCTGGGTTTCAATCCCCTCTCTCCCATTTGTGGTATAATTGGACATGTTTTTAAATTCTTTTGAACTTTAGTTTACTTATTTCTAAATTCAGGACAAAAATACTTATTAGGTAATTCATTTAACAAATATTTTTGTGTTAGCTCCCTGAGGATACGGTCATGAATAGTTATAGTTTCTTCTCTCATGATACTCACTGCATAGATGTGGGTTATGGAGTCAGGCAGCTTGCCTTTAAATTCAACTTCCAACTAACTCATTGACCTCACAAAACCTGTTTTTCTTTGTAAAATGGGGCCAATTTTCTCACAGAGGTGTGAAAAATAATATCTATGATCAAGGTAAAAAACATAATACATTATTCTCAGTATGCATAAAATGTTTTATTAGTCGGTAAGTCATAAGAAGTTTAGAATAATTAATATTTATTGAGTGTATACTACATGCCTGTTGTTGTTCAGTCACTAAGTCATGTCTGACTCCTTGTGACCCCATGAACTGCAGCATGCTAGGCTTCCCTGTCCTTCACTATCTCTTGGAGTTTGCTAAGATTCTTGACCATTGAGTCAGTGATGCTTTCTATCATTTCATCCTCTGCCACCCCATTCTCCTTCTGCCTTTAGTCTTTCCTGGCATCAGGGTCTTTTCCAGTGAGTCAGCTCTTCATATCAGGTAGTCAAAGTGTTGGAGCTTTAGCTTCAGCATCAGTCCTTCCAGTGAATATTCAAGGTTGATTTCCTTTAGGATTGCCTGGTTTGATCTCCTTGCAGTCCAAGGGACTCTCAAGAGTCTTCTCCAGCACCACAGTTTGAAAGCATCAGTTCTTCTGCACCCAGCCATCTTTGTGGTCCAACTCACATATCCGTACATGACTACTGGAAGTGATGTCTCTGCTTTTTAATACCTTGTCTAGGTTTGTCATGGCTTTTCTTCCAAGGAGCAAGCATCTTTTAATTTCATGGCTGAAGGTCACCATCCACAGTGATTTTGGAGCCCAAGAAAATAAGATCTTATCTCTCACTGTTTCCACTTTTTCCTCATCTATTTGCCATGAAGTGATGGGACTGAGTACCATGATCTTCATTTTTTTTGAATGTTGAGTTTTAAGCCAGCTTTTTCTCTCTCCTCTTTCACCCTCATCAAGAAGCTCTTTAGTTCCTCTTTACTTTCTGCCAGTAGAGTGGTATCATCTGCATATCTGAGGTTGTTGGTATTTCTCCTGGCAGTCTTGATTCCAGCTTGTGAGTCACTGATTAAACATTTTAAATACATAAACTGATTTAGGTCACCCAGGAATCCTTGGACACTATTCTTAGCCATTTTTACCATTCCCATTTTACAAATAAGGAAGTGCAGGAAGGCCAGGTAGCTTGTTAAAAGTCACACTGCTGATATACAGAGTCAGGGTTTGAACCCAGCTGGTCTGGATGCAGAACCCACACTCACATCCTTCCACCTTCACTTCTCAAGATGTGGTTCTTGGAGGAGCATGTTAGAAATGCAGAGTCTTGGACCACCCCAGACCTACTGAATCAGACTCTGCAGTTTAACCAGATGCCCGGGTGATTCACTTGCACATTACAACTGGAGTCCTCTATTCTGTCCCATGCCAACTGAAGTTGTTGAGTTGGGGGCTAAAGTCTAGAAAGGCCTGAATTGAAGAAAATTAAGTGAAATACAGTGTGCTTTATCTTAAAGTCTTTGTTATATAGGTGCTTAATAAACACACACACACACACATGCATATACAAACACATCCACAAATGTACCGCCATTGTGAATATGAACATGTAGCAGTGACTGGTGAAGGCTTAGCTTCCTCCCCTACCACAGCTGCCCCCACAGCTGCCTCTGGCCCTACCTCGTTCAGCCACTAGGCATTACTGCGATAGCCCGAGTCTCTCACCTTGCCAGTTCAGGAAGGAATTTGCATAGGCATAATTGGCTTGTTTCCTTCCCTTCTTTGTTGTCATGGTTACTCAGTTCATTTGCAAGCTCCTTTCCTATTAACCTGAGAACCACTCAGAGAGTCTCCTTCCAGGGGGAGGGGAATCATACATGAAGGTTGAGGCAGAGTCCTAATTATCAGGGATCTGGGTGATGATTTTAGATGAAGATATGTCCAAAGTAGAAACAATTTCTAAGATCCAGCCTGAAACCAGTTCATCTGGAGACCTCTTCTTCTGATTTGGGGTGGAAACTCTGTATCTTAACCTGTGTGCAGAGTATGTGTTCTGAAGCAGAAAAGAAGTCATCATTGTACTGTGACTCAGCGTAGAAACTCTAGGCAAAGACACATTTCCCAGGGCAATTCCATTCTTCCAGTTAGTTGCTCAGGGGGAAAAAAAAGTTTAGCTCATTAAGCCTTTGCCCTGAATGACGTGAATCACAAAAGAAACTCAAGGTACCCTAGTCATCCCTCACTTACTTACCCTAGACCCCAAATGACTGCGTATCCCTGATTCAGCCATCTGCTATACACACACCGGGGTTTCCAGGTGTCGTAGTGGTAAAGAATCTGCCTGCCAATGCAGAAGACGTGGGTTCGATCCCTGGGTTGGGACAGTTCCCTGGAGAAGGAAATGGCAACTCACTCTAGTATTCTTGCCTGGAGAATGCCATAGACAGAGGAGCCTGGAGGGCTACAGTCCATGGGGTCGCAGAGTTGGACACGACTGAGCATATACCCAAACCACTCAAAAATTGAATGGCTTAAAATTTGTTGTTGTTCAGTTGCTGAGTTCAAACTCTTTGCAACCTCATGAACTTCATGCCAGACTCCTCTGTCCTCCAATATCTCCTGAAGTTTGCTCAAATTCATGTCCATTGAGTAGGTGATGCTATCTAACCAACTCTTCCTCTGTTACCCCCTTCTCATTTTGCCTTCAAACTTTCCTAGCTTCAGGGTTTTTCTAGTCAGTCGACTCTTCGCCTCAGGTGGCCGAAGTATTGGATCTTCAGCTTCAGCATTAGTCTTTCCAATGAGTATTCAGGATTGATTTCCTTTAGGATTTATCTCCTTGCTGTCCAAGGAACTCTGAAGAGTCTTGTTTAGCACTACAGTTCAAAAGCATCAATTCTTTGATGCTCAGCCTTCTTTATAGTCCAACTCTCACATGTGTACATGACTACTGGAAAAAAACATAGCTTTGAATATACAGATCTTTGTCATAAAAGTGATGTCTGCTTTTGAATACACTGTCTAGGTTTGTCATAGCTTTCCTTCCAAGGAGCAAGTGTCTTTTAATTTTGTGGCTGTAGTCACCATCCACAGTGATTTTGGAGCCCAAGAAGATAAAACCTGTCACTGCTTCCACTTTTCCCCCTTCTATTCGTCATGAAGTGATTGGACTAGATGCCATGATCTTAGTTTTTTGAATGTTGAGTTTTAAGCCAGCTTTTTCACTCTTTTCTTTCACTCTCATCAAGAAGCTCTTTATTTCCTCTTCAGTTTCTGGCATTAGAGTGGTATCATGTGCATATCTGAGTTTGTTGTTATTTCTCCTAGCAATCTTGATTCCAGCTTGTGATTCATCTAGCCCAGCATTTTGTATGACATACTCTTCATAGAAGTTAAATAAGCAGGGTGACAATATGTAGCCTTGTCTTATTCCTTTTCCAATTTTGAACCAGTTGTTCCATGCCCAGTTCTAAATGTTGCTTCTTGATCTGCACACAGGTTTTGCAGGAGGCAGGTAAGGTGGTCTGGTATTCATGTCTCTTTAAGAATTTTCCACAGTTTGTTATGATCATCCACACAGTGGAAAGCTTTAGCGTAGTCAATGAAGCAGAGGTAGATGTTTTTCTGGAACTCCCTTGCTTTCTCCATGATCCAATGGATGTTGGCAATTTGATTTCTGGTTCCTCTGCCTCTTTGAAACCCAGTTTGTACATCTGGAAGTTCTCAATTCACGTGCTACTGAAGCCTAGCTTGAAGGATTTTGAGCCTAACCTTGGTAGCTAGCATATGAAATGAGTACAATTGTATGGTAGTTTGAACATTTTTGACATTGCCCTTCTTTGGGATTAGAATGAAAACTGACCTATTCCAGTCCTGTGGCCACTGGTGAGTTTTCCAAATTTGCTAACATACTGAGTGCAGCATTTTAACAACATCATGTTTTAGGATTTTAAGTAGCTCAGCTGGAATCCTGTCACCTCCACTAGCTTTGTTTGTAGTAATGCTTCCTAAGGCCCACTTGATTTCACACTCCAGGATGTCTGATTCTAGGTCAGTGACCATACTATTATGGTTATATGGGTCATGAAGACCTTTTTTGGGTAGTTCTTCTGTGTATTCTTGCCACCTCTTCTTAATTTCTTCTGTTTTTGTTAGGTCCTTACTGTTTCTGTCCTTTATCATGTACATCCTTGCATGAAATGTTCCCTTGATATCTCCAGTTTTCTTGAAGAGATGTCTAGTCTTTCCCATTCTCCTGTTTTCCTCAAATATCAGTCTCTTTTTTTAAAATTGCACACATTTTAATGGGTTGATTGAGCCAAGCCAGATGGTTCTTCTGTTGCAGGAGAAGGGGGAGCGAGAGAATGGTTGTATTCCAGATCTCATCCAGGCTGCCAACTGAGGGTTCTTGGCTTCACACAGAAAAGAATTCAAGAGGGAGCCAAAGTAGAGTAAAAGTAGATTTATTCAGGGAGATACACACTCCATAGACAGAGGGCAATCAGTCTCGGACAGCACGAGAGGCCCCCGGGGTATGGGATGGTTAGTTTTTATGAGCTGGGTAATTTCGTAGGCAAACACAAGGGAGGACTATTCTAACTATTTTGGGAAAGGGGCAGGGGGGAGGCGGGGTCTCTTGGAATTGGGCCACTGCCCACTTTTTGGCCTTTTATGGCCACCCTTGAACTGTCATGGCACCTGTGGGTGTGTCATTAACCTGCTGATGCATTATAATGAGCATATGATGAGGCTCAAGGTCTACAGGAAGTCTAATCTTCCACCATTTTGGGCCTAGGAGGTTCTAATCAATTTTTTCAATTATGTTCACTTTTTTGATTGAGGTATAATTAATTTACAATATTATGTTAGTTTCAAGTGTACAGCAAAGTGATTCAGTTATATATATACACATGTATATGTGTATATGCATATATACTTTTTCAGATTCTTTTCCATCATAGGTTATTACAAGATATTGAATATAGTTCTCTGTGCTATATTTGTGGAATCTTAAAAAAAATGATACAAGTGAACTTATTGACAAAGCAGGAATAGACTCACAGACATAGAAAACACACTTCTGGTTACCAAATGGAATAGCAGGCTGTATGAGGAGGTAAATTAGGAGTTTGGGACGTAACCAGTTTTTGTCGTATCCCATTTTTCTCAGTGGCTATGTCATTCTTTTAACAGTTGTGCCCTTCTCCCTTTCTTCCTGTCTCACTTCTGCTGATGAGGTTAACTGGGGCAGCAGTCCTCTGGGTGCTTGATTGGACTGGAATAGCCGACATGACTTTCTCAAGTGGCTGGCAGTTGACACAGGCTTTTGGCAGAAAGCTCCAGTGGGTGGTTGACCAGAGTTTCTTGGTTTCCGTCTGTGTATCGTCTCGATCTAGCTGGGACTTCTCACAGCACAGTAGCTGAGTCCCAGAGGGTGTAGCCCAAGGAAAGCAGTACCCTTTGGTCAAGTGACAGCAGTTCATGGGGAGAAGAAACAGGCTCTCCACCTCTTGATGAGCATGCTGGGAAGGCAGGACTTATTGGAGTTCCTTGGATACTAGCTCACATACCTGGCTTCCTGACCTTTTTGTCCACCTTTCCCCAACTCTTTAAACTTTTCTACTGTGCCATCTGGAAGTCTTGGTCAATGATCAGTAAAATTGCTTCTGTCCTAAATCTCCTCTGTGAATACTTCCTTTATCTTCTTGCTCTCCATGAAACCTGACTTTGTCTTGAGAACACAGCTTTTCATGCTATCTTCTCAGTGGTGGCTGTTTTCTCTCCCATGTTCCTCATATCTCTGGACTGGACAGTGGAGTAGGTACCTTTCCTTGCTATTTGTTTCTTAATTCCCAGACCATTTTCTCTTCTTCCTCACTAATGCCACTTCTGTCTCCATCTTTGAATGTACCACCCACCTCTCCTGGTTACAGTCACCTGCCAACCCTGGGTCACTTCCTTCTTTCCGCTATGATTTTACATCCTCCTCACTGTCACTCTTGCTGATACTACTCCAGTCCTGATTCTTGGGGACTGTCATATCATGTCAGTGACCTTTCTAATAGGTCTGCCTGTCTGTACTTTGACTTTCCTCCTGCAGTGATTTTGTTTCTCCCCTCTTTAGCTACACTCTCCTATAGTCATATTCTGGAAGTATGTCCAGTTCCTTCATCTCCTTCATAATCTCTGTTCTTCCAAGGCATCAGTCCAAGCAGTTGTTTGGATTCTGTATAAAACAGAACTGGGACATTACAAAATTACACACAGTACCCTTAATGTGGGATGGCTTTAGCTAGTTTATTTAAGAGCTGCTTCATGGAGATGAGCCATACTTACCAGTAGCATGTTCAACACTGGAATGAAGAAACTTGATAAATCTGCAAAAAACGGTGTGGGGCACTCATGGGGCATTTAGAGGCACAAGGGCTGGATTTGAGATCCAGATTTGTGTCTTGGGTATGGTGGTTTATTGGGTGATTCACTTCATTCCTGTGAGTATCAGTTTCCTTACATAAAATGATGAGTCTACCTCCTAGGATTGTTTTGAAGATTAATTAAAACATATATGGGATACCGTACATTGTAAATGTGTAGAGAATGGACTGGAGGGGCTAGTAATTAAGGTGAGCAATGCTGAAAGTTTGTGGTAGCTGCAAATAGACATGGAAAGATAGAAGTGAGATATATGAAGGGATTCAACAGGATGGGGTGATGAGTGGTCATGAGGCTTCAGTGAGAGGGAGATGTGAAGGGTACCAGGAATACCTAACTGGTTTCAGCCCTGTATCCCTGGATGAATGTTGTGCTGCTCACTGAGATAGGAATAGTGCACAAGCAAGGATGAATTTGTTCGGACTCTTAGGAGTTTGATTTGGAAATGCTTGGCTTGGGGTACCCTTGGGCACCCATGAGAAGGTGTCAAATAGGCCACTGGTAGAGGTCTGGAGTGTAAAAGAAATGTGTGGGCATCATCATACACATATCTGAGGCATAGGTGGGGATGAGACTTTTTTGGGAGAGTGGGAACAGGAGACAGTCAATGTCCAAGGATTGAGGAGCTCCAAAATCTAACAGCTTGTTAAGAGGACCAAACTGCCCCGGAGACAGAGAGCCCAGAAAAGAAGGAAGAAGACCAGCAGGGTCTTCACCACTGAAGCCAAGAGAAGTCAAAGTTGTGAAAAGTAGTGAGTGGTCCATAGTGGCTACGGCTTTTGTGAAATCAAATCAGAGAAGAACAGAAAAATGTCTCTTGGGTTTAATGACATTATCTAGTAAATTCTTCAGAAGTATGGGACTGCCTCTGCCCACGTATTTTTTTCTTAGTTTTGGAAATAAGAAACTGAATTACAGTAACAGAAAAAGCTGAACCAGGTTGAAATCACAGAAACCTGGAGTGCGTGGGACCAACTTCTGGTCTGGAGCTTCAGTGTCCTGGCACCTGTGGCCACAAGCTGAGCTCATGGCCCCCTCCTCTTCCTCAGGGTCCAAAGGACTTACAGGAAGTGCGGGACTCTATGCACAGTTGACACTTAAGAAATGTTTGATGATTGATTACATGCACAACCCAGACATTTCTTCCTGCCATGTATTCATCTTCCCCACAGGAATTGGCAGTTTTTTCCCATTTACTGCCTCAAGGTCCTGAGTCATAATCAAACAAAACTTCTGTCCTACTCATTGAAGTGTGCTTTTTAAAAAACCACAATGGCTCTTATGTTCTCACATGCCCGAGAGATTATTTTCTTATTGTGTGCTCTTGGTCATTTCCTTCTTATGTGCAAAAATGTTTGGGAACGGTTCTTTGTGTAGACAAGATGAAAAGTTTGTTTGTTTGCTTTAATGGGAGAAGATGTTTTCACTGTGGGAGGGACAGGAGGCAGGGCACCAGAAGTTTGCGCTCTCTGCCTGGCTATGAAAAATCATCATGAACTAGCTTCCTGCCAATTGCCTTTTATTTTTGAAAAATGGGCTCAGGGTGGTTGCTGCAACTGAAGGTAGCAAAGAGAAGTTATGAAAAGAAAATGAAGCTCTGTGCATGGGTATATATGTGTGAATAATGTGGTACTTTAAGAATGAAGCAGATCCAACAACATTTTCATTCCTACCCTCATGCACATGTGGACGAGTTATGTACTAGAATGTTCATAGCAGCACTACTGCCAGAAGACCCAAACCGAATGCTTGTTCTGTCAGTTAGCTTCTGCTGTGTAACAAACAATTCCAAAATGTAGCAGTTAAAATAATCACCTGTGATTCTGCAGGTCAGCAATTTGGACTGAACCCCCCTGGGTGGTCTTTCTGATCTGGTCTAACTGAGATCAGCCGAGTCTGGCCCAGATCAGGGAACTGTCCAGAAGAACATAAACTAAATACTGGTTGTTGTTATATGTCACTACATTTCAGGTGGTTTGCTGGACAGCAGTGGATCAGTGATACAAAGCTACCTCAGTTCATAGTCTAAAAGGGTATAGGAAAGTTTCTCAAGTTCTTGGAATAAAAGATGTAGTGATGATTCCCCCCACCCCTAACCACCACCAATTTTCCATTCTCCTTTACTTAAAGATAGATTCATGTTCTTGGACACAGGGCAAAGATGGTAACTGCTGAAAATTTCCTTAGTGAATTTAGTTATAGGCTGCTCTAAAATCAAATGGTTTTCTTAAATATAGTGCCCGGCCAATTTGAACAACCACCTGGAGCTTTATGCTGCTGCTGCTAAGTCGCTTCAGTCCTGTCTGACTGTGTGACCCCATAGACAGCAGCCCACCAGGCTCCCCCGTCCCTGGGATTCTCCAGGCAAGAATACTAGATGGGGTTGTCAGTTCCTTCTCCACTGGAGCTTTCTAAACATCTTTAAATCAGAGTTTCTCATCCTCAGAACTGCTGGCACTTTGGACCAGATAATTCTTTGTTGTTTTTTTGCATAAGGTGATGTTGGGCAGTATCCCTGTCTCTACTCACAAGGTGCCAGTTGTGTCCCCTCCTCCAGTTGTGACAACGAAATGTCTCCAAACACTATCAAGTGGCCTCTGGTTAAAAACCATTGCTCTAGAAAAACTGTTTAGGGAACAGCAGCTGGGGAATTGCTCTGCAAACTGAGGAGGGTGATGATGAGTGAGCACCAGTGAAGCAAGTAAAGAGAGAGGGAGAAGAGGAATGCACGTTTATCCACCCCCCCCCCCCACTGTGTGTCTTTCTTATGTGGTTCACGTCTCACAACGCCTCGCACAGATGAGCTGGAGGCTTGGGGACAGAAGGAACATGTATCTCTGAAGGTGGATCTTGTGATCCAGTCCAAGGCTGTCCGACTCTAGTACCCATGTGCTTTCCACCAAGAACCCAGGGCCACCTCCCACTGTGGCCAGGAAAGGGCAGAGACGCTGAGTAGCAGCCACCCAGTGATGGCTGCCAGTCCCAAGGAGGGGGCACCGGCTCTTATGAGCTCAAAGCCAGTACCCAAGGTCTTCTGGGAGAACAAGACGCAGACAGGGTTACAAAGTAGGACGGCACTGACCATCCCAACTGTGGGTCACGGGGTGTTCTCTAGGCCTAGATGTAGGATGTGGAGGACTGTTACCAGCATAGGAGGGGAAGCATATGGGCATTTGAAACCCACCAATAATACCCATACCTCATTAACCTCTGTACTGCTCCTTACAAGATTTTTTAATGTTTAAAAACTGAATTTATTATTTAATAGATAAGGCATGCACATAGTACAAAATTTTAAAGATGCCAAAAATGAACAATAAAGAGTAAGTTTCCCTCATATCTTCATCCCTCAGATCCTTATCTCCTATCCCATAAGGCAATTACTGTTAGCGTTTTTGATATATCCCTCCAGAGAGAGTCTGTGTATCGTCAAGCAAACATATGTATTTTTTTTCCATCATGGCAGCACAGTATATACCTTATTGAGGACCATAACACACACACACTCTCTCACTCTCTCTCTATTGATCTGTCGATCTACCCATCTAGGAGAACCTTTCCTATCAGTACATGAAAATCTGCCCCATTCTTTTTTTTTTCTTTAACTTTTTGGCTGCACCAGATGGCACGTGGGAATCTTAGTTCCCTGACCACGGATCGAACCAGTGTCCTCTGCAGTTGAAGCACAGAGTCTTGACTGCTGGACTGCCAGGGAAGTCCCTGCTTTGTTCTTTTTAATGGTTGCCTAGTATTTAATATTAGGAATGTGTCATAATTTGGTCAACCAGACTTTTAGTGATGGACGTTTACATTGTTTCCACTCTGTTGCTGTTACAAATAGAGCTGCAGTGAGCAGCTAGTTCTGTATATCCATCACCCCCTGACCACCACCACATATGTAAGTCTGTCTGATCACTTGATTTTGTTTCATAACCTTTCATTTTCCCCTTCTGCCTGTGGTGTCAGTGTACTGAGATCAGTATAACTTTAGAAGCCAGGAAAGGAAATAGAGCATCTGAATAAAATATCAAGTATACAATTAACCATGATAAATCAAGCCTCAGAACTAAAAATAGAAAAGAGGTTGATCACACGTGGTAAGTTAAATATTGCATCAGCTGGCTTCTCAGGCCCCAGATAGCTCATCTAGAAAGTGCTCAAGTAGGATGGGACCATAGATACTTTTTAATACATCCCTCCCCTCCCCTGTGTTTTTTGAGGACATTGGCATCCTGAGATGCTTGTAAATAGTCAGGCTTGGTTAGATTGAAATGTAGGTCTTCCAAGTTCTAGTTCTGTGCTCTTTCAAACACACTATGACAATATTTTTGAAACTGAGGAAAAGTATTATTTAAAACCCAAACTGACTGTATCCAGATCTGCCTTCTAAAGTGGTGGCATAATCCACAGCAATAAAGAATGGAATGTCTCCTCCCTTCCGTCAGAGAGTCTGCAAAGTGAGGCACAAGTCAAGGGTGGGTAGTTCACTGTCTTTGCCAGTGGAGTGTTTGGCCCATTGTATAATAAAACATAGAACAGTGATGTGTGGAAATGGCTGTCCATCCAGTGGAGGTGTCGAGAGTTCAGTGACTTTGCATAATACTATGAGAGGAATGGGGCTTTTGGGGGGACCCTGAGATGATGATCCCTAAACTGGGTAAGCAAAGAAATTTAGAAGACAAGCAGCTGGGCTAAGGAACTCAGAGGGTTGGCCAACATATTTTATAAAGACAAAACTCATAGTCAGTTTTATGTTGTTTCACTTTGTTGTGGTGTAGACTCAAAGCTTAAGTTAGCTTCACACATAACTGTGTCTGGTGGATGGCTCTAGGATTGTTTCTTCAGCTGTCTCAGGTCAGAGTGCTGGTTTGACACAGTGTGATTCTCTTGATGCTTTTCTCCCTCACGAGATGGCTGCCCTAGCTCTATTCCAAGCAGTGTTTAAAATACCTTAAAATTCAAGGTAGGAGGACCAGGATGGGAGAAATGTGTTCTTTTAAGGGGGAGAAAAATCTTCCCCAGAAACTGCCCCCACCACCCCCAAGAGGCTTTCCCTCTCTTTGACCAGAACTGACTCTCATTGCCATCCTTAGCTGCAAGGTGGGCTGAGAAGTACCCCAGTCTCTCACTTTATGATTTTCATTCAGTCTTGAAAGCCCTGCCACTGAGTCGAAAGCTATTCATTTTTTTTAATTCATTAATTTCTGTGGGAAAAATGACAATTTAGTCTGTCTCAATCAAAGATACCCAGATAATTTTCATAGATAAAAAATATATCGAGTGAAGGTGAAATCAAATTTTCATAAGAAATGAAGAACAATGTGAAAGTAAATAACTGATGTTTGTACACAAAATATAATGTAGAAACACTAGACTTTTGATAGGAATGGTGGTGGAGAGAGTGTGTGAGTCATTCTTTGGAAGGTGAATTCTTTTGTCTCCACCACTTGTTTCTCCAGCTTTCCAACTTTAGAGAGGGAGTTCTTGGTTATTTTGTTCTTAAGTGCACTTCAATATGAAGTTACAGCCTAGAAATAATCTTTAGTCAAAATAAAAAAAAATAAACACGAGAGTGGTTTGAAGCTTGGGAAATTGCACATGCACAAGGACTAAAAGAGATGGAGCTGACACCTCTTCATCCCTTGCGCTTGGTTTCCATATGCAAAACAGAACATTGTGGACTCATTCAAACATGATGCTCAATCCAAATTCATTCCATATGATATGCTCTGACAAGTAAATATATGTCGAGTAAAATTGGTGAGCGGGACTCAGCCTAAGACTGCAATGATGTCATATCACGTCTTACAGCATATTTGTTTAGTGTGTTTTGGGGTGGAAAAGGTCAATCTGTTGGGGGAAAAAGGGAGTCATTGTTCACAAAGTGGTGCAACTTTTCAAGAGCCACGATAGCAAAAAGTCTGACTGAAGACTGAGCAGTCGTTATGTGAGGTAAAGCAGTACCTGCAAAGGGGGGATGGAATTATCACAATTGTTTTCTCATTTATCATAGTCACCCTTTAGGCCTGGGCCCATTGCCAACCCAAACCAATTAGAGTGAATGTCTTCTCACAGAGAAGGATGGCGGGAGTGGGGGTGGGGCGCAGAGCAGTGGATGCTGTGGGATAGGCCACTAAGCATGTCTGCCAGTGATGCATCTGGTCACTTCCACGTTGCTTGAAAAATGTGCACTTTGTGAGCAGTTAACTGAGGTTGGTAATATGACTTGAATATAATCTTAATCCTGGAGTTAGTAGTTATTGTGGTTCTTAGAAATACTTCACTAACAAGGAACTAATGGCCAGGTGCTGGTGCAGAGTCCTCAGTATCATAGAGACAGGCAGTAGCCACCCTCCACGCTGCAGAAATGGAGCATTGGGCACTTGCACTGAAATCTGAAGATCTATTTGCAGCGTTGTCCCTTTGGCTCTTCAAAGTGACATGCCCCGTTCTGCTTAACAGGCTTGCTGGTGGCTCTGGCAACCATCTCTTAGTACCGTTCATTTGTCATGGGTCTGAAGCATACTCCAAATCTCTTTCCAGATGATCATATTTGGAACTTTCTTTTCCTTGTTGACTTTGAGTTATTGATTCAATGACCATTTGCTGAACATCCATTCTGGGTTAGGCACTTTTCTCAGTCCTGTGGAAAATTCAGAGACAAATCAGCCATGACCCTTTTTCTCAAAGAGCTTGCTGTCTAACAAGGTGATAAAACATGAATAATAATTGTAAAAAGTGTAAAGTACTATCTATACTGTAAAAGTGGGACAGATGTTTCTAAGTGCTTTAAAAAATTAGGACTATTTATCATTATCCTTGAATTTTGTCACATCTCTTGACCTAGTGATTGAAATATATTTAACCTAGGGATTCTTGGACCCCCAGGAAATCCACATGTGAGCTTCAGGTAAATTTCTATGAAGTGTATGCATAAGTGTGGGTCTATGTTTGAGTACATTATTCTGGGAAAAGAATCCTTAATTTTGTCTAATTCTCAAATAAAAGTGTTGTTTAATTCATAATAATACACTTCTAGAAACCCATCTTTAGAAAATAGACATGTAGAAAAAGATTTATTATTAAGGATATTTATCATAGCATTATGTGTAATAGTATGAAACTGGAAACTACCCAAATATGGAACAACTGAGAATTACAGTACATATGTACATAGAATTTATGTTCATGTTGAAATGAGACATCAAAAAATTAACATGAAAATATGCTCATAATAAAATGTTAGATTAAAAAAAACTATATCCATAGTATGCTCTCAATTATGCTTTAAAAAAATGGAAAAGGCTAAAGGGATAACAGGAAAATATTAACAGTGATTATCTCCTCTTTAATCTTTTCCATATTTCTCAACTCTTCTACAATAAGCATGGATCACTTCACAATTAAGAAAAAATGAAAGTTGTACAAAAACTAGTACAGATGAAGTCTCACAGCAGTTCTGCAGTGAGATGTCTTTTATTTGGGATATCAGAGGGGCCTCTTAGAGGAGGTGGTCTCATAATAACTTTGAGTCCTGGTCACAGTCTTGACTTTCTGTGGGGCTGGGAGAGGGCAATCAAAGAGAGTGGTTAAAGATGTCAAGAGTTGAAGGAGAGATCTCCATGTCAAAGTTGAGGTGTGGCAGTGACCTAATCCCTCTCCCCAGAAGTCCTGGAGCAGGCAGGGCTGGCCTGCTTCCTGGCAAGCAGCAGTTTGGAGTGCAGACTGACTCCAAAGGCCTCTCAGAACCCCTGAGATATAGCCTATAACATCCAGGGACCCTTCCCATTCTGTGCTAGAGAGTTCAACATGGGGTTACACTGGATAAATGATGGAAGGATAGGAGTAATCAGAAGTTTGGCAGGTGGACTTTTTGGGGAGGGATTAGCCAAAAGTTGTGAGTGGGATTGTTAGACTCAGGGAAGAATGGTGAGAAAGCTACACACACACACATGTATCTTTGTGACTTAAACTGTTTTGAAGCCAGATGTCTTCGTGTGAACCTATACTTTTTAATCCCTTATATACTCAGAGGAAAATAAAAGCTAGTAACAGATTGATTAATGCCATATGGTGTAAGATTATTCTGTGTAATGTTTATTAGTACAATTTGCTATTCTACATTAGCTTTAACAAGACAGTATCTTTTAAGGAACTGATTATGTACTTTGACCTATTAATTCTTTGGGAGAATGACACTGAAGAAATTGACTCAAAAAGAGGGAAAGTAGATCTTCGCAACTTTGTATGGCAGTGGAAAATATTAGAAATCCCCTTGTGTAATTACAAACTCAAAGGTGCTTACATATATTAAATAAAAGAAATATATTATTACTATGAAAATGATCAATTTATGGGTTTTGAGAGTTATATGGCTACATCAGTAAAGTTGGGTTAGGAAAAAAAGAGCACAAAACTAGTATGTATAGATAGATTGACTGCATTTTGTTACAAGATGTCCATACACTATGGGATCACAGTCTTAAGAATACTGCATGCTATAAGGTTAAGACTTCGGGGTCTGTGCTAAATGGTTTTATTTTGACAAGTATTCATCCTCATTTCTTTATATGCTCTCCCCTCTACTGAAGGTTGCCAAGACTAGTAGCTACATCTTCTAGAAACCCTTGCCAGCCAGCTTTCATAATAAAGTCCTCCAATGATAGGGATGTTTGCAAGATTTGAAAAGCAGAAGAGAAGCAGAAGTTATTAGAATGGCAACAGAAGTTGTGTGTGCTTTTTGAGACAATAGATGTGAGGTTTGCCAGCAGCTTCTAGACATTCTTTTGTAGATTACCCATTTCAGTGTTGATCTCCATGAATGGGAGCTTTCTACAATTTTTGCCAGTTCCTGTTTTCTTGGAAGCTAGGGACAACTTTTCCTACCATCATTTCTTGAGCCCTTCCAATGGTTTTGTAAACATTTAATTTTATGCATTAAATCTTTTCCTTCTCAGAGTACCTAGAGTGGTTTCTGATTTCCTGACCAAACCCTGACTGATGTATGATATGCGTGTGTATACTCATCAGCTAAGTCGTGTCTGACTCTCCGACTCTTTTATGACCCCATGGACTGTAGCCTGCCAGGTTCCTCTGTCCATGGGATTTCCCAGGCAAGACTACTGGAGTGGGTAGCCATTCTCTTCTCCAGGGGATCTTCCCCACCCAGGGATTGAACTCATGTCTCCTGCATTGGCAGGCGGGTTCTTTACTGCTGAGCCACCAGGGAAGCCCCCTTTTGCACTCATACCACCATCATTTTTGTCATCTTTGGCATATGTACCTTACACGAAATAATAGACTGGATCAACATATGTTGTCATAAAAGTAAGAAAGTGAAAAGAAAATCTTATCACTTCTAAATATTTATTACATAGCTTGAAAATATAATGAGTTTGTGTTTGAGTATGTGTGTATTTTATGGGGATTATATAGATCAGCTTACAGATTGATGTAAAAACTTCCTATCAAATGAAGTCAAGGTTGGGAGCATTTATTTATTTGATAGACATTATCAACGCTGCTTTCACATTCAAACAAAAGAGGTGTCCAGACTCTGTACTAGCATGTGTCATTATCAAAATAACACAGTCTGTATGTGTATATACATAATTTCTCTGTGTATATACATACATATAAGATATACATATGTGTGTGATTTTGTTCTTGTAAAGATATGGAAATGTAATTGAAACAATACCCTCTGGCAACTTTAAGCACTTCACATCTTTTCCTTTGTCTCCTCCAAACCATTTCATTTTACCGGAGGCAAAGCATGAAACATGGAGTCCAACCAAGCCTGTTACACTGCCAGCCAGATGCAAAAGAGTCCTTGCATGGGCTGCTGTCTCAAACAGCAACAGGGCTCTGGGAAATTATTTGCAAAAGTGGCCACAACAACTCTATCTTCTCCTACATGCACCCCTGTCATTTTGCAGTGTGACTCAGCAACAGTTCCTACCCAGGTATGGAGTCAGTTTTTCCACCCCTTGAATCTCGTCTTGACCTTGTGACTTGTTTTAAGCACTGGGGTATTAGAAAACATGGTGGAAGCAGAAACTTGAGAAGTACTTCCGCACTGAGGTTGTCCTCTCTTGATGCTCCTGGGAATCCTGAGAGCTCTATCATGTGAGTAAGCTGGGGCTGGCTGGCCAAAGATGTATGGATCAATTACCCACATGGTCCCACGTAAGCGCCAGCATCAACCACCAGCCGTGTGAATGAGTCTACCATAGATGACCAGATTCCAGTCAGTCCTTTAGCCAACAGCAGCTGTATTCCTAAGTCTAGATGATACTACCAGAAGAACTGTCCAGTGATCTCAGGCCAGATCGCTGACTCGCAGAACAGGAAACTAATATGTGCTGATTATTTTGAGCACATATTTCCTTTTAGAGTGGTAAGAATTAGGCCCAGTATAAATTTGTGAGCCTGGGTCAGATCTGGAGACCTCATGTTTTTTTCTTCCCTCTACCAAGCGAAATAAAGAATGAAACCAAAAAACAACTGAGAAGGTAGCTAACTGCATAAATTTATGACCTCTGCCTTAGAGGAAAGCAAACGAGACAAACCATGTTGAAGACTCCTTTCCTTTCTGTGCTAATTAGAAAATTCTGACAAATGAGTAGCTCATCACCGGATTACCATCAAAACTCAATGAAGTGAAAATGATTTTGATTCATGGAGAAATGGAAGGAAATTGAAATGAACCAGAGTCGGCATTCTCTCTTCAGCAAGACTGCCACACTTTTGCCTGAAAAGAGTCCATCAGTCAGCCTTGCTGAGCCTCTTGAGACTTGCTCTCCAACCCCACTTTCTTCACAGTTAGACCACGATAGCCCAGGTTCACGGTTTTGCTTTGTCTACCAGGTTCTGTTTCTTTGCCAGTGATGAGTAAACTAGAAACAGAAGAGAAAGGGAGCACAGTCTGTGGTGATAGTAATAGTCTTCCCCTCACCTAGGTCCGGAAGACCCCCTGGAGGAGGGCATGGCAACCCACTCCACTATTCTTGCCTGGAGAATCCCATGGACAGAAGAGCCTGGCGGGCTACAGTCCATGGGGTCACATAGAGTTGGACATGACTAAGCACCACCACAACCTATCATAGTTTTTTCCCCACCAGTCCATCTTGGGAGTTACATAGCCAAAGATTCAAACAAGCCTCACTTCTATAAACCAGGAGTCACTTTCTTGGAGTAAGCACAGAGGTCTTCCCAAGTGGTGAATTAGTCATCTGTGTCATTCAAAAAAGGAGCGTCATGCCCAGTGCTGGTGGGAGGAAGGGGGCAGGGTTATCTCCCCCTGGCCCCCAGCTCCGAGGCCTGACTCTGCCCCATTTTCACACGGTCATCAGTGTGAGATCCCTGCTCAAGGTTGACGATCATATTCCACTTTTTCTCTTTTTATAAGACCCACACATTTTCTTGGTCTTCTAGCAGGCAGGAACCTGTCACTTTGTTTTGAATTCTGCAGGGTTGTCTAGTACTGGTCCAGCTCCAGAGGGGAGAGCAAAGACGCCATTGGGAGTTCCTAAAGGCTGAGAGCTGGTTCAGGAACATAAGTCACAGTGGACTGGTTATTTATGATGCCTTCAAAGTAGCAGGTCTCAAAGATGTATTTCTTCTCACCCCATCCCTCCATCAGTAGATTTGGAAATTTACCTACACCCAAAGTTGTCTCTGGAGATAAAGGTTAAGGGATGACTGCAGTGTAGACAGGCTTTGGGTAGATTTGCTTCAAGACATTCAGAGGATTCCCCTCACAAAGGAACTTCACAATGTATTAAATAACTGGAGACAAGCTTGGGGGTGAGCTTGGGCAGGGATAAAAGGGGAAAATGGAAATATATTCCCCATGACATTGCTTGTGTTCTTGCCTGGAATTCTGATCTAGTGCTTGTGTAAGTATTTAATTCTTACTGATCTGGTGGTTTTTTTTTTTTTTTCCTCATAATGAAATTGTGGCTTCCCTGAGGTTAACAAACTTACTTCTTTCTTCTCTGAATCCTTCATATGACTGAGCACAACATAAGCTAGATAGCAAACTCTGTGAAGACAGGTGATATATCTGTCTTGTTTACAATCATATCTCATATGTGGTAGAATATCTGGCACATAGTAGGTACTGAATAAATGCTGAATGGATGCCTAGGTGTAGCCATCTGATAGCTTATAACAGCTGTTGATCGAAAGAGTAAACTGATGAATTGAAATCCAGTGCTGGTCTACTTGGAAAGCCTGGAGGTATGCATGTGATTGCAATACAGCCCCCAGGATGCAGGGCTACTAAAAGCATACGGATGCTTGTACCACTCATGTACAGAAGCCCATGATTTTCATTGCTTCCTGGTTATTAAAAATTGCTTCAATCATTTTCGATTCATTTCAGTCCTTTGCTTAGCTTGTCTGCTTTAGGGTTTCGTTTCCCACTAATGGGGCTGGCTGTCTCTCGGCTCGATGTGACACTACTCTGAAGACCTTGGAACAGTTTCCATGGTTACTTCTTCTGGAATTTTCCCTTTGGAAACCTTGTGTTCTTTCCTTACCTTTAACTTCTATCTCAGAAATTTAAATACATACCTTAGGGTTCTCGGGAGTGTTCGTGCTTTCCCTGGAAACATTTCAAACCACAGAGCAGAGAATCAGGGCCTGCACACTGCCTTTCTTCTGTTCTGTGTGGAAAGGGGGCAGATGGTTTGATGCTGAAACTCTTCAAAGCCCAGAGATCCAGAAATTTCCTGCGAAAAACACACAAAAGACCCCCCAGGTTGCCAAAGCCACTGTCTCCTTATTTCAGTTGGATTCTTATCACAAAAATGAGCATTGCCACCATAATCAAAGCCTTTTCTTCTTTTCTTTTCGCTTTTTAAGATGAGTCTTCCTGCTAAACTAATTTCTGGTGCGTCTCGCCTTGAAGTGCCTTAAACGCATGTTGGTGACCAAGAAGAAACTCAGAAAAGAGGAAGGCCTAGTGGAGATGCGGAGACAAAGGTGATTGCTTTTCTTTAAGAGGAACTTCAGAAGCAAAACAGATTTCTGAATTACATTTTATTCTGTGGAATCCTCCACTCTTTCTTCTCCTGGGATTATTATCTAAGATCTAGACAGAAGGAGACTGCTAGGGAATCTAGTTCTGAATCAGACTCACTTGGGTGCACCTGGGATGCACCTGTGGCTCCCAGGGGGATTTCATTGTAAGCGGTATGCAGTCAACAATGCAAAACCACCCCGGGGGAGCAGCCTTCTCTTTTCTGGCCCCCTCCCCTCCACATGTCTCTGCCTGTCTCTCCAGCATCCTCTCTGCGCTCTCATCTCCCCCTCACCACCCCTCACTGTTTCTTCAAACAGCTCCCAGCAAAGTCTCTTTCCAGCTTCCAAAGGCCCAGACATCAAACATGAGAAGGAACCATTCCTGATTCTTTCCTGTGAAATCCAGTGCCCTGGTCTGTCATACATGTGTATCCCAGAAGACTCTGCAGCCAGACTCACCTCCTGGCCTCAGCACTTCCCAGCGCTGTGATCTTGGGCAAGCTGCTTCACCTCTCTTTACATTTGTGTTCTCATCAGTGAAGTGGGCATGATGGTTATCCTGGTGCCTGGCCGCTCCGAGCACCAAATGGGCGAGCTGTGTAAAGAACTTCGTCTGTGTGTGGCATGTAGTAAGCACCTGAAAGTGTAGTCTGTTATTATTATCCACGTCAAGGCTGCTTTTCTTTGTGGGCTGAGGACTGCCTCGGTCATGGTCCTGCTGCTTTGGGGCAGTGTAGTTTTAGGGCACCTTCCATGACCTATGTGAGCCTCAATTTCTCCAGGACAGTTGGGAAGGTTAAATGGCTACTGGGAGTGCAGGCACCTGAAAATAATAATCATATATTTTCCTTCGTACTCTTTATAATCAAGTCTGGATAACATTCACATCTTCTTTCTCTCCTGTTTTTTTTTTCTATCATTTTTTTCTTTCCTTTGTTCTTTGATTCCCTTTCTCCATCTCTGACACTCAATTCCTGATGTTCCTTTTTCCTACTTAATCTCTTATAATTCTCATTTTATAAAAGGGGCCTGAATAACCCTTGAAAACCACTTTCTAGCTACCCCCTACCAAACCTTACTTTGGTGAGAGAGAGAGTGGCTGAAGGGAGGAGCCCAGTAGTTATTCTGGGGTGCAGATCACTCTAGTGAGGCCAGGGGCAGCAAGGACCTAGCATAGGGCTCTTATTTCCCCTCTGCTCACTGGCCGCCCATCCTCCTCAGCCTGCTTGCTGACCACCACTTCTGGGGCTGTTGCAGATCCTTCCCATGGTCTGGAACATGATTTTACAGCAGCTCTGGTCTTCTTTCCTGCTGTCTCCACCATATACGACCACAAAGGATGTTGGTGCCAGGGAAAAAACAGCCATTGTCTTCCCTCCTGTATCAGTTAGCTTTTGCATAACAAACTATCTCCAAACTTGTGAAAAAAGTGAAACTATAGTTACTCAGTTGTGTCTAACTCTTTGCAGCCCCATGGACTGTAATCTGCCAGACTCCTCTGTCCATGAGATTCTCCAGGCAAGAATACTAAAGTGGGTTGCTGTTCCCTTCTTCAGGAGATCTTTCCAACCCAGGAATGGAACCCAGGTTTCCCACAATGCAGGTAGATTTTTTTTTTTTACCATCTGAGCTACCAGGGATCTTAGTGGCTTACAACAATAAGCTATTTACTCAGTTTATAGGGTTGGTAGTTTGGGCTGGACTCAGTGGGGTGGTCCTACTGCTGTCTTGACAGGACTCACTCATGTGCCTGCAGTCAGCTGCCACCCAGATGAGTGTTCTGCTTCTGAGGGTTGATTGTACAGATAAAGGAGGTGACTGGATAGTATGTTTCTTATCCATCAGGCTAACCCAGGCTTTTTCATATGGAGGTGGTGGCAGGGACTCCAGTAACAGTAAATATGAGGGAAATAACCAATATCTGAGTATTTTTCAAGTCTCTGCTTCTATCACAATTGCTGTTGTTCCTTTGGCCAAAGCAAGTCACGTGGCCAAGTTCAGAGTTAGTATGGGAGATGTAAGGGCTAGATTGATATAGACATATAGAGGAAAAAATTGGGGGTCATTACTCCAATAGTCGACCATGTCTCCTGTGGCAACTAGTTCCAAAATCTCCTTCACATATTTTTTTCCCATAGGGCCTAAGAGCCCTCGTGAAAATAAGGACATCTGGTGTGACATATGAGAATTCACAAATTGGATATGAACATTGGTTCCTCAAAATAATACACTAGCCCTCTGTCAGCTTGCCTTCAAATGCAAGAGTATGTTTCTGTAAGAAAATCTAGGCTTTGAAAACATCTACATTAGCAGTGGCTCTTAAGTCGTGTATATGTGTGTAGGTAGGTAGGAGGGCAATTATAAATTCCTTTCAAAACCTAATGAAAGCTTAGTTATTTTCTCAGAGAAATTCACATTTACACATAGAATGTTGCTTCTAATTTCATGGGATTCACGGATTCCCTGAAGCCAAATTCCAATTTAAGGAATCACTCATCACAGGGAGAATATATACTTTTATAATAAAATTCCTCTGAACCCAAAAGGATTTGCCATGGGCTTGCTTATTTAAAGGAAGACTTATTGTTGAAAGTGATTCATAAGCTATCATGACCTCAGGTTTATCCAGAACACTTCCATCTAATTTAGTTCACTTGCTCTTCAACATAGAAAAAATTCAGTTTCCACACGACTTTTTAGGAGTTGTATTAATTAAAGGCCAGATGGGCTCATTTAGATGTGCTCCTGTGTCTCTCCAGGCTCATTCTTACAGACATTACATGCATAATGACGCTATGCTAGAGAATGTGGCCAAGCCCAAGTGAAATATATGGGCCATTAAGAACATTTGTGAATTAAAATCATTCTCTCATAAGTACTTTTTTAAACAAAGTTCTAAAGCATAAGGACTTTATCATATCATATTGGGCTTAAACAATCTGATAGGTTGGCTCTAGGGTTGGTGGAAACAGTGGCTCAACAACACAGTGACCCTAGTTCATTTCTTTCATGTTCTGTTGTATTTTCTTCATGATTCCAAGAGGATTATGGCAATTCCAGATGTTTCGTGCAGGTAACAATGTCCAGAAGCAGAAAAAAGATCCCTTTTCATGAGCAAGGCCTACCTTACCCTGGGCATTCCCCAAGTCTCCTTGGCCAGCGTTGCCTACCCAGGCAACGTCTAAATCAGTCACATGCAAGGGAAAGGCTAGCCCCTGATAGGCTTAGACCCAAAAGTACTTCTCCTTTGATCTTGACCTGTCTGAAGAACATGCCTTTTTCTGAAAGTTTAAAAAAAAAAAATCAGTGTGTTCCTGATAAGAAGGGGATGGAATAGCCATTGGCTGAGCAATCCACAGTGTCTGCCTCAG
The DNA here is from genome assembly GCF_019320065.1 of Cervus canadensis. Taxonomy (NCBI): domain Eukaryota; kingdom Metazoa; phylum Chordata; class Mammalia; order Artiodactyla; family Cervidae; genus Cervus; species Cervus canadensis. The sequence continues at coordinate 20,540,264 of NC_057419.1, forward strand.
TGCTCTTTTCTTTAAGACTCACTTTGCATGGTAACCTGCCCTTTCATGGAGCAAGAGAGAAATGGTTTTGCTAACATAAGTCATAGGAGAAGAGACTTCTGAAATAGCACAAAGACTGACTCCTGAACAATTGGAAGTTGATGATCGCTAGAGAGTGGGAAAACAAAGAGTAATGACTGCAACATGAGGGAACTGAGGAAAAGATGTTGGATAGTCATATAGTTTGGGTGAGAGAGGAGAGGGGAGAGGACTGTAGTGCGGAAAAGAGATGAAGAGTGATGCATCAGTATATAGAATTTATACAAGGACCTGTATAGTACAGGGAGCTCTACTTAATATTCTGTAATGGCCTATATGGGAAAAGAGCCTGAAAAAGAGTGGATATATGTTTATGTATGACTGAATCACTTTGCAGTCCACTTGACACTAACACAACATTGTACATCAGCTATGTGCGTCTGCTCAGTAAGTCATGTCTGACTCTTTGTGACTCCCTGGGCTATAGCCCACCAGGCTCCTCTGTCCATGGGATTTCTCAGGCGTGGATATTTAAGAGAATAATGCATCGGGATTACAGCAGAACATGATGATAGAGAAGAATGGCAAGTGCCTCACACATTGTATTCGGCAGAATGGCGGAAGAGTCTTTGATGGGGGATGGTTTGGCACGGCAGCAAGAGAGTGGGGCCAAGATACTGAGTGGCATGGGCTGGCTGCTGAGAGCGGATGCTGTTAACACCTTGCTCATGGTCCAGGGTGCTGTTGGGGCACTCCGGCCCCCCCCCACCTGCCAGCATCCACATCTCCAGGCTGGAGGGGCTCATTCCTGCCCCCTCCAGCCCCCACAGCTGCGCACTCAGGGAGTGGCTCTCAATGAATGACTCGCAGGAACTGGTCCACAAATAGAGCAGTTCCCTCACTCTTTGTTTGGGGTGATTCTGAGCTGAGGGCCTCATGCTCATACTGTTTCTGCAGAATGAGGTTCCCACTGCCCACAGTGGCGGCCAGCTTAGCAATGCACCCTGCCGTGGCTGCCCTCCCTTCCCAGCTTTAGTCCTCCTGCTTCCCTGCCCTTCTTGTCTCTGCCTCCTGAATAAACTAGTGGCATCTGAAGCCTGGGATCCTGGTCTGCTTTATGCACATTATTTTGTTCAGTCACTCTAGCAATCCTATGGGTAGTATGTAGTATCAGCTCCCACTGATGGATGAAGTCACAGACTCAAGCCAGTCAAGTGACCTTCTCAAGTTCCTTCAGCAGGTCAATGGCAGAGCTTAGAGTGAAATCTGGGTCTGTCTGGTGAAAACTCTTTCCCTGATAACTATTTGTATCTTGGTACTGTTGGACAAGAAAATGCAAAGATGGGAGGGCCTGGATAAAACCAAGAACTGTGGGGCTGTGGCACCCCGTGTCCACAACCTGCCCTAGGTGGCCACTAGTTGCTTTGGGATTTCAAGCTCTTAGGCCTTGCCAGGCTAAAGCTCAAACAGCTCATGCAGTGTACCTGTTTATGAGTATGATGACATGAAGCATCTCGAAGGCTATAATCATCCACAGTGATCAGGGGTCCATAGAAGATGTGGACCCTGGCTTCAAATTACAGTCTGACCCAGAACTGATAGGAGAACTCAAGCTCTGCCGACCGTTGCCTGGTAGTGCTGACTACATGGAAGAACTTGACAAGTGATACACTTTATATGTGGCTGAGCTATTGAGAGAGAGTATAGATGGACAGGTTAAAAGATGGACTTTGGAGTGTGGCATGCCTGGACCAGAATCTTACTCTACCACGTTCTGTTTCCAGCATGCTGGCAGCTTCCCACCTCAAGAGCCCGAATCTTCATTTCTTTGCTGTGAGCAGTCTCTGACACCACTGAGGTCTGCTCAGCCACAAGTAGGTACAACCCAGAGCTGTGGATGAGTTAACATTCCTGAGGACTCCTCAACCAATGAGGAATTGGAGTCAGTATAAATGCTGCCACCTCTCCATCCTCAGGTGGGATGATTCTGACATGTGTTTCACGTGGTTTATCAAAGGATCCCCATCAGAGTTGAGGTTCAGTTGCCTAGAGCTGTAACCCATTCATTAATGAGCTCTTTAATTGATTTTTGTCCTTTCCCTGTATCACTGTCACCACATTCCTTAATTTTCTTAAGCCTGTGAAATTAGGAAAACATCTTCATCGTGGGGTTGTTATGAGTATTAAATGAGCTCCTCTGTATAGAGTGCTCTCTACATAATACACGTTCAGTAGGATCATGGTGTTAGTTAAATTATTCATCCCTTCTTTTCAGCCTTTAGGCTCCATTGCTGCAGTTCCAGTTCCTCCACTAGGTGGCAGAATATCAACAGTCATCATCCATGGAAGGCATGCCTCTTAGAAAGAGTAAGGAAAATAAGTAAATAAGAGATCCCAAGGGACGATGGTCAGTGTGACTTGAGAAGGGCAAGCCTATGATTAAAACCCAATCTAAAGAAAGAAAGCAGTGCCCTGAAATTCCAGCCTCAGTCAGATTGGTGTCTGATTCAAGGCTTTGAAAAGTAGAGATTGTTGGATGAATTCCCAAAGCAACATGGGGAACCTGTATGAGAGAAGCAGGTAGAGTCTGTTTGCAAGAAATTACTGGGTGCTACTTTCCCAGGCCTGGGGTAATCCTAAGTCATGGGAGATGACTAGGAGGTGGAGAGATGGCAAGGAGCCAGGGGAAAAACCAAACAATCACCTGAACAAAGTAGATCTTGATAAGATCCTCCAGTCAGCTTGAGACAGAATCTTTCAGGATTATTTGGAATTCTTTTTGTTAAGATGTTCACAGAATTGGACAAACCATACCAGCTGGGGGTTCATCAATTCTGGTTTGTTGATGGGGAGAATGGGGCATTTATCTGCTGGCTTCAGTCCCTCACTGATTGTGGGTTTACCCTGTGGCATCAACTCCACTTGACTTGCCAGGAGTTAAGATGCCGGCAGTCGAAGCTGTTTGCCTGTTGGAAACTGTCTACCATATCTGCTGATGAATTCAGGTGGGCAAATGAGATACGGCATGAGGTCATCCACAGTGACTGCTACAGCAGTGCTTCTCAGATTTTAGTGGAGATACAAATTACCTGGTGTCTTGTTAAAATGCAGATTCTGATTCTGTAGGTCTTGGGTGGAGGCTGAGATTCTGTAATCTTAACAAGCTCCCAGATGATGTTGATGCTGCCGATCCATAGATCACATTTTGAGAAGCAAAGGCTATGTTGTTCTTTAAACCAGTCCTGCCATTTCTTTCATCTTCCCACACCATATTGGAGGCACCAGCATCCCTGAGCCTTGCTCTTCACATCTCTGGACCTCAATGTCTTCATCTCTGAAATGGAGCTCTTGGATGAGATGTGTTTAACTAGGGTGGTGGATGTGGGGAGGAGTGGAGGGAGGAGTTTTGAAATAGCCTTTCAGTGTTTAGAAAACATTATGATTGTGGTGTTTGTTTTTTTTTTTTTTATATAACAACTGCCCCAAAAGCAAAGTAGGAACAAACTGAGCTGTGTAAGACTCCACAGACAGCCAGCTCCATGTTCCTAAAATATTCGTATCTTCTGGAAGTGGGGTAGTTTGTGGTTTCCTGAAGGGTAGCCTAGAGTTTGTTTTTGGTATAAAAAAGGAGGATTGGTCTGAGAAGACTGAGACTGATTTGAATAATCTGTGAGACCATTCACCAGGTCTAATATCTTTCAGCTGAATTTTCTTAATCAAACTTCTATTATACTATCAAATGCTGATTGTGTCTGTCTTCCCTACTGATCTTGGAAAGCTGTCTCTACCAGGGACTCATTTCCATCTGTCTCACCCACTTCTGTGCCTGGCACCCAGCTAATGCTTAGTAAAATCATCTTGGAATGGTATGGGTGAATCTGTAGATTTCTCCAGGTCCTAAAAAAAATTGTGACAGCATGAGGTTCAACTGCACATTCAAGGCTTTTGAAAGGGCTTTTTAAAGAAATATTTTTTGTACCTATATGATGGGAAAAATGGAAAACACGTGACGACTTTGATCTTACTTGGGCTCCAAATCACTTTCAAGATGTGACTGCAACCATGAATATTAACAAGACGCTTGCTCCTGGCAAGAAAAGCTATGACAAACCTAGGCAGCATATAAACAGCAGCGACATTACTTTGTTGACAAGTCCTGTGTAGTCAAAGCTATGGTTTTCCAAATAGTCCATATATGGAGTGAGAGTTGACTGTAAGAAAGCTGAGCAACTGAAGAATTTGATGCTTTGAAACTGTGGTTGTTGGGAAGACTCTTGGAGTCCCTTGGACTGCAAGGAGATCCAGCCAGTCCATCCTAAAGGAAATCAGTCCTGAATATTCATTGGTAGGACTGATGCTGAAGCTGAAACTCCAATACTTTGGCCACCTGATGCAAAAAACTGACTCATTTGAAAAGACCCTGATGCTGGGAAAGATTGAAGGCAGGAGAAGGGGACACCAGAGGATGAGATGGTTGCATGGCATCACCTACTCGATGGACATGAGTTTGAGCAAGCTGCAGCCCATGGGGTCGCAAAGAGCCAGACACAACAGAGTGACTGAACTGAACTGATAGTACTGTCTCCTTTGAAGCTTTATGTAACAGAATTCTAGCCACATACAACCCCTTGTCCAGTATTTAATAACCCTGTTAATTAATGTGAGCTCCTCCAGAGCAGATACATTTCATGACATCCCAGTGATGATTCTTTGGCTGGAGAATTGTTGGAAAATGATTCTTTGGAGGAAGAAACATCTGCCCTGGTTTGCTGTGGAAGAGGATTCTGTGCAGTACATTTGGATGGGCTCTGCCTGATTGAGCTTGCCAGGGAGGGGGCGGAGGCACCACTAATTACATATCCTGCATTATGAGTTGGAAATAGATACACAGAGCAAATGTTCTGGCCCACAAAGCCTCAAAAAGCGATGAAAGCAACATAGACTTCAAGTTCATTTTCAAAATTCCCAGCATTGCAGAGCAGACATACAGTTTTTTCTCTTTTTCACGTGGCACTTAAGACACAGAAGAGTGAACCAACAGAGGATCTGGAGATCTACTTGTAAATTCAGAAAAGAAAAGAACCCACAGTGGCAAAAAGGATATAGAAAGTGACAATGTTAACATGATTTTCACTGGAGGTATTAATTAGTAACTCCCTCAGGCCCTTGATATTCTTGAAACGGGTCAGCACCCTTGCTTGACTTAGACAAATTTGATTGCTCTCAGAAATTGCTCTTCTCTAGGTGGGTCTTAGTTATTTAAAGATCACAGAGACCTTCCTACAAGGAAGGCGAGTAGTACAAGCAGCGAGCAGAATGAGGAGCCCTGCCCCTAGGTTCAGATGAGGAAACCTAGTATTTACAGGACTGGGAGGCCATCCTGGCAGCAGCCCATTAAGATAAAATCTTGTAGTGTTTGGGCAGCAGCAAGCTTAAGAAAAACCATCAGTGGGATGCAGGTGGCCAGTGGCTAAATATCTGGGGCAGAAATCATTGGGTTCCTTTTCCCAGCCTCCTTTGCAGTTTGGTGTGGCCATGGGACTGAGTCCTAGCTAACAGAATGTGAGGTGCTCTGTTTCCTGGCCTATAAATGCTGCCCACACACAATCCTTTAAGTTCTGTCCCCTTCTAGCTTGATACTGATAGAAAGGGTGACTTTTGGACTGTAGAGTATGGCAGAGCCACAAGTTGGAAGGAGCATGGGTCACCAGTACTTGGAGGAGAGAGCTACCTGTCAGTTAGAACTTTATGTGAGTGAGAGATAAACCTTTATTGTATACAGAGGCATTGAGATATGGGGGTTTATCTATTCCTTAGTTTGATACCTAGTCTTTGTCTTTATTAATAAAGGGATTGTAGGGAAAACAAAGGAGAGTGTTGCTTTGCTGTTCTTTCCTGGAAAGTGAAGTTGCTCAGTCGTGTCCAACTCTTTGCAACCCCATTGACTATAGCCTACCAGGCTCCTTGATCCATGGGATTTTCCAGGCAAGAATACTGGAGTGGGTTGCCATTTCCTTCTCCAGGAGATCTTCCCAACCCAGGGATTGAATCCTGGTCTCCCACATTGTAGGCAGATGCTTTACCATCTGAGCCACCAGGGAAGTCATGACCCTATAAGAGGGATTTTTGTCAAACTGGAACATGTACATAAACGAGAAAGAAGAGCGACAGCACTGCCCCAAAGTGGAATGGCCTTTCTTACCAAGTAGAGCTTTGTCCATTTTTAGTGGGTACTGTTGAGTTACCACTGAGTATCCATTTGCCCTGCTTTCCCAGTTCTTGGAATACAGAACCCCAATTTTGTCAAAGTATCGTTTGGTATATGGCATTCTCTTAGTAGTTCTTACTGGTCTAAGAAGTTGGTATACCATAAGCTTGCCCAGTCAGACCTAAAGGAAGGTCTGTATCTCATGGTTGGGGAAGAGATTTTCCTTGTCTACTGCTGGACATGCATCAGGACTCATTAGCCTGGGTTGTGAATAATCCTGGGAAGGTTGACTGCCAAACCAGGAATGTGTGTATTGGACAGTTACATGCCTGGAGAATACACTTCTGTTGTGTTAAGCCGTTAAACTTTGAGGTTTGTGATAGCACTTAGTATTGCCCGACTAACATATCCCCATTGGGCATAGTTTTAGTAGGAGGGCAGTAGCTATCTAAGCCTCCTGCTGATGGTCTGATTATAGAAGGCAAAGGGGACAGCTCCTCCTTCTGTCTTACCCCTGGTCCTCTAAGGTTTAAATAGATGGTTAGACACTTGCTCCTGGGAAATTGTTGTTCTTCACTTGTTAAGTCGTGTCCGACTCTGGGACCCCATGGACTGCAGCATGCCAGGCTTCCCTGTCCTTCACTATCTCCCAGACGGAGTTTGCTCAAACTCATGTCCATTGAGTTGGTGATGCCATCTAACCATCTCATCCTCTGTCCCCCTCTTCTCTTGCCCTCAATCTTTCCCAGCATCAGGATCTTTTCCAGTGAGCTGGCTCTTTGCATCAGGTGGCCAAAGTATTGGAGCTTTTGCTTCAGCCTCAGACCTGAGATACTGAATCCTAAACAAGGGCACAAAGATGTAGGAAAACTTCGGGAACAGGTACATAGCAGTGATAGCAGAAACAAAGAGAGTACTGTGCTGCCCGCACCTGGGCTTCAGCTATAGTTTCTGTTACTTCAGCAGCAGCTTTGTATCCTGCTGGTTGTTCCAAGCCTTCTCCTCCAGCTTCCCATTGGTTCTGTTAGCCCTTGATAGCCTGCTAATTAATTCCTTCCTTTTGCTTAAGATAATCCTGAGTTTTTTTCTCTTACATGCAGTCACATGGAGGATTGTAATTTTTTTCCTGAAAGAGGCCTGTCTCAAACTTAGGCATTTTATTTAGTTTTGCCTTTCATAAATGAAGTATTTCTCTTAAAAAATTCTGTATTTATCTCAGCATTTGCCTCTGCTTTATTATCTTAGATTCATGATCTAACAGCCATTGATGCTGGCATCCCTCAATTTCCTCCTTGTGTTGACTGCCTGTCCAGATAATCAAATAGTAGTTACTTACTTTATCCTTTTGTTGATGGTTTGGTCTCTGTCCTAGCTTTCACAATTATTTTCCTCTTGTCTCACTAACAGATTGTCCTTACCTTTACATTTATGTGGCATTTCTACTCATTAATAATTTCTGGCATTAAACTGTGCCATCCAGTTATCAATCTGTAATGTTTTTTGATGAGTGGCATAGTTGGTGGAGAAAGCACTGGATTTCTAGTCTCAGACATTTGCTTCTGTTTCTTATAAGATATGTGACTTTGGGTGAATCATTGAACTTGTCTCTCCCCAAGACTTGTTTTGCTCAGTAATGAGAATGGGTGAATACATGAAACTCTCAGGGTCAGTTACAATGACAGCAGTTAATTACAGGCTATGTGACTAGAGAAATACAGTTGGAGGGGAGGTAGGAAAGTCTGAAGTTAGGAGATCCACAGCCTCTTCTGGGAAGCCAGGCTGTGTGGGCTGTGAGGCAGTGAGGGGCTCTTGGTTAGTGCTTGCAGGCCACCAGCAGCTGATGGGAACCACCCACCTCCTTTTTCTTTTTCAGCCAGTTTTATACTTTTGGTTTGTTTTCAAATACAGTCATTGAAGAGAATCCAAACAAGGCAGTGGGCCAGCTTCAACATTTTATCCAGTCCTCCCTCATCGTGAACACAGACAGATTTGACACCCTTTACCGACCATTTATATAATGCAATGTAATTTCTCCATGAGCAACTCTTCTGCACCTCTGATCAGCTGTCTATATTTGTGACTGAACTGCTTTAGGAACTTCACTCCACCTCCCAAGGGCGGTACTGGGGACCAGATTTGGGGACTTCCAACACTGGGCCTCAGTTTCCTCATCTGTAAAATGGGGTGGCTCAACTGATGCACCCAGAGTTGCTCTCCAGTCCCGGCCCACTATGATGCTAGAAGGTAGTCTTGTGACCCCTCCCTTGAGTGTCTACTGAGATCTCTGATAGAGTTAGCTTTCTTTCCCAGAAGCCAAAGAACACATCTGTCTGGAGCTTTTTTCTTTTTGAGAACCTCCTCCTCCATGGAGGTGGAGCTTGTTGTCATGGTAACCTGCAGCCAAAGGCTCTGAGGACGACACTGAATCCAGCCTAACGGATTCACACCCATGGCTTCAAAAGGTCAGAGCAAAGTATTTCTCCAAACCTGATGATTCATTAATAGGAAACAAAGTATTTAGCTGCTCTGATACCTTTTTCACAAATTTTTCCCTTTTTTTTCTTAGTGGTCACTTGACAGAATAAAAGAGGACTGAGGCCAGTTTGGTTTAATTTGCTTATCTTTTAAAATATCCTTGCGGAGAGATGCGTTTATCTTATGCCATTTTTGACTTGGAAAAGATTCTCTTAGACTAAAACATATTGAATGCTTGAATTTGAGCCAAGGAAAGAAAAAGACAGGGAGCACAAAGTTAGATAATCATATTCAGATAATAATAATCAAATCTTATTTGATAACACTGAAATCAATATTCTGTGCAATATCATCTCCTCACACACCTACACACACACACACACACACACACACACACACGCACACGCACGCACGCACACACTCTTACCTGCCTTCCCATATAATGGGATGAAACTTGAAGAGTAACATCTCCCACAGAGTTTGAAAAGTGCTGGACTAAGTCTACTTTCTTGATCACTGCACAGAAGTCCAAGGCCAGGTAGAGAAGCAGTTGGTTCAGATGATGTGGTAACAGAGGGGAAGTGGAGGGTTATTGGAATGCCTGAGCCAGACAAATTCATTTCACATGGAGCCTCTAAACAAGGAGGCTGAGAATATAGGCATATCTGCCCTTTAAGTGCCACCAAGAAAGATTAAGAGCAGCCCAAGCTCCCAAGATGCAGGCAAGCTCTTCATCTGATACTTGGAATAAAACGCGTGTTGCCAACTGGGACAAAGTGGGAAGGATCCACGCACACAAGAGATGGTGGCTGGGTTGTCAGGCTGTATTTGCATCTGCCTGAACTGTTCTGAAAAGATCCTCCATTTCTGAATTGCTGAGACCCCCACAGACAATAGAAGGATGGAGTAGCGACGCGCCCTGTGCTAAGCAACAGATTGGCGATGTGGGAGTGGAGCCTTTCATCTCAGTTCTGTTCCTAGTAACTACCCCTGAGCCCAACCCTAATGGCCTTGGCTTCCTCGGCTCCTGGCGTGGGAGGGTGAAGAGCCTGGGCCATCCCATCAAAGATGGTCCAAGACAATAAATCACCACTGCAGCTCCCTCTGCTCCATGCCTCATCTGGGTGTCTCCCTGGCCATCTCTCATGGGCTCTCAGGGCCTGTCTTCCACTCTTGCCTCCCGAGAGCTGCCTGTTCACCCTCTCTCAAACCAGAGCAGGCCTCTCAGAATCAAGTGAAACTGAGTTACCCTTCTCAAAACCCTCTGATGGCTTCCCGTTATTTTTATTCTGACCTACCAGGCCCTGTACAATCTGTCCCTGACTCCTGTCACCTCTCCAGCCCCCTCTCCTGTGGCTTTCCCTCTTGGACTTTGTTCTAGAGACCTTGGCCTCCTTGAACTTGCTCTTTTTGTTTCCACCTCTGAGCTTCCATTGCACTTGCTGTTCCTTCTGCCTGGAAACATCTTTCACTAGTTCCCAGCATTATTTGTTGCTTCACCTCATTCAGATCTTTGCTCAGATGCTGTCTCCCCAGCGAGGGCTCCCCTGATCACCTTATTTGAAACTGTGACTCCTCTGTGCTGTCAGCTCTTACCAGAATTAGGAAGCACCCCTAAACTCAGTGGCTTACAGCAAGCACTTATTTCCATACTCCTGGGGACTGAGCCTTGCTTGCTCTGGGGTGGGCTTGTCAGCTCTGCTGTGGGGCTGGGGTTCAGGTCTGCTGTTTGTGTGCTTGTGTGGAGGCCCAGAAGGAAGGGGCAGTGGTTCCCCAGGGCATGCTCTCCTCCTGATCTGTCACCAGGGTCCAAGAGCCAATGCATGATCTTAGCTTGTTTCACACTCCAGGAATATTCTATTGGTCAAAGGAAATCACATGACCAAGTCCATCATTAAGGAGTTAGGGAAGCAGACTCTGCCCACAGTGGGAGTGGGAAGAGAGAATTTGCTGATCAATCACCCAGACTTTCACACTCTCTCTCACACACACACCCCAGCCCTGCTTGCCCTCCTCACCCTCCAGTCGTTGTGCTTTTTCTCTTCAGGACTTATTGTCACCCTACACATGATATTTTATTTATCTTTTTCGCTTATTGTCTGTCTTGTTGGCTGAAATACAGACTCTTTGAGAGCACAGAGTTTCATTGGTTTTGTTTACTGCTGTATCACCAGCACCTCAAACAGAGCCCAGAACAGAGTGGATGCTGAATGAATACTTTTTGAATCACAGAATAAGTCCACTGAACATTGGCAAGACTCAGTGAGGAGGTTCAGAAATGAATTCTAGGATCTTGCAGCCTTTGGAACAGAGACATAATCTCTGCAAGAGACTAGCCTTGTCCCTATATTTTACCATATCACCATGCTGCCATTGTTAAGTGACTGCCTTCACTGCCACCACCATCATCACTGTCACCATTACCATCCTAATCTCCATCAACATCACCACCATCGTTGTCAGCACTATCACCGGTACTATTAAATACCATTACTGTCACTGCTCTTGCCACGTCAGCATCACCAGTGTCTCTACCACATTGTCACGGTCACTCTTCCGGCATCATCTCCTCTACTCTGTCATCATTGTCACTGCCATCACCACCCCCGCTTCCACCACCATCCCATGCCTACCACCATCACCCTCATCACTCTCATCTCCAGCATCAGCGTCACCATCGCTGCCACCCTTCTCTCCATTAGACGAGGCTGATTGGCGGGGGTACTCATTGCACAGGGGTTGCAATGAACCAACTTGCAGTACAGGAAGCAGAAGGAACAATCACTTCGTCCTGGTGGGCTAGCTGCCATGACAAAAGCTCCATCTGAGAAAATGATCCCAGTTAAGAGTCCCAGAGTAAACCTAAAGCAGTAATATGGTCAGCGTTTATGGTGGCTTCTAAAGGGCTACCCACTCTTTTGGATCTTCAGAAATGATCACACCTCAAATCTTACCTCCTAAAAAGTCCTGAAATGTCTCTAGCTCTTCTTCCTCTTTTCTTCTTAGACGGGAAAAAAGGTTTGTTTACTAAGCCATTTCTTTCAGCACTTACTTATAAGCCCATTGCTTCTTGTTGCATAATAAGACACCCCCTGACTTATTGATTAATTGTTTCCATCCTGAAACCAAATATTTTTTTGTGAATTGCTGTTGCTTCTCTAGTTCTTTGTAAACATTGCCTGATAAAAATGTTTGGGTGCCATAAGGTGCCCAGATGCCAGGGGTAAGGTTAAAGTCCATCAAATCTCCACTCCAGATTGATGCTCCTGCTTGTGGAGCAAGACAGGACAGTCTCTCCCACCTCTATTTGGTTGGTGTTTTTTAAATTCTTCTCTAAGGCCAGATTTCACCTTCATTTTTACCTGGTCTGTGACTCTAAAATGATTTGCTTAAGCCCCCACTTTATTTATTTTTGCTGAAGGCTTCAAATGCATTGATTTAAAACATGGAAATATTCAAGATATTCTACAAGATGATTGTCTTCTTCAAATAATGTACCATGGGTTGGGGAAGGGTCTGTTGAAGACGGTATAAGGAAGGAGAATTATGTTTAATTCTTGAAAGCAGTTTTTCTTTGAAAGGGAGAAATTGCCACTGTTTGGCTTTAGTCCCAAACCTGCTCTTACGATGAAACATCAAGAGTACAGTTTATGCTATCCTGATGTCAAAGCATCTGATTTTGATTCTATCAAATACAAAGAAAAACTTGTATTGCTTGAGAAAGGGATGGTTTAAAAAGGAATGGAAGTGTCTCCTGAGAAGGCTTTCTTTTTTTGTGGGCGTGAGAGAATGTTCCACAGACAGAGGGGGAAAGAAATGAAAAGGCCTACATGACTAATGAAGAGACATTTGCACAGTGATACCCAGCCAATTGCATGACTGGTGTTGGATGTTTACTGCTGCATCTGAAGTGACGAGCTGGCGGACAGGTCAGGGTAGAAGTGAAGGGCCTTAGCTGCCCTAGCTATGAACTGAAAACCAGTCAGGTCACACCTGTGCCTGAGCGTTCCCATCATCTTAGTCCTCTCTGTGATTCTCATCTCTGCTGGGCTCGGGGCTAGACTAGCCGAGCTCTGCCCAGGGGCAGTGGGGGCCATCTCCTTCACAGGAATTGCAAAGCCATCCCCAGCTGAGAGGAGCCCCGAGTGGTGGAAAACCCAAGCAGCAGCTGGTCTGTGCCAGGGGCCTCTGCCGAGCTGAGGGTTTTGCTGTATGAGGCTGGGATTAGAGCTTAGGGTGTCTCAGCTGTGAAAAGATATTGGAAGCAGGCGCTTCCTGTAGAGGGATTTGGTTTTAACTACACGGTGTTCAGTTTACAGTTACTTTGGCCCAGAGAGGGAATTTTCATCTATTTGGATTGTGATCGTTAAACAGGGTGTCTGAGTAGGGATGTGAAGATGTTTCTAGATGAGTGGGCAGGAGTGGCGCTGGGGAACAGAGGGGTGTCTTGTGAGTGAGATGGTGGCCCTGTCTCCTTATGTTCTGGGTGTCTTTAGTGAAGACTCAGCTCAGATGTAGATCTGGTCTCCAACAGGCATCTGTGTTGTATGGCTTGGGTCTGAGAAGCACACGTCTCTAACAGCAGTTGGAAAGCATTGCCTGGCCTGCTCCCCAGAAAGCAGACTCTGGTGGAGAGATCAGTCTGCTGAGTGTATTAGGGGCGCTCTTAGCTTCCCTTGTAGCTCACTTGGTAAAGAATCTGCCTGCAGTGCAGGAGACCTGGGTTCGATCCCTGGGTTGGGAAGATCCCCTGGAGAAGGAAATGGCAACCCACTCCAGTATCCTTGCCTGGAAAATGTCATGGACAGAGGAGCCTGGTGGGCTGCAGTCCATGGGGTCACAAAGAGTCAGGCATGACTGAGTGACTAACTCTTACTTAGGATTAACACCTGGGAGAGAAGAGAAAGCAGTGGAATGAGGCCAGGGAGAATTTGAGCTTCAGTGCTGTGGCCACATAGGCCTCTGTTGATGCTGGAGCAGGGAGGACCTTTGCAGAGTTGTGTGGGGGTGAGGACGAGGGCCCAAGTCTTCATCTCTCTACATGGACCCTCAGGAAGGGGTACAACATTGTTGAGGCAGCTCTCTTCCATTAAGTGGGGAATGCTGGGTGCCCAACACTCCAGTCAGGGAGCTGGGAGTGGAATGAGCACTCCAGTCCTGAAGGGAGGACTGGAGAGGCACAGCATGGCCTCCACTGCATTGATCTAGAAACAAAGGCAAAGAATTTTCTTTAGAAGGAAGCCAGCGACAGGTGGACATGCTAATTTGAGTGTTCACTGAGGTCTAGTCACTGGATATGCAAATGAATAAGACAGGATTCTTGCCTTTGAGAGACCCATGGTTTGGTGGAAAGACAGATGTATCAGAAATTAATCAGAACTCGACATGATGATAGAGACATTGAACAGGTAAAACGGGGTGCAGAGGAGGCTGTCAGCTTAATGAATATGTGATCATCAAAGTTTTGTGCAGTATTATCCTACTGAGCACACAGCACCAGATAAAGACATTATAATTTAGAAAACAACCATTTCATGAAGTTTCCTTTGTCCCATTAATTATGGAGGAGAGATTTTCTCCTACTGAGTGGCAAGGCAGTTGTTGATAATGTCAGAGAAGCCAAATTATTTCCAGAAACATTTAGACTTCCTTTTGGATAAATAAATGTTTGTTGACTGAAATCTTTAAGAAAGGAAGGAAAAAGGGAGATGGATGACAGCAAGAGGAGGAATAAAAACAGAACATGTCGTAGCCACTGTATGGAAATAGAACTAAAACTCACATTTTCTCTCTTTTGTTCAGCATTCGTTTCCCCCCTTTTCCAGCGCTGAATATAATTTTCCCCCACAATAGCTTTCCTTACATTAACTGATACTCTTTTTTGCTAGAGTACCTTCTGTATGCTTGGTTAGACAAAGCCTCCTGATGATCATGGACTTGATCCCCTCTGAGAGTCACCAGCCTTCCTCTCTTTTCTGGCTGCAAAGTGCCGTTCTTGTTGAGATGGACTACTGGACCCACTGCAGAGCAAGACGAGAAAGGGCAAAGAGATCAGCACAAACAGATTAACAAGACTCAGGTGGAAATTCAAATTATTTATCAGTTGTGCAGCACCGCAGCCAGCCATTCAGGCTGAGAACAACTGGTCCAGCCAAAGCTATTGCAAACAGGCTGAATACTAGCCTGTTCAGAATTACTTAGAAATTGCAAATGCTTATCTTTTAAGATTAATTTCTGTTTATAAACAACATTGTTGTTGTTGTTCCCATCTAACCACTTGTTCTTCTAATTTACTGAGCCACCGAATTATAGCACTAACCAGAAATTTATTAAGGGTGAATCCCTAGAGCAAGGATTAAAGTGTTTCAGCTGTGGACAAGAGGTCTGGAGAAGATGCCAGACTTATTGATGGGACTTCCAGTGAGTCTTTAACAGCTGCAAATCTGAAGCCCCTGTTTCTTTACCTCTTTGTTTCTTTGTCTCTATAAAATGAAACCAACAATATTTCTTGGTTATATCTTACATTCATCAAAATGATACTTCTGTGGATTTGCAAATAAGCTTGTTTTTATTCTTTGAAAAATGTTATAAATTTAAAGAAATAGAGACAAACTTGAGTATAATGTAACAGATACCTGTGGTCTCACCTTCTGGAATTACACATCCTAACATTTAGTAATTTTTTCCTTCAGATTTTAAGTAAAGTTGGTTTTCTCCTGCTAATTCCATGCTTTCCCCTCCCTCTGCAGTGGCAGCCAACACTGATTTCTTTAGTCTCCTTTAGGCCCAGTGGCTCTTAACCCCGGATACACATTCAGGATCACCTGGAAATCTTTTAGAAATCCCTTGTGCCTGGATCTCAGCCCAGACAGATAAAATCAAAAAAGAGGGGAGGGAAAGAAGGGAAGAACTCAAGCATCAGTTTTTTTCCAAGTCAGAGTAATTTTTATTTGCTACTTCAGTATGATTTTCCAGAGTCCTAAGCATGTTTTTGTGTGTATTTTGAAACCCCTATTTAGTGTAGATGTGAATAGGTCTTAGTTTTCTTTCTTGAAACTACGGAGTGCTAGGTGGCCAAAGAAAGGACTGTAGCTTACTTTCTTCTAAGATAGCCTGCATCAGTAGCTTTGAAGGCTCTTGAGTGGGTTCCACGGTGCAGCCAACACTGAGAACCAAATCGCTGTCTAGCTCAGGTTTGTATGTTTTTTGGTACATATCTATCTATCTATGAATAATGTTTTTCATTGCTTATGTGTGTTCATGCTAAGTCACTTCAGTTGTGTCCGACTCTCTGCAACCCCATAGACTGTGGCCTGCCAGGCTTCTCTGTCCATGGAATTCTTCAGGCAAGAATACTGGAGTGGGTTGCCGTGCCCTCTTCCGGGGGATCTTCCCAACCCACGGATTGAACCTGCGTCTGTTATGTCTCCTGCATTGGCAGGTGGGCTCTTTACCACTGGCACCACCTAGGAAGTGTGTGTGTATTTTAGAAGAACATGTAAACAAACTCATAGTGTAACATTCTGAACTCTTTTTAATTCAACATTGGCTCTTTTAAAAATTTCATTGAAATCATTTTAGATTTACAGAGAAATTGCAAAAATGGTGTGATAATATTAATTGATAAAATACTATTAATTAGTCTATAGGATTTATTTAGATTTTTCCAGTTGTCCTACTGATGTCTTTTTCTGGTCTGGGATCCAGTTCAAGGTCCTACATTATGTTTAGTTGTCTTGTCTCTTTAGTCTCCTGCAGTTTGTGACAGTTCCTCAGTTTTTACTTGTCTTTCATAACTTTTGTACTTTTGAAGAGTTCTAGTCAATTATTTTGTACAGTGTCCTTCAATTTGAATTTATCTAATATTTTTTCATTTTTTAAAAAATTGAGGTTTGCATTTTAGGCAAGAATTCAACAGAAATGATGTTGTGTCTGTTGTCTCGGGGGTTCATGATGTCAGTGTCTTATTACTAGTTATGTTAACCCTGATCACTTAGTTAAGGTGGGATCTACAGGGTCATCCAATGTAAAGTTACTAGTTTAACCCTTCTAGTTAAAAAATGTCTTGCAAGGAAAGACATTGAGATGATGTACATATCTTCTCCTGATAACTTGTGCACACTAATTTTATCATTCATATTAGTCTGCTAGGGCTGCCATAACAAGATACCATAGACTGAGTGGCTTAAACAACAGAAATTTATTTTCTCATAGTCCTTGAGGCTGGAAGTTCAAGATCAAGGTGTTGGGAAGATTGGTTTTTCTTGAGGCCTCTCTCCTTGACTTGTAGACGGCTGCCTTCTCACTGTGTCCCCACATGGCCTTTTCTCTGTGTATGTGCATCCCCCATGCCTCTTTCTCTTCTTGTAAGGATATCAGTCTTACTGGAATAGGTTGCCATTCTTATGACTTCATTTAACCTCAATTACCTCCTTAAAGGCCCTGTCTCCAAATACAGACACATCAGAGTCAGGGCTTCAACATATGAATTTTGAGGGAACACAGTCCACAATAGCACCCATCAGTGATTCTTACCTGCAACAAGAATAACTGTGGTCTTTGCCAAGTAGTGTTTCTCAGCTTCCAACATTTCTTCTACATCTATTGATTGGAGTTCTACTGCAAGGAGTAGCTGATATTTTACTTATTTATACATTTACTTATAAATATATAAAAATATCAGTATAGATATTTTTCCTGTGGGTTATAATCTATTGCTGTGATTATTTCATTGGTCAGATTGTCCCAGATTTGACCCTGGAAGCTCCTTTGAGTTGGTTCCATGTCCTTTCAACACGGTTCATCATTTTCTGAGCACTTCCTTACTTTCCGGCACCATAAAATATGCCAGGTTTAACTTATATTTTCCCTATCCTAGCTCTGAAATCACCATTTTTCTAGGGAACTTTGGTTCTTTTTATTGAAGAATGGTATTTAGAAACCAAGATGTTGGGATAGGTATGCTTCTTGCTACTGGGGTGTCATTACTTCCCCATGCTCTCAGTAAATGGAAGTAGAGAACATATGCATGTATGCTCACACCTGTAACACATACCTGTATTTATTTCTCTTCATCTCGTCATGTACATGTGTTTAAAAAACCATGTTTTCCTATTGATATTTCCTCCAGTCCATCGTTACAGAGTTCATTCAAGCTTTCCTCTTTTTCTTGTTTGTAATTCCTTTCCCCAACAGTGAGAAATCTGTTTCTCATTATCCATGATAAATTTATGTACTTGCTTAGTCCTAATACACACATAAAGTAGTTTTGGAAGTGCTAAACTAAACCTCCATGAAAAACAATTTACTAACTAGAGAATAATATACAGTTCTTTATGTCTTTAACTGTAAGGTATATAATAAAACTTCTGTTTAAAATTTTACTTGGGTTAGTTATTTTCCCTTCAGTGTGGTTATATTGTTCACTGGTAACAACTTACACTTATTTGTTGCCAGTTGCATACCATCTTGAACTCCTTTCACATCCTGGTTTTAATCATTTTTTATGGTAATCAAAGCACTAACAAAGTTCTAAACGCCAGAACTAAACAAAGATGTATACTCATAAAAATGTCACTTCCCTCTCATCTCTACTACCCTGTTCCCAGTCCCCCATTTTCCCCACTCTGTTCCCTCTTATCGCCTATAGTTACCCAGTATCCTCAGTTTCTAGTTTATCTTTTCTCCATTTCTTCTGCACAATTGAACAGATACAGGTGTATTTCCTTTCTTAAAAAAATTATCCCATGTTTTCTAGTTTGAGTCTTTAATTAATTATTCTTTGACCGTGCAGCATGAGGGCTCCTAGTTCCCCAACCAGGGACCAAACCCATACCCCCTGCATTGGAAGCACGAAGTCCCAACCACTGGACCACCAAGGAAGTCCCCATGTGTATCTTCTTCTTCCTCTTCTTTCTCACACAGAGGGGAGCTTACTATGGGTACTATTTTGTACTGTGCTTTTTTTCTTTTCACTTACCATTACATCTTGCAATTCATTCCAAGTCAGTTCATAGATATCTTCCTCATTCTTTTTTTTTTGCATCTGCATATAGTACTCCATTGTGTCAATGCCCCATTTATTTATTCAACCAGTCTCCCATGCATCAACATTAAGGTAGTTTCCAATATTTTGTAATTACAAATAATCTTATACATATGTATTCTTGTATTTTGGGATGTTTTTCACAGAAGAGAGATTGCTGGATCAAAAGCAAACTTGCATTTGTAATTCTGTGCATATTGCTAAACTTTGCTGCAGAAGGGTTGTACCAGTTTGTGTTCCCACCAATAATGTAGGAGAATGCCACTTTCCTCACAGCCTTGTCAACATAATAAACTTTTACCAATCTGATAGTTTAGAGAGCATTTCTTAATATTGCTGTATCTTGTATTTCTCTAGTTATGAATGAGTTTCAACATTTTTCTTACATTTAAGGGCCATTTTAATAATTTCTTTGTGAACTGCCTGTCCAAATATTTTTCTGATTTTTCCATTAGGTTTTTTTTGTCCTTTGTCCTTCATTTTGCAGTGATTAAAAAAATGTTTATAGTGGTTATATATGTGTGTATGTACAGTAGATATAGGGGCTTCCCAGGGGGCTCAGTGGTAAAGAACCTGCCTGCCAGTGCAGGAGAAGCAGGCGACATGGATTTGATCCCTGGGTTGGGAAAATCCCCTGGATGAGGAAATGGCAATCCACTCCAGTATTCTTGCCTGGGAGATCCCATGGACAGAGGAACCTGGCGGGCTAAAGTCCATGGTGTTGCAAAGAGTCGGACACGACTGAGCACATGCACGTGCAAAGTATATATAGACATACATATATATAGCCATAACACTTGCATTTTATCCATTTTAAGTGTACATTTCATTGGCATTAAGTACATGCATACTGTTGTGCAACTATCCCCAATGTCTATTTCCAGAATTTTTCCATCATCCCAAATAGAAACTCTGTAACCATTAAGCACAAACTCCTCAACACATCCTTCCCCAAGCCCTTTGTCCCCCCTCCATTTTCAAGAGTTATTTGTATATTAGGAATAGTAATGTTTTTTTTCTATGATTTGTTTAAGAATTTTTCTCTCCATTTGTCAGTTGTGCTTTGACTTTGTTTATAGTATCTTGGGGCATGCAAAATTTTGTTTTTAAGTAATCAAACTTGTCAAACTTTTCTTTTACTGCCTCTAGATTTTGAGGCATAGTTAAGGAACCTTTCCCTACATCCAGATTGTAGAGGATTCACTTATATTTTCTTCCAGTATGAGTGTGGCTTTTTTTTTTTTAACATTTAGATCCCTGATCCACTTGGAATTTATGCTTGTAAGATAGAGTGAGATATATATATATAAAAAGTTCAAATGAGCCACACTTGTACTGGGAGAAAATATAAGTGAATTCCTCTACAATCTGGGTGTAGCAAAAGGTTTCTTGTGTGTGTGTAGGCTTCCCTGGTATCTCAGTGGTAAAGAATCCGCCTGCAATGCAGGAGACACAGATGTGGATTCGATCCCTGGGGTTGGGATGATCCCCTCGAGAACGAAATGGCAACCCACTCCGGTATTCTTGCCTCAGAAATCCCATGGACAGAGAAGCCTGGTGGGCTACTGTCCATGGGGTCGCAAAGAGCTGGACACAACTGAGTGACTAAACCACCACCACCACCACTATATTTAGAGGCACCAATTCATGGTAGACTAGATCTTGTTGAACTCAGCCCCGTCCATAGCTGCGTATAGTCCTCAAAAGCAGTGATTTGCTCCCCCAGCACTTCTGTTCCAAGCTTGTTGTCTTCATCTACACACTGTATTGGAACTTTTAAAATTCCATAGCCTACTGAAATTAGTCTAGAAGAGCCCCAGAACAAGCCATCTGCTTGCATGCTTCTGACACAACCCTCTAGTTTTGCTGTTATCTGTCTCATCATCCCAAGATTTCACATCTAATAAGATGGATGACTTGGCAACAAGTGCTGGTCTTTTGGCTTTCTTTGACTCATACTGTCTGAGGCGTTCTTCCCTTAGCTTCTTGGCTTCTTCACTTTCCTCCTCATCAGATCCCAAGAGATGAATGTCATCAATCTTCACTCTGTGTAGCCCCACTTCCTGTGGTGTCTTCCATACTAGCAGGGCCATACTTGCCCAAAGCTTTCTTTACTCCTCCACCAAGTAGTTGTTTAACACCTGGAGGCTGGTGGTGCTTTCTGAGTCTCTAAAAACCCATGGTGACAGCTGATTTGGGAACTAACTAGGTGGAAACGGGAGAAAAAGAGGAGTGCAGGTGGATGAGCTGAGTGCTAAGAGGAAAAAAGGGCCAATACTATTTATTAAGAGTGTCTGCTTTCTCTCCTGATTTATAATACCACCTCATTCACATCACAGGATTCTATAAATGCTGAATTGTGTCTAAAATTGCATTGATTTTACATACATATTACCAATTTATAAAGTAATTGAAAAGAGGTAAATAGTTTTCTAGACTCGAAGAAATTTTTTTTATTGAAAGGGCTCCAGAAGTCACCCTGGTAGCTCAGCTGGTAAAGTATCTGCCTGCAGTGCAGGAGACCCTGGTTTGATTCCTCAGTTGTGAAGATCCCCTGGAGAAGGGGTACGCTACCCACTCCAGTATTCTTGGGCTTTCCTAATGGCTCAGCTTGTAAAGAATCCTCCTGCAACACAAGAGACCTGGGTTCGATCCCTGGGGAAGATCTCCTGGAAAAGGGAATGGCTACCCACTCCAGTATTCTGGCCTGGAAAATTCCATAGTCCAAGGGGCCACAAAGAGTTGGACACAACTGAGTGACTTTCACTCCAGGTGCCACCTCGGTCAACCTTCAGTGGCTCCTCACCATTATCAAGATAACCTCTCTCCTTAGCCCAAGAATACCTCCTGATCTGATCTGCGCCTGCCTTTCTGGCTCTGAATGCCATTGCTTCTCCTTCTCTGAGTGTCTTAGCATTCAGATCTCATGACACTGCCTTTAGGAAGCCTTCCCCAACCTTTCCATCTGAGTCAGAACCTCTTCTCCTGCGCTCTTGCGGTTTCCGGGGACACTCGAGTTATGGCCTCATTGTACCATATTGTAGTCACGGGCCATACTTTCTTTGTTCCACTAGACTATGATTCCATTGAGACAAGGGAGAGTGTCTTAATCTTTGTGGTTTTTTTTTTTTTTATTTCTAGATACAAAGAGAACTTGATAAATTTACAGCAGTGTATCTAGGCTTGACTTGAATTCTTCAAAGAACAGTTTGCTGCCCCAAAAGGCAAACTGTTCCATTGTTACGTTACTCGAAAATTCTTGTTCACAGCACACTAAACTGCCTGCCTGTAATTTCTGCCCACTTGTCCTTGTTATATCCTTAGGAACCAAGTCTCTCATTAAAGGGTGGTGATCTGCTCCCAGAGCTGGGCCTTGGCTGAGGATGCAGCTATGACTGGTGCCTCTTTTTGCAACAATTCACTGCTGCTGTTTGGGGTATGAATTCTTCCCTGAAGATTTGATTTAAGGTAAGAAAAATCTGAATTTCCCAGAAAGTGCTGCTGTTTGTTATGCCATTTTAATGTGTTCCCACAGACGGCTTCCCTGAAAGTCTTCTGCATACTCACATTCAGCGTGTTATTTATCACCTCAGTGATGACATTTGCCCTTTCTCTCCATCTTTTCATTGGGGACTCGATGGGTTTAATCAGAGTCTTTGTTCTCTGTTCTTCTGGGTCGTCTGTGGTGCTGACTTGCTAGCAGTTATGGGCACCATTACAGTGCTACTTGATGCCCCCAGCCTTTGGCTTCAAAGGCCTGGCCTACATCTGCCCATGAGTCCCAGGACCACATCTACAATGTTCTAAGAAAACTCTACCCCTGCTACAGATTAGAGTTTCTCAAAGGACAACATGAATTGGAACCTCCCAGTGAGTTTGCTAAGGGTGCAGATTTCCCGAGTCCATGCTCCTGATGTTCCAGATCAAAATCTCTGAGGATTGGGCCCTATGATGTGCTTTTTAAACTAAAGCCTGTCTGGATGATTCTCATTCAGGCTAACATGATGAATTGCTGCCCTAGGTGTTTGCAAAAGAATCACTGTATACACTGTCATTCATCTGTCCTGGATGTTCATGGAGAACTAAGCAGACTCACACCTTGATCGGCGGCCCATGTACTGCTTTTCCTTTTCCCATTAGCTATAAGCTTGGGGAAGGCAGGGATTCTACCGGGTTTTATTTTCATTGCATTGCCAAGGCTCAGCACAATACATGGCACATAGTAGGTGCTCAGTGAGTAACTGTTGAATGAAACCAAAGGGAATGAATGTTTCATTCTCCCTTCCACTGCCCTCATCCTTGAAATGTGGAGAGAGGCTGTGGTATAAGTGAAAGGAGAGGCATTGGAAGCAGGAAGAGTGCTGAAATGCACAGGAATGCACCCCTTGTGTCAGAGGCAGAGCTCTGAAGAAAGCTGTGCTTGCAGCTAGCTCCCTCATGAGTGAGAAGTTCTGTAGGTGCAGGGTTATTAGGCAATTCTCTCTGACTATGACAGACGAGGCAGCTAGCATCTGAAGAGACAGGGACATCGGTATGAATTTCTCCCTTCACGCAAACCTCAAAGTCTATGAAGTTTTGGGAATGAAGGAAGAGCAAGAAATGGTAAAGGCTTGTATTATCGCGTCTCTACACAGTAACTCGTTAATGAAGGCCTCAAGGACTCTTAATAAGATTGACTGTGACAAGTACCCCGGGTAGCTAGTATGTGGAGTTGCTGTGAATCAGACAGCCTAGTTTCATATTCAGATTTGTACTAGCTTACTTTCTCTTTACTCAGTTTCTTTATTGGTAAATGGGAATAATTTAAATATATAATCCCCTTGCTAGTTAAGATAATGCTAACTACCGTTAACGGAGACCTTCCCATACTTCAGTGGCTTTACACAACTGAAGTTTATTAGTTGAATGTGTGAAGTCCAAATGGATATGATATTTTCATATGGTGGGTGGCTCTCCTCCATGTGGTGATTTGGGAACCCAGGTTCTTTCCATATTGTGGCTCCACATCCCCTATGGTGTTGGTGTCCTTTGCTGGAGCCTGTGCATCCATTCAATTGACAAAGGAAGAAGAAGCAAGAAGGCACACCAGCTCCTAAACTGCTTTGGCATGAAAGTGACACATGCCACTTTCTTCTCACATTTCATTGGGGTGAACTAGTCACATGACCAATTTAGGTGCAAAGGAGCATGGGAAATGTTGTCTAATTGTGTACTCAAGAAGAAAATGGCTTGTATTACAAGTCATCGCAAAAGCATAGTGGTTGAAAACCACCATCCTTTATTTAGTTCGTAATTCTGTGGGGCAGCAATGTGTCCTGGGATCTGCTAGGCAGGTCTGCTGATCTCAGTCAGCCTGCCTGCTCAGCTGACTCATAGGCATGAGGTCAGCTGCTGTGTTGGCCTGGGGCTGGTTGGGCTAGGGTGACTCTAGCTGGGAAAGCATGGCTTTGCTTCGTTTGTCCCTCACTCTCCAGTAGACCAAGCCAGATCTGTTTACACAGCAGCTGGGCTGACTCCCAAGAGCAGCAGCAGAAGGCTGCACCATCTCTCGGGTCCCAGGCTCAGAACTCACACAGTGTAGTTTCTGTCATGTTATATTAGCCAATACCTGGAATCCAAAAGTTGAGACACAGAAGCTGGGCTAGTTTTGTAACCTGTCACCTAAAGGAAATACATTTGGTTAAACAGGTTGTCTGTTAACATGCTTAACAGAATATCTGACATCATAGGAAGTGTCCAGGAAACATCTATCATCATTATGAATATCATTTGTTGAATACCTACTAGGGGGCAGATTCTGTACTGTACTAGGCAACTCACATGCATTGTCTCATTTCATCACCACAACTATCCCACTTTATAGATGAGGGGACTGAGACTCAAAGAGAGGAAAAAAAGCTATTGAAGGTCATTCACCTACTTAGCGGTGGTGCCCAAGCTTATTCTCGTACTGCCTTGGGTCTTAGCTTTCCACCCCAAATGTTGAAGGAGAAACTAAGCTTGCATCTGGGATGCTATTAAACCTTTAGGAAAGTCTAGGTGATTATATGAGAAGAAAGACCCTGGCCAGATGACCTGAAGTATGAGAGGCAGTTTGGGCAGATGACCCTCATGTTGATCACAGCTCATCTCAAGGACAAAACAGTGATGATTGTCATTACTCCCCTGCTGTCATCTGCTGCCTGGTTCTTTCCCCGTCAACCAAGGTTGTGAGATTCCTTCCTGACCAATAGAAACCATGTTAGTGTTAGAAGAATGAGGTTTGAGGGAAGTGGGTAGGGGAGAGAGAGAAATTCAGCCTTAGGATAGAAAGTTCCAGAACAGAAGAGGAGTTTGAAATGCCCTTGACCAGATGTTCCCGTTCTCTTTTGGGAACCAAGATAGTGATAAGATAGCACTTCATTGATCCTAGAGACAAAGTTTGGTAAGTGTATGACTTAGCATCAGACATTTTTCAGTAACCTCACAGGCTCCCAGGAGTCCGCACCAAATGCTGGGAACCAGTAGTCTAGTTCAGAAAAGTGGATAGGTTTCATTTTGAGAGTCAATTCTGTTAATTTGGTAATGGTCACTGGAAGCCCTGTGTTGAGAGGGACTCAGAGAACACTAGATGTTCCTGTCTAGATGTTACAGGAAAGATCGCGCTGACTGATGATTGATGTATCTCAGTGTCCTGGACAGAGCTGTTGGTGTCACATGTGCTGTTTTTGCCATCTGCGATCCACTTACATTCTCATAAAAGGAAACTGGAGCCCAGAAAGATGATGTGATTTTTCTCCATCTTACATGGTCCCTTAATAGCAGAAGCAGGTCTATATCCTCCGTCCCTCAATTAGTGCCTCAGGCATGTATTACTTTTTTAGTTTTCTTTCCACATTTACCCATGTTTTGTCCTGGAAGCCTGCTTCCATGCCAGATATGGTATAGTTTGCTTCCTTCATTTATGAAAACAAAACTAAACAAATCTTTTTGGGGGATTTGCCTGCTGAATTCAATTGTCTGTTGAGACAAGGCTTTCAGTTCTGCTCTATCTCCACATCTGTTCTCCTTTTCAAAAACATTTGTGCCCAAGCATGAGATGTTTGAAATCAGAGGGCTAGTTTATTGTTGACCTGAAATCTGGTGCAATTCAAGATGACCTAGTGAACGCATTCCACCTCCTGTTCTCTTCTCCAGCCTCCAAGGTCTCTCACTCCCTTTCTATTTTCATACTTTTCCAGCATCTGAGATTAATTAATTTCTACTTACTGGTCTGCTCACCCACACACAACCCCATAAAACTCCTGGGTCCCCTAAAGCCTCATTTCACCAGAGCTAGAAGGGCCTTGGGCTTCACCTGGGCTATTTTCTGAGAAGACCAACACTCAGAGAAGAGCTGGACATTTTCAGGGTGGCAAAGTTGAAAGCCAGTTTCCCAGAATCCAGCATTGCCAACTTGCTGAGTGGCCTCCTCCCACTAATGGCTTGTTCCGTGAACTCTTTTTTTTTTCCTTAAATTATTTATTTTTGGCTATGCTGGCTCTTTGTTGCTGCACGAGCTTTTCTCTAGTTGTGGCGAGCAAGGGCTGCTCCCTAGTTGCAGTGTGCGGGCTTCTCATTGCGGTGGCTTCTCTTATTGCTGAACACAGGCTGTAGTGCAGGAGATTCAGTAGTTGCATCGCGAGGGCTCAGTGATGCATGGGCTTAGTTGCCCCTCCTTGGCATGTGGGATCTTACCAGATCAGGGGTTGAACTCACGTGTCCTGCATTGGCAGGCAGATTCTTTACTACTGAGTCACCAGGGAAGCCGAGTTCTTTTGTTTAGTTCTCATTTTGTCTCCACTTTCAGGAATATTCCATCTGCTTCCACCCCATCTCCCTCCTTCTGTAGCTGTGTGAGCCTGGGGAGAAGAGAGAGACAGGGGTGGGAAGAGCATGAGAAGACTAGAGAAAAATGTGAATAATTTTATTGGCGTTGTTGTTGTTCAGTCGCTAAGTCGTGTCTGACTCTGTGACCCCACGGACTGCAGCATGCCAGGCTTCCCTGTCCATCACCAACTCCCAGAGCTTGCTCACACCCATGTCCATTGAGTTGGTGATGGCATCCAACCATCTCATCCTCTGTCTCCCTCTCCTCCTGCCTTCAGTCTTTCCCAGCATCAAAGTCTTTTCCAATGAGTCATTTATTAGTGTATCCTCTATTAATTATATAAAAAAGGCTGTGTATTCAGGATGTATTTTTGAATAAGGCTCTATTAATGAAAGATATTAATAAGGGAGATTTTTATTTTATTTTTAAAAATTAATTAATTTATTTTAATTGGAGGCTAATTACTTTACAATAGTGATTTTTGCCATATATTGACATGAATCAGCCATGGGTATACATGTGTCCCCCTTAAGGAGCATATTTTTATGACTACTTTCCTCTCATGAGTCAGGGTAGGAATAGGTTTTCCCCAAGTGTCTTAATCTTCTATCTCTCTGTCCTTCAGTCCTAGTGGCATTTCGTCATCTTCCTTCAATTCCCTCCAAACAGATCCTTTCCTGCCACAGCCTTTGCACTTGCTGTCCTCTGTGTCTTGACCACTCTGCCCCCTTCTAGCATCCCCATCTTCCTGGCATCTTTTAAGACTCAGTTAAATGGGCCCTTCTTGTGAGGCTTTACCTGACCACCTAATCTGATTGTGCTCCTTTAGCCCATGTGTCGGTTAGCCTTTGCCATGTGACCATCCGCCAAATGAGTGGCTTAAAGCAACCATTCATTTAACTCAAATCCTCAGACATATGAGAGGGCCAAGCTGAGATCAGCTGAGCTGACCCAGATAGAAATTTCCTTGTCAATCTACAGAATTGTGAGCTAAACAAAATATTTATTGTTTTGAGCCATCTTGGTTTGGAGTGGTTTGTTACACAGTGAAAGCTAACCAGTATAGGGGCCTGGATTAAGACCCCAGACTCAATCAGGGAACAATATTGGCCCTCTATGTTTAGATCTTATAGCAGACAGTTACAGTGCCCCACTCTTAGCCCTTGATGTCTTACCATTTCTGTCCATATTGATCTGAATTTCAGCTGCCAACTTATGCCTTTCTTTGCTTGAAGGCTTTCTCTGTCTGCCAGATCCCACCCTGCCTGCCCACACAGTAGAACAGAGTTTCTGGAGGATTAACACCACCATGATCAGCCTTCAACCAGTGACCCTTGGGAGTTGGCATATAAATGCCCCAGTTTCCTCATAATTTGGGTGGGATCCCATCCTCTCTTCCAGAGTTCCCCAGTGGGATGGAACTCTGAAAAAAGAAGTGAAAGTGTTAGTCACTCAGTCCTGTCGGACTCTTTGCAACCCCATGAACTGTAGCCCACCAGGCTTCTCTGTTCATGAAATTCTCCAGGCAAGAATACTGGAGTGTGTAGCCATTTCCTTCTCCAGGGGAGCTCTAAGAGTTGGTAAAGAGCTTCCATCATCTCCCTGCTCTTGTCTTTTTCATTCATAGCCTGATCTGGAAGCATGTAACCCAAGGTTGAGCATAGGATGCTCATTTCGGTGTGTCTCAGGTGAAGCTGTCCGTTTGCACCCAGCAGATTTGGCATGGGGGTTTTGACGGATGGTGAAGAGCTTTTGCTACAGTTATCTGAGGTGGAATGGAGGTGAAGGCTAGATGAAGCCAAGAGGTATAAGTAAAGAATGAGTTTGGGAAAAATCTGCTTTGTAACATCATGTGGAAAGAAACAAAAGCTACAAGTTTAATGTATCCATTTCCTCTGTAATAATCTTTTTTCTCCTAATGCCATTTGTGTGTGTATGTGTGCACTCAGTATGTGTGTTTGAGGTATAATTTACATGTTGTGAAATACACAATTCTTCACTATACTATTCAGTGAGCTTTGACAAATGTATACAGGCAACCCTAACCTCACAAATCAAGATACAGTGCATTTCACTCACCCTGGAATGTTCCCTTGTGCCCATTTTCAGTCAGTCCCCACCCCCCCGAGCAGAGGCAATCTCTGCTGGGATTTCTCGCATATATTTGTCTTACTTCTAAAACTTCACACAAATGAAGTCATTCAGTACATACTCTTTTGTGTCTTGCTTTTTTTTCACTCACTGTAATGCTTTTGAGATCATCCATGTTGTTGTATATGTCAGCAGTTCATTCCTTTTTTAAAAGTAGATGTAAAAAAGCATTTCTTGCTCAACACATTTTCTGGAGGTCAGAAATTGAGGAGCTAGTGGTTTGAACTCAGGGTGTCTCGTGAGTGTTTCTCATGAGGACTTGCTTCCAAGCTTACTCACATGACACTTGGTAGGAGAATTCAGTTCTTTGATATTTGGTACTCTTCTTTGGGCTGCTCATAGCACAGCTTCTCCTCAGTCAAGTGACAGGCCTACTGGAAGTCATAGATTTTTATAATCTCAAAAGTGACATACCATCATTTGTGCAGTGTTCTGTTGTGTGCACAGAACAACTCTAGTCTGGTACAGTGTAGGAGGGAACTATGTACAGTGTAATACCAGGTGGCAGGTTCATTGAGAGCCGTCTTGAGAACTGACTACCATATTTGTCTTACTTTGTTCCATGCCATCTTGTTATAGGTAGCCTTTGGAACAGTGATATGGCCAGTTCATTCCTTTTTATTACTGGATCATATTCCTTTGTGTGACCATCGTGTAATTTATTTATCAGTTCCCATCACATTGGATATTTGCAGTATTTCCTGTTTTCATCTACAATGAATAAGCAACCATGAATATTCATGTACAAGGGTTCTTACAGGCATATATTGTCATTCCTCTTGAGTAAACATCTAGGAGTGAAATTGTTGGCTGGTAGGGTAGGTGTGAAGCCTTTGCTCTGGCCGCCTCTATGGCTGGCTCCATTTCCCCAGCCCTGCATCTGGCTTGCCTTCCTCCCCCTCTGGTGGATCTGGTGGCTGAAGCTCCAGCACACATTCTGTCGAGGGGCCTCATGTACTTCCTTCCAAGTTTCAGAGCAGGGATTGCAGCAGGAGGGAGCATAGGGCTAGAGGTTGAGCCCAAGTGGCTGACAGTCCAGGGTCCATTCTTGGTCCTTCATTAATAAGTTCCAGGAAAGTAACTTTCCGAACTTTGGTTTTCTTGTTTGTTGCTCTTCAGGATTCCTTCCAGATGGTTCTGTCTTGTGAGTACTTAGTAGCTGTTCCATTCAAACTTGTTTTCTTAGGCAGGACAGAGACAAACATTAAATTATTTCTATTCCTCCTGACTTCAAAAACATGAAAATTGTTTCTATTTCCCTGATTTTCCTGCCTTGTAATAAGAGGTGATACTAAGGATGGTCTTTTGTTTTCTGTGACCTGGATATCCTACAGGAATACAAATGGGGAAGGGGATACAAGAGAGCTGGGACTAGAAGAAGAGGGAGGCTGCAGAAGAAGAGAAAGAGTAGAAGGGGGAGACAGACCCAAGAGGAGAAGGCAGAGGAGGGGTATGTGTGTGTGTGTGCCTATGTGT
The DNA here is from genome assembly GCF_019320065.1 of Cervus canadensis. Lineage (NCBI taxonomy): Eukaryota > Metazoa > Chordata > Mammalia > Artiodactyla > Cervidae > Cervus > Cervus canadensis. Next base: position 20,570,486 of record NC_057419.1, read on the forward strand.
GTAGCATAAGAGCAAGAGAAGGAATGAGATACATACACACAGAAAATGATAGTTGCCAGGGAATAAACTTTGAGGAGGAAAGAAGTTGTTCTGAAGCAGTTTGACTGAGTCACGTGCAAGGTCGGTACATCCTATGCACATATACTGCCCTCTAAGCCCCCGTGAAAATTTCAGGGAAAACAGCCATCATTCTACAGTCTTTTCAGAGTTCTATATATATTTTGATTTTTTTTATCCATTAGTATTTAACTTTGGCCTCATGGTGACCTTGAGACCAGAGGAGAATCTCCCATAGGGGCCCTACAACATTGAGGTTGAATGAATGAAAGTATTAGTTAAGGCAAAAGGCTAAGTTGTTGTCACAAAGAGACCTAACAGCACAGTAGTCCACAGAGCCAAGAGGTTTATTTGTCTTTGAGGTAGAAATTCAGAGGGGCCTGGTTCAGATAGTGAAGCAGCTCTGCTCCCCAGTCAGTCAGAAACCCAAATTCCTTCTACTGTGTAGCTCTGGGATCCCCTGGGGATATTGTTGTTAGCTGTTTGGTTGAAGCTAGGTTGTGGTGGCTTCCAGGTGGTGGGAGGGAGAAAGATAACATGGAGGAGGCATGTCTGCTGTCTTAAACCCCAGTTCTGGAAGTGGCATTGCTTCCTTTCACATCCTATTGGCCAGAATTCAGTCGACATGATCAAGCCTTATGGCAAAGGAGACAGAAATGCAGTCAAGCTCTGTGCCCAGGAAGAAGGGGACAGTTGGATTGTAATAGGCATCTGGCAACCTTCATCCCAAAGAGCAAGCCCTGAAACTCCCGGTGGGCTACTTGGGGAACTGCTGCACCCGTGCTTTGAGGGAAGAACAACATTCTTTAGGTCTCAATGAGAATTTTCTCTACTCTGGCCTGCTCTTCCCCTGGCCTGTGGGCCTGCTCACACATGGGCTTTGCACAAGAGGGTTATTTGCTAGTTCTTGAGCAGTCGGCTGATCCCAAGTTAAACTATGTTTCAGGAGCTGAGTAAAAACAGGAGAGGAGTGAGCTGAAGGGCCCTGTTCCTTCCCCCGCATGTTTGTCTCACAGCGGGGAGCTGAGATTCCTCTCAAATCTTTCTCTCTTTCCCTGGAAAATCCTCCCAAGCCAGATGTGCCCTTCCCCACCTCTGTTCCCCAATAGTCTTTTCTCTGCCCTCCTCCCTCGCAGACCCCAACAGTGTTGGCTGCCTATGACAGTATGTAATTGAACACAGCATCTTCCCTGTGATTAGTCACACTTAACCCCAGATGCAGTTGAATCAACCCTTAAAAAGATGCAGCTAAGGTCTCTGGGCTACAAATTCCTCCTAAAGTGCCAAGTGCTGTGTGCCTGGGTGTTGCTCCAGGGTGACAACAGAGCCAGTTCTATTATTTGAGACCTTCCTCTCTTCTCACTTTCTTCCTCCCTCTTCCCCTCTCCTCTTGCAGGACTTGGACACTACCGTCTTTCTTTCCTTCAGGCCCACCATGACCTGGGAGCCAAATCCACCCTGTCAGCAGGTTCCTTGGCATGTCGTCCTGGATTTGGCTTGAAATCGGACTCCGTTGGGGGGCGGGAGGTGGGGGGGGCGCGTCTCCATAGCAGTCAGTAGCTGCTTAGTCAATAGCTGATTAGGGCAACAGAGAATTTTCTCTTCAAGAGAAAGAGCTAGAGTTTAATTTATCTCAGGGCAAAATGGCTCATCTCAAAATAAATGATATTCTCTAGCTGCTAGAACAGCTGTTGAGCAAAACACATTCTCCAGCAAGGGAGAAGAGTGACAACCTGCAGATCTTACATGAGAAGAAAATTAAAAAACAAAACAAAAACAAACAGATGCGGTAGAGTATATGAATGCTAGCCCGCAATACTTCCCCTGCCCCTGGCATGGCAGCTCTTTGCATCCAGAGGTGGAATCTGTTTCTTCTTCCCTTTAGTCTAGTCTGGTTATGTGACCGGCTCTGACCAATGGGAAATTAGCAAACATGAAGTAAGCCAAGGGTTTAAGCATGCTTATTCTCTGGGGCGTGCTGTCTTGTGGCTTCTGGCACCCTGAGACCCAAGATGGCCTGCCCAATGGTGAGAGACATGTGGTTTCCCCTGTTGCCCTAGCCAATAACTTCCCGATTCTAGACACGTGCATATGGCCGTCCTAGATCACCCAGCCTCCAGGTTAGCCAATTGGCTGCAGGCAAGTGAGAAAACTCAGCCCAGACCAAAAGAACTACCTGGACAAACCTCAGAATCATTGTCTGTTTAAATGGTGGTTGTTTTAAGCCACTGAGTTTTAGGGTGGTTTGTTCTGTAGCAAAGGCTAACTGATACAACCAAGTCACTGGTACATGTATGTGTGCCTGTGTGTCTTACATCGTTCTCCCATAGGGTTGCCATTTCCTTCTCCACAAGCTCCCTAGAAGTGTGCTTATATGTCAGATGTGAGTACTGGTAGCTAAAACCACAGATGTGGCTTTTGTGGGGGAGTCTTCTTTGGTTAGACAAAGCCTTCATGAGATTCTGTCTTTCATATTAGTTTTATGTATTTGAAGAGGCATAGTTTGGCTTCATTACTCCTTATCTTGTATCAAATATATTGGTTTTATTTTGGAAGAGACTGTAGTAAACATAGTTCTCATGACTCTAAAAGAAAGTGAAACGGTTAGTCGCTCAGTCGTGTCCAGCTCTTTGTGACCCCATGGACTGTAGCCCACCAGGCTCCTCTGTCCATGGGATTCTCCAGGCAAGAATACTGGAGTGGGTAGCCATTCCCTTCTCCAGGGGATCATCCTGACCCAGGAATCGAACCCAGGTCTCCCACATTGCAGGCAGATTCTTTATCATATGAGCCACTAGGGAAGTGACTGGCAATAGGAATCCTTTGCTTCATGATTTTCCTGTTGTACTTATTTCTGTGTTTCTCTTTTCTACACTTGTTTCAGCTATGAAAATGGGTTTTCATATTTATTGAGGCGTAGTTTGTATACCATAAAAGTTACCTGTTCAAAATGAATACTTTGGGAAATATAGAGAGACTTACAGCCATTGCTATGATCCAGTTTTAGGATATTTCTATTACCACATATATTTCTGTCAATTTGGGCCCATTGCAGTCAGTCCCCATTCTCTCCCTCAGTCCAAGGCAATCACTAATCTACTTTCTGTCTCGGTAGATTTGCCTATTCTGGACATGTTATATACATAGAATCATAAAATATATGTTAGCACTGTTTTTGATCAAGACTTAGAATAGTTGTTTTCTATAGACATAAGAATATTCACAAAAGCTAGTTTTCCTTTGAAAAGTTGATCCTTGAATAGGAAGAAGATGCCCTATATTGATTGGGGTTCCTTTAAAGCACAAGCCGAAGCAAGGACACGGGACAGGTAGTTTAGTTGGGAGATGATCACAGGAAGCAGAACTGAGGGAGCAGGGAGAATGAGACTCAGAGGGGAAAAAATAACAAAATAGTTAAAAGCATGCAGTGAGAAGATTAGCACTGTGAACAATCAGGGCTCAGTCCCACTGACGGTTGCCTGAAGAGCCACGTGGACTGTGCTTATGCACAAGCTGGGATATTCATCCACCATATTAGTTCCCTAACGCTTTGTGACTAGTTACCCTAAACTTAGCAATCCAAGGCAACAATGGAAGTTTATTATCTCTTACAGTTTTAAGGGTCAGGAATTTGAGGTTGGCTTAGCTGGGTGATCTGGCTTGGGGTCTCTCATAAAATATCAGATGCAGTTACCTGAAGGCTTAATTGGGACTGAGGATCCACTTCCACGATGGCTCGGTAACTTAACTGACAACCAGTGCTGGCTATTGGCCAGAGGCCTCAGGTCCTCAACATGTGGCCTTCTCCATAAGGCTACGTGAGTGTCCTCATGACATGGCTGTCAGCTTCCCCCAGAGAGATCCAGAAGAGAGCAAGATGGAAGCAGAAATGCCTTTTATGATCTAGCTTTAGAAGTCACACACCATCACTTCTGCTGTACTACATTGCTTACCCTGGTTAACCACACTCATTGTGGGAGGTAACTATACAAGGGCATGAATAGCAGGAGGCAAGGTTCATTGGGGCTGTCCTGGAGCCTGGCTACCTCATCCATTGCCTTCTGTCCCACTGTGGTTGAGGATTGCATTTTGTGGGTTGAGCAAGCTTGAGGATGGGTAGGTGAAGACTCAGGCAGAGGGTTTATATGTTTGTGGTAAGAAGCTACCAGCCTGCTGGGAAGTATTTGTGTGGCTGTAGGTGAGCTCAGAGGTGGGCCTTGGGACTGTGGGACCGAGCCTCACTAGCATCTGCTACATGCCCCAAGGCTGGCATTAATGGTATGGTTTTGCAAAAGTGAAAGTTGCTCAGTCCTGTTCAACTCCTTGCGACCCCATGGACTACACAGTCCATGGAATTCTCCAGGCCAGAATACTGGCATGGGTAGCCATTCCCTTCTCCAGAGGATCTTCCCAACACAGGGATTGATCCCAGGTCTCCTGCATTGCAGGCAGATTCTCTACTGTCTGAGTCACCAGGGAAGCCCAAGAATACTAGAGTGGTTAGCCTATCTCTTCTCCAGTGGCTCTTTCCGACCCAGGAATTGAACCAGATTCCATTGCAGGCAGATTCTTTACCAGCTGAGCTACCAGGGAAGCCCCCTGATTTTGCAGGCCCACCCTTAATAATGAAGAGAGATGTCTTCCACAGGTCAGGCTTACAGGTACAACAAAATGATAGCTTGTTGGTGAGGTATTTATGCTTTGGTACATGCTCTAGGTGACTGCCAGATCAATGAGCTTTGGGCTTTTAGGACCCCTATCCTCCCTGAAGAAGAAGCTTCCAAAACAACAAAGCCAGCCTGCTCCTTGTATTGCTAAGGAGTATAAAATCACAGGGCAGCCCCTGGGCAGAGGCCCAGCCACATTGTTGAAATATGGGGAGGGAGCTGGAATCAAAAGCAGGAGGCAGGATTTAGAGTCTCTGTGTGGTGAAGGTTCTTTTCAAGGTAACCTGGAGTAGGAGGAGGTGACGACAGTTCAGTGTCTGGCAGTGCTGCTGAGTGCGGGATTTAAAGCACTGACATCAGTGGACTCCATCACTCAGACCACCCCACTCTGCTCCGCTGTAAAGGAGCACCAGCAGGATGACAGTGGGGGTGGGTGGGAACAGAGTCACAGAGGGAGGGGAGGAGGGAGCCTGTCAGCTGAGGTCCCTGGCTGCATGGCCAAAGCTTAGAGGACCCATATGACCCAGCTGGCCCAGGACAGTCCTAGCTTCTCCTGCTCTTCTGGAGTAGTTATTTATAGCACCTCCTCTTACTCTCAAAAGCATCCAGGTTCAGATGGCAATTACACAGTCATCCTACCCATAGCACATTATACTGCCTCTCACATAACCTTCCTCACACAGAATCATAAATGTTGGACGTCTGTCTTGTCTACTGACCTATAATTTTGGGGAGGATGGGGGCCATGTGTGACTTTGGCATCGCTGGAGCATTTGTGAGGTGCTCAGTGTAGACTGCCGTGTGGACTGAGTGAGTGAGTGAGTGACTGTGTGGATGAATGAACGCACTAGGTCTGTTTGAAAAGGTGTGGTGTGGTTGGAATGACCGAAGGGGAAAGAAAGGGGACATCTTTAAATCTCTAATTCCAGAAGGAGTCTTAGGAGGTGAGTTTTCAACCCCCACGTCAAAGCTCTGTTCAAGTACATTTCCTTCAGTTAGCTGCAGGGCTCTGGGGCCAGATGGTGTATGCTCACAAACAGAGCCACCACCGCTGCCGCGAGTATAGGGTTGTCAGATACTCAGAAAAGCCCTGAGTGTGAATCAACAGGCTTGGCATCTCTCTTCTCCCTGGCTCTGCTCTGTCAGCAAGTGGTCTGCAGGCCAGGAAATTGTCCTCTCGACAGCACGGTGACCATAATGCACATTTTCTTCAGTATTTCCTTTTTAGGCAGAGGGAGCCAAGTATTTTGCCACCAGACAAGGGCCATTTATGGACGACTCGGTCACATTTGCTGAGAGCCGCTGGGACTGCCACGTGATCTTAAGCATAAACCTTAGCCCATCTCCTGGAGCCAAGAGCACAGGCTCAGTGCTCGACAGAGCAGAAAAAATGAAACCGAAAAGCTGAAGCCAGAGTTCTGCACAGACTGTTTGTTATATGGTGGCTCATTTAAAAGGGAGACTTCACATCTCCAGTGGTGAGGCTTGATTTATCATCCCCAGCTTAGCCAAAGCTACTAAAAACGCCTTTGCACTTGGGTCTTAAATTCCTTAACAGAAGATTCACTTTTTTGTTGTTGTTTTAGATCTTAGAAATTGAGTGAGGACATTTCTTCAGGAATGAGACATTGGGTCATAGTACCTGGCTTCTTCTTGTTGCTCTGCCATTAGGTAATTTGGTGTGGCTTTTTCTTCTAGGATGGGGATTACTAGGCTGCCCACATCATTATAAGACTGAGGCCCTGTAGTCTATTATTAGGAATATTTACATTCTCCCTTCCACTGCTTTCCAAGCATGATTCCAAAACATACACTTTTTAAAAATCCCCCCTGAAGTAGAACACTTCTTAGCCAATGGTTCAATATTTATCTAGCATTTACTATACTTAGTTGCTCAGTCGTGTCCAACTCTTTGCAACTCCATGGACTGTAGCCCTCCAGGCTCCTCTATCCATGGAATTCTCCAGGCAAGAATACTCAGTGGGTTGCCTTGCAAAAGTTTACCCCCTTCTCCAGGGGGTCTTCCCAACTGAGGGATCAAACTCATGTCTCCTGCATTGCAGGTAGATTCTTTACCATCTGAGCCACCAGGGAGAATACGTGTCATTTTAGTGCATTAACAGCAGGCTAAGACAGTAGATGATAAGTAGTAATGTTGTAGCTGAAAGATAGAATATGGACAGAATTTAAATAGGGGAGCAGGAGAGGGAGCCTTCCAGAAACAGAAGCACCATTGGCAAAGTCACAGACCAGAGATTGGCAACAAGCAGCTGTTGGGCCAAACCTGGCCTGCTGCATTTTTGTAAATAAAGTTTTATTGGAGCACAGCCATGCTCATTCACTTACATGTTGTCTATGGCTGTGTTCATGCTATGACAGTAGAATTGAGAAATTGTGAACAGAGACTGTACTGCCCCCCAAAGACTGAGATATATTTATTACCTACACCTTTGTAACAAAAGTTTACTGAGTGCTGGCTTGATGAACTGGATGGGGTATTCAGAAAAATGTAAGATTGAATGGGAGGAATAGAGCTTCAAAACCATTTGGTAGGAAATCGGAAGCAGGCTCAGCCCCAGACCCAGACACTGAGAATCAGGGAAAATGGAAACTGCCTAAATGTATCAAATACACCTATCCATCTACCCATCCGTTCATCATCTTACATTTATCCATTTTTACAGAATCATATTGTTACTTAGGGCTTCCCTGGTGGCTCAGATGGTAAAGAATCCACCTGCAATGCAGGAGACCCCTGTTCAATTCCTGGGTCAGGAAGATCCCCTGGAGTTGGGATAGGCTACCCACTCCAGTATTCTTGGGCTTCCCTGGTGGCTCAGATGGTAAAGAATCCACCTGCAATGAAGGAAATCTGGGTTCAATCCCTTGGTTGGGAAGATACCCTGGAGGAGGGCATGGCAACTCACTGCAGTTTTCTTGCCTGGAGAATCCCATGGACAGAGGAGCCTGGTGGGCTGCAGTCCATGGGGTTGCAAAGAGTTGGACACGACTGGGCGACTAAGCATAGCACAGCACAGCATTGTTACTCAAATATAACATGGCTATTGTAGGGAAAAAGATTTTTTTAAATATAGAAGACCCCCCTGCCAAAGGAGCAAAACCAACCATAATCCCACCAATGTTAAATAACCATGGTTACATTTTGTATGTGTACTTCTTATCTTTTTTTCCCTACACAGAAAAGAAAGTCTTTATTGAGTGCCTCCTACATGCCAGGCAGTATGCTAAGTGCTAAGGATACAAAATGCTGGAAGCTTGGTCTTGATCTCACAGTTGGAGAGCAGTGACCCAAGGCTCAGTGACCCAGTATGGGGTGAGAAGTGCAGTAAGTGCCCTAAGAGATACGAAAAAAGCAGGGCTGAAGGAGGGAGTGCCTCTTCTTGGCCTGTTATATTCAAGGCAAGCCTTAGAGGGTGCCTGGGGATCTGCCACGAGAGCAAGAGTATTCCAGACAGTGGGGAAAGTAACTGATGTTTCCCACATGCCTATGAGGTACCTAGGAATTTTATAGAGAATATCTCATGTAATTAGCACGGCAACTCTGGGAGGTAGATATGATCCTTCGCATTTTACAGATGAGGAAAATTGACACTCTGAGAGGTCAAGGCATTCGCCAAAGCCCACACAGATAGCTCTAGGTGGAGGCAAGATTTGTCTATTGCCCATACTTTTTTTTCCTATTTGATCATGCAGTCTCCCCAGGATAACCAAGTGGCCACCTTCATTGAATTTATTTAACATATATTTATTAAGCATCCAGTGTGTGCCAGATAAAGAATATTTGAGGATCGTGTCCTCAAAGGGTCCTATAGGACCTCTCATCATGTGTGTGTATGTGAATGTGTGTGTTGGAGGAGTCTGTGTGCAAAGTCAGGTTGTGCTTTGGCTTCAGACAGAACTTGAAACTGATCTAGACCTCAAGTATTAATATATTCATTGAATTTTTCCCTCAGTTGTAGGACTCTTGGCCCCTTCTTGGAAGACATAGACCAGTCATGTTGCATTGTTTGCCAGCTAGAGTGAAAGTCACTCAGTCATGTCCAACTCTTTGCGACCCCATGGACTATACAGTCCATGAAATTCTCCAGGCCAGAATACTGAAGTGGGTAGCTGTTCCCTTCTCTAGGGGATCTTCCCAACCTGGTGATCAAACCCCGGTCTCCTGCATTGCAGACGGATTCTTTACCTGCTGAGCCACAAGGGAAGCCCGCCTGCTAGAGAGGCCATATCAATTATGGTGATTTGAATACACCAAAGATGGAGGTTGCCAATCATTTGGTAGATCAGTCAACTGATTTGCAGGGCTTTGATGGAGTTGGGCTAGATATACGGAGGAGAGGAGGAAGCAGTAGAGGAACACCCTTCCCTCATTGCTACTCAAGAGGAATGGTTGTCTCGTGGCCAACAGAAGACACAGGCTTGACAGTCAGTGCAGTAGGAGTTCTCGGGGAGGTGCCTCTCAGTGCGCAGAATGAATTAGAGGTGCCTTCCTGGAGCGGCTGCATCTCCTGCATTTCTTCTCTTGACTGGCTGGGTAGCCCCATAGGAGCATGAAGAGAGGATAACCTCTCCTTTCAAAACCCGGGAGACGCTTTCACTTCCAAATTCCACTGGGAGGGGTGTGTGTGGGTTGGAGGGTGGGATACAGCTCAGTCTCCCTTTTGCCAGAACACACAGAGAGCCACCCACCGCGTTAGGGAGCTGCAGCATGAAATATGGCACAGCCATAAATGAGATTATAAAGAAGTCACTTCCAAAGGCTTCACCTTGAAACCTTACCTTTGGCGTTGCGTGCACCATTTACTGCTGCAGCTGCTGGGAAAGGAAGCTGTTAGTGTAGTACAGGGGAGAGGAGCCAGTCTCGGGAGCAGAAAATGACAAGATTTATTGTGGGAATAAAACCCCAGGCAAAGTGCCTCTTGTTAAGTATGTGTGTAGGGCCCAATGTCAAAGCAGTTCATGCCGGGCAAACACAGTGGTCTCGCTGAGAGATTCTCTTAACTGCTCTGTGCCTCTGTTCCTCTCTTTGTGGGATGGCATATTACATGGTTGTTATGAAAGGATCAGTGAGTGGACAGAGACTTGATTCTCTTTCAGGTTCCTTCATCCAACCATCCCTTCACCACTGTGCTCATGACCATGTCACCTGGTGACCCCCAAAATGGTGATGCTGATCACCTCACAGCTTCTCCCCAGCCCCCACCTACTGACGATCTGTGACAGCGCCCCAAGGATGCTGCTCATCACCATTGACTAGAGCTCTCAAGGGCCTCCTGTGGGCCAGGTCCTGGACTGGGGACAGGTGATGAACAGGAGAGACTCAACCTTTCCCTCCAGAGGTCTCCCTGAGCTTGACTTCAGGTGCTGGTGGTAGTTTAGTTGCACAGTCGTGTCTGACTCTCGCGACCCCGTGCACCGTAGCCCACCAGGCTCCTCTGTCCACGGGATTCTCCAGGCAAGAATACTGCAGTGGGTTGCTCTTTCCTTCTCCAGGGGAGAAGGACCTCAGGATCTTCTTGTATCTAGGAGGTTGTGCAACCAACCAACTTAATCTTGGCTTTCACCAACTTGAGGGGCCATCAGAACTTCCTTCCTTCCTTCCTTTTATTTTTAGGGAGAATTCAAGCCCACGGTTCCAGCCTAACTACAGATCCTAGGGTTCTTTTTTGGCTTCTTGTCAACTACGTCTCCTACCCACAAGCACTCTAAATTGGAGCAGATGACACTAACTAGACCAGCAGTGTCCAATAGAACTTTCTGCAATGATGGAAATGTTTCACTTTGTGCTGTTCAGTATGGTAGGCAGTCCTACCTGGACTACCAGGACCAGCTGGGTCCTGAGTGCTTGAAGTGTGACCAGTCTGAATTGGGATGTGCTGTAAATGAAATTTTCAAAGCTATAGTATCTAAAATGCAAAATATCTCAGTAATCATTTTTATGCTGATTCTGTTAAAACTCTAATAGTTTGAGCATATTGGGTTGAATAAAGTATGCTATTAAAGTCAATTTCACCTGTTCATTTTACTTTTGAAATGTGCTACTAACATTGAAAAAAATTACATAGGTGGCTTGCATTACATTTTAATTGGACAGTGCTGTTCTAAACCTTTATTTTCTTATCTGGAAGATGGGGGAGATAGACTAGAGATCAGTAAGGTGTACTCATCTCCAGGATGCTATGATTCCCTCCACACCTGACTCATTGTGCGGATTGACTACCCAGCAGTGTGAACTATGGTCAGGGTTAACGTGGCAGGTGCTGTCAGGGCCCCACTCACATCCCCTCAGCAGTTACCATTCTGAAGGCATCCTACTTCAAGCACCAAAGCTCTTCCTCTTAAGGTTCTCTGTGCTACTTCCATGGGGAGGCCAGTGATGCCTCCAGGAATAGCCCTCAGCCAATGACAGATTGGAGTTGAGGGTAAATACCCCAGTTTTCATGCCCCTCAGGTGACACACTTGAATATGTGTTCTGCAGTTTCCCAGAGTTCTCCAGCAGGACTGAGCTTCAGCAGCCACAGTGGTACCCTGCTCAATATATCCTCCCTTTATTGGCTTTCTTCCCTTCCCTATCTTACTTCCCCATTCGTCTACAGGCACTTTTCTAGGACTACTTCCTATGTAAACTACCACACTTCCGTCCTTTTAGGAGTCTGCGCCTGGATACATGCAACCTAAAATAGTCAGTTACTGGAGCTCGAAGAGAATGATATTTAAGGGCACTGCCCAGGCTTCAGTGGCTTCTCCTGTTTTATCAGCTCATCAGCATCTCTGGCCGGTTAACCAACAAGTAGGAGTTTAATGTGGTTCTTGAGTTTGTCCTGTCCACAGAACTACAGACACAATGACTTGGCGTTCTTTGCTTGCCCTCCCAAATATGCTACCTCAAAGGAATTGGCACTTTCAGCTACATTTTAACTACACTAATGATTTCTATTTCAGTACTAGTTTCCAACCTCAGTTTTCATCAGTTTGAGCTCCTGGTTTCATTTTCTCCTAATTGCAGTAAGATGCCCCCAAGACATCTTAGGCATGATGGGTCCTGGGTGGGTGTAAATTGTTTGCTGCTGTTGAAGACACTCTGGGAGGGAACCTTCTGGGATCTGACAGGAAGTTGTTCCAGATGTCAGAAACTCAATGCCAAAAAATAAAAATAAGCTCCAGTTACTAAACAGATCAGGGTCTGGCATTTTAGAAATAAGAGCGTCTCTAAGATGAGCAAAATCTGAAATCTCTGGAAATGGTCCAGAGATACAGCACATACATGGCTTAGGAGTATTCTGGAAGTTAGAAGATGGATTATGGCCATTTAAGGAATCACTTTCTCATGTCAAATCAGGAATTAGAATCCTTGGAGAGCAGGAAGGGATCTTAGGAATTCTCTTATCCCCTCTCCACCCTCTTAATTTTATAAATGAGAAACGCTGAGGCCCAGAGAAATGAAATGATGCATCTGTAGACACACAGACAGTAACTGTCCAGTGCTTTTCCTACAACCCTGGAGTACCATGCCTAGTCTTTGTACAGAAAGAAAACCCAGTGACTCCAGAGCAGCAGCCCTTGCTTCTGCCTCGGGACTGGAGACAGCGCAGCCAAAGACCAGACCCCTCAGAGCTGTCTCTTAGCTGTACAGCATGAAGGGAACTACATTGGGTGACTCCCCAAGAGGGATCCCTCAAGGTCTGTCTAGAGGGCTGGCATGTGACATGCACTGCCTTAAAAATTACTCCAACCTGCGGAAGCAGCATGAGAACCAGAAGAGTATTTTTGGCACACCTCATGACACTGGGCTCTGTGCTAGGGCCCCAGGGATCTGAATCAGCCGTAAACTTGGGCTCTGCTCTAAAACTGTTTCTAATTGAAACAGTGGAGACAAGACAGACAATGAACCAATTCAAAATATAGAAATGTGATTCCTGAGTTTCTCCCACCAAATATCTGGTTGCAGTCTGGCATGTGTCTTGTACCCTCTCCCATCCCTGGAATTCTCCAATAATTCCATGAATATGAATTGTATCTTATTACAGTACTCATAAGTTCTTTAGGGACAGAAATCATGTTTTTATTCATTCATGCACACATGCATTCATGCATTTATTCAACAAATTGATTGAATGCCTACTATGAGTCCCTACTATTGAATCTCTGCTAGGGATGGGAGAGAGTGCTCAGTGAAGTGGAAGGAGGGGCAGAAGACATCCGAGCCCGTCCAGTGCCTTCCCACTTGACTCAGAAGCCAAGCCCAGGTCCTTATAACCATCTTTAAAATCTGTCCTGATTCCCCTGTCCTTTCCTACCCCACTGGCATCTTGGGGCTGGCTGGAAGTAGAGAAAGCTGTTATGTGAAGTTAGAAGGGGCAACTAGTTTTCATTCATTTAATTTCAGTGACTTAATTGATGTATTCATGCATTCACTTATTAGACACACATTTATTGATTATCACCTCCATGTCAGGGCCTCTTCTAAACACTGGGTTATTAGTGGTAGGTGGTGTTTCAGTTCTCATGAACCTTATAGTCTATAGAGAGGAACTCAAGCAATAAACTGATTGGCAAATATCTAAGCAATCCTACCTGTTCATAAGCTCTCTGAAGAAAAAACGAGACAAAGGGTCAAGAATAATGGGAGAAACCTGATTTGTATTGAGGGTCAGGAAAGGCATCTCTGGGGGAAGTAACCTTTAAATTGACACATGCGCAAAGCAAAAGAGTAGTCAGACAGGGGTAGAAGCGAGAGAGGTGGTCTTTCAGGCAGAGGTTCTGAAGATCGCCGGAGAGGTTCTGAACTTGGCACCCTGACAGCCCTCTGCTCTGCCCTTGAGCTTCGGATCCCCTCTGCATGAGGCATCCTCCAAGGAGCACTCTGCCCTGGAGAAACCAGCAGAGGCAGGTGTGTGGAAGGAGGAAGGTTGAAATATAAGGAAGGTCTCACAAGATAGAATCAACCTAACACACAAGATTTCTGGGAGAAGAATTACAGAGAGTGTCCATTACATGAGGCTGAGTCCCTCTACAAACACACACACACACACACACACACATCCTCAAACTCAAACACACACATCCTCAAACTCAAACACCCTTTGTCTGGGAGAAGAATTACAGAGAGTGTCCATTACATGAGGCTGAGTCCCTCTACACACACACACACACACACACACACACACACACACACACACACACACACACACACACACACACACACACACACACACACACACACACACACACACACACACACACACACAATGTGCAAATCAGGAAAATTGCTCTTTGCTTTCTTCCTCAGCTTCCCTAGGATTTCATCCCACAAAACTGACCTCTCTTCTCTGCCCTCTGAACTTTGAATCAGAAGGCTCTCCCACTTGTTACCTTGAACTTGAGGTATAATATGTGAAGCTTAATTTTCCTTGTCTATGTCTTCACAAGGACTTTTATGCAAAAGTTTTAGAAAATATAAAGCACTTAAAGTGCTATATAGTATTTTTAATTTAATAAACTTTTAAATTATGTAGATATTTTTACTTGAAGTATGGTTGATGTATAATATATTTTATCCTTAGAAGCAGTTTTAGACTCATAGTAAAACTGAGTAGAATGTACAGAGATTTCCCATATAATCCCTGCCCCTTGCCCTAGCTCACACTGTCAGCAGCTCCCCGACCCCAGAGTGGGGCATTTGTTAAAATTAAGAAGACTGCACTGATACATAATTATCATTCAAAATCCATAGTTTATATTAGGTTTCATTCTTGGTGTTGTACACTCTGTGGGTTTTGAACATTATAAGAAAATAATAGTAATAATTGTGGTGGGTATTCTTCACCCCCTCACCCCAAGATGCATCCTACATCCTTCTTTGCCTACCTCTGTGCCCCAGGAAGCAGACTATATCACCCAGGTTCCCTGGCAGCTGCCTTCTGGTTGAGTTCAGCCAAGGAATGGGCCCAGCAAGAGATCAGAAGGCAAGAGGAGAGAGAGACTGAAACATTTCTTCCCTGCTCCTTCCCTGTTTTAGCACCCCATCTCTGGCAAGAATTGGGTCCCTCTATGACCACAGATCCTGACCAGTGGCCCCTTGTCCATGGTCCCAGCTCTCACTGCAATCCAGTGACACCATTTGTCCCCTCAGCACATGGTAATGGCTCCTTGTCATAGTCTCTGGCCTTTGACGTCTCTTGTTGGTTCCCTTAACCTTCCCACAAAGTAGTCCCTTCACTGGCATTTCTTCATTTGAACCATTTGGGCTGAGTTCTGCTTCTTGCTTGTAATCTCATTCATCTGATTATAACAACAAACCAGCAGTAACAACTCAAGAACAACTTTATTGTTTGCCATGTGCCAGTTGCTGTGTTAATTCCTTCCAAAATATTGGCTGGATTTAAGGTTAATTTTCAAAAAAGCTCCATCCGTGACTTTCATACAGATATAAAATGAACACATGTTGACTGACAAAGACTCTCTCCTCAGCCTGACTCTAGTCAGGCTCCGATAAATCCTCAAGGCCCTAGCTTTGGGTGCTGTCCTTGGTCTCCTTATTTGAGAATCTCACTGGGTTCAGCCACAGTCCTCCATTTGAATCCCACTGCTCTTGTATCTGATCACATTTCTCATCCCCTCACCCTTGATATCTTATCACCCAGACCTGCCTCAGCAAGAATCCTGTCAAGTCAGCTTAGCCAGAATCTCCCTCAGCCCTAAGTTTGCTCTTAGTAGTTTTCCATCTACTGACCCCCACTTCCACCCCCACCCCACCTTTGGCTATAAATCTTCACTTGTCCTGGTTTTGGAGATGAGTCTGCTCTCTCTCTCCCTGTACAGAACCTCATTGTTGTAATCCCCCTGGATAAATCTGCCTTACTGTCTTTAAGAAGTGTCATGATATTTTTTCTTTACCATGACAGAAACTCTTTGACCAAACTTGAGACAGGCTCCTCTGAGGTCTCCTTTTGATTAGGCCTCATCTTTGGGCCTTGTCTTTGGCCTGCCTAGCCCAGTTTTAGCAAGAATCCTGCTAAGTCAGGTTAGTGAGAATCACTCCATTCCTGACATCTGATCACCCTTGATATCTGATCAAATTCCTCAACTTCTGTCCTTGATATCTCATTACTCTGGCCTGCCTTCATCAAGAATCCTTGTATGCTTGATGTTTCCTGTTGGTATTGATAATTTTATGCCCATTAACTCCTTCACTCTGATCATTGGCTATAAATCCACATTTGTCTTTGCCTGTATTCCAAGTTGAGCCTGATTTCTCTCCCCTGTTATAATAGTCTGGACTCCTATTGCAATAGTGATGATACAGTCTTCCGTATCAGTTTAACAGGTGTCAGAATAACTTTTTCTGTAACAGTATTAAATATTTTGCTCATTAATGAGGGAATTGGTAGGATGGTACAACCAGTTCAAGAGCAGACACATTTATAGATCAGGAATATTGAAATGAATATGCAAATACTGGCAAATTTGATCTTTTCCACAGGGCTGGAGGCACATCAAATTGAACTTCTAAAGGACAGAATTTGCATGTCTATAGACAAGAATGATTTTGCAAATACAGAGTTGTAAAATGGCTCAATGGCAGCAAAAAGCTAGAATGGTAAAACCTAGAAAACTGTGCGGGAGACTGCTGCCCATGGGCCAAATGCAGCCCACTGCCTGCTGTTGTAAATAAAGTTTTATTGGAACACAACCACATGTGTTCATTTGCGTATTTCCTGTTGTTGCTTTCATGCTCCAATGGCAGAATTGAGTGGCCAGGTAGTCCACAAAACTTTAAATATTTACTCTCTAGCCCTTTACAGGAAAGGTTACTTGACCTCCCTGCTATGGAGACTGTATTGTTTTCCTTTGAAGCAGAATTTTTCCTACAGCTGATAAGAAATATACCAGTATTGGCTCCATTTTACAAGTTAAAAAACCTAAGACCAGTTAAGTGACACAACCTGAACTCTAACCCTGGTCAGCCTGATTCCATCACTAGTGCTAGGATCAGCAAGCAATTTAGCTGACTCTAATAACAAAAAGTCCTGAGGCTGAAGTACAGACCAAGCATCAGAACACCTTAGAAATTATTTCATCTTGAAGAAAGAAAATGTTGTCTTCAGAAAGGTATGTGTGTGAAGGGGTCTGTGTGTGTGTGTGTGTGTGTGTGTGTGTATAGTTGGGGGGTGGTTAAAAAGAGTGTCTGCTTTGATAACTATTTTTACTTTGGCCTAATTTTACTTGTATTACTTGGGTTGCAACTACTTTCACAGAGGCACATGAGCTAAATTGTAGCAATTTTGGCCAAGGCAGGACATGGGTCCTGAACAAGAAATTGAGGCAGAAACTGAAAATTTTTTCAGTATTGTACTGGTTTTCTTTAAGGTGTTTGCTCTTTCTGAACCTACCCAGCATCAGAGTCCTTCATAGTCAGTGCAACGCCTTCAATAGTCAGCTCCTCCCTCCCTCCCCATTTATTACATTTTTCGTCTATTTTAAAGCTATTGAAAATGCTAGTCTCTGAAAGGGATTAAGTGGGTTAATTAGCATTAAAAAGCCCCTTTATTTAGTCAGTCTTTAAAACCTCTAAACACCGCCTGGACTGGCCACCCCTCCCCCCATTTTGTGAATGGGAAAGGGAGCTGGAAAAACTCCAGCTATAAGAGAGTGTCTGAGACTCAACCCAGCCCAGCCCATTCCCCAGTCCAATGTGGAAATCATGTCTTTCGTATCAGGTTGCATGTGAAATCTTTGTCAAATCTTTTTCGGTACATGCTCCTGAATAATACTTCCCAGAGTATCACTAATAGTCACAAGACGCAGTGGGTGAATTTCAATGGCTGAACCGCTGGGGAGAAAATGAATGGACTGTTAATAGGATCGCTCTGGAATAATAGCTAAATTATTAAACTATAGTGTGGTGGGTGTCACTTCCTGAGTGTGGCAAATTAGATTGGAAGGTGCCACTGTGAATGTCTCAGGAATATTACATTGCACAGCCCTTTGGAAGGATTTAAACCTTTTGTATAGCCTTCTCTTCTTTACCAGAGCTTTTCTTTCTCTTTCGCATTGGGTTTTATTAGCAGAGGGTGGAGGAGACAGTATTGGTTTTCTGCCACATCCCCTGGGTGTCCACCTCTACACCAAAGGCTCTTTACTAGAAACACCTGCAAGGCTTGGCCAACAGGACCCTTTTGAGTCCTCAGGGGGAACCCAAATGCCAGAGCACTAATCCCTCCATGGCCGCCCTCATCTAATGATGGGTGGGAGTTGGCGGATAAAAAAACCAGCTGCCTCAGCCCTGCACTGGAGCCAAGGTGAATTCTGCTAACTCTGGGGTGCAGGGCAACCTCTGGAAGTTCCCCAGCAGGACTGTGCTCCAGTGACCCCCAGTGTTTGATAATCTTCTCTTTCTTGGCTGCCACACCTTCCTATCTCACTTCCTCAACGACTGTTTCCTGGAATCACCACACAAAGAAATAGTTTGCACTCACATTCCTCTCTTAGGTTCCACTTCTAGGGTAAGCCACACCAAGACAGTAAATAGAAAGATTTTTCCTCATCATTTATCCTGCAGCAAAGGTGCCACTTTATTCTTCCATTTCACAGAACCAGTTAGCCAAGTCCCCTGCTCTGACCAGAGGGTAGCACGTTGCAGTGGGAAAGCCATGAGCTTGGGTGAGATTCAATCTGGAGTTCAAATCCAACCTTTGCCATTGACTGGCTGGCTGACCTGTGTGACCTTGCTCAAGGTATTTTGCCTCAGTGAATCTTCATTTCCCCACTTATTAAAGAGGGCTAGTAACATTTCCCTCCAGAATTGGTGAGAGAATCAACTACGTGATGTATGTCCACAGCTCAGTACAATGCTTAGCAGGTAGGAGCAAACCAGTAAATGGCAGTTCTTTGACTTCCAAAAGGCTGCTCCACAGTCACTGCCAAGAGAGTGTGATGTTCTTGTCCTTGTAGCTTTTGTCACGGGAGAATAAAGCGAAAAGATACCCAGAGCAAGAATCTATCAAGATTTCAAGTTTCCTGTGATTACAAAACAGTAGCAAAGACAACCATGAGGAAAACCTTATCTGGCTAACAGTTTTTCCAGTCCATCTTTTAATTAGTTTTTGAGAAATTTCTGACATCATAGACTAAGCTGCATTGTATTAATATTCTAGTCTTCTAGTTCTGTGACAAACAAGAAGAAATTCATGACCATAAAACCCCAAAATAAAACAAAACAGGGAGAAGCTTATAAAACTAAATATGGAACTCAGCTCTAACAGCTGAATGGAGAAAGGAATTAGAATAATTTAAAAGTCACAAGTGGATGGTAAAGTGTAAAGAAATGGAAACTTACAGACTATTTAAAACCTGTAAATGCTGACTGTTCAGAAACAACACAGATGGATCAAGAGTGGTGAACAGCCAGAGAGGATTGCAGACGGATCTGCATTGTCTTAGCGGCTCCCTGTGCCACCTGTTTCTGAGGACAGTTGGACAATTAGATACGGAACCAGGCTAATGCTGGCGGCAGATCCAATGATGGCCACTGGCCTAACGGTAGGTCCTTCCTTTGAGTTTGCAATGATGAACCATGCCCCAGATGTCTGATGACTCTTACTGATTTGGGCACCCTAATGCCCCATTGTGTGGTGGTAGTGGGGCTTCCCTGGTGGCAGATGGTGAAGAATCTGCCTGCAGTGCAGGAGCCTGAATTCTATCCCTGGGTCAGGAAGATCCCCTGGAGAAGAGAATGGCAATCCCTTGTATGGTGGTACCCATAAGAGGTCAATGAAAATGCTTGAAATGATGAGTCCGTGAGTAGTCTCAGTAGATACATCTCTGGAGAGTTGATTCAATGTCACTGAATCCAGGGTTGCCATGCCTCAGAGAAAAACAAGATTTTCACATAGCCAACAGGGGAAGCTTGTAAAATGTGGCTGTGACGTAGCAGCCTTGAATTCTGGAGGCCTCCAGGGTTGAGGCACATGGATGGGCAGTAGAATAGGGATGAGGAAAGCCCCTGCCATTGCTGCCTGTGTCTTATGTGTCCTGATTACTGCAAAGATGACCAGAGAGCTGGATGGCCTTTGGAGTCAGGGTGACTCCAACGTGACCAGAAGGGCTTGTCAGTTACACTCAGTGATGGCTTGCATCAGAGATTATAATGGCCTGGTCACTCGAGTCAGAAGGCATATTCCCTGACACCTGGCCCTGAACCCCTCTACTCCCTCGTCATATTTTGTTGATCTCGAAACCACCTTTCCTAGTGAGAGAGCCGCACTGCTAGCAGGGACCACTAGGCTCCGGGTGACCGGGGTGTGCTGGCAGCCGTGCTGATGTCCTCTTCCCGTTCATCCATGATGGTAGCAAAGGCTTTTAAGATGGCATTCGTGGGTCCAGCCAGAGTGGTAATTCTCTCAGCACAATTCCCTTTGGAGATGTTGATATGTACATTACTCTCCCCATACATCATCTTAACTGATTCTCTGTTCATTCTGAGATACTGCCAACATCCTTTCCATGCATAAGGAGCTGTCTGGTGAAAGTGACATTCAGTCCACTTGGAGTCATACACTCTATCCACCTGAAGGGCCCCTGTTGCCTTCTTGACAACCCCTCTGGCATGCTGCCCTCCCCATTCCCACCCATCTCCCTTTTCTTCTCCAACCTGTAGTTTTTGGCTTTGACTACTACCAGTGACCAGTGACTTGACTATTTAAAGTCCAGCTCCTCAGAATACCACTGGACACAGAGACAGGTGTTATTACAGGTGTGACACTAAGAACTAAGCATAAAAGGAAAACAACTGATATATGTGATTATGTTTAAATGAAGAACTTTTGTTCAACAGTAGACCCCATTAAGAAAGAGAAAAAAAAGCCAGAGAGCAAGAGAATATATTTGCAGCTCCTGTACCCAATAAAAGACTTATCTAGAATAGATAAAGAACTCCTGTCCATTAAAAGAGAAGTAGAAACTCCATCGAGAAATGAGCAGAAAGCTTGAACATGAGCAGCACAAAAGAAGATATACAAATGACCAGTAAACATAAAGAAATCTGCTCAACCTCCTTACTAAACAGAGAAATGCAAATTCAAAGCTCCACTGTCCATTGAGTAGATGGCAGAAATGAAAACATCTGCTAGTGAGCAACTGGAACTTTCGTACCCTGGCGATAGGCATGTCAGTGGGTACCCTTTCCCTCGATTTGGCGAAGACTTTGACATTATATGTTAAAGTTGAAGAAACTTACATCACCTGCTCCTCCAATATGTAGCATGTAATTCCATTTATATAGCTTTCAAAAACACACAAAACAAATCTCCATTTTCGGTATATATACTAGGTGGCAAAACAGTGAACACGGCAAGGAAGTTACTACCATGAAGTCAGGGCAATGGTTCTCTCTCGAGAGGAAGGAGGAAACCCTGATGGATTAGGAGTGTGCAGGGGTCTAGTGGAGGTGTTGGCAGTGATCTGATTGTTGATCAGGGTGGTAGCTGCAGGAATGTTTGGTCTATAGTAATTCATTGTGCTGCATGTTTGTGCTTCATGTACTTTTCCATATGTATGCTGTATCTCACTGTCAGAAAGTTTTTTAAAAAAAAACTTTCTCAAAGCATTCTCTGAAAAACACTGGTTAATGAGGATTTAATATATGTTGCTCGCAAAAAGAGTTCCATGGTCATATACATCTCAGCACTGGAATAAATGAAAACAGTCAGGACTTTAGTATACCAAGGTACGTAGTGAAATTCCAAGAGGAATCAGGAGTATCTAATAATTTATATGACCACAGAACCCTTTTCCTAAGGGAGATTTTACAGAGCGTATACTTCGGAAAAGTAGATGGAGCAAAGTTATAGAACAGGTTTCAGTTTCACAAGTCAGTTGATCTGATCCAATCAAGGGCTTCAGGAGCTTTGTGCAAAGCGTGAAATGCAAAATAGTGAACAAATGAAGTTTTAGGTGGTGCTGAATGGGAGGCTCTCAATGTTCCTAAAATCCTCATAATTTCAAGTGTTTACTCAACTGATCCCAAACACTGAATAGTGAAGGGTCAGCCCATCCCTATCCTCTGTGACAAGGTGTATTCTAGTTTTCCTAATCACCGTGATGTACCTGTGTGTCTGTGGATGGATGGACCACCTGGTGTTTACTCACTTTTGGTTGTTTTAGGTTCATGTCCTTCACAGCTGTTTATAAGCAAAATCATTTGGATGGAGTCCAACTTCTGCCCCAGTGCTGGTGCAACAACTCTGCTCTAACTGGGCCACTGAGTCAGTTAACTTTCACTGTATAACAAACCTCCCCACAGCCTAGTGGCTTAAAAGTAACCCCCACAATTTTGTAATCTGGAAATTTGGACTGGGCTCAAATGGATGAGCTTTCTGCTGGTTTCAACTGGTTGTCACTCCTATGTGTCTACAGGTGGCCACTGGGTCAGCTAGGATGCTGGCTGGCTGTTAGCTGAGGCAGCCATTTAAGTTCCAGCTTAATGTCTTATCTTTCATCAGACAGCCCCAGATGGGTTTGTTCACGTTGCAGCTATAACAAGAGTCCTAAGAATAGCAAGAGAGGGAGAGCTCCAGTGTGCACGTGCTTTTGAAATCTTTGCTTGCATCACATTTGTTTTTAAGCTGTGGATCAGACAATCACACAGCCAAGTCTGGAGTATAAGTATAAGGAGACTCCCCAAGGGTATGGATAGAGGGACTTGAACAAATTGGGAGCCGTTGCTGCATCAGTCTGCCAAAGGTGCTTTGGGCACCAGAGCCATTCATTATCAAAACTATCTCTAAAACTGCACTGATTTATGGTACTTCTGATACCAGTCAAATTCACTGCCGAGATGTATTTTTAAAAGCAACCATGTTCATCAGCCTTTCAAAGAAATGATCCAAGTAAGAAAGGTTGATTAAGATAGAGATCGATTACCTTTTCAAAGATATGATGAAATGTAAACAGTTTCCCCTCAGTATACAAGATGGTTGTTCAAGGAGAAATTTAATTACAACCCAAGGAACAGATGGATTCTCACATACACAGCTTATCATTAGATTGCATTTGGTACAAAAATGATGACGTTTCCTTTAGTTTCACTGGTTTTTGTTTAACAAAATCTATTCCTTGGCTTTCTTCAACATGACTCTGTTGCAGACTTCAAATTATAATCTAAGGCTGCACATATTAACCCTGTCTGTTGGAAGAAAAGAAGTGGGGTTATGTGGGGCAATAACAAACAGGCAGAATAGGTCCCGGCCAGCTTTCTATTGTCCTCAAGCACTGACAATGGATGACTGTGGCCATGCTGAGTTGGGAAAGGATAACATCTCTAAGTCACAACAGTATTTGGGGTGGGGGGGTAATTTCTCTCAGGAAATGACAAGTTTCATCAGGTGACTCCAGATGGAATTACCAGTCTTGATTACATTTGACCTCCTGAGGCCACCATCTTGTACTCAGTTTATACTATCAAGACCACAAGAAAGGTTTGTCACCAAAAACTTTAGACTCTCAGTTTCTGTCTTCCATGGTGTAGATCAATGTCTTCGCTTCAGATGACATTGAAGTCTCTAGATAATTTTGAATGTGATGAAGTCATAGTTTCTAAGCTTTTTATTAAGTTGAGATATTGATGATAATGATCGAGAGTAGCAACTCTGGCTGAATTCTTGACAAGAATTATATCATTTAATCTTTATGATGCCCTCCTATCTCTATTTGACACCAGGAGACCCACAAGTTGTAAATGGTGGTAACAGGATTCGAACCCAGGTCTACTCTGACCCTAAAGTTCTGCTTTTAACTAGTCATCCACATCACCCCTCTTTTGAGCGTTTTCTAGGTAATATGCCTGAGCTGCCTCCTCCTCCTCATCTATACTTTTGTTGAACATCTGCTCTTTGTAGTGTATACAGAGCTGTGCTGGTAATGGGGTATAAAAACGCCTCTTGCACAATAGAATGGGATGAACAACCTTGGGAAAAACAACCTTATAAATAGCTTTCTATAGTTGGTGGTCTTGGTGGGGAGGGAAAGCAGAAATTATAAGAACTTTGTCAGTTGACAGACCTGCTTTTAGTTAGAGGTTTCATGTTGTCCATCTCCCTCAACAGATCCCTCTCAGAGAGTGACAGCAAGTGGCACAGTGGAACCATTTGACAGATAGCACTCTTTACCACCACATCCACCCTGGCTCTTTAATGCTTGATGAAACTGCATGAAGTTAGGAAACCTGCAAGAGACCAGGGAGCATGCTGGATATCTCACAGCTGTAACTTTCAGACACCAACTAATTAAGAAATGATCTTTCATACTTATATATAGTTTTTTCTATCTTATGCCAGTTAAAAGCACAGACTCAGGAAACAGACTGCTAGGGATCAACCACAGATCTGCCATTTTACTAGCTGTGTGATCTTGAACAAATTATTAGACCTCTCTGAGCCTCAGTTTCCTCAGCCAGAAGAAGGAAATGATAATAGTATTCTTTGCAAAAGAATGCAAAACACATGATGCCTTGGCATACAGCAAGTGCTGTTTAAATGTTAGCTATTAAGACTGTTACTCTGTTAAACAGCTTAAATCAGGCATAGGTTTTCATGTTTTATTTTAAAAATTTAAAAGGTCATTAAATTGTTTTTATATTCTTGGTGGCCGCCAATTTATTATTTTATTTGGAAAGATTCATTTAGCATCCAGTGGTTGTATGCTAAGTCTATCTTGAAATAAGTCTGTCACTTAGATATTGATTTACGTACGTTATTGTTGCTTTTAGTGAATCAACCATTTATGTCATCTGTCCACTTTTCTTTGGAAGGTCCTCTTTTCATTAGAAAGTTAATATTTATTGATGCCTTACAATGTGTCACTATTCTAAGCCCTTAGCAGTCATTACCTATTTTAATATTCATCATTACCCAATGAAGTTATCATTATTCTGATATTGGAGATGCAAAACTAGAGGCAGAGTTGCAATAATATGGATCTTGTAAGTGCTGTAGCCAGGATTCAGAACTAGGCAGAGAGATCCCATAACTCAGTTTCTTAATCATTCTGATCTATTCGTTGTTCCTGTAGTATTTACTTATAAGAGCTTTTTGTATAAGGATATCAATTTTTAATATGTATCGTACATTTCCCCAAGTCTGTCCTTCTACTTTTTTACTTTCCTTTTGGTGGTATTTGCTGTACAGAAATTTAAAAATCTTGTGGATGCACTTTTCTCTATGACTTTTTCAGCTTGATTGAGGTTTAATTGAGAAATAGAATTGTAATTAAAGTGTACAAAGTGATGATTTGATATACATATACTTTCCTGGTGACTCAGATAGTAAAGAATCTGCCTGCAGTGTAAGAGACCTGAGTTCAAAACCTGGGTCAGGAAGATCCCCTGGAGGAGGGCATGGTAATCCATTGTAGTATTCTTACCTGGAGAATCCCATGGACAGAGGAGTCTGGTGGGCTAGAGTCTATGGGATTGCAAAAGAGTTGGACATGACTGAGTGACTAACACTTTTTTTTTTCATACATTGTGAAAGGATTCTGACCATTGAGTTAATTAACATGTGCATCACCTCACATATTTACCTTATCTTTGGTGTGAACACTTAAGTTCTACTCTCAGCGAATTTCAGTTACACAATATTTAGTATTGTCAACTAGTCACCATATTATACCTTAGATCTTTAGAGCTTATTCATCTTATAACTGATAGTTCTATACAGTTTAGAAATATTTAATATGGTCAAATATTTCATGCTTTTTCTCTTAGTGGATTTTGTCTCTGATGTCATTTTCAGATGTTTCCTATCTAAAGGATATTAAAAATATTCATTCTATATTTTCTTCTAGATAGAACTTCAAAATTGCCTGTATTAATGAAATATATGTGCTTAGGCCCCAACTCAGACCTGTTGAATCAGAATTTGTGCAGTGAGAACTAGATGTTTATGCTTCTAAAAAGACACACAAAATTACAACCAAGAGGACTGGCAAAGGCAGACATTTATCTCTTTTTATTTCCTCAAACACATGAAATTGACTGAAGAAATAATAAATTAAGAATATATCCTCAAAATCAATTCCAGATGGGTTAAGAAGTTAGTTGTAAAATGCCGAACTTAACTTTTAGAACAACACATAGGAGAATATCTGTATTAGAGTTCTCCAGAGAAATGGAACCAGTAGGAGTGTATATGTATAGATTGGTGTATATCCCTTATTGGTGTATGTGTGTGAATTCGTGATACATGTATATGTATATGTATGCATGTATATACATAAATATATGTATATATATATGAGAGAGAGATTGATTTAGTTATTTAGATATTTTAAGGAATTGACTGAAAACATTGTAGGGGTGGGACTGGAAAGTCTAAAACCCCCAGGGTAGGCCAGCAGGGTGGAAATTCTGGCAAGAGTTGGTGTTAATAGTCTTGAGTCTAAAGGCAGTTTGGAGAACAAATTCCTTCTTCCTTGAGGAAGCTCAGTCTTTTCTCTGAAGGCTTTTAGCTGATTGAATAAGGCCCCTACACACTATGGATGGTAACCTTTATCAAAGTCTACTGATGCAAATGTTAAATCGCATTTTTAAAACGTCTTCACAGCAATATCTAGACTGGTGTTTGACCAAATAACTGGGCACCATAGCCTAGCCAAGTTGGAAAATTAGCCATCACAATAGCTTTATGACCCTGCAGTAGGGAAGGATTTTTAAACAACACACACACACACACACACACACACACACACAGAGAGGCAGAGGCCTTGACACACACACACACACACACACACACAGACACACACACACACACACACACACACACACACAGAGGCAGAGGCCTTGGTGAATGGTTTGAACAGGGGGAAATGTATTTTCCTACCTGTGACTTTCTTCCCCTCATGTGAGATGCCCCCAAGCAGACCAGAATCCATATTAGATAATATGCCTCTTTGTATTATTACAATTTGCTTCCTTGCCAGAGAACTCTTTTCCTTCTTTCACTTCTGTGATTCCAGACAAACACCAGGAAACACAGTACAAGAATATAAAACAGTGTTTTAATTTAGGTTCCATAAACCTAGATATTAGCTGTGGTCCCACAGAATCCCAAGCCAAAATACCAAACACTGATGGATTTATTGTTGCCCTAATTTAAAACAAGCCTGATTTATTTTTAAAAGTGGAACCTCAAAACAGAACTCAGCAGACATGATATGGAATGTATTATATGCCTAACCAAAAAACAAAACACTACTCGGTACAGTGGACTTGAAAATTATCTTGCTATTAATAGATCTCCTGGATGGCTGTGATCGCTTGGATTTGACATGTTCAGGTTTTGGCAGCTGCTGAGGACTGAAAACAAGACGTTCCATACATTATTGCTTAATAAAGAAAGTAGGCCATGAAGTAGCCCTTTGGTAATTTTTAAAAAAGATTTTGAAGAGCCCAATTCCATCTTTAATAAGTCCTCGTCGCCAAGCATGTTGCTCAGCAGTCTGATGAGCAGATTCATCCAAAGCTGTGTGAAATGAGAGCAACTCGGGGCACCCTGTTACTGTCGTCTCTCCGTCTGGGATGGATGCCTCAAATGCTGTACACCCACGACAGATGCTTGCTGAATCGTGACACGTCCCTCTCTTTCCCTTTATATTTTGAGGGCCTGACACTGAGGTAATGATTCAAAGGTTTAGGTTGAGGCCCTCTGAAGAATGTAGCTGTTGGACAGAGAACACCATTTTCAAGAGTATAAGGTAACACTGATCTGTTCTGCTAGGCTCAAAATATTTTTAAATGTTTAATTGGAAAATATTTCTGCCCACTGGTCTCTTGGAAAACAAGGTTAAAAAAAGAAAGATTACAAACAAACCAAAAAACCCAAACAAGGAGAAGAAGCTTTAGAGGATTTTAGTTCTTTTTTTTTTTTTTAATTGTGTGTGTGCTTAGTCACTCAGTCCTGTCCAACTCTTTGTGACCTCATGGACTGTAGCCTGCCAGGCTCCTCTGTCCACGGGATTCTCCAGGCAAGAATACTGGAGTGGGTTACCATTTCCTACTCCAGGGAATCTTTCCGACCCAGGGATCAAACTCATGTCTCTTGCATCTTCTACAGTGGCCGGCAGATTCTTCACCACTGTGCCACCTGGGAATCCCTTTTTGAGTGTAAGAAATAGTTCTTTTACATTGGATTCCTCAGTAGTAGACTCTGAGATGAAGGTTCATAAAAACCAGTAAGGAAATGGAACTGGATAGAGAAGAATTGCAAGGAGGAGTCATACTTCAAGCGAAGGCCCTGGGAGGGTAACCCGGCCTCAGTCCTTGTCTGGGGATAGTGTAAATCCTCATCAGGGGACAAGGGAGCCGGAGTAGTTAGAGACCACCCACCTCACTGTCTTGCTAATCACTGGATCAGAAGTCACTGCACTGTAGATTCCCAGGCACTCCTGGATCTACTTGCATAGACAAAGCAGGTCCCTGCAGCCTGAGGACTTTCCTGCAACAAAGAGTTGCAGGTCCCAGCTGGAGGGGATTGGGGAGTGACAGATGTGCATGAAGATGGTGAAGGCCTCTAAGGGGATGTGTGCAGACCTCTGACAGCATCTGCCTCACTATTCCATGAGAAGTAGTTTGTCAGGGTCTCTCCACAAATTCAGAGCAGGCCTAAGGATGAAGGGAAGAAGGGGCACGAGGTCCATGATGTAAGGTTTGCAGCAAGTCACCATGTTTTCTCTGGTGTCCTTACCCCCTGGTTGAGTCAACAGGAAAGAGATTAAAGAGGAGTTTGGTTTGGAGATGGACAAACTTTGTGATCCTTTCCACCAATAGATCCCAAAGCCTGGGAGGTGGTGGACAGCAAGCAGGTCTGAAGAACAGAAGGAAAATCAATCCTGTAGGGCAGTGGTCCCCAACCTTTTCTGCACCAGGGACCAATTTCATAGAATACAATTTTCCATGGACCAGGAGTGAGGGGATGGCTATAGGATGATTCAAGCACATTACATTTATCATGCACTTTATTTCTAATCTCATATGCTGCCACTGACCTGACAGGAGGTACTGGTCCATGGCCTGGAGGTTGGGGACCCCTGCTGAAAGGGATACTTGAGTCAAAGACAGGAAAATGGTCTCAAGTCAGGGCTTCACTGGGGAGAAGAAGAAGAAGGGAATGGGGAAACACCTGGCACTGAAATAACCATTCTGTGATTGTATTGCAATTATAAAGCTGTATTGAACAGCATGTGTAACAATGCAATAGATGAGTTATTTAGGTAACTCTAATACATATTGAATGCACTATCCACATTGTAAGTACTCAGTAGCCACATGGGGTTAACAGCTACTGTATTAGAAAGTGTAGCTCTAGAACATTCCATCATCATAGAAAGTTCTGTTGGACAGTGCTGGCCTAGAGCTTACTCAGTGGATCAAGGGTCAAGATGTAATGGGCCCCATACTCATTTCAGACTCTTATTTTCTTCCTTCCCATATTCAGCTTATAAAATTTGCCCTTAAGACTTTGCTGAAAAATTTGGAGGGCAACCATATAAAGATAATTTTAAAATTTGATGTCCGGAGTTACCTTTGTTAAATGACTTTTGCCTCCATCGATCTAACCCGAGTTTTTAGCAGTTACATGTTAACTCAGATTTAGTATATTTAGCTGAGCCATTGTAACAAGCCAACAATCATGTTCATTTTTGTCTTGGGTTGCAGCTTTCCCTGATCTTATCATTTGTGTACATGTTAATCTTTACATGGAAAAGGAAGAAAACGTGATCTTAAGAGGCATGAGGCAAGAAGTTGCACTGGAGTAGAAAAAGGGGTAGAAGCTAACTTGCTCACTCTATCTTTGGTTTCCATTTTCTCATGACCAGGGCTGGGCAGTTCTGCTCAGCTGCTGGGACAAATTCTTCCCAGACCCAGTGACTCACTCTGATTTGGGCAGAGTATTTCCAACAGTGTGGGATCTGCTGCTGCTTCCACTGCTATCCAGGAGCATTTTTCTTTTTGGCGCAGATTGCTTCCTGGGCCACCATCAGAAGTCCACATTTGAGGAGATCCTATGTTATAATTGCTCACCCTTTTCCCCACAGCTGAGTTCCAGAGTATCTTAATTGGGGTACCCCCGAAGAAAACCCTGACACAGAGATTCAAGTGCAAGTACTTTGTTTATGGGGTAACTGCAGGAAACACCCGTAGGCGGGTGGTGGGAAAGAGGAAGGAAAAAGAAGGAAGCCTACTAGGATATAGTACCCCGCAAGTCTCCCCATGGGAGCTCTGGAAGCCAAGGCCTCAGAATTACCCATGAAGGGTGAGAAAACTGGGGTGTTTATCCAGCATGTCTCATGAGGAGTGGGTTGAGGGATACTGTAGGAGAGGCAGTACAGGGCCTATTGCATGCACGAGCTGAGAATGCCCTCAGACAAAGAAATACAGATCCAGACATTAGGGTTGATGTGCAGGGAAATGAGAGTGCGGAAGGATATGGGGGGTGTGGAGGACATCTCCAGAGTCTGCTGCACACTTATTTTTATTTTTACATGGACAAAATACACCTGAGACTCTTAGAGTCCAGCCCATCCACGTCCACAGAGGGCTGATCTACTGCAGCAGAGGAGATAATGAATCATTGCCAAATGGAGAAACAAAAGGATCTTTAATGGGCAAATAGACCTCTGGTCAGAACATCCCAGACAGTGGAGAGTGAGGACAGAGCCTTTGCTCTTGAATGCCTCTGGACTGAAAGGGCAGGGAGGCAGCTTTCCCACTTTCACACTTAAGGCAAGGAACAACTTCTTTTAACCACTTGTCAGAGGATACATGAGCAGCTCTTGTGTTCTTGAATTTCTGAGAGAGACTTACCAAGTGCTTTCTGCTGAGGCTGACGAAGCCAAACTGGGGCATCTGTGTGCCAGGAATATATGGTTGCATATGTGCCACTGTTTATCTGTTTGCAAAATATGCCATATGTTGACAGCCTGACATATGTTGAGCTATAAGCAAGATTAGTCAGAGAGAAAGAAGAGCCAGAGTGTAAGAAAGAGAGGGAGAAGGAGAAACAGGGAAATGAACACAAACCCTGGTGACTTTGGCGAGATAGTGAATTCCTCGAGCATGAGTGGTGTGTCTTGATCACCTTTAATCCCCAGTGCCTACGGGCACCTAGTAGATGCTTAGATAGTGCATCCTGAGGCTGAGAAGAACACGTGCAAAGTGCCTAGAACCACGTCTTCTATCATGTATGATGCATGGTAAGTGTAGATTGAATTAATGCATGAGAGGATGCTTAGAGCTATAAAGACTTGCAGTTTCTCTCACTCTTTTAAAAACTGATCCTTGGATGTTGGAGCTGGTCCCTGCATCCCAAGGAGTTATCCTACATCCTCTCTGCTGCACTCCTCTGGTGTCTGGACCCTGTGTGTTCCTGCTGCAGCTGCCCCCAGTGCCCCTGGGCTTCTCACTGCAAGCCAAGGCCCTGTGGAACTGGGGACATACAAAATGCTAAAACTCCTGGAAGAAAACAAAGAGAAAAGGCTTCATGACATTGGATTTGGCAATGATTTCTTGGACATAACACCACAAGCACAGGCAGCAAAAGCAAAAATGGACAGCCTGGACAGCATAGAACTCCAGAACTGTCATTCATCAAAGGACATAACCTACAAAGTGAAAAGGCAACCTGCAGAATAAGAGAAAATAGTACAAATCATATATTTGATAAGAGGTTAATATCCAGAATATATAAAGAACTCCTACAACTCAAAAAAAAAATCAAATGTCCCAATTAGAAAATGGGCAAAGGACTTGAATAGACATTTCTCCAAAGATGATATACAGACAGCCAACAAGCATATGAAAAGATGCTCAGCATCACTAATCATCAGAGCAATTGCAAATCTAAATCACAATGAGATATCCCCTCACACCCATTTGGATAGCTGCTATCTAAAAACCAGAAAATACAAATGTTGCTGGGGAGGTGGAGAAGTTAACACTTGTGCACTGTTAGTGGGAATGTAAAACAATGTAACCACTATGGAAAACATGGTGGAGGGTCCTCCAAAAATTAAAAATAGAGCCACCATATGATCCAGAAATTGCACTTGTAAATGTATGACCAAAAGAATGGAAACCAGAGTCTCAAAGAGATAGCCATATCCAGTGCTCTCCATTCTTGAGTGAAAAAACTGAATCCAGAGGTCTCATGGGCCAATGAATAGAAGATCAGGAGGAGAACACCCAAATTACTGACTCCAACCCCAATTTTCCTTTTCTGCTTGGCTTCAGTGTCTCACAGGCCCATAGAACAGCCCATCTGCATCCTGTCTTATGCCTTGTCTTCTCTCATGCAGCCTTCCAGGCCCTTGGGCTCCTGTCCTCCCTAATGCATATTGTGCTCCAGCTGAGCTCCTGCCTCCTCTCTTCCCCAGGCATGACGTTGCCTCCATTTCCTCTGGGCTTTTGTCCCGTTTGTTTCCTTCCCTCCTAATCTATCAAAATTCCAGCCATCTTCTGGGTCAATCCAAATAGCACTTCATCATGCAGCCTTCCCTAGAATACCAGGCTAGAAGGAATTTCTCCATCATCTGTATTTCTATGACACTCTGTAGTCCATTCAGACCATCCATTAGTTCTGCCTTGTATGATGGTGGTTTATGCTAATTTTTCTCTATAAATTACAGTCCACTTGCATGCAGACATCTTTAGAAGCTTCAAGACAGCAATAATTGTTACTGTTCAGTTGCTTTGTCCTGTCTGACTCTTTGCATCCCCCTGGGCTGCAGCATATCGGGCTTTCCTGTCCTTCACTATCTCCTGGAGTTTGCTCAAACTTATGTCTATTGAGTCAGTGATGCCATCCAACCATCTCATCCTCTGCCATCCCCTTCTCCTGCTTTCAATGTTTCCCAGCATCAGGGTCTTTTCCAATGAGTCAGCTCGTTGCACCAGATGGCCAAAGTATTGGAGCCTCAGCATTGGTACTTCCAGTGAATATTTAGGATTGATTTCCTTTAGGATTGACTGTTTTAATCTCCTTGCAGTCCAAGGGACTCTCAAGACTCTGCTTCAGCACCACAGTTCGAAAGCATCAATTCTTTGGTGCTCAGCCTTCTTTATGATCCAACTCTCACATTCATGCATGACTGCTGGAAAAACCATAGCTTTCACTATACAGACCTTTGTTGGCAAGGTGATGTCTTTGCTTTTGAATATGCTGTGTAGATTTGTCATAACTTTTCTTCCAAGGAGCAAGTGTCTTTTAATTTCATGGCTGCAGTCACCATCTGCAGTGATTTTGGAGCCCAAGAAAATAAAATCTATCATTGCTTCCACTTTTTCCCCATGTATTTGCCATGAAGTATTGGGACCAGATGCCATGATCTTAGTTTTTTGAATGTTGAATTTTAAGCCAGCTTTTCCATTCTCCTCTTCACCCTCATCAAGAGGTTCTTTAGTTCCTCTTCTTTTTCTGCCATTAGGGTGGTGTCATCTGCATATCTGAGGCTGTTGATACTTCTCCTGGAAATCTTGATTCCAGCTTGTGATTCATCCAGCCTGGCATTTCGCCTGATGTACTACTCTGCCTATAAGTTAAATAAGCAGGGTGATAATATACAGATTTTATATACTCCTTTTCCGATTTTGAACTAGTCCATTGTTCCATGTCTGGTTCCAACTGTTGCTTCTTCACCTGCATACAGGGTTCTTAGGAGACAGGTAAGGTGGTCTGGCATTCCCATCTCTTGAAGAATTTTTCCACAGTTTGTTATGATCCACATAGTCAAAGGCTTTAACATAGTCAGTGAAGAAGAAATAGATGTTTTTCTGGCATTTCCTTGCTTTTTCTATGATCAAATGGATGCTGGCAATTTGGGCTCTGATTCCTCTGCCTTTTCTAAATCCAGCTTGTACATCTGGAAGTTCTCGGTTCATGTACTGCTGAAGCCTAGCTTGAAGAATTTTTTTTTTAGCTTGAAGAATTTTGAACATTATCTTGCTAGCATGTGAAATGAGTGCAATTGTACACTAGTTTGAACATTCTTTGACATTGCCTTTCTTTAGAATGAAAACTGACCTTTTCCAGCCATGTGGCCACTGCTGAGTTTTCCAAATTTGCTGGCATACTGAGTGCAGCATTTCAACAGCATCATCTTTTAGGATTTTAAATAGCTCAGCTGGAATTCCATCACTTCCACTAGCTTTGTTCTTGGTGATGCTTCCTAAGGCCTGCTTGACTTCACATTCCAGGATGTCTGGCTCTAGGTGAGTGACCACACCAACATGGTTATCTGGGTAATGAAGACCTTTTTTGTAGAGTTCTGTGTATTCTTGCCACCTCTTCTTAATCTCTTCTGCTTCTGTTAGGTTCTTGCTGTTTCTGTCCTTTGTTGTGCCATCCTTGAATGAAATGTTCCCTTGGTACCTCCAATTTTATTGAAGAGATCTCAGTCTTTCCCATTCTATTGTTTTCCTCTGTTTCTTTGCATTGCTCACTTAAGAAGGGTTTCTTATCTCTCCTTGCTCTTCTCTGGAACTCTGCATTCAGTTGGGTATCCTTTCCTTTCTCCTTTGCCTTTCACTTCTCTTCTCTGTTATTTGTAAGGCCTCCTCAGACAACCACAACATTGCCTTCTTGCATTTCTTTTTCTTTGGTCACTGCCTCCTGTACAGTGTTATAAACCTCTGTCCATAGTTTTTCAGGCCCTCTGTCTCCCAGATCTAATCCTTTGAATCTATTCATTACCTCTACTCTATAATGATAAGGGATTTGATTTAAGTCATACCTGAATGGTCTAGTGGTTTTCCCTACTTTCTTCAATTTAAGCCTGAATTTTGCAATAAGGAGCTGATGATCTGAGCCACAGTCAGCTCCAGGTCTTGTTTTTGCTGAGTGTATAGAGCTTCTCCGTCTTCAGCTGCAAAGGATATAATCAGTCTGATTTTGGTATTGACCATCTGGTGATGTCCACATGTAGTCATCTCTTGTGTTGTTGAAAAAGGGTGTTTGCTATGACCAGTGCGTTCTCTTGGCAAAGTTTTGTTAGCCTTTGCCCTGTTTCATTTTGTACTCTAAGGCCAAACTTGCCTATTACTCCAGGTATCTCTTGACTTCCTCCTTTTGCATTCCAGTCCCCTATGATGAAAAGGACATGTTTTTTTGGTGTTAGTCCTACAGGGTCTTGTAGGTTTTCATAGAACCGTTCAGCTTCTTTGGCATCAGTGGTTGGGGCATAGACTTGGATTACTGTGATGTTGAACAGTTTGCCTTGGAAACAAAATAATCAGTAGCAATTATTGAGTGTTTATGTTAAGCACCACATGAATTGACTCATGTACTTTTCCCAGTAACCGTATATAGCAAATACCATCATTAGTCTCATTGTAAACATGAGGATCCTAAAACACAGAGAAGTTAAGAAACTTCTCTGAAAAAAAAAAAAAGAAACTTCTCTGAGATAATACAGTTGGGGAGTTAGTCTCAGAGTTGCTGATGCCATACAAGCTATTATCCATAATGCTACACTTCCTTCTAAGGACTATCTGAGGATTTGGATTTATTTCACTGTTAGCAAATACGGAAAAGGTAATTTTTTAAAAAAGCAGTTCAGTGTTCAAATCTATAAGAACAGTTGTCCTGCCAGAAAGAAAGCAAAAATGAAGCATAAAATAAAAGGTTAATAGC
Source organism: Cervus canadensis (assembly GCF_019320065.1). Classification (NCBI taxonomy): domain Eukaryota; kingdom Metazoa; phylum Chordata; class Mammalia; order Artiodactyla; family Cervidae; genus Cervus; species Cervus canadensis. The sequence continues at coordinate 20,605,912 of NC_057419.1, forward strand.
TCAGATTTTCTTCAGTAAATAGTTAAATGAGCTTCGTCAGATTATTTAACATTTTAACATTCTCGTCTCCCTGTCTAAAGAGTAATGTGTAAGTCCTCATCCTCGCTGCATAAATGATTTTATGAAGTGTCATGTTATTTATGAAACCTTTATAATCTAAGGGAAGATAGAGAAAAAACATGAGTCTATTAGTTGACTTAAATTTTGTGAGCCCTCTTATGGCCTCAGAAGGGGAGGAATCAGCTCAGAAGTCTGTCACTCTTGGGTGGATGTAGGCTTATTATGCTTTATTTTTTATCACTTCAAGTTGAACATAGCCAGCTACAACAGTGTCAGTTCTGTGGGAGCCTAAAGGTTAGTACAGGACTCCTTTCCTCCCCAAACTCCTAATCTACCAGCTCACTGAAGAGATTTTAAGTGCAAGGATATATAGGCAACCACTCCTCAAAGCCCAGCCTTCTAAAGCATTTGGCCTGAAAGAAAAGAAACTCGAGGAGTTAGATCCCAGTTGGTCAGAGTTACTATTATATTTTTCTTGAAGGAATGACAAAGTGGTGGGTTGGAAGTGGGATACAGCCTTGGGTTTACCTGAGAGGCTGTGTGGCAAAGTGCTAAAGCAGGGGACCATCCAGCCATTTAGTAGTTTGATGATACTTGCTTAGCTCTCCAGACTCTACACTGCAGTTTCCTCCTGTGTCAAATGGGGAGAATGATACTCATCTTAAAAGGTTATTATGACTGAATAGCACAGTTCAGCTTCCCAAACTTGAGTCATGCACATATATCACTGTATCAGTCAGGGCAAATTGAAGGAAGGTTTAGTAGAAGGATCTGTTACAAAAGCATGGGCAAGGTTCAAAGAAAGCAGCTAAGGGACAGTGCAAGGACCCAGAACCAGCAGTTGTGGGGAGCTCTGATCATGCCAGGCTTGAAGAAGGCAAGAGAGGCAAACATGGGCTTTACTGGGGAGTGTTTAGAAAAGGCTGCAAGACTGGGGCTCAGGCAACCTGCAGTGACACCCACGGGAGAGGCAGCAGAAGACTGAAGCAGTACATCAGCCTCACTCTTCTCCATCGTCCCCTATCTCCTGCTGGGACTCCCCATTGGCTGAACCCAGCCAGAAGCAAGGGAGCCCACCAGCCTTCAGGGAGGAGGACTGAGGAGAATGGGTGGATGGGGCACAGCAAATGGAGCCCCGGCTGCTCACCACCTCTATTAGCATTTTTCCCATTTCCCTTTTCGACACAACCCTCTTTCCCCCTTTAACAGAACCCCCTCTTAGTAACTGAAATATGGTACTTTAAAAAGGCAACTCTTACATTTCATCTTAAGCAGAGATACCAGTGAAATCACAGATTGGATGTGCTGGTTTTTCCTCTGTGACGTATGCGTTGGGGAGCTCTGCCGCAGTTCAGTACTTGGAATGTAGTAAAGACTCAGTAAAGTCACAGATGAGTGTGCAGTGGAGCCCATTGTGCACATTGAAACTAGCTTTTAAAAACATATATTACTATTAACAATGCACTCTTTTTCCCAATATATTTTCTAATTAGAGATGGCTAGTTTATAGAAAAGATGATAGAATTTCGTATATATGTTTTATAAATGGCCCACCTTAATGAATTTGATTCTGGCCCATTGGTTTTTCATTAGATTCTTTTGGTTTTTCAGGGCAAACAAGTAAATTATCTGGGACTGTTGATAAGTTTTTCCACTTTTTGCTGTTTAAGGTCTTATCATAGTGGCTAGAACCTACAGGGCAGTGTTCAGTGACCGTGAATAATAATGGTGATATCAGGACTTCTTTGTTTCTTTCTTGCTTTAATGAAATGCTTCTAATACTTTTGTTGCTTGTTTGGTAAGATTAGACATGATGTTGGCTGTTGGCTTATGAGAGAGATTCTTTATCTTGTTAAGGAAGTGTCCGTATAGTCTTAGTTGGCTAAGGATTATTATTAATATCAAGAATGGGCATTATGTCTTAAGAAATACTTCTTAGATGTCTGTTGAGACTTTACAATCCTAGAATAAATTCTGCTGGATTAAGATGTTTAATTCTTTTAGTATTTTGCTCTACAATTTTTTTCTAGAAGAGTTCCATCTTGGTGGGACTAAAGGAGGGTTCATATGTCTAAAATCATTTTCTGGATTTTGAGAAACTAAACAAAGTGCATACAATTAAAATTTTTTTCTGATAAAGAAAAAATATGTAAAATTGTATATTATTCATATAATGATATTTAAAATAACATTGTATGAGAATTATAGTTGTAGGCTCCAAACAAAATGGGAGCATTCCCCAATAGTCTATAGGTCAGAGTCTCCCTTTACCTCCAGTACTTTAGCAGTTTCTCGAAGGATATAGAGACTGAAAAGTTGGAAGATTCTGGGTATTCACAGCTGAATATTCAAGATAGAATTCCTAGCAGAGATGAACTGAGCCTTTGCAGATCTGCCCCTGTTTCTGAAACTGGATCCAACATAAGGCTTTTGTCTTTACTTAGGGTAGGTAAATTTAGCCCAGTATGAGCAAGCACAACTAACTAAACAAGTAAGAAGCCAAAATATAAGAAAGTTAAGCATATGTCGTAACATATGTGGGATGGGGGGCACACTCTAGACTTGTAATCTGCATAAATCCTGGCCACCTTGATGTCCATCTCAGCTCAGTGCTACATTCGCAAGAAACAACACTCCAGCAACCCAAAATAACTAAAAAGCTATTTAAATTTTCATGTCATATCAACAAAACATAAAGAAGCACTCACATTTGTAGCACACAGCCATCTTCTTCCCTTATCTTTTGCCCCAGAACTCCATTTCCTTGCAACCCAAAGTTAGCTCCTCTTTTTCCCAGGATCTCTCTCCCAGTGTCCCTCAGCTTTCTGTCCAACTCAGTCTGACCTGGCCTTTGTCCTCTCTCCCCTTCTAGATCCATTCTTTTCTTTGCCCTTCTCATTGTGATGCGGTCAAGTTCTTTTTGGTTCCATGCCTCACCCATTGCCCAGATCTGCACATTAAGGCCCAAGAACTATCAGGCAAAGACAAACCCTTTAGTGGGCAGGATTTTCATTGTGTTTTGTTTTCCTCTCACACACGCAGAAACAAAATTCCCAAGCATTTCCCCAAAGCTCTGCTTTCCTGGGACTTTCATTTTCCTTTCCCAGTGAATGGTTCACCATGTTCTAATCTAATCTCCCCACCCCCACTAATTTGATGACAGAACTAATAAACAACAAGGATGTCAAGAGCACGGAGACAGAGAGACCTGGGTAGCGCAGGACCTGGGGAAGGAACTTTGTGAGTAATGGAGGGTTGGGTCTGTTGGCAAAATTATGGTCACAAAAAGTGCCGTCTCTTCTACTTGGCCTGGTTCCTCTGAAGCTGAAGTTTCCCCAAAAGTATTATTAAGGCCTCAAGAAAGAGGTACAGGAGGGACAAGGCGGCATTAAGCTGTCTTTCTGTTTCTTAAAGCTGGAGGGTTTTCCACGGCTGAGATGCAGAGAGATAGAGGAGGAGGGTCGGTCCTCCCAGCCTTGGGCGGTCTGGCCCTTGCCCTCTGTCACCAGCTCCATCTCTAAAGCCCAGACACCCGCTCCAGCAGAGTGTGGAGCCTATTTTTAAAAGACCAGGCATACTCTGAATGAATAATGACTTCTCTTTTTCTCTACCCTGTGCCAATCAGTGACTCATCAACCATTTTCTAAATGACTATGTTTTCATTCCCCAGTTTCCTTCGCACTGCGATATTAGAGAAGATTAAATGCAGCCCCTAGTTGCCTCTGCTTTTCTGCGTCTTGTTTTAGAGATGGTAATGCCCCCAAAATAGAAGTGTTTCATTGAATGCTGATCATTTAGTGACAAGCAAAAACACACATACACACACACCCACACACACACACACCCACACACCCTGCGGCATTAGGGAAAGCTCTGTAGGACTTCCGGGGGGACATTGGGTGAAACAGAAGGAAGTGAAGTCTTGGACTATGAAAAACGTGATATCTCAACGGGAACTCATCCCCTGCCCCCCACATCACTCCCTGATTTCAGGCCAAGGCCCTTTATCACAGACTCCAGCTACACATTGTCCAGCCACCTTCTACTCCATGCTGTTCTCTGCCCAATGTTTATTTTCCTTTATGAGCTCTTCTGCTTTCTCCTCCACCCTGGCACCTTTTCTTGCCCCCTGATAGTACCTTTTCTAGTTCCCTGTGGTCCTGTTAGCACCCTTCCCCCAGGAAAACTCTGCTTCTTTGCCAGGGTGTTCTCTGCTTACTCCTGTATGTGGCTGTTTGCAAAATGAGGCTTGTCTGTCACCCCAAGAGTGAAGAGAGAGTTTGGATGGTGAATATAAACCCATCATCATTTCTGAGACAAACTCAGTCTGTCCTGCTGCCGATGGGCTGTGGTCTTCTCTTTACACACACACTCTCACACACACAAACATCAAAAAACCCAATACAAGTTTCTCCACTATCTGAAAGTAAAGTGTTCCTATGAAAATTTTCAGGAAGCAATGACCTTCAGACACATCTTGCTAAGGGATGCACCCAGTAAATCGAGGTAAAGCCCAGGTGTTCCCAGACCCAGGTGAAAGCATGGTGACTGGCTGCTGAGGTGCTGAGCATAGGTCCCAAGAAGGAGTCTGGCAGTGACCCTCTCACCTCTGGGGGTGCTCACTGCCTCTGTAACCTGCTCCTTGCAAAACAAATGCTGAGCACTATTTCCCCTTTTTGCCTTTTCTTGTAAAAGTGAGAATCTCTTTGGATTTCTTTTGGTTAGGGAATACAGGTGTGGATGTATGTCTTTTGTAAAAGCATAGTGGCCTCAGGCGAACTTCCCAAAGCAGGGCATGGTGGTGGGGGGAAGTGGGGTGCCTGCTCTGTGGCCTGGGTGCTCTGTGGATTATGTCAACATGGTTCCCTTGTGCAGAGACTTCTAGCTAGGTTTAAATTATTGAGAGTTCTGGAAGTAGATCAAAAGGTGGGAGTACCGTGAGGTCCAGACATTGATTCTGCTCAGTCACCTCTTTGGGCTGACTGTCCCTTGACCTAAGGTCACTGCTTCGTTTAGGGAAGCCTGTGTGATCGTCTTCTCTGGATAACCTCTCCCCTCGTCCCTGTAAGCCTGGGGAGGTAAGCTCTGTAAGAGGTAAGCTCTGCTGCCTCTTGCTCTGAGTTCCTGCGTTTTCCCACCCACTGCCATTGGCCCTGCCCTCTGTGAAAGAACCCTCTGCAAATCATCCTCATGGGAATATCCCGTCTGTTTCCTGTTGGGACCCTGACTGGCCTTATCCTCCTCTCTTCTCCATTCCCATCCCACCTCTTGGCCCTGTTTGGCTCTGATTTTTCTCTTGCCTCCTGCAGCATCTTCTGCCCTCCTCAGGCAGTGGTTTGAGTGGGAGTTACATGAACAGCAGTTGGCCAGCATACACTTGCTGGAAAGGAAGGCTAAGGACTGATTTGGAGCTGGATTATTGACTGTGTCCTCAAACCCTCCACATTACAATCTACTTGTTCTAAGCCTGCGGGGCTTCTTCCTCTGTGAACCATTCTAGGATCATTTAAGGCCACAGGATATCTATAGCAACTGAATCTCAATAGTCATAATCATCCTAACCATCGTCATGGCTGCCAATTGCTGATTGCCAACTCTGAACCAGGCACTGTGCCTGGTGTCCTGCCTCTGTACATCAAATGGAAGTTTCCATCTCACTCTTCAGGGTTGCTTCCCCATGATATGTGGGAAAGGGACGGATTGATTCCCAGCCCCCTCTCAAGTTGTCCGCCCCTATCACTCCACTTCTCTGTGTATTACTCCCAACTCCACCAGGAGGCGTTACAACATCCCCAAGGATACATGTCCGACTCTGAGAAGGACCTTCCTCTTGGTAAGTTGCTGTTCCCTCTGCAAGGATCCCTGGGAGCTTTAGGAAGTAATTGGGAGTCCCAGCTCTCACTTTCCTCCTTTGCACAGGTGCATCCTTATGTGGGTCTCTCGGTCTGTGCTCGAGGTTGGAGGAGCAGCAAAGGGGGAAAAAAACATATGTGAAGGAAAGGCTGGAACCTCAGAAACACATGAGAAGTTGAAGTTTTCTTGGAGAGGGTAGAAACACTTAGAGGAATACCCCAGTTCCTCAGCTAGCTCCCTTGCCCTCTCTGCAGAGAGGGCTCCTCTCTGCAGAGTACCGTCCTTGTCCTTCCACATGCGCCTCCCACCTTTTGGAAATGTTTATCCACTGGAGCTGTTCTCACCCAGGACACATTCCTTTCTCCGAGCGGGACCTTTCCCCAGCGTGAGTCAGTCAGTGAGTCAGTCAAGCAGTGGTGTTCTGTCCACTGGTCCTCCAGAGCTGCCCCCCAGGAGAGAGACATACATGTGTTTACTCTTTGGATTATCCAACAGTAGGTGTGGATCTTGTTTCTCTCTTTCCCTACTACTCCCCACTCCCCAGCATGTGGCAACAGGCTCTTTAGTGGCCTCCCCTTTAGCGAAATAAAGACCCAGCCCAGGTCCGGAAATGACCTCTTGTGAGAATCATTGCATTTCTCAGCTAAGATCCCGCCTCTGTCCTGAGCTCTGTCTGAGATGGCAGTTGCTTCCATTGCCCCAGTTTCACATGCTTTAGCTCTAGACCCTTACAGCCTTCTGAGTTGGTTATGGTTCTTCTCTCACATTCTGTCCTAAGTGAATGACCCTCAATCTTGGGAATTGGCCTTCTTCCCTTTCTCTCTCACCCCTCTATCATGTCCATCACCAAGTCCTGGTGATATTATCTCCTTGTCTTTTTCTTACTGGCTTCCCTGAGGTCTCAGATGGTAAAGAATCTGCCTGCAATGCAGGAGACCCAGGTTCAATCCTTGGGTTGGGAGGATCCCCTGGAGAAGGAAATGGAAACCTACTCCAGTATTCTTGCCTGGGAAATCCCATGGACAGAGGAGCCTGGTGGGCTGCAGTCCATGGGGTCTCAAAGAGTCGGACACAACTTAGTAACTAAACCACATGTACCTCTCTCCTTTCTCTACCTTCTCCACCCCTCCTCCTGCTGCCTTCATGTTGACTGCCAGACACTCTGTTATCTTCCCACCCTTTTTATGATGTTGCTGTTTTATTTTCACTCCCTTAACTAAACTATAAGCTCCACAAGGGCAGAGAGTCTGTCCATCGAATTCACGGCTGTACCTCTGGTACCCCGCCTGGTGTCCGGCAGATAGTAGGCACTCAATACTCATTTGCTGAATGAATAAATAAATTACTGAGTCCAATTCACTTATCTTGGAGGCTGTAGAGATAAAGTCCCTAGCACTATCTTGCATACAGCAAGCTGCAAAGGAATACCTATTGGATAAATGAATATTTCTTTTGCGCAAGGTCACAGAACTAATTAGTGACAGTACTTAAGTCAAAGCTTGTAACTCCAGTTGATTCTTAGCCTTGGTTGAATCTTAGAAACATCTAGGGGGTTTAAACAATTCGCATGCACCTGGACCATGGAATCTTAGAAACATCTAGGGGGTTTAAACAATTCGCTGCACCTGGACCATTTAGACCAGACCTTCTTGGTGGAGTTGGTGATAGGAAGCCAGGTATCGATCATTTTCAAAGCTTCCTAGGTGATTCCAATGTGCAGACAAGGTTGAGAACCACAGAAAACCCTGAAGTAGGCCCAAGGTAACCCCCTGTTTCTCATCCTGCATCTAATAGAACATTTTTGAGAAAAATCAAAAACCTTGCTGAATGGATTGAACCCTGGATTCACATGTGAAGAAATAGTGGTAGCCGGGGGAGAAGGGGAGCTCACCCTCATGTTGGCTTGGAATCACACCATGGTGAGAAGCAGCATGTACTCATTTTCAGAAGTGTATCTTGAAGACAGAGAAGTAGTCTTGTAAGGTGGGTGGAGGCACTGGAAGAAGTGGTGGGAACGTGTTTGGGACTGGTTACCTCCTGGGAAGCTGCTGCCTAATAATCCTCTTAGACCACAGAAGAATAACTCCAGAGAGTTAGTCCAGTTCAGTTCAGTCACTCAGTTGTGTCTGACTCTTGCCTTGAGAACCCCAGAGTTAGGGAGGATTCTTTTGTTTGCATCATTTGAAATGGACAAACCTCCAAGCATGTTTAGACATGGAAATCAGTTTAGACAGTGATGGAGAAAAGGCTAGAGGAGTCATTTTTTCCTTGGAAAACATCATACTGGAGTTACCAGTACTTGGCAGTTCATTTCTTCTTCAAATCACCAAACTCTTTTGTTGAGGCTTATTTTCAGAACTGTTGTATGTAAAGATGAGAATTATGACTTGAAAGAGAAGCAAGAAAAGAAAGGATGAGTAGCTTGTCCAAGGAATGTCACTGAAGTCACTGAGAGAGTGCTGTTTTCTGAGATTCTGACTCTTGAGTCCCAGGCTCCACCCTTTGGATCCTACCCTAAGCATGGAGGGCTAACTTCATACCAGTTGAACTCCTTACAGTGACAACTTTTTAGACCCATTACAGGCTTTCTTAAAATGTGAGGAAAGAGAAAAGTAAACCACCATTCAATAGCAAAGATTTGAATTTGCTTTTGTCTATTTACAACATATATAATAAATAGATGTCAACATTGACATATAAAGAACTCATATAAAGTACTTAAGTTTGGTTTTATAACTCAGTATAACGTTTAATCAAAATGCTATCTTTTAAAAATAGACCCAAATCTCTATTTACAAAAAATCACCCAGGGGGATTTTGCAGAGTTTTGGCAGTGCATGAGCAGACCTGTCAATTAGTTCTAGGTTTTAGCCATTTGGTTGGCATCTGTGGGAGAAAGAGACAAAGGAGGGGAAAAGGTCATATGAATTTCAGGGCTTTAATAAGATGGAATCCCGTGTTTTGGGTGGGAAAAAACACAGCAGTTATTATAAAGTTGATGAGTTAGTTTCTCCAAATGGAAACTCAATTTGGGTATCTTATCTTTCAGATCATGGTTCTCTCTGGTTATCTTCATTGCATGCACTGCTTTGTGCTTGTGGTCTAGACTCTGTCTATAATGTGCGTGCATTTCATGGGCTTTAACATTGAAGACATAAAGCAGCATGGAATACCTCAGCTTGGATTAATATTGAACACCAATGGTTGGAAACATGTAGTCTTAGAATTGAAAGGGTCATTTAATTCATTTCCTCCCCTCTAAGTATTTGAATGTTTAAACACCAGATATTGAGATGAGAAACATTCTATTATATCTCTAAAGCTGGAGATTCCATAAACTCAGCTCAGGTTTTCCAGTCAAGAGACTTGTTCATCTCACATCTTGTGTACTTTTTTCCTTGAGTAAGTCCACTACTACTTGTTCCAAAAAATACAGTATGACAAGACAGGTTCTAGGAGAGAGGAAGGCTCCATGAGCTGTGGAAGTTGTCCTGTGTTTAAGTATGTAAGGACTGTTATCTGACTACCTACTAATATAATGGCTGATAAATCAAGGGCCCCAGGCATGCTACAGCTCCTACATCAACTTAGGACAGGACAGTCACAGTTATTCAGATCATGTGCAACCCCAGAGATCAACTTATTTTAGTATTTCCATTTCATGGACACTTCAACCACTTTGAAAATGACCTGCCATCTTTTCAGTCCCTTAAAATGTTTTTTTTTCAGTCCCTTAAAATGTTAAAAAGTCATTTTATCTTTTTTTGTGTAGTGAATGATGAAATATCTGAGTTTAAGCAAATACTGTTTAACTTGGGATTAACAGATAATTCAAATTTATACTAGGAAATTCATCTTAATGCAATTTTAACATTTCAAAAAGCTATAAAGATTAAATTTTGATATTTTTCTACTCGACAGGTGACACAATTTATTTACCTTTAAGTTGTTTATATAAGAATGTCAACAAATTCATTTTAAATTGACATATTATTTCCTATGTGGTCTTAGACTGAATGTATATTAAAGTTTAGTGCAAATTTAAATTTATGTTCAAGCATCAAAATAGACAAAAACTATTTTCATGACATGTTAATAATTCTTTCATTTTGTGCTTTTTATTGACACATTGGGGAGTTTTAAAAATAATATGTAATGTTACTTGGAGGTAAGGTCTTTGGGAAGTGATATGGTTAACCTGAGGTCATGAGGGTGGAGCCCGCATGATGGGAAATCAACCCTGAACATTTGTTGGAAGGACTGATGCTGAAGTTCCAATACTTTGGCCACCTGATGCAAAGAACTGACTCATTAGAAAAGACTGAAGGCAAAAGGAGAAGAGGGCAGCAGAGGATGAAATGGTTGGATGGCATCACTGATGCAATAGGCATGAACTTGGGCAAGCTCTGGGGAGATGGTGAAGGACTTGGAAGCCTGGCATGCTATAGTCCATGGGGTTGCAAAGAGTCAGACACAACTGAGTGACTGAACAACAACAAAGGAAGAGAAGGGCTTCCCTGGTGGCTCAGATGGTAAAGAATCTGCTTGCAATGCAGAAGACCTGGGTTTGATCCCTGGGTCGGGACGATCCCTTGGAGAAGGGAATGGCTACCCACTCCAGTAGGAAGAGAAAGAGACCAAATAGCCCTTTTCTCTCCACCATGTGAGGACACACTTAGAAGGCAGCCTACAAATCAGGAAAAGGTTCATCAGCAGAACCCAACCATGCTTGCACCCTTATCTCAGACTCTCAGCCTCCAGAACTGTGAAAAATACTGGTCAGCCTGAGCTGACCAAGACAAAATATGAAATTTTTTGTGCTATTGTTTATAACAAATCACAGTATGAATAGTATTTATTCCCAACAAATGCCAAATGCGTACAATCATCATGATACTTTTAACATTAGTTTCTGAGGTACCAGCCGCATCCTAATGTGTACCTAAGATATGAAATCAGTTGAATACTGATATAGAGGAGATTTTCATAACTTTTCTTGTTTTTATACTTTTCATGACATTCTTCTTCAATATTCAGAAGCTTTATGCATCTTTTCTTATCTGCTGATCAGTTGAAGGTGAAAGATTAATGGCCTGTTATTATTAGTTAGAGATGGTGGGGGACAGGGAGGCCTGGTGTGCTGCAGTCCATGGGGTCGCAAAGAGTCAGACACGCCTTAGCAACTGAACAACAGCAACAATTTATTAGAACAATTAGGGTGTTGTACTGGTCAGAACGAACATGGTAGCTAGCTGTATTTAGTTGAATGATAATACGCTCTGAGTTATAAGTCAGCCCCTCTAATTTCTATGAACCTTAATTAAAATGAGAAAGTGGTCAGATGGTTTATTCAAGCAGGGGAAATGAAAAAATTATACTCTTTATCAATGAAAGAAAAATGGACGCAGATCCTGTCATACGTGGTGTTCTCAGCAGCAGAGCCTGAGGAAGGGAACGTTTGGTGCAGATGATGTCATGAGAGAGAGCTCTCAGGGATTAGTGGGTGAGGGAAGCAGGGCTGGCAGGGGAAGGAGCTAAGCAAAGATGTAGATTCAGGACAAAGCAGCCTCAGCCTGATGCCACAAAGAGCTCTAGGGTGTGGATAGCATCACAGAGAGTGTTCCACCCTGTACCACTGAGTCGTTGGCCCTGCCTGCCCTTCCAGAGGGATGTAACCTCACAGGTAGCTCGAGTGGGACACAGGAAATCCTCCAGAGCAGCCTACATCTACAGCCGTGTGAAGCTGAGTGCTCCAGCCAGGTGAAGGCGTTCTGCAAGGGACTCAGCATCACCTGCTACAGACATCATTTCTTTTTTATTATTTTAAGTATATGAACCCAGTAGAATCATCTTTTTTCCTTCCATTTTTATTGAGGTATAATTGACATGTATAATTTTATATGTTTAAGATGTACTGCATCATAATTTGACTTACATCCATCATGAAATGATTATCGCAATAAGTTTAGTGAACATCTGTCATCTCATATAGATACAAAATTAAAGAAATAGAAAAACTGAGTCTTTTTCTTGTGACGAGAACTCTTGGGATTTACTCTAACAACTTTCATATATAACATACAGCAATGTTAATTATATCTGTCATGTTCTACATGACCTCTGTAGTACTTCTTTATCTTAGAACTGGACTAGCACCATGTTTTGAATATGTGAACTGTTTGTTATTGGACAATGATTATTTAATGCTGTTTAACTGGAAGGGAAACACCTTGAGGGCATGTCTTTGTTTTATTTAATTCAAAGGCGATTCCTTGGTTCCCAGAATAGTCACAAACACATAGTAGGTATTTGTTTGTTGCAAGACATCTGTGGAATGAATGAATGAGGAGGAATGAATGAATGGACTGTTGGAGCAATGCTTTTGTAAGGAACTGGGACTCCTGTTAATCAGAGCTGCATCTGACCACATGTAGTAATTGGCTTGCATAGAGGCTTATTTTTTTCACAGTGCAAGAAATCTGGAGTGGGGGAAGCCAGGCCTGGGGCATCACTCTGCTCCATTATTTACACTCCAAGAGGCTTCTGCCTTTGCTTTCATCCTTGTGTCCGTCACAGTGGCAGAACAGCCCTTCCCTCTCAGCCTCCAGTCTATTCCCCAGGGCCAAAGGCGAGAAGGGAAGTCTTCATCCAGAACTGCATCATCTGGACCATACTGAATGCAACGGAGTCTAGGATGGGGAGCAGATTGGCTGGTGCCATTGCAACCAGAACACAATGGAGATGCTGTTAGAAAAGGAGAAGGGGTTAGTGGGGAGGCAGATGACTGTGTCTGTCACTGTAGCAAACCTGAGCAAGGCTCTGGATGCTTAAAAATGAACACTGTCTCTCCTAAGGGCAAAGAAAGGCAAAATTCAAAGAAAAATGGAAAATGATTTAAAACCCTCAAATCCTTTTTTCTCTTTTTCTCCTTCCTCATCCATTTTCTTATGACTTTCATAGCAACCAGGGTTGAACTTCTTCCCAAAACTCACAGGAAATACTTGAAAGTGAATGTTGCTCAGTGGTGTCTGACTCTTTGCCACCCCATGGACTGCACAGTCCATGGAATTCTCCAAGCCAGAATACTGGAACGGGTAGCCTTCCCCTCTTCCAGAGGATCTTCCCAACCCAGGGATCAAACCCAGGTCTCCCGCATTGTAGGCAGATTCTTTGTCAGCTGAGCCACAAGGGAAGCCCAGGAAATACTTGGAACATGTTTCAAAACAAATCAAAATGAGCCTGTAATCCAGGCACTTGCTTACCACTTTTTTTTTCCCAACAGAATTCTTGGATAACTGTTTTATTTTTCACTTAGTGGCCTGATATTCTGTCTGTACCCTAGTGAGTGTGGACGATGATCACCTTTAAAATTCTTTTTCTTTTAAGGAGGAAAATCGGACTGCTGCAATGTTTCTGTTGGTGTTGCCGTTACTATAGGCGACTCCAAGGCGCTGCTGTTTTCGTATAGTGAGTCTTGTGTTTCTCCATGGAGAAGCTTTCATTATTTCCAGACTCTTATTGAACCCATTATGAGACCATTGAGACAAGATGAGAAATAAAAATGTCTACTTTGTTCACTGGGCTGTTATTCCTGGATCTTTACAATTGAGGTGGAGAAAGAAAACACCTCCAGAAAAATAATTTAAGAGGCATGGCTGGTCAGTTGTATCCCATTTGATCCCAGGAGCCCTGTAGTTCACATGCAAATATGAAAAGGGCCACAGAAGTAAATTTCAGTGACATTTTTTATTTAAAAAATCTCCCACTGACAAAACCACCTTTCCCATCAAGGGTCATCTCAGCGCACAATTCAAAGGCTGGCCTGTCCAGTAAAGTTCCTTTGTGCCAGGACTTCTGGATTTTCCTTTACAGCGTTCTTCCTCTGGGTGGTTCTGCTAGGTTTGAATTAGTGCATTCACTTTTTGAGCCTTTGTCTTCCCCATTCATAAAAAAATTGGCCGTACTTTTGGTTATATTGACATGGAGGCACTGAGTCAAATATCCTGACCCCAAAATACTTACCTCACACCAGCAGCATTGTTTTCCCAGAAAAGACACCATTTCTGCAAGTAGATTTATAAGTCAATTTTATCCGAAGGGTGTAACAATTCCTTCAAAAGAGCCAGGCTCTCACCCATTATTGCTAATTGGCTAGATATTGGGGGTTTTTGTTTGTTTTTTTGTTATAGCCTGTTGAATGCAATATCATACATTATTATCTTGGTGAGCTTTCTATGGGAATGTTAACTTGTTCTACACCCACATAAAATACTTTATTCTCCAGTTTTCTTATTAGATTTACTAACATGTCACTGCTGTACCATTACCTTTTAACAGCCTGGGAGGCAGAAAGAACACACTATTATACAAGTCTTGGCAAAGCCAGCACCAATGTAGGGAAATCATTAAGCTTCAGGAAGTTTTAACTTTTCTTGCACCCAGTGTCTTATCATTAATACAAGGTTCGTATTCTTCCCTGACCCCCTCATCTTGTAAAGGAAATAGAGGGAGAAAGGGGGAGAGGGAGGTGAGGAAGAGACACAAATCAAGCTGAGCCATAGCCATTTGCAGTGCCTGCACTTACATCAGTGATTAATCAAACTAATGGGGAGTTCTAATTCGGTGCTCTGCTACCCTTAAGCCCTGTAATTGCGGTGTCTCTGAACCCAAAGGAAACACGTTGTGCTCTGCGTGCCCAGGCGCATAGCTTTTAAATCTTCATAACTCTGTAATTACTCCAGTGCTTTCCTTCAAATCTGGCTTAATTTCACTTCCTTAATGAGCACAACGATCTTGATAAAGTTTGAAGTTTGCTGCCTCCGCTGTTCACAAGGACTCCATCCCAGACTGATAATGCGAGTCATAGATTTCACTCCCTCAAGTTCTTCTCTTCGAGCTGATTTATTTCAGGACCACCACAGTCCAAAGCACTTCCTCTGGGTCAAGGCCAGGGCTGGGTGTTTTCCTCACAGAAGGGTGCTTGAAGAGCAAACTCTGAACAGTTTAAAAAAAAAAAAAAAGGCGGTGCTGGCGGGGAGCTTGTGAACCCTTGGGGAATGGCTGTTTCACTTTATTAGGGCCATGTGCTCCAGAGATGGTGGTTCACTTAACCCAGTCGAAGACTTTGCTTCATAGTAAATATATTAAAAATCCACTTCATCTTTCTAAAGCAAGCCTTGCCAAAGAGTGAACTTTTTAAGTCAGCTTTCAAAAGAAAAGCAACATAATTTCCACATTCTTTCTCCTACCAACTGGTTTGTAGGATTTTGAAAAGATTTGTTGCAAATGCTCTTTAATGATACTAGTCAGAAGCTCCTCTTCCCTTGCAGCTGGTTGGAGGGTCTCAGTTTGGGCCACTGTGTTTTGCTTTTAACCATGTGGTGATGCTTGGTCTCAGCTTCAATCTTTCTGTTTCTAAGCTGTAAGAAGCAGCACTGAAACCCGAGTTGCTTTTAGCATCCCTGCTCCAGTCTGGATTCCCCCCAGACAGTGGTAGTCGCCCTGGGATTCTGGGCAGCACTTAATTCCTCTCTCTATTACAGCTTGCCCGAATTGCTCTACCATTGTTTGTTTACCTGTCTATCTACCCTACTAGATTCCACCCTTTGAGAGCGATGTTTGTGTCTTCTTTTCTTTTATGTCCCTGGCAGCAAAGAGAGGCCTGAGCACCCGATAAATGTTTGCACTCAGTAAATAAAGCTTCCGGTAAATGTTTGTTGCATAACCAGAGGGACGAATAAGTGAATGAAACTCCCTGGTTGTTTGCTATCACCATCTGCTTTAACTCTGTCCGTTATTTTGATGTATTTGCAGTTCTGACTAGATCCAGATTTAGCATGTTTAAAATTATATTCAGTTTTAAAATGTGAGGCTAGGATTTTTGAAGATAAGAAAGAAGTTGAAATCTCTCCCATTGGAAACAATGTGAGTAATCAACAGTTCTTTGCAGGAAAGATAAAAAGGCTGGTTGGAACAGTCTTTGGATTTGCTGTCTTTGGCATTTTGGGAAAACCATTTAATAGCATGATTTTTTTTCTGCCCATGTTTCCCTGCCAGTAAAATGCAGGGGAAAAAAAAACAAAAAACAAAATGCTGTGTCCTGCATACTTCATAAACTAGATGAAGATTTTGAGGAAGAAAAGTACAAACTAAAACAAAGGAAATCCTTCTGTTGTGGTATATAGCTTCACCACCCCCCGCCCTGGAAATTATACACATGATAGTTGTCAATAGGCAGGTACCTGAATTTAGGTGTACGGTGGATTCACATTTTGATATTTAATGAATTTTCCCCCCTGGTGTTTCCTGGGAACATGGATTGTTGTTGTTGTTTAGACACTAAGTCATATCTCTTTTGCTACCCCATGGACTGTAGCCCACCAAGCTCCTCTGTCCATGGGATTTCCCAGGCAAGAATACTGGAGTGGGTTGCCGTTTCCTTCTCCAGGATCTTCCTGACCCAGGGATCAAACCCATGTCTCCTGCATTGGCCAGGCGGATTCTTTACCACTGAGCCACCGGGGAAGCCCTGGGAACATGGGTACATAAGACCAAATTTAAGGTTCTTGAACTAGAAGAACTTGAACTTTTGAGTTTCAGAAACTAATTCAAGAAGGCTTTGGACATAATGTCCATGCTGTGAACCACAGATCTGGGAGAAAGCATGCTGGTTCCAACGGGACGGTGTATAAGCATGGGCTTCTGGCTTCCTCCCGTGCCCCAGCACAGCTAAAGGAGAGCGGGAACGGGGGAATCTCAGAGCTCAGCAAATAACACAGCACTGGGGAGAAGATCCCTGGGAGCCCTGATGTGGAGCGAGAGGCCAGTAATACCTTCTGCAGCCTTCCCCGTGGCCGTGCGGATGCCTTCTGCCCATGTGTTTCACGGCTCTCCCACCTTCAGCTTTTCTTTTGCCCCCAAGGTGTTCTTCTGTGCTCTAACTTTATTTGTGGGTGCAGTTTGAGCCTAGGATAACCGTGAGCTCCAAAAAGTGTTCTGCTTGAATGTGAACCATATGACTCTCCAGTAGTTTCCCAAGAATGGCAGCTTCTCATTTATTCTCCACTCCGTGCTCCAAACTCTGAAATCTGTGCTTCCACCTTTGGCAAGTGGAAGGCACCCCCATTACAAGATATCTTCACATTACGTTTTGTGGACAAACCTCATTCATTTACTTTCTAATTGTTGCTTTTTCCTTATGTAAACTTGATAGATGTTCCTATTGCAAAATGCTTTAGGTAACTTGGCTTGAGATGGGAGGCTTATAATTTTGACCAGTAAACCGACTGAAAATGGTTTTTATTTAATAGCTTTTTACTTAGTGGTGGGACTTTTAGGAGTGAATGAAAGAGGAATAGGTGCCACCGAGTGGAGGGAGGGAGACTCCAGTCACTATAATTACATGGTTATTCTAACAAGCCCATGTGTCTCCTGGGATTTCTTGGACAAAAGAAGTATTTTTCAAGTACAAATAATGGCGGTGCAGCATCTATGCCGGGGTATTTGAAACAGAACAGACATTTTTGGTGAAGAATTTTTCGGGAATTTCTGCTTGGTTGCTTGTGAGGTTCCAGGGGCTGCTTGCTGACGGCTCTGCGGAGTGTGAGGCTCGCCAGGCTGGAGGCCAAGGGGCTGGGTGGCCCCTCCATGCCAGTCCTTCAGCAAAGACTATGGCCCCCCCTGGATAGTGTAACTGGGCGGTGGGTGGACACAGTATACTTCGTTCATTTTATAATGGCATAAGGTTTATACTGACCGAACATTTAAGTTTATGGGAGGATTGTGCTGGCCTTTGAGCTGCATGAATGACTGCTGGGACTTCAGCAGTGGGGTCATTTTAAAATGCCTCCTTTCTTCCCCTTTTGGCTGCAAGCTCTTGGTGATAAATATGTGTACATGGGCGGGGGGGAGGGGATCGTGATCCAGAGAGATGAACACGCACATAAGTAGATGTAACAGTCTGGCTTCAGATGTCAATCTTGTTTTCATCAGAGCTTTTTGTGGGAAAACCCGGAGTCAAATGGGGCAATCTGAGATTTGAATAAGAGCGACAGCTCCTGGATGTATGGAAAATTCATTGGCACAAAGAATATTCATGCACCCCCTCATGATGACATGATTTCAGTGTTTCAGTTCTATGAAGTAGGAACCAAACTAAAACCGTGGCTGTTGGGTGGGACGGGGGGGGGGCGGGGGTGAAGTTTGAAGTGGGACGGATACGGTGAGGCCCGAGGTGGTCTGAAGTTGCCCTTGAAAAGCTAGCACACAGTTTTTATTTAGACAGTGTCTGGGAAGCCTAACAATCACTTCTCTAAAAGTGCCTTTATTCACACCTTCCAGTGGACTGAGAAACACATCAGCCCACCAGTATGAATGCATATTTTAATTTGTATTAGTTTTATTTTTGGTGACTTTGAAAGGAAAGCTATCCTTCAGACTTATCAAGACGAAAATGCTGAAGTGACCTTGAGAGGTCCCTGCAGGCTACCAGAGGAGGTTTTGGGGGCCACTGAGAATGAAGGAGATCAATAGCCATAATCAAAGCTTTTTACTTTGTCCACGTGGCTTTATTTAGCACATGAGCAGGAGATGTCACCAGGAGATGACAAAAAGTTTCCCTTTTCACACAGCCTAACTGTACTTTGAATCATTTTGAAGTCCTGACTCTGCTGACCACTTTGGGGCAGACACCAAGGTAGCTAGCCTGTCCACGAACTTAATTACTTCCTGGAATTCTACCCCTCCTGGGCCTGGAGGACAGCTTCCCCTCCCCATGGGGACTTTTCTGTCCTCCCCTTCAATCACCTCTGGTGGTCAGGGCCAAGGAAGGAATTCCCCAATAATCTGAAGCTCCCCTTAGGAATGAGACCCCACCCTGCTCATCACCCTGGTCATGTCCTGCTGGCCTCGCAGCACTGGCCCCTGAAGGCTACGACTAGGGCAGTGCCAGGGGAGGGCAGTGAGATGTGGGGCAGACCCATTGCAAGGCCCCCTAACTGGATGCTTTTATATACCCTCATTATTCCTTCTGCCTCAGTGTTTAGGGAGGAGCGGGTGGCTTGGCTACCTAGAAGAACTCATGTTCAGAATTGTGAACATATTAAAAAGTCAAGCTGAATTTGAAAACAGCCAGCTCTAAGCTCTTTAGATTTGTGAGATAAACAAACAAACTCCCAAAAGATGCTTTTCCAGAATATTCTTTTTTCACTTTTTATTTGGAAACAGACTCAAAGTTTCAGGAAATGTACCATGAATCCCAATATGCCCTTTACCTAGACTCACTATTTTGCACATTTTGTCCTGTTTTCTTTTTCTCCTTCTTTGTCCATATACATTATCACCATCATTCTTGTTGCTACTGGACTACTTCCATGTGTACCTTGAAGACATCATGTCCTTTTACCCCCACATCCTCAGCCTGGATCTTTTATGAACAAGGACACTGTCTTGACAAAAATGTTATTTTTTGAGGTAGGAGAGGGGTGTCTGTTGAAGCCTTTATAACTTAAGTGTGAGCCCATCCAGAGTGCCGAGTGTGGGGCCTTATGCAGGCTGCTGCTATAAAGGCAGGGAGAGTGGAGAGGAGACCCCACCACAGGTCTGGAGGGCTTTATTGTTGCCATAAAACATATTTTTTCCATGTTCTCTTTAGACACATGAAATGAAGTCTGCATTCCCAAGATCTGGCTTGTGGCTTTAAAATAAAAAAAATATTTTTACAGTATTCTTTTTGGAGAGATGAAGGCATGCATTTTATTAACATTTCTCAAACTCTTTTTTAGCTTTTAGGCTGACAGCATCCAGCCTTAGACTGGTGCAATCGAAATACTGTACATACCTTTTTAGAAATTACACCTTTCAGTTAACCAGAGGGGGAAACTTTATTTTCTTCTGTGAATCATCAGCTCTGTGATGGAGAGCTTTAACATCCCTGTGTGTGATCAGCAGAGTAGGGTGACAGGGAGGTAATCTGGCTTATCCCACCTGACGTGTCAATGAGTTCTGCAAGCAGTTTTCTGGGGTTTTGCTCATGGGTGGTTTGGGTCTCATTCATGATGTTCTATAGAGACCTGGTCCAACCCAGCGGCAGACGAATACCCAGGAAGTGGTATAAGCTGCACGTTTGCCGGTCTGGCCACACCAGGATGCACTCTGAGGGGCAGCCCAGTTTTCCCTGCTAGGAACGCAAAGGACTTGCTCAGAGCTGGAATTTGGCGGAAGCAACTTGCTCCAACACGTCAAAGCTGCTGCATCCCCAATACCCCACCTCCTTCTTCCGCACTTACACCCCCAACCCCAACTTGAGGACTCCCCGCCGCCACCACGCTGACAGTCTCAATCCTAACCCCACCGAGGCTAGGAAGTGTCTTTGCATCAGAACAAGCCTGGAGAGGTGAGGCCACCAGTGACTCCCAGCGGCCGCACAGGGCGCTGCGCCCCCTCGCCCCGGCCTCTCCCCCTCCCCTCCCCTGCCCTGCGTCCGCCCCACCGCCCCCGCGCCGCCTCCTGCGCCTGGGCTGAGGCAGATTCCTCTCTCCGGGTTTTCAAAGCGCCTTTCCGAAACCACCTCCCCGCCCAGAGAGGGCGAGAGATCCCGGGCGCAATTGCTCCCCGGAGCGGCCGACGGGCTCGCGGGGAGAGGCCTGTGCCGGAGTACTTTCAAACTGAGGCGCGCGCACACACTCACACCCACCCACCCACCCAGACACACGCGCGTGCGCGTGCTCGCGCGCGCATACACACACACACACACATACACACACGCCCATTTATATAGGCGGTGGCGGCGGCAGCGGCCGGGGCGGCGGCGGCGGCGGCGAGCGCAGGAATGATGGAGCTGAGCCAGCCGACCCGGGTTGGAAGCAAGTGAGGAGAGCCTAGGCGCGCCCCGGGATTTCTGTGCCCGGTGCTTGTCATCCTACTCAGGGAACGGTGCACGAGGAGGAGGGCGGGGAAGAGGAGGAAGCCAGGTGAGCGAGGAGCCCCCTGCATATCTGGACTGCCCGAACGCACCTTCCCTGGACTCCAGCCGCCTCTCCACCCAGGTGGGCGCGCCCGCTTCCCCACTCGCCAGGGGTGCTTTGAGGAGACCAGAAAGTCGCGGCCCGGCTGCGCGGGATGCCTTTCGCCAAGCGGATCGTGGAGCCGCAGTGGCTGTGCCGGCAGCGACGCCCGGCGCCTGACCCGGCGGAGGACGCGATCGGAGGGAGCGCGGAACCGCCGCCGCCGCCGCCCCTGCAGCTGCCCGGCCGACGGGACGAGGCCGTGGCGCCGGGGCCAGAGGAGCCTCCCCGCGCACCCCCCGCGCCTCCGGGGCCGCCGCTGCCCGCGCCAACCGACCAGGCGCCGCCACCGCACGGAGAGGCGCCCGCGGCGGGTGAGGAGTGCGTGGCAGGGGTCTTGGAGGCGGCGTCTGTGGCTGGCGAGGCGTCCTCAGCGGCAGCCACCGCGGTGTTGCTCATGCTGGACCTGTGCGCGGTCAGCAACGCGGCGCTGGCCCGCGTCCTCCGGCAGCTCTCGGACGTGGCCCGGCACGCGTGCAGTCTCTTCCAGGAGCTCGAGAGCGACATCCAGCTCACCCACCGTCGCGTCTGGGCGCTGCAGGGCAAGCTCGGCGGCGTGCAGCGCGTGCTCGGCACGCTGGACCCCAAGCAGGAGGCAGTGCGTGAGTACCCGCGCGGTCCGCCCGCCTAGCGCTCGCTCCGGCGCCGCACCCTCGCGCCCTCCGCGGTCGCCGCAATCCCAGCCCCGCGGCGCCGCGCCTGCTGCGGTTTACACCTTACTCTTGCTTCCCCATCCCTCCCCTCCCCTGGGACTCACCCCAGTCTTCCCGGAGTTCGGGTGAGGGATGCAGACGCCAGGGGAGAAAGTTAAAGGGGGCGGTCTCTGACCTCAAAGGCAGCGGTGGACAGAGAGGGAGCATTTATGGGGACAGAGGAGGGTGAGGGGTCTGTCATTGACTTCTAGGGCTCGATTTTTCCTTCCCTCCCCGGGAGGCAGAGGGTTGGTGCTACTTCTGTGGTTTCCAACAGCCCGTCCTGAGCCCTGTGTAGTCCTCCCACCCCCACCCCAGCGCGTGCTTGGGGGGGGGGGGGCTAGGGAAGTAAAGTGGCCTTTTAGGGCTTCTGCTCTGCTGTGGCAGTTTTGGCCCTCTTGTGACCTCAGGGGCTGCACCGAGCTCCGAACTTGTGCCCCGCGCCTGTGTGCGCCATAGCGCTGCGCCGCACGCCTCCCGGAGTGAACTCCGAAGCGCTCTGCTCCAGCCTTGTGGCCTGGGAAGGGCGTGGAGGGAGAAGTGTCCCGGACCCTGGGGAGGTCGAGGAGACCCTTGGGCATCTCTCCTGCCCTGACCACAACAGGGTTCCTACTGACTGACTCTCTCTGCCATCTGCCCTCCAAGAATCTTGGAGGTGTTCCGCGCCCCACTCCCACCCCCCACCCCAACATGTACTCTCATCCAATTTCACCCGAGTGTGCAAGACCCCTGGGCACCTTTGCTGCCTGTTAACTTCACTCTTGCGACATCCCAGGGCTCCCAATAAATGTAATTCTGGCGCTCAGGAGGGTCCCCTGGCGCACTGTTGGCCAAATCAGAAGGTGTCGGAGTCATTTAGAACCGAGCGGACGGTGGGCGGGGGCCCTAGGCTAGCATGCCGGTCCTTTGGCGCCTAGTTCAGCGGCTGCGACGCTCACAGCGAAGGTGATGTCAGCGGCTCTGACTTACATAAGAAGCTTCCCTGGTTGCTGCAGCAGCTGCGCCGGTGCGCGGTGGCCGCTGAGCGCGCGGGGCGGGGGCGCTCTCGGCATTCTTCCCCGGGGACTTCCGGGCACCTCTGCCCTGCAACCTGGCCCAGCCTTCTAACCAACCCTTCCCGCTCGAGCACTGCCCTCCTTCCCCAAAATAAAATAAAGTAAAACCCCTTTGAACCCCGGCCCGGGGATTCGCTGCTTTCTGCAATAACAATAATAATAAGCGTAATGAATAAATGATGTGCGCGATCGGTTTTCGCAGCTATAAAAGACCCGGAGTTGGGTTAATGACTGGTTGTTTAAAGGGCAATTCCGGGGATGAGTTCTGGAAAGAATTAGGACTGCCGTGGGCCAAGTCGTATTTTACTTTTGGGACTTGAAATGAGCGCTTTAATCCTACCTCCTTTTTTACCCCAAACCACACAGCAGGGACAGGCCCTTCACTTTCAACAGCGCTGATATCTAGGGAGTGCGGTCGGGGGAGTGGTGATTTCACTTCAAAAGGAGTGGAGGGAAGTTTTGCAGACTGTTGAGTGGTGCATACATTTCGTGTGTGTGTGTGTGTGTGTGTGTGTGTGTGTGTGTGTGTTGCATACATTTCCTGTGTGTGTGTGTGTGTGTGTGTTGCATACATTTCCTGTGTGTGTGTGTGTGTGTGACACACACTGCCCCTTAAATGAGATTTCTCATAAGTGAAACTCAACACTGGAGCAGAATGAGTTTTCTCCCTTTTTTCTTTAGAGGCAGGGGTGGGTAGTTATGTACCCAGAATTTAATACAATCCTTTACACTGTTTGGAGTACAGACTAATGGTTAATGGATAAAAAGGGATTTTTGGTGTGTGCTTACAAGTGATGAACATATAATGAACATATACTCAGTTTAGGCGATTCCCTGGTGGCCTAGATGGTAAAGAATTTGCCCACAGTGCGGGAGACCTGGTTTCAGTCCCTGGGTCCGGAAGATCCCTTGGAGGAGGGAATGGCAACCCACTCCAGTATTCTTGCCTGGAGAATTCCGTGGACAGAGGAGCCTGGTGGGCTACAGTCCACGGGGTCACAAAGAGTTGGACAGGACTGACTACTTTCACTTTTCACTTTCTTTCATACTCTATTTATATGTATTTATATATGAATAAATAAATAAAGATGGATCTCATATAATAAAAGGGATAGACTTAAAATCTCCTATTATTTTTACATTTTTCTAAAACATGATCTCCATGCTTTGTACCCATACCTCTCTCTTCTTTTGTCCATATAAATTTAGGATGACATTGTTCCTGTTTGATGTCATAAAGGCATTACCTTTGGGAGGAGAAACACAGTATTGTGTCTTAATTTGGGCTTCTTAGTGTGCAGAGGTGGAGACAAGGATTTCTGTGCAAGGAGTTTCTTTGAGAGGGGATCCCATGAAGCACGGGGAATGAGTAGGGGAGTGGGCAACTGGGGTTCAATCCAGCACACACCCGGAAGTGTTCCGCTGAGGAATGAGGAAGCTGGAGTATTTCTCCATCAACTTCCACCACTCACTGATGAGAGCACTTGGAGCCTGAATTCCCTGACTCCTGAGACCCACCCCAGGTGTGGGCTCAGCAGGCTCCTGGGCCATGCGGAGAGGTGTCAAAAGTCTGTGGTGTGGCACGCGGGACCTTTTAGATGTGAAGATCCCGCATGCCACAACTTGGACTTCGTGTAGCCAAGTAAATAAAT
This sequence comes from Cervus canadensis, assembly GCF_019320065.1. Classification (NCBI taxonomy): domain Eukaryota; kingdom Metazoa; phylum Chordata; class Mammalia; order Artiodactyla; family Cervidae; genus Cervus; species Cervus canadensis. Next base: position 20,630,286 of record NC_057419.1, read on the forward strand.
ATTTAAAATAAAATGTCTGTGGTGTGTTTGGGAATCTCTGCTGGGGTTGCCTGGGAAGGGGAAAGGGGCTGTGTGTGGGTGGAGAACCAGTGGCATCTGCTATGTTATGCGTCTCCCTTCAGTGTTGCTCAAAGCCTAAGGGGGTTTCAAAGGGAGAAGAAGCCTAAAAGTGACCGGACTTCCTTCTTCTCCCTCCTTGAATGTGTCTGGATGCCTCCATACCCCTGTATAGCCTTTCCACCCATATCACCATTGTCCATGCTGCTTCATCCTTGGATAGCTGCTTCCTGTTGCCCTGAGACAGACAGGAGTGGTTTTTGCAGGGGTGACATCATCTGACACACACTTCAGCAAAGTCACTCTGGAGGCAAGTCTGGAGGCTGGTAGACCAGTTAGACAGTGCAAGTGGTGCCCATGGCTGGAACTCAATAGACAGTGAGAAAGGCTCAGATTGTAAATTCATTCTGCAGATAGAATTGACAGGACTTACCAATTAGATTGGTTACATGGTATAAGAGCAGAAAATAATAATTATTATGGATGACTCCTAGTGAGTTTTTTTCCTTGAATAGCTTATAGAAGGTCCATTTCCAAAAATGGGTAAGGTTTATGTAAGAGTAGATCTTTTATGGTTGGGGTAGAGGGTAGTGGAACTGATACTTTTCTGTTTGTGCTATGTTAACGTGAGATGCTTACATCTAAGACAATTAGATGTGTGAATTCAGAACTCAAGAGAGAGGTCCAGGCTGGAGATGCAGATGCGAGATGTAAGGGCAGAGATGATATGTGAAACCCTGGAGCTCAGGACCAGGTAGAGAGTAAAGAAAAGGGGGCCAAGACTTACCCTAGGGCAGTCCAACTTTGAAAGTTTAGTAGAGAAGAAAGAGCAGTGAGCAAGCTAGAAGGAAAATCAGGAGAGTGGTATGATGGAAGCCAGGAGGAGGTGTCTCAGGAATGGAGGGGGAATCATTTTGGTCAAATGGTTCTGAGAGGAAGATGAGTGCTGATGTAAGACCACTGAGTCTGGTACCTTGTTAGCAATGAGTGGCCCTGCTAAGTGCCATTTCAGTGGAGGGGTAGAGAGGAAGGCCACATAAGAGGGGATGAAGAGAACAGGAGAAGTGGAAGAGGAGAGAGCAAGCACAGACAGCTCTTGTAAGGAGTGTTGCTGTGAAGGTAGGGGGGAATGGAATCGTGGCTGGAGGGGAATGCAGGGCCCAGGGAGATTTTCATAAAAGGTGTTGATATTGAGGCATGTTTAGATTCCATGGAGAGGGAAGAATTGATGATGCTGGAAAAAGAACTGGATAATTATGGAAGTCCTTAAGAGGCTGAGAGGGAAAGGGATCAGAGCACCGTCGCCCATAGAAACTGGAGGGAAGATGACACATATGGGCAGAGGGACAGGTGGACTGGTGAACTGGTAGCAGTGGGATGGGGTGTTCTTACCCAAGTCCATCTCTTTTCTCTGACTTTCTTGGAGAGATAATCAGTTGAGAGGGTGTTGGTAATGTGAGGAGAGAGGACAAGGCATTAGTGCTGTCTCAGGAAGGGAATGTGGATGCAGGAAAGAAGTATGGAGGGGTTCCCTGGCTGTATGGAGAGCCTTCTGAGACTTACGGTCATAAACATGGACTCAGTCCAGCTTTTCGGTCACTAAAACTGGAGATTTTGAAATTATTTCATAGGCCTCAACTCCAAACTGTTCATCCTGAGACATTTGAATGACATTGGCTTTTGGGTTGCTGTTGATTGTATTTAGTTTCTGAGTCTTAAAGTACTTTTTATATTGAAGCTGAAAATTCATGCTAAGTCTCTCAGTTGTGTCCAACTCTTTGCGACCCTGTGGACTGTAGCCCACCAGGCTTCTCTATCCCTGGGATTCTCCAGGGAATAATACTAGAGTGCAGTGCCATGCCCTCCCCCAGAGGATCCTTGCAACCCAGGGATTGAACCCGCATCTCCTGTGGCTCCTACATTGCAAGCAAATTCTTTACTGCTGAGCCACTGGGGAAATCGACAGAAAAGGGCACAGACCATAAATTTATAGCTTGGTTAACTTTCATAAAGTGAGCATCTCACATAACCATTGCCAAGATCAAGAAAGAAAACATTGCTGAATCTTGAACCACCCTCCCAAGGCCCATTGTATCAGTCACTACCCTCTTCCCCAAGGGAAGACTTCCTCCATCAATTAGGTTTTCCTGTTTTTGAACTTCGTGTAAGTGGAGTCACATAGTATATACCTTTAAGTGTCTCGTGTTCCTCACCCAATATTAAATTTGTAAGAGTCTTCCATGCTGTTGTATATACAGTAGATTGTTCGTTCTCATTGCTGAATAAAATTCCATTGTGTGCATATACCACCATTTGTTGGTCTGTTCTAATGATGAATATTTGGGTTATTTCCAGGGTAGGGCTAGCACCACAGATGTTTTTCTATGTGCTTTCTGGTGGGCTTATGTTTGGAATATAATACACACACACACATATATAAATACACAGTTGTTTGGAATCTGTCTAAAAGTGGAATTGCTAGATCAAAGGGGATATATACGTTTGGCTTTAGTAGCTACTGCCTAACAGTTTTCTAAACTGGTGGTACCAATTTATACTCCCAGAAGTATATGCAAGTTCCAGTTGCTCCATGTCCTTACCAACACTGGTATGGTCTTTTTAATTGTAGCTACTCTGTAGGCAGCTAATAAAAATCTCATTGTGGTTTTAATTTGCATTTCACTGATGGCTTATAAGATTGAGGACCTTTTCATATGTATTTTTGACCACTTGAATATTCTCTTTTCCTCATTTTTTCTTCGTTTTTCAATATGGTTCTTTGTATGTTTTTTCCTTCTCTTGTAGGAGTTGTGGATGTAAGTTATTTGTGAGCTATAGATACTGCAATTACCGTCTCTCTGTCATGTGCCTTTTCACTGTCTTAGTGTTACCTCTTGGTGAGCAGAAGTTCTTGTTTTTATGTAATCCACTTTATGGATCCTTTTCTTTATGGTTAGTGTTCTTTGTGCTCTGTTTTATTTGTTTTTAAATTCTTCACTAACCCCAGGGTCATGAAGATATTCTTCTATGTTCTAGAAGTTTTTTTTGTTTGGACTTTGTCATTTAGATCCATGATTCACGTGGAATTGATATTTACACATGGTGTGAAGAAGGGGTCAAGATGCATTTTTCCCTGTGGATGCACAATTAATCCATTGCCACATACTGAAAAGACCATCATTTCCCCATTTTACTACAGTGACACGTTTGTTATCTAACAAGTAGATTGATTTTATTTTTTAGCTAACATTCATTGAGTTCTGCTCTATGTCAAGCCTTGTGCTAAGATCATTGTATGAATCATTGTATTGAATCTTCACAATGACTCTATGAGAGTTATTGTCCCGTTATTTTCCTACTTTACTGAGAGTTAACAACTTACTCTGTGTAGTAACAGCTGGAAAGTGCTGGAGCCTAGAATTAGGGTCCAGGTCTCAGTGCACAAACTATATTTGCAAACATTAGACTTTTCTCCCATGAGTGGCTGCACAAATCTAGAGCAGTTCCAATGTTTAAATCAATATGCTTCTGTCCACTTGTCATGTCCCTCCCTGCCTTCCCCACCTTCCACCCCAGTCCAGTCACACTGAGTTCTACTGGCTGTTCCCTAATTCTCCAGGCTTTCTTGTTCTTCAGGCCAGTGTGTATACTGCTCTTCTCTCTGGAACATTTCACTGGCTCATTTCTGTGCTTTCTTGGCTAATCTGTGGAGTTGTCATCTTCTCATCACAGTGGAATCTGATCCCTTGCCTGCTGCCTTCCACCTGCAAATTTTCTAGGACTGTGTGCTAACCTTTATCTTAGCTTTTCTCCTTATGGACAGCAGACTGTGTGGGTGCTCTGCTAGATTCCTTCAGTCCTCACCTCTCATTCTGAAGGCTACTTACTGCTAACTCCTGTGACTGTGCCTAGGGCTTCTTTTTTTTTCTGCCTGATGGACCATGCTAGGCCCTGAGCAGAGGGCAATTCAGAAGTGCCAGTGAGTTAATGCCCTTGAAGCAGTACTCAACCAGTTATGGATAGGACACTGGGGGACCAGTGGCCCTGCTTCCTTGCTCCTTGGATGAGAGAGCTCCAAGGCATGTTCTGTACCATCTTTCAGAGTTCACCAGAGGACTGAGCTGCAGTTGCTCACTGTAGTGACTTGTCTTCAGACACACTGTGTATTCTCTGCCTTCTTTTCCCCATCTCTTACCTATGGGTGCTCCCTGGGGTCAACTCCCATAAAACCTTCTTGCCCTTGAGCTTGCACTTGCGCTCATAAGGTCTGGGAGAACCCATGCCAGAACAGTCTGTTTAATCTTTGAACTGTGAAGATGAAGACCTGGGACCGAGAGTATGGTAGAGGTCACGCTTCTCTTTCTTTTTCCCTAAACTTCTTTCCTGAGGATTATTAGATTTGCCACATGGGCACACCCTTCCAGACGCTTGGTGGTGGGTCTGGATATAACTTACCACCCTTAAGTGGGCTCTCAGTTCAAACCTCTTATTGGGGTGGGAGGAGGTCTTCAGTGCTTCAGAGGTGAGAAGGGGCCCAAAGCAAACTCAGGCCTATAATGATGAAGACACACTCCGTCATTTCCTTGGCGTTCTGTCAGCCAGCCTTTGAGAGTGCCATTTGTCTTCCTGTGGAATTGGGCCAGTGATGGCCCCAAGAGATCCATGCTCCCTATTTGGAATGCATAATTTCAGCCACAGCTGAGCCCCAAACTGCTAAAGCCAGAAGTAGTCTAAGAAGTAACACGTGGGGTGAATCGTTCATTTGGGTTTGGTGTGGCAACACTCATCATGGCTTCAGCCTGCTTTTGGAAGGGTGATCCCTTTCCTCCCCATTCTGTTCATTCTACCACTCACAAAACCCCTTTACAGTCTGGTTAATGTGGGTTTTCTTTGGGGGGGAGGGATGTTTTTGTCGCTGTGGTTAGGTGTCTTTTCCTCCTGGCTCTACTCAGCAAGTTTTTCTGAGACATTATGGAATCCGAACAGCTCTACCGAAAGCTGCTTTAAAACCTCTTGTAGAGAAACTGAGAAGAAAGCAATCTTTCAAAGGTTAATAATCCATGGGTGTAACTTCCTCATAACCAGTAACAGCAACACATTTCTTCCTCGACTTTTCTTGTTGTACTGGATTGGGCTTTTAAATCAAAACTACTGAACTATTTTACCTAGGAAGTACTTGCGATTCTGTTGGGCTGATATTTCTAAGATGGTAACAGTAAAGATTTCTCTCTTTGTGTTTGTGGAAGTGTTTTCTACACAATGCCATCAGGAAGGTGTAAATTCCACAGAAGCACTCAGACACATCTTCAATCTCAGGGCTTCGTTTCTACAATAGTCATCACCTTTAAGTTCCAATTACACATGGCATCTTTCCTGTTGTCCCATGTTAGCCCAAACATCTTAAAGATCACTGACTTTGAATTTATTTATTTTTTGCCACTCTTGTGGGTTTCAGGATCTTAGTTTTCTCACCAGGGCTTGAACCCAGGCCCACAGCAGCGGAAGTGCCGAGTCCTAACCACTGGATCACCAGGGAATTCCCAATATTTTGAAATTTTATAACAAAGACAATTTTAAATGTAGTTGGAATTTTTTTTTGATAGTTCAGTTGAATTTCTTTTTACTCTAATGAAAATCGTGAACCACAAGATTTTGCGAGACACTCTGTTAAAAACAATCATGGGAAGAGTATCCCCAGAACAAACCCTCAGTCACAAAACTTCTTGAACGTTCTTTTTGCATCAAGAATTCCTTATGAATCACATCTTGATAACAAGTGAAAACAAGATAATGAGGTGAGAATGGTTTCTGAATGTAAGGCTCCCATTCTAAGGTCTAAATTTGTTGAAATAAGGTTTTGGCAAACCCTCCTAAGCAGACTGTAAGCCCACAAAGGGCAGAGACCCTGTCTAGCTCATCTTTGTAAATGACTAAGACAGGTGTGAGAACATGAGAAGGTTTGAGTGTACTGAAATAGGACTCTGAGGACCTGATCATCCATATGATGAAAAATCACTCAATTATGAAACACCTAAGTCCTTCAAAGCTGTTGTCATTCAGTTGCTCAGTCGTGTCTGACTCTTTGCAACCCCATGGACTGCAGCATGCCAGGCTTCCCTGTCCATCACCAACTCCTGGAGCTTACTCAAGTTCATGTCCATTGAGTCAGTGATGCCATCCAACCATCTCATCGTCTGTCATCCCCTTCTCCTCCTGCCCTCAATCTTTCCAGGCATCAGGGACTTTTCCGATGAGTTGGCTCTTTGCATCAGGTGGCCAAAGTATTGGAGCATCAGCTTCAGCGTCTGTCCTCCCAATGAATATTCAGGGTTGATTTCCTTTAGGGTCGACTGGTTGAATCTCCTTGCAGTCCAAGGGACTCTCAAAGTTAACCAAGAGTAAAATGAAGTTAACGAGAGTTGAAGAGTCTTGGGATCTTAGAGTTGGGAAAGACCTTAACACCCATCACATCCAACTGCCCACCCAAGGTGGGACTCTTTTTGAAAATGTCCCAAGTGGAAGCCCATTGAATTTCCATGCCCTCCAAGATTCCTAGGAAAGGCCACCCACATCCCAACTTTGTTACTGGTGAGTTACCACTCTAAAACAGTCATTACTTACACTGAGACTAAATCTATCTTTTGGCAGTGCCTGCCTTTTAGTCCTGATCTGCTGTCTGGAGCCATATGGAATCTGCTTATAATCTCTTTTCCAGGACATCATTAAGTGTCTAGAGGTTACTATTATTGTCACTTCTAAGTTTTCTTCATCCCAGGTAAAACAACTTTAGTTCCTTCTACCAGCACTCTTAATGCCAAATTTCCTGTCCTATCCACTCTGATTGTCCCCTGCCACAGGTGGAGAGCAGGAGTGTGCCTATTCCTTTCTCTGTCTGATGTCCCCCTAGGATTAAGGTAGCCCTTGTTGCTTTAACCATTTGCAGGACACTGCTGGTGCCTGATTGCTCTTATGGCCCAACAAGTCCCTATCCTTTATGGTGGCAGTTCTTTTACACGTGGCTTCCTCTACTCCATTTGTGTAGTTGGTATTTTTGAACTTAAATTTCATAAGACTCCCCCATTGTCTCTGTTAAATTGAATCTTGCTTGCTTTGCTCTTTCATTTCCAATCAGTGGTGATGGTTTAAAATCTTGATTCAATGTGTCAGCTACTGCCCACAGCAGTCTGCTCTCTGCAGACATCATAAACATGATTCTAGCCCATCACCCACATCTTTGATAAAATTAATGTTCAGATGGACTCAAGGCCAGAGCCCACTGGCAGGCAATACTAACAGCATCCCTCCAAGTTGACGTCTGTTAATCACTGTTCCTTGGGTACCATTGTTGCAGCAGCCCTGAATGCTCCCCCCACCTTCCCATGCAAACCACATTTCTCCACGTTGCCCACAAGATCTATCATCATGAGTGATTGTCAAATGGTTTGCTGAAATCAAGATACCATATGTCTGTAGCATTCCTTTGATCTCCCAGTCTAATAACCCTACTCAAAAGGGAAATGAGGTTAGTCTGGCTCAAACTGGACTCACTTACAGCCATCAGAGGGGCTATTTAAATGTTCTTGTGTATAATGGATAAAGAGTTTATTTGGGGGAATCTGCTTTGGTGTTGCAGCCATCGAATGACTATAAAGTTGGACAGCAAGGGGACTCTCTGGGTCCTAGAGTCCATCTCTCTGACTCCGAAGTGCCTGGTTTGTCAAAAGCAGAGAATTCACGTGCTTGTCCCTGCCTTTCTTTGAGGGTACCTGGTAAGAACCTTATGTCCCTGTGCTCTGTACCTTCATGAAAGGTTTGGAATTCATGACGTTTGGAGTGTGCTTGGGCTTAGTTTGAGCAAGGTTGTCAGGTATCTGGTTTATCTAATTGTTGAGAGGAAGCGAACATGTGGTTAAGAAAACGGATGCTGAAGTCTGATCACGTGGTTCAAATCCTGGGTCCTGGCTCTTCATCTATTATGGCATGGGGATAAACCCAGTACCTGCTGCATCCGATTGTTGACAGGACCGAGGAGTCAGGTGTTTAGGCACTTAGAGCTGTCCCTGTGAGCCCCTGGTAATTATTGGCTGTTATTTTTTGGAACTAAAATTGGATCATGCAGAGTGGGAGGCCTGTGTTCATTTTTTCCAAGTAAGTATAAATGTGTGCCTGAATCTTTGAATTGCTGGCTCAGGGAGGAGACAGCTGACCAAGCAATGCTCTGTCCCTGTTCGCCTTCAGATGACTCTTAAGATTTCTGTGTCCTTTGTGGCTTCTTTTTTGTCATGCAGAGAAGTATCAGAATAAAAAAATTGACCTTATCATCCAGATTCACTCATTTATTATATGCCAGACACCCTTTAGGCCCTTGAGTTTCATCAGTGAATAAGAAGTTACAAAGTGTTTACAGAGGAGAGAGACAATCCATAAACAACAAACCCAATACTTTTAAGGAGATTACAGAGCATGTTAGTAGGTGATCAGTGGTACAGGCAGAAGAGCTACTAGCGCAGGATGAGGGCCATCCGTAGGATTGGAATGAGGTTGCCATTTTCGATGGGGTGGTCAGGTGAGTCTCATTGAGGAAACAGCATTTAAGTGAAGACTGGGGACATGTGAGGGAATTAATGAGTTCGCGAGCGGAGAGGAAGAGTTCAACAGAGGAAACTTGAGCTCCTGCCATGGCACTGAGGTGACAGCATGCCTTGTGTGATGGAGGGACAGCTCGTGTGGTTGAACGAGCAAGGAGGAGAGTGGCAGGTGAGGAGGCCGGGGGAGGGAGGGGCTGGAAGGCGGCTGGGCATTGTCAAGTAGGCCACTGTAAGTGAGGACTTTGCCTTTTGCGCTGAGTGAAGTGGGGACTCACTGGAGGGTTTCGAGCCTAGTGGTAACATGACTGACTTCGAGTTTAAAAGCATCACTTTGGCTACTGGATCATGAAGAGACTGTTGAGAGAGGCAGAGGTAGAAACAGACAGTCCAAGTTGGAGGCCATCCTGGTGAGAAGCAGTAGTGGTTTGGTGGAAGTAACGAGAAGCAGCTGGATACAGCTTAGAGCTGTTGGCATCTTTTGTTTCATGTTCAGGGCTAGGCAACTCAGCTTATACAGATGGGCCTAAAACTGAAAATGAGAGGAAAGCCCCCCTCCCCTCTTACTCTACCAGACTTGCTCCAAAAGAAACCAGGCTACAGCGTGTCTTGCTCCTTTTAGGAGAAACAAAAGCAAAATCTCACCTATCTAATGTGTTTTGCAAAGCCATTTCTGAATGTTGAGGAGGCAGGCACTTCTCCTGGAGTCTTGATTAATCTTATTTTGCTGTCTTGGAAAAATGGAAAAGGCATCCTAACTGATAGTCATTTTTAAAAAGTCAGTGTACAATTTCCATCCAGTGAAATGTTCAGCCCTCAAATGTGTAGCTTGGTGAGTTTTCACAAATGGATCCACTGTGTAACCCACACTCTGGTTAAGATAGAAACTGTTCCCTCACTTCAGATAGAGTAAGTACTCTTTTAAGGTAAGAAAGCAGCATGTTAACTCTGGTGCCCTTACCCTAGCCCCTGCCAGGGCTGTTGTGTGAATACGGTCATGGGCAATAATGATTCCACAGAAACTTGTGGGCTAGCTGGTAGGATCAGACTAAGAACTGGGGATTCCATGTATAAGATTTACTTCCAGTTCTAAGCTAAGTAAGTGCCAGGGATGCCATGCAGAGCATGATGACTATGATCAATAATGATGTATATCTGAAAGTTGCTAAGACAGTAAATCTTAAAAGTTCTCATCACTAGAAAAAAAATTGTAATTATGTAAGGTGTGGTGGATGTTAGCTAGGTTTATTGGAGCAATCACTTCACAATATGTGCAAATATTGAACCATTATGTTGTATACCTGAAACTAATATAAATGTATGGCAGTTGTACCCCAATTAAGAAACAAGATTGAATGCCAACAAAAGATTTCTAACACAAACTGAAAACAGTGGAGTTTCCTCACTTCAGTCTGAGGGCGCTGGCTCTTTATGATGTCTTGGTGGCAGGCGTTAGGGAGAGTTCCATTTGACACAAGGATAAGAATCTGGCCTCAGAGGCCCCAGGGGTAACTTAGAAGTAGGAATTTTCTAAGATAGAGCTGAAGTAGCATTTAAAAAGAGATGGGGAAAAAAAGAACTTGTTACTTTTAGGCAAATTTTTAAGTAGCAGAGAATGTTGATTTGCAACTGTTCTCAGCTGATGCTTGAAGCCTGGCTGGAGGATGAAGAAAGTTATTTAAAAGATGATTTATTATTATTACATTGAAGTGCATTTAGATGTGTGTAAAAAGGAGCTGTACTCTGGAGTTCAGCTACTCTTGATTTTTGCTACTAGACATCTGAGGGAGGAAAGAACTAGGAGCTAGGAGGAAGGATGACAGCCAGTGAGACATAATGTTCATTAGAATATAATATCAATATTTATGTTTCTCTCCAGCGTGCATCTGGACTCCATTCCTTTAGCCTGATTCTGTATTTTAATAATGTGAGTATAGCTGTGTTTTCCATTTGAATTTCACATCAGAGTTCAGCTGCCTCAGCCAGCCCCCTCCTCACCCCTGAAGTTCTTCCATTTGCAAGATGGCGCATGTTTCTCAAGACTTTGACTCTGGAGGTGAACTTTGTGTGTGGTGTGGGGAGTGCAGCATGAATAAATACCACAGATCCTTCTCCATGTGACAGCCATAGGGCTTTCTGCCTTGTAAACAGGAGAGAAGGATGCTTCACAGTTTGGGGCAGTGTTGGGGGAGAGTGGGCAAACTGAGGAAAGACACCAGGAAGGATGTCATGGAAAGTTTTTGGAGAGTTTCACTTGGGTTAAATGCCTTCAGTGTGAGAGAAGAGATTTTGGAACCCTCCTCAGGTATCAGATGTCACTAGGGCTCATCTGGCAAAGTTTGAGCCTTCACTTATTAAAACTAATCCAATTGCACGAAGGAAAATATGTTGCATGAGGTTGCTGCTTGTGAGGCTTTATTTTAACCCTTTCCCCATTGCCTAAAACCAGCGAATCTCAGCCTCGTGATAGGGTGAGAGGTGATAGTGAGAAATGAGATGCACTTCCAAACACATTTGAGTAAAGACAGTGAGTGGTGTAGGCTATAAAAGAGTGTTGGCTGGTGAGGGTAAATTTTTGAAGCCCTTTTGGGTTTTCTTGATGGATTTGTCAGTTCTGAGTTTTTAAACAGCTATTGAGTGAGAAGGAAATGGCAGCCCACTCCAATATTCATGCCTGGAGAACCAGGCATGCCTGGACAGAGGCGCCTAGAGGGCTACAGTCCATGGGGTCGCAAAGAGTCAGACACGACTGAAGCAACTTAGCACATTGAGTGAGAAGGAAAATTAAAAAAAAAAAAAACAACACACCAAAACCTAAACCAAAGGTATACCCTCCTTGACTTCTCAGGATGGACTTGGTTTTCTTTCTAAATTGCTCTGTACTCCTTTCTGTGGCCTGTTCACCTTGGTTGGGTCAATCCCTCTTGAGGAAGCTTGAGTTCAGGGTTTATACCCGGAAGGTTGGGATTTTTGTCCTGATCACAGGCTGCATTCCTGACGCCAGCTGCCTTTCTGGTAGAAGGGCATGTTGGCCTCTGATTCTCTCAGTTCTGATACTTGTCAGCTGTGCGGCCTTGGGCACGTGTAGTCTTTTTGGTCTTAGTTTCCTCATCTGTGAAATGGATGGACTAACCACAGAGAATCTTCACAACAGTCTTCTTGAGTGAAGATTGAGTAAATCAGTCCATGGACAGGTCCAGCAGCGTGTGCTGTATACACAGAATACCTAGTAAGGGCTAATGAATACCTGTGTGCCATCAGTGCTACTATTTCTGTTGTTTTATCATTATCAGGGGGCTTGGGTAAAGGAAATAGATGGAACAATGGGTAAAACTCAGCCTCTATGGCTCCTCAACCAGCATAAATATTCCAGCCAGCTGGATGCATGGTGAAAATGAGAGTGGACTTCCACCGATGCCCTGGCTGAGCACGTGTGCCGTTGTGGAAGTGGTGCTGAGTGTGGGCACCCAAGCCCTCATTTTCTGGGCCAGTCTGCAGCGTGTCCTGTTGCCCAGGGTTTGTGTTCTGCTCCCTGCAGTCAGACACCAGGTGTGGAACATCTAGCAGAAGAAAGAAGAGGACAGATCTCAGCAGACTATGACAGAGGATACCTAGGGTGCTCACCAGCTCTTTCCCTTTCCCTTTGGGACCATGTGACTGAGTTCTGTCCAGTGGAATGTGGAAGGGGTAATTACTCTGGGACGGGCATATAAAAGCTCCTGCAGGGTCCTCTGAAGTTTATTTCTTCCCTGCATGCAGAGGATTTAGCAGAAGACTCCAAGGTCCTCAGGGATGATAGAGCCGTCAGACAGAAGGAGCCCCGGGTCCCAGAGTTACATCATAGAAGGCTGCCTGCCACCACCTGATTGGCTTTCACATGAAGGGGAAGTGAACTCTTCTTGTGAGATTTAGGGGATATTTGTTAACAGCAGTTAACTGACCCTAACTGACATAGAGGTACAGCTCAGGGCGAAAAAAGTTCTGGTTTTCCTGAAAATGAACAGATGACAAAAGTACTCCAAAGTATTTGGCATCATTTCATGAAATAAAAGAGACTTTAAACTGTATAGTCTTTTTTTTTTTTCCTGAGAGACATAAAGAGCTTCTGTGTGGGACCAGGGCAGTGTAACAGCTTTCCTCAAATAAGCAAATGGAAATAAAAACTTGTTAACAGAATTGTAGTTTCTAGAGAAATGTTACTACCTGGAACCAAAAGAATACATTCATATTCATTCATTCATTCTCTTTCTCTCCCCACATATAAAAATGATATACATATATTTGTAAAACCTTTAAGAGCTACTTATAAAGCAACATGCCCAAGTTATAAGTTTGCAGCTCAGTGAATTTTTACACATTGGACACACCTCTTTAACTACAACCTGGAATGAGAAACAGCATTCACAGCCCTCCGGAAATCCTGACACTTCCTTTCCTGTCACACATCCCCAGGTGGCCATTATCTTGACTTCTAATGTTGTGGAATCATCCAGTATGTGCTTTTCGATACATGAAATTTTTTTTTTTTGGTCAAAATTTTATTTATGTTTTACATAGGTGTAGTTCATTTATTTTCATTGCTATATAGTATTCCTCTGTATGGCTGTACCATAATAGTTTGTCCATTCTATTATTGATGGGCATTTGGATAACTTCCTTTTTGAGCTATTCTGAATAATACTGCTATGCACATTCTATTTCCTATCTTTTGGTGAATGTACCTACACATTTCTTTTGGGTGAGAACTCCCTGCCTTGTAGTTGTACAAAACTCTTCTCTGGTAAGATATTTCAAGGCTGTGACAGTGACTGTGATAGTAGCTATTCTTACTCCTTTCTGTCTCTTGGCTTCTGGACTAAGCAAAAGTCTCATCCTGGAGTGTCAAGATGATGACTGATCCTTAATGGCCAAGTTTGGTGTCTAAAGTGAAGGAAATGTGATTTGCTTCAAATGTGATTTGCTTTGTTTTTCTGCCTCTCTTTCTATTAAAGCACAGCTATGGGGCATTTTGATTCTCAGATGAGGCCTCTTCACAAAGCTAGGTTTCAAGTTATTTGCAAAATCTGTGTCATCAGAGTTTGAAGTTGGAATCTTTATTGGTGCTGCTTCAGCTCTTCCTTTGTGAGGAGGAGGATTCTTGCGGGTTTTCAGATTGCTTCCTTTCTTTGGGGAGGGACTGGAGGAGGAAGAGTCCTGAGTCCTCTAATCCCTTGAAGGGATTAGCTTTAGAACTGGCAGGAGTTACCTGGACCATCAAGATTTTATGCAGAATCTAGGGAAAACAAAACATTTCCTCAGAAGGGCAGGAGACAAAGAGGGGAAAGCCTTTCTGTCCCCCTAACAGGGTTTATTCTTGTGACTCTGTTTTCAGGATCTTGGATTTTGGATCCACAAAGTAGCAACCTGGACTAGATGGAACTTTGTGGCTTCTGGTGGTTAAAAAGGCCTCAAGTAAACGGGGTGGGGGCTTCCCTTGTTGCTCAGCTGGTAAAGAATCTGCCTGCAGTGTGAGAGATCTGGGTTCGATCCCTGGGTTGGGAAGATAGCCTGAAGAAGGAATGGCTACCCACTCCAGTATTCTGGCCTGGAGAATTCCATGAACTGTATAGTCCATGGGTCACAAAGAGTCGGACACGACTAAGCAGCTTTCACTTCACTTCACTTCAAGCAAACTCTTAAAAACTGCCCACTGGACTTTCTTTCAAACCCCTGACATAAGCTAGCTTTCCAGACTGCACTGCCAAGGCTGGTGGTCCTGGACTCCATGAGTAGTGTAATCCCCCTAACCCCACTAACCTCCCAGGTTTCCTCACTCTTTGGCTTGAAATGAGCCTGATGGGAGAGTTCAGGCCTGACTGTTTGAGTCTGAGCTGTCTCCTTGAAGCCTCCTGAGAATATGTGCGACCTCCTGGAGACCCAGGCAGCCCCCTGGGGTGCTGGGTGTTTTGATGGAACGTTTGGTTCCTTTGGCTGTGAAGGTGTGTGATGCCCCCAGGAGACCCTGATGCTGAGTGACACACCTTTGAAAGTGGGTTTTTATAATAAATTTGAACATGGTTTTTCAACTTGACTGTACTTCACTATATTCCCTTTCCCAGCTAGAGGATAAATGAGCTGAGTTTTTCCACGAGGGAACTGCTTTGGAACATTAACCGAGATTTTCTTCAAATGTAGAGGATACTGTAACTGACTTTTTGGCTTTTAAGCCCTGGAGGCCTGGTGCAAGCACTCTGTATGGTCAGAAGTGGTAAGTGGGGTTGTGACAGGTGGGTGGGATGTACTTTTCTCTACTTATCAGATGGGAAATGCAGAGAGCTTTATGCAGAAGAAGAGGCCTTTAAGAATGCAGATTTACTCTTGAGGACCTGGGTACCTCGTGCTTAAATCCACTGCTTACCAGCTACCCTTCTCTTGGGGATGAGGTGCACAGTCAGGACAAGCGGCTACGGTTTCTTCTTCTTCACCCTTTGTATTTTTTCTGTAGCCTGACCCCTCCTGAGTTTCTAGAAAATGGCTACCTTTTTGTCCGAGATGACTGTCATCAAGGGGATTCTTCTAGATGTATTCAGGCGGACAACAAGCAGATTCATGGGCGCACACACATTCCCTTAACATCTGTTGTGTAACTGCTTTCTGCGGGTACATTACAAGCCCCTCAAATTGCTGTGATGCAAATGTGGAATTTTTTTTTTTTTGGTAGTTGAGGAAACGGAGGCTCGAGGCTTGAGGCTCTGCTGGTGGCTGAAAGGGCACACTGCTTAAAAGGGCTTCAGCCAGGATCCACACGTGACGTTAGCTTCAGTCTTTCACTTACCCTGCCCAGCTCCTGTGTGTGTGGGCCTGGTGTCTCCCTCCACCACCACCCAATTGCTACTGCCATAGCCTTCTGCCTCCAGGTTATGATGGGGAAGCAGAGGCAAAAAAAAAAAAAAAAAACAAACAAGAAACAAACCAAAAAACATACAGACGGTATACAGGTAGGACCTTGGATGCTCAGAAGGGCTGGGATTGTGCCTCTGGACAGAAGGGTTCCCTAGTCAAGGAGTCCCAGCTGTGTTTCCGATGTGTGATGAGAACAGGCAGTGGCTGCACATTTGGCTATAATTAATTCGTTGTTCTGTTGTAACTTAGTAGACTGGATAAGGTGAAAGCGGTGGCTGTAGCAGGAATCATTATCTTTTTTTTTTTCATTTATTTTTATTAGTTGGAGGCTAATTACTTTACAATATTGTAGTGGTTTTTGTCATACATTGACATGAATCAGCCATGGATTTACATGTATTCTCCATCCTGATCCCCCCTCCCACCTCCCTCTCCACCTGATTCCTCTGGGTCATCCCAGTGCACCAGGCCCGAGCACTTGTCCCATGCATCCAGCCTGGGCTGGTGATCTGTTTCACCCTAGATAATATACATGTTTCAATACTAAGGCCTTGATTACCTAGACCCAAAAGATTCACCTCCTGGATACACAGGATTCTCTTCTAGTTCAGTGGTTGCCTATTTTTATGCTGTAGTGTTGCTTGAAGGCAGGTATAAATTAATTGTGAGTGACCTCAATTCAGATAACTAATCAACTCAGATTAAAATAAATTGCCATTTTTTAAATTTACTCAAATTGGCCAAAATGAAACACTGATAATGACCAGGTTTGGGGTGGGAATGAGAATGGGGTGGATATAAGGGTACTTTCAGACATTGCTGATGGAAGTGTGAGTTGGTATAATCTTTGGACACTGCTGATAGAAGTGTGAACTGGTATAAATTTTCTGGTAGGCAGTTGCCTGTATGAAATTAATATATCAAAAAGCTGTGTGCCAGAGATGATGTTTCAAAATTTAACCTGAGAAAATAAGTAGAACAAAAGAATGTATAGATGCCTCGGTGTTGCTTAGAATTAAGAGTTGCTGGACATACACTAAGTGATTAGCAGTAGAAAATTGATCGAACAAGCAGCATTACTATATATTGGCACAGCAAACAACATTACTACATACTGGAACAGTGAAATAATCTATTGCCATTAAAATAATATAAATACTTATTGACTCAAAATTATGTTTATGATATATTCCAAAGGTAAAAACACTTACCACTAAATAGTATGCAGATTATTGCATGTCTATTAAGAGGATGTAGGAATATTGGGAAAAAAATGTCTGGAAGAATATATATACCAAATCAGTACTTTGTACAAAATGTTATATCATGATCCACAGTGAAAAACACATTTTACATTTGTGACCCAGTAGATGCATGTGGCTGAAACAATAGTTTTATCAACAATACTTATTTTTCTCTAATGCATTCTGATGTATTTATTTTTTTCCTTTTTTACTGTCTTATTCTATCTTTCCCTCTTGTATTCTACTTTATTCAAATTCCATTTTCTTCTCTTCTCCTTTTTTCTGTTTCCTTTTTTAAGATGCTGGTCATGACCCACTAAAATGATTTCATGATTTCCTAATGGACTACAGGTCATAGTTTGAAAAGCACTGCTCTAGAATATACAGAAAATTAGAGTGGTTATCTCCAGCAGGTGGGATTATACTATATCATTTTTTTTTGAGAAAGGGGATCCTTTTTGCTTTTCCATGTCACTTGTATAGTATAAGGGCTAATGAAAGTTTTAAAAGGACATAATGATTCCATTGAAAACCAACTTTTATGGAATGTACATATTGATTGCATAAAATATGTACGTATCAGGGCTTCCCTGATAGCTCAGTTGGTAAAGAATCCACCGGCAATATAGGAGACCCTGGTTTGATTCCTGGGTTGGGAAGATCCCCTGGAGAAGGGATAGGCTACCCAATCCAGTATTCTTGGGCTTCCCTTGCAGCTCAGCTGGTAAAGAATCCACCTGCAATGCAGGAGACCTGAGTTCCATCCCTGGGTTGGGAAGACCCCCTGGAGAAGGGAAAGGCTACCCACTCCAGTATTCTGGCCTGGAGAATTCTATGGATTGTATAGTGCATGGGGTTGCAAAGATCTCTTCAAACTCAAAAGGTCACCAGGCATCCATTTGTTGTTGTTGTTCAGTTGCTAAGTCATGTCCATTGCTCTGCACCCCTGTGGACTGCAGCACACCAGGCTCCCCTGTCCTCCCAGAGTTTGCTCAAATTCATGTCCATTGAGTGGATGATACTATCTCAGCATCTCTTCCTCTGCCATCCCCTTCTCCTCCTGCTCTCCATCTTTCCCACCATCAGAGTCTTTTCCAATGAGTCGGCTCTTCTCATCAGGTGGCCAAAGTATTGGAGCTTCACCTTTCAATGAATCAACCCTGATTTCCTTTAGAGTTGATTGGTTTTTATCTCCTTGCTGTCCAAGGGAATGTGGAGTCTTCTCCAGCACCACAATCTGAAAGTATCAGTTCTTTGGTGCTCAGCCTTTATGGTCCAACTCTCACATCCATACATGACTACTGGAAAAACCATAGCTTTGACTGTATGGACCTTTGTCAGCAAAGTGATGTCTCTGCTGTTTAATGTACTATTTAGGTTTGTCATAGCTTTCTTTCTTTCCAAGGAGGAAGTATCTTTTAATTTCATGGCTGCAGTCACCATCTGAAGTGATTTTGGAGCCTAAGAAAATAATGTCTGTCACTGTTCCCACTTTTCCCCCTTCTGTTTGCCATGAAGTGATGGGAATGAATGCCATGATCTTAGTTTTTTGAATGCTGAGTTTCAAGCCAGCTTTGTCACTCTGCTCTTTCACCCTCATCAAGAGGCTCTTTAGTTCCTCTTTACTTTCTGCCATTAGAGTGGTATCATCTGCATATCTAAGGTTGTTGATATTTTTCATGGCAATCTTGATGCCACCTTATGATTCATCCAGCCCAGCATTTCACATGATGTACTCTGCATCTAAGTTAAGCAAGCTGGGTGACACTATACAGTCTTGTCATACTCCTTTCCCAATTTTGAACCAATCTGTTGTTCCGTGTCTGTTGTCTAACTTGCTTCTTGACCTGCATGCAGGTTTCTCAGGAGACAGGTAAGGTGGTCTGGTACTCTCATCTCTTTAAAGCATGCCTACTTACTGCTTTACCCCAGTGATACTGCATTAGTTCTCTGGGATTTATTTCTGTTTCTGTTCCAGATTGTACTTTGTCATGCTCATTCCCCACCTTAAAAAAAATAGATATTAAATTCATCAGACTACTTTCTGGCCACATTATCTTGGCTTCCAGCCCTGTCAAACTTAACCTCCTTTAAAGCTAAAGATGATTTTAAATGGAACGTAGTCATTAAGAACTTAGAGCAAGAAGCAGAGGCTTTAACATAGGACGGGAACAGTCCCTGCTCTCAGCACACAGCTGGAACTCTGCAGAGCCCACCCCAGAACCCCACCAAGCCAAAGTGGGTGGCATATGAAGTGAGCTTTCTCTGGGAAAACAGTGGACAAATGGGGCAGAGATTTCTGCAGACAGTTGTGTTTATGGAGGGCATAAGCAGATCTTTGGGCATGCATGCCAGCTGTCAAGTGGGGGAGGGTGATCCATAGGATTGGGTTTGGGAAGAGGCTGGCTGGCATTTTCAAGGTTGGGCCTGAGGAGAGATGCTTCCTGTCCTTGGAGGGAATTAATGATAGGAAATCTGAGAAAATAACTGGGGTTGCTTTCCAAGAGGCACTAATTTAGTTACTGTTGTTTCAGACATTCTGCTGAGAGTAATCTGACAATGCTAAAAATGTTATTTGGAGCCATGGCCTTCCGCTAAGGGAGAAGGCTGAATTCATTCTATCTTTGAAACATTGTGAATAACATGTCACAGTTACTCATGTGCTCATTTACTTATTCATTTATTATCTGATGAATTATCCATTCACGTGGTCATTTGTTCATTCCTTTATTCTTTCATCCATCCATCCACCCATCCATTTAAGCATCTGCTTACTTGATATTCTTGGCTAGATGCTTTGTATTGTGGGGCACGTGGCAAGCATGGAAGTAGGGAAGGAACTCTAAAAGGAGGAAGAGCAGTCTGTGTAGTTGAGTTGCTCGTAGTCTGGCAGCACAGATAAGTAAACAACTACTTACCACATAGTGTGGGCAGTGCTACTAGAGGGGCCAGCCTGGCTTGATTATGCAAAACTAAGTCTCCCCTTCAGGCTTGGAATCATGGGATGTTAGCCCAGAAGAAGCCTTAGAGAAACTGAATGGCACAATGCTATCCAGGCCTGATCCACAGATTTCTGGGGTACCATTTCAGGGAGTGCAGGTGGGAGAAGGTGGAGTTAGAGGAAAGCTGAACAGATGGGGTTTAGCTTCTTTGAGAACCAGAGCAGGTCCTTTTTCATCTGTTTCATATATTGAGGTTCCTTGTAGAATATTTGAGGAAGGGCCTTGTCTACTTAATGATGTTTGCAAAACACTGGACCAGTCCACCATCTTTCCATGTTTCTCTGTTTTCGACACCAAGGTCCAAAAAAATTGAGTGGTTTATCCGAGGTTTTCAAATTGGTTAGTTAGCAATCCAGGAATAGCCCTGGTCTTCTGATTCAGGCGGACATTGCCTCTGTATCAGTTAGCTTTTGTTTTGTAACAGATAACCCCCAAACTTCGTGGCTTAAAACTACCACCATTTATTTAGCCCATAATTCTATGAGTTGGCAATTGGGTCATTCTTCTGGTCTTAGCTGAGCTCCCTCCGGTCAGTGACGAGTTGCAGATTAGCTGTCAAGTCACCTTAGAACAGGCCAGTCTAAGATGGCCTTCCATTTGAAGGATGGCTGGCTATTGGCTGGGGTAAGGAGGTCCCTAAGCTTGGAATCTGTCATCATCAGCAGGATTCCAGCAGAGCAGGGAAACATGCCTCACCTCTTGAGGCCTGGGCTTAGGGCTGGTCAAAGGAAATCACAAGACCAACTCAAACTCAGGTGGTGGAGAAAGAGGCTCTACTTCTTCATTGGAGAGTAGTAAGGGGTGTGGATACAGGAAGGAAAGAATCATTGCCCTTTTTGCTATCTGCCACAAGAATACTGAGTTATTACTGTATCTTGTCTCCTTAATTTGGGCATTGGAAAAAGTTCCAAAGCCATCTTTATAAGAAGACCATAGCCATTACTCTGTCTATAGACTATGAAGCCTCTTGCCTACTTGAGTTTTTTAATTCTTTATGTTTTAGACAGGTGGTATTTACTGCTTATGGTAAGGGACACTGTACTCTAAGAACATCCCTGCCTTAATCCCAGTCACAGTCTTTGCATCAATAGCCCTTTTCCATGGAAAGGGCCTTTCAGCTCTTGTTTACTCTGATTTTCATTATTTCCATAAACATGTATTGGGTGACTCCTATGTATTAGACATATCACTAGATATTGAGGATACAAATACATCTAAGAAGGGCCCCTAACCTCAGGTAATTCACAGTCTGGAAGGGAAGGAGGAAAGGTAAATGGATTATTATAGTAGAAATACAATGGGGAAGTAGGCTGCATGTTGAATTTCTTTTTAGTGGTCTTTATTCACTTTGTAATTAGAAGGTGCAGGCACACAATCATCTAAGTAGATGCAGAGAAAGCATCCAAGAAAATCCAGCACACTTTCACGGCAGAAACATTTAACACACTAGGAATAGAAGAGGACTTCCTCAACCTGATAAAGGCCATCTGTGAAAAAGTGATAGCAGGCATCACATTTTGTAGTGCAAAGTTAGGAGTCTGGGGTTAGCAGATACAAACTACTGTATATAAAATAGATAAACTGGATCCTATTGTATAGAGAACTATGTTCAACATCCTGTAATAAATGATAGTGGAAAAGAATAAGAAAAATATATATGTTATATATATATAACTGAATCAGTGTTTGTTTCAACATTGTAAGATGTGTTTTATTTTTTTGTCAGGTGTAGAGGATGTTTGGAAACTTGAGAGAAATGTTAACAGTTTAGAGTCTTCACTCAAACGAATAGGGGGAGGAGCTGTGTGAGTTATACTTGGCCAGCTCCTGCAACCAGCTGCCCCCAACTTTGGGAAAGGTTTCTTTCAACCAGTCGTGTGACCCTGGTCAGGCCACCATCCTCAGTGATCATTCTTCCCCAAATGCTGACTCAGGGAACTAGGTTCTTTCCATCCTTGATCTGTGCCCTTGTTGAGAACTTTGGTGCCCTCTCCTTCCAGCTGTTGGGTGGGAAAGAGAGAGTGGAAGATTGAGTTTGTGATCCAGGCCCAGCTGAGGACCTGCAAGTTCTCTTTCACTCACATTCCACTGGCCAGACCTCTGTCCCATGCCCACGCTGCAATGCGGGGGAGGTTGGTGCCTGCAGTCTGCCTGTGTGTCCGAGAAGAAAGTAAACAGGTATGCCAACCAGCTAGCCAGCCTCTGCCACATGTTGGACCAAGGGCAGGGAGAAGGATTGCCCACTGCGGAGACAGGCCCAGCTTCGTTTCTTCGCTCTGTTCTTGGTGGAACAGTCCCAGGGCACAGTACTGCCGCAGGGCACGTTCCTGTGATGTCTGTCGCCCGCTTCCCTTAGTAATGCCTGGGGAGGGAAAGGAAGAGCCAGGGCAACCTAGAGCATTTGAGCATCTCGCCAGTGGAATGATAGAGCCACGTTGTCCTTCAGAGGGGAGCCAGAGATGAATTTGGGAAATAAATTGCTGTTTCTTTGCGCTTGGACATGGAATGAATAAAAATAAGGATCTGTCCCCTTTTAAGATTGTGCTTTAAATAGCAATCTGCCCCAGGCCCTTCTTGATCTTTTCTTCTTGGCTCCCTTGGAGTGTCCTTCACTCCTAGACACATCTGCTCCTTTGTGGCCGAGGGGCTTGAGCTCTGCCTGGGGACCAGGTCGCCTGAGTGGATCGCCTCCTCCTCCAAGTGCCTCTGTTTACAGGGCTGCCTGGACAGGTCTAGCTATTTTAGTGACATTTCTGTAGTGATTGTCCCTGACAGGCAAGCACTGCCTGTCTTTCTGACAGCCTGTTTGGTTCTGTCTGGCTGCTAAGGCCATAGTGGAAACCACCTCATCATCCCGTCCTTGTTTTCGGTGGCTCTCGTCTTGGGGTGGGTGCTTAATGAGCTTCATTTATGGCGAATGTAAGATAGAATAGGAGCACCTCTTCCTTTGTAGCATCAGCCCCCGTGAGCTTTGCTGAAAGTCCTGCTGGGACCTTGAGGACAGGCTGGCAGGAAGATGGGAAGTGAAGCACCGGGGCCAGGGGGAAGTGATTCTGCTGAGATTAGGCCCTTAGAGAAGATGGCCAACTGTCCAAATCATGATGGCCGAGGATTGGGGTCATTGCAGGTGGGGTCTGGGCTGACATCAGTGCCCAAGGGTCTGGTGCACAGAAGAGATTTCTGGTTGGTCATCGTGTTTGCCTGTCTTCTTCTCTCCTAATCCATTGCCTACACTCCTGCAGAGTGCATCTGACAAGGCCCAAATCCAGTCACATAACTCCCCAGTTCACATTCTTCCATGGTCTCTTACTGTTCTTCCTGGTAGCATCTAAATGAATTGGTTTCGGAGACCACATGACTGGTCCCAACCTCATCTCTTCATTCATTTCCCTAGACTCATGGCTCTGGCCCCAGGTCTGAGATTGCTCAGAGTCCTCTCACATGCCAAGCTCTATAGCTCCTCCAGCTTCGTCTGGTCCTGGCCTTCAGACCCCTTTCTCTGAGTTGCCTTGTTGACTAAGCCCTTCACTGAGCCAGATGCCACTGTATTCTGTGTCACCCTCTCCACACCAGTTATCTTGCTTTGTTGTAATTTCCTGTTTGTTTTTGGGCTCTTTCACAAAACCAAAAACTTCATAGGCTCAGGGGCCATGTCTTATTCCCCATCATGCTCCCAGCTGCATTAGTGAGGGTAGACTAATTTCTGCAACAAAGAACTCTGAACATCTAAGTCACTAAATAAAACACAAGTTTTATTTCTTGCCCACATAACACTTCGTTGTGGGTGTTCAGTAAATGGTCTTCCACAGGCTATTCAGAAATCTAGGTCCCTTTCTTGTGCAACTCTCTTATCCCCTAGGGCCATTCTCTCTTTCCAAGTCTGCCTCTGACAGGCAAATGGGAGAAGGTACATGTAGATCATATAGGAGGGTTTTTACAGTCATGCCTGGAAGTTGGGTACTTCTACCCATATTCCTTTGGCCAGAACATAGTCATGTGACTGCATATAATTTCAAGGGATGCTGGGAAATGTCATTCAGTGGTGAGCAGGCTGGGTGAGCAAGTAGCTGGTCTCTGGTATCCCAGTGCTTACCTCGCACATGTAGGAACTGAGTAAATCATTGCTGAATTTGTTGAATGAGTCAACATTATATGCTAGGCTCTATCTTGATTCTTAGGCCGTTCAATTTACTTCTCAAAAAGGACATATGTAACAGATCACAGAGAAAGTGCCCAGTGGGTTCCAGGGGCCTGAGCGCCATGGAAGTTTTTCCAGACAGTGGTAGAGGGAAGGGCAGTGTCGTTGGAGAATCTGGCACCCAGACAGTGAGGTGCTACCCTTCCCAGTCCTGGCCAGGGGAGGTCCTTCCCAGTCTCTTACCCTTCCCAGGGGAAGAGATTTTTATACTAAAATTTATTTTCTCAGAGGGGACAAAGGAGATAACAGAGAGGAGGAGCGAGGACTGCTTCTTTAATTTTTAGAAGGTAATGGTGTCAGCTTTCTCTACACGTTGCTCCTAGGTGTGTGGAGGAAGCGCGTGGCATGCCCATGCATGTGCCCAGCTGCCTCTTACTCTCCTGCTTGGGAGGGAGCAGGTATGTAACACATGTGACGTGTCCATTCTCCCTTGTGTGGTCAGAGCATCCCAGAGGCCATGCTCCCTTCTGATTGAAGTATCCACCTGGGCTTCCCCTACACCCCAGCCCCCTAGGGGTGCAACACCTCATTCTCCACATGGATAGGAAGGTGCAAGAGAACCACCTGGCGAGAGCTACTGGTGACCAGCAATTTAGCTTGCAAATTAGCCTCCAAAGACTCACCTTCTGGATGGGCTGGGGTATAATAACTCCTTGCCTGTGGGTGGCTCCAGAATCTTCCGAAGCACTTTCCCACACCTTATCTCATTTCTCTCTCATCACAGCACAGTGAGGTCAGAAGAGCCAAGGGTGATTATGTCCGCTCTGCAGATGAGCAAACTGAGGCTCGCACCACTCTGCTGACTTTCCCAAGCCCACGTGGCTGCTCTTCCAAGCTGGCTATTTCCACCGCGGGCCCCATTGCTCAAATCGGCAGACTGCATTCCAGAAGATTCCCCCTTAGCTTGCAATTCATGAGGCTGCAAATATGTCTGATGGCCGCCCTTCCCTGTCAGCACTGACCACGTACTTTCCTGTCTGTAAGCAGCAGGTCTGCAGAAGCCGCCACAAGGTCCTCTCCTGTGTTCAGATCCTCTGCCCTGTGGATCGTGGCCTCCCCCAAGTGTTGGTGGAGAAGACAAGAGACAGCGAAAACCATTTTCAAGTTGCACCCCAGTTAGTTACAGCAGGGTCTAGGAGGGTTGTGCCAGAGGGCTCTTTCTGATTAAAACAAAATAAAACCCCAGAATGCCCAGGGCCAGGATGTTTCCATAACTGTCCGTGTGCATGCTTGCTGGCAAGCACGAGTGTCATATTCCCAGGACCCGTGAACATTCTCTCCTGACCTCACTCAGACGGAAAGCCAACATTAACCTTGCTATCCTGTCTAATTAAAGGCGAAGCCTGTAGTTTGCCCAGGTCTATCATAATCTGGTTTCTGGGCGTTGCCAGCACAGAGGAGGAGGGAAACGCTGCAGGTTGTCTGTAATGTGGGAGGATGCTGGAAGGGGCAGAGGGGTCAGGATGGGGTCCTTACCCACAGAACCCAAAGTAGAGTTTCCAGCATCCAGATCTTCACAGCGCAAAGAAGGTGTCTGGCTGGAGGAAAGGATGGCTGATGTCAGTTCCTAAACCTCCTCCCTCCATCCCACTGGCTCAGGTATGCTAGGAAACCTGCATCTTCTGCCCTGGTCTCCCTTGCCTTGTTTTCCCTGGAGCAGAGCATGACCGCCATCTAATAGAATCTCAGCAAATCTCTTTCCATATTGAAACATTAATGTAGTAAATCCAGAGCTGGGGGAGATTATGGTGTTTAGTCTTCTGCCATCAGAGACTTATTTATTACCACGTTTTTTTTCTGTTTTCCTTTATTTTGCTCTCTACTCATCCCTATAAATCATATTTTGAAGCCTTCCTCCAATTTCTCACTTTTCCTGATAGTAATAAAAAACCCAATTTGGATGACATCTGTGCTTCATCTCCTAGGGAAGATAACCCAGTTTTTCTCAAACAGAGAAGTTACGGGTCTTCTGTGATCTGGCCTAAGGTCCCTTGTGAGAGACTGGCATGAAGTGATGCCTGATCCGAGAGATTTGAGGAAAGGCTCTGGACAGCAGGCTCTCTCTAAGGAATACTTATGTTGCTTTTTGGAGGGATTATTTTGCCAGAATTCAGGTAAGAATTCAAACCTGCTTCTCTTACCCTTCACAAGAGTCTAGTGGTATGCTTACTTCAGATACTGTGCTGTGTGCTACACAATGACCACTTGCTTTGAATTGTATATGAAGACATGTTATCATAGAACCTTTTCTGTGAGTCAAGCATTTGCCTAGTGGAACTCAGGATGAGGCTGTTACTAGTTCATCTTTTGTGAGCCCCTGCTGTTTATTAATACAAGGACTTCCCTGGTGGTTCAGTGGTAAAGAACCTGCTTGCCAGTGCAGGAGATGTGGGTTCAATCCCTGGGTCAGGATGATCCCCTGTAGAAGGAAATGGCAACACACTCCAGCTACTCTTGCCTGGGAAATCCTATGGACAGAGGAGCCTGGCGGGCTACAGTCAACGGGGTCGGGGAAGGATTGGACATGACTTAGCGACTAAACAACAACAACAAGAAGCTGTTTACAAGGCACCATAGTGGTCAGACTTCTTTCATGATCTTCCAGGGTAAGTTAGTCAGTCTGAGACCAACTCAGGGAGAAGATGGCAAGGTTCTGAAGATAATAGTACTACCACGTGGTGAGAAGGCCATGGAGTGTTTGTCATGATTGAGCAGCATATATACTTCTATGAAAACAATGAGTTAATAATTATGTATTACCTAGTCCAAATCCCAACACGCTCATGGTAGGTGCTCAGCAAGTGTTGGTGGGATTGAAGTAATGTGCTTACTCAGTGTATTTTCCATTAGATTGTGAGTTCTTTGGCATCGGGGCCAATGTGTTCATGTCATTGGCCTTTATGTCCCCAGCTTCATACCCAGTGCCTAACACCTATCTGTCTGTCATGGATTGTTCAAATCCCTCCTTCCTTAGGATGAGGTCTTTTTATCCTAGCATCTTAGTCCTGAGAGAAATTCCTTTCATGTGATCAGCAACTCATCTCATTGTATGCCCATATGACTAGTCCCAATGTGTATCAGCATGCCAGAACAAAACACTACTGACTGGGTGGCCTAAACAACAGAAATTTATTTCTCACAGTAATGAGGCTGGAAGTCCAAGGTCAGGGTTCTGGTCAATTTAGTATCTGGTGAGAGTTCTCTTCCTGCTTTGCAGATAGCCCCTTTCTCACTGTGTCTTCACATGGGGGAGAGAGAGAGAGAAAGAGTTCTCTGGTATCTCTTCTCCTAACGACCCTAATTCTGTTGGATCAGGACCCCATTCTTATGACCTTTTTTAACTTGAATTAGTTCCTTAGAGGATCCATCTCCAAATACAGCCACTGAGGGATTAGGACTTTACAGTATGCATTTTGGGGGCAACATAAACATTCATTCCATAGTACAGCGTACTTGTTGCCTATCATAACATCTGGAGTTTCCTGGTCAAGAAAAGGGCGATGAAAAATAAACACAGTACTACACTATTGATGTAAATAAGCATAATGCCATGCATTAAGAGTCTAAAAGGATTCAGGTAGGAGCAGTTAATGAAAGTCTATGGTTGATTGAACCTAATTTTACCATGCCCTTGTCTTTTCATTATGATTTTTTTGAATCCTTGGGAATTTTCCTGAGCATGTCTTTTGCAGAAAGATATTTATGTTTTGGAGACAGGGCAGCAGTAGTCAAAGGAAATGAAATAGGAAAGTCAGGATAAGCTGGATTATGCTGTGATGATAAACCTCCCAAGTCCCAGGGGCTCACTGTAACAAATGTCTAGTTCTTCTTTCACACTCCATGTCTAAGGAGTGTCAACAGGGGTGCTCTGCTAGTTTTAATTGTTCTGGGATCCAGTCTGATGGAGGTTCCATTTTGAGACGTGTGTTGTGAAGGGGAATGTAGTAAATTGCCTACTGGCTTTTAAAGGTTTCCTTTCATGCTTACTCTTGATTGGCTAAAGTAAGTCACATGGCCATACCCAATCCCAAAGAGGTTGATAAAACAAAGGAGGAAAAGCTAAAGTATTTGGCAAACAGTACTGCTTATTATTATGATGGGGTAATAATGAGGCTTAGGTAAATGTGGATAGAACTTGAGCAAAATTGGTGGCACAAATGAGAAGTTTTAAAATTCTTAAAAAAAGAAAATCTGTTTGCAAAAGAGCTCCTGTGTCTGGAATTTCTCTCCTAGCTGAGTGTTTCTGTGCCTGGAATGAGATCCAGCGAATGAAACCATTTTTCATTGAGATCATGAGTTGCCTTTCAAGTGTCCATAGAGTATAAATAACAATAGCCTCAAAGAAACAATTAAAAGCTCTCCAGGTGGCTTATCTCAGATCCACTGAGAAATGAAAACCCCCAAACATGCCAAAACATTAAAAAAAAAGTGGCTATGTCTGAGGGTGGTCTCCTTGTAATGATAAAGCTTTTTCTCCATCCTTCCTGAAAGTGATACCAGCGTGATGTTAGCAGAGTATCGCTGTCTGGAAGGGGACGGCTGAATCTGGTGGGATTACATTTGAGCTGCATAAACACAGGTTGAATTAAGCATGGCGAGTTGATGATGGGGAGCATAGAAAGAGTCAAGACCTTCCGTGGAGATAATAACTAGTTCATTATCTACCCAGATAAAGGTCGCACAGACTTTCAGCAACAGCATCGAAAGGAGACTAGACTGACCTTTCTGACAGCAACTCTCTGCTCCAATTTTTTTGTTAAAAAAACAAAACAGACCTTAGAAAACCAGTGAGTAAGGAGATTACTGTTCCTTCTGACACCCTTCATTCCGCTTCCCTAGTCTCCTCAATACATAGGTCTTCACTCCCATTGATTTTCGAGTGGCCGTCTTTGTTGAACTTACTTTGTTATATAATGGAAAATTCCTGGAAAAAACCTCAAACAAGCCTGTGAATAAATGTTACTGGCTTACATTTCCCCCATTTTGCACTCTCTTTCACATGTCTTCCTCACTCCTACATTTAGTCTTTACATCAAAAGGCAAAACTGCTGTCATGTAGTCAAAGGAAACTTTGGCCTGGATCTTCCAATTGTCCTTCAAAGAGCCCATTATGGTCTGTTTGGAAGGAGCCAGCCTGCCATATTGTCTTTGTGTGAAACTTAGCAAGCATTGTGGTGTGGGTGGGGTACTTCCACTGAGGAAGAGAAATGATAGTTCCAAGTGGCTTTCGAGACATTAGGATATTTTGGAATCCTAAGTTAAGCAATAGCAGCTTAAACTTTTCCCGGGAGATGGTGCTTTTGGCTAAGTGTCATAAAGTGTTACGCCAAAGCCAAAAATTCCGTTGAGATTTCAAGTGAATGATTTTCTCTTATTCATTTTGCATAATCATTTTAATATGCACTCATTTTAATATGTTCTGTAATGGATTGGCAAACCCTGGGCAATATATTTTCTCTCCACTACCTTAGAAACCTTGTCAGTAAAATGAAGACTGGTAATACAGATTTCTTACATGGCTATCATTTTTCTTTGTAAGAGGAGTTGCTTCAGTAAGAGGAATGGGCTATGTTGAATGCCAGATCATAATGAGGCCTCCTGGCTCCAATAAATTACATTTGCTCTAGGTTGACTAGCTATGGAATGAGGTCATGTACCCTAGATCCACATCATGAATGTGACAGGCTGCATCTACATACAGAATAACCCAATCATTGCTACTCTACCTCACTCCATCACCGTCTCTGTCATCTGCGGGGCATGGGTTTGACAGAGGATGACAGTAATGATGTGTATTATGCTCAGCCCTTAGCCTCAAATGGTGAGAGCCTTACCTTTAGATTTTTTAAAAAAAGATAATTTTGTATCACCTAGGGATAATTAATAGGTTCTGTGTGAGAAATGAAATCAGATTTATTATATTTAGAGATAGAGGAAAATATGGAATATTCCTTGAAATAGACTCAGTATAGAGTAACTCGTGACCAGATTCTGTAACAGTTTTGCATCCCCCCCCCACAACAGTTGCTTGCTCCATGTTCATATTTGCCCCAAATGCACTTTTAAACACAGTGCATGAGAAAAAAAGAACATGAGAGATAAGAACACGTACTTTATTTTTTTATAGAAATAGGATAATCTCATCTTGTAAAGGGTGAGTGGTTGTTATATTCAGGAAAGATGTTTGTGAGAAATGTATTTCACTATGGTATTAGAATTACATGTAGTGTCATAATTTTTGCTACCAGGGGATTTCAGTTGGCTGTTCAGCAGCCTCTGATTGTTATATATCTTCCTGGATTTTGCAATGAGATAGAATGAAGTGATAGTTAATGATAGTAAACATAGTTATAGAGTTGTGTGTGTGTCAGTCCATATGATATAATGGCAAAATCCTGTGCATGTATGAAGCTCTTAAAACATGTTTGAGTAACATTTATGTAGCTCCATTTCAATGATATCTATACACTTAAATAATGTATTTATAGTATATGTTATATAGTAAAGTAATAGGTATCTGTTATAGCATCATTATCAAGAGCATAGCTCAAAAACATTTCCGAAGAAATTAAGGTTCAAAACGAAGGTAGTAATTCTACTAAGTTTCAGAAGTTTCTCTTATCTGAATTCTTAGTGTGTCATAATACTTAACAGTTTCCAGTAATTTGGGGGAAAATGTCTAGAGCTTTTTGAATGAAACCTGAACAATGAGTACAGTCTGACTTATGTGTGAGTGAGAAGGCATACATTGTTTTTCATCAGAGATTGACACTTTCTCTGTAAAGATTCACATAGTAAATTGTTTAAGTTTGCAGGCTCTACAATGTCTGTTGCAACTTCTCAGCTTTGTCATTGTAACTCAAAAGCAGCTGTAGGCAGTACGTGAGTGAACACAACTGTGTCCCAATAAAACTTTATTTATAAAAACAGATGATGGGTTGGTTTGGCTCATGGGCTGAAGTTTGTCAGTCCCCAATCTTTAACTAGGAAGCGTTTTAACTATAGCTTAATTGAAAAGCAATTTATAGATGGCACCTAGTCAGATATGAAAATACCTATATTTAACGCTTGCATGTGCACCCAAATATGTGTGTGTGTGTTCAGATGCATACACACAAAAACACACAAGAATGAGATAGAGTATTTAGAGGAATTTTTCAGATCAGTCTAGAAGAATTCCTGTATATGTAATTTTCTCTTACAGTAAATAAACATGCCCCATTTTCTAAATAAATATTCTGATTCTGTCTGGGATTGTGGCTACCTTATCCATCTAAAGTTTATGCAGTGTTGTCATTGTTGTCTTTTCTCCTCTCAAGTTCATTGCATCATGATCATAGGGGCTGCTTAATTAATACCCTTTAGTGGTGACAGTGCTATTCACATGGACTTTTTTTTTTTTAATGTGGGCTATGCAAGTCACTTTTGTTATGAGTCATTCTCTATTGATGTCATGATACAGTTTTCACTGAGGCATTAATTGAAATGAAACCACAGGTTTGGTCAGATTGATCAATCTTTCCAGACTCTATGCAAAATACTCTTTTTCCTTCCCAGAAAAAAAAAAATGTAGTTATTTGCCCAGAAATGGGAGAAGACAATGCTTTTCTAAATGATAAGGCTGTTTGTTTTGAGAAGTGGATTTATTGGGATGGTAAATCTGGCTTGTACTATCTGCTCACCTGTTTGTCCTCAGGGGAACTATCACTCTTTATTAATCCTTCTACACTGGAAAGGTTGAAATGATAGACAGTCTCAAAACTTGGACCAAAAAAGCTGATAAGCATTGAAAAAAATGCTTTTTCTACTTTGGATACGTGTTGGATCAGCATCTGGGAGCATCTCCTTACAAGAGACAGTCTGTCAGACAAGAGCTATGGCTTTTTGTAACTAGGTTCTGCCTTGTATTTGAGAAGCTCTGTCTCTAAAGAGATTCAGGCAGTGAGTCTCGCTTTCTAACTGTTGGACTAAACATATCTTTTTTTTTTTTTTTTTTTTGTCCAAGGAAATGACTGATCTTTCCTAAATAGGAAGAATTTAAGTTGAAAGGATGAATTTCACTTTGTGAAATGACAAGGGAAGATAAGTTTAGAAGTTCAAATAAAAAGATGCAGATATCATTTGTTTTATTTCTAGGAAGTGATTTTTTATTTTCCTGAAGCATTTTCTTGAGATCACCTCCCTACAGGAAGGGGTATTCTGCCCTCACTCCCACCTTCAGCCATAACGGATGCCATCTGAGTTTTCTAAGGTAACACAAAGCAGATCCAAATTGTCAAAATAACAAAATAAAGGGAAGAGTTAAAAAATAAAAAGAGAAGAGTTAATGTAGCCTTTTTTGAGGCACCCCTAAAAAAACCCCCTCAAAAGGCATCTGGAAACAGAATAACCCCTTCATCATGGGAGGGAGCTCATTTGAAGGAAATCTAAACGAAATCCAGTCAGACACTTCTTAACATGGGCAAGCCTGAGGAAACATTCTCGTAATATTTTTTTTTTTTTTTTTTTTTACTGATCTCCTCATTTCCTTTTGACACACCCCACACCTCCACTGCAGGCCTGGAAAACCACACTGAATGACATTGGCCCATCCTTTTAAAATATTACCACCACTTGGGGCCCGGGCTACTACTTCTGGGCATATTCTCTCCCAGGTTTTATTAGGGGGGACTGGCCCAGACAGTGTCCAGATGAGAGTTTGTTTTCCCTCACGGCCTGCTATGCCAAACCGCCTACGTTTGCTTCACCTCAGTCCGCTTCCTCGTAAAATGAGCTAACCTTTAGCACAGGGCGGCAGCAAGCAGAGATGTGAAAGTCACCTGCGACGAGGAAGGACAGAAATGAATCCGTGTGGGTCAGGGTGCAGTGGTGCCTCCATAACTCCCCTGGGCGCGTGCGTTCGCGGACGTTAGTGACAGTTCAGTCATTCTCATCATTGGCAGTGCTGTGCTTTCCTGTGCTATCGGTTCTGAAAATGTGGGTGCTGTTAGGGCTTTTACTTCATACAATTTTCTCTTGTCAGTGAAATGAGCGGGCAATGCATGGAAAAGAGTGCCTGTTCGTAGCAGTGCCTGTTGCCTCCAAGTGGTTCCTTGCCCTATGCTCAGCAGCAGCAGTAGCAAGGAAATGGTACCCTAGCCGTATGAGAATGGGATCCACTGGGACCTGGGAGGTGGGCAACTGGGTGGCTGGGGCCTCAGCAGTTTTAGCAGAAGGGGAAAAGGGAGATAAGGACTTTCTAGCCTATGATGTTTTCACGCATGCACTCTGTGAAGCAGGTGAGGATAATGAATTCCACTTTGAGATGCACAACACAAAGAGACGCACAGAGGCCGAAGAAAGAGATGAGAGATTCAGGGTGGAGCAACAGGGCCCTCAGTCATATGTGTCTGGAGCCACCTTTAGTCTTGGTCCTTCCCGGAATGGGGTGGCAGAAAGGCAGAAGAAAATGGAGATTACCTCTCAGCAATAAAAAGAATGAAATATTGCCATTTGCAGCAACATGGATGGATTTAGAGATTAT
This sequence comes from Cervus canadensis, assembly GCF_019320065.1. Taxonomy (NCBI): domain Eukaryota; kingdom Metazoa; phylum Chordata; class Mammalia; order Artiodactyla; family Cervidae; genus Cervus; species Cervus canadensis. Next base: position 20,663,777 of record NC_057419.1, read on the forward strand.
CACGCTTAGTGAAATAGGCCAGACAGAGAAAGACAAATATCATATCACTTACATGTGGAATCTAAAATGATACAAGTGAACTTATTTACAAAACAGAAAGTGACTCTCACACATAGAACCCAGACTGCGGTTACCAAAGGGAATGAGGGGAAGAGGGATAAAGTAGGAGTTTGGGATTAGCATATACCCACTAATATATATATATAAGAGATAAAAAGCAAGGATCTGCTGTATAGCACAGGGAATGATATTCAATATCTTATAATAATCTATAATGGAAAAGAATCTAAAAAGATACATTTGTATGTACATGTATAATTAAATCACTTTGCTGTGTACCTGAACCTAACACAACATCGTAAATTAACTATACTTCAATTTAAAATGATTATTGAAAAAAGAAAAGAAATTGGCCCAGCAGCAATTCTCTGTTGCCCTTGGCAACACAGTGGGGAGACTGGCATTTTGGGAGCAGGCCTGCCCTGTTCTGGGGTTACGGGACATCACACAGGGGTGGAGACCTCTCTGGGGAGGGCTAAACAGTGTGGTAATCACAAGACTGCCCTGGGAACAAGCAAACCTTCCCTGCTAGACACTGCAGCTCTACCTGGCTCCTTCTAGCACCTTCTGAATATGATCTCTAGGGCAGGCGATAGTGCCCATATGGCCCCTGTAGGACTCCCCGCTTTCAGTGTATCAATTCATCAAAGTAAAAACTGGCCAAGAATAAGAGTGAGGAATGAAACAATCCCCCAGACTCCTCTCTCCTCCCCCTTCCTGAGTCTCCATGGTGTCAGATGGCTGGTTGCAACCATTTACTTCTGATTGAGTGCTCTGATTTCTTTAGTCTCTTATCTTCTCCTCCCCCACCCCATTCCTCACCCGGTCCCCTCTGCCCTCCTCTCCCCACAGCAGTCAGTAAGAAAGAGCCAGCCTTGAATTCAAGCATAATTGCTCGGTAGGGGGGACTTCCTTGAAAAAACCTCAAATTTTTGGACTGTAACAGTGGAAATCTGTTTGAACCCTTGAACTTCCTTTATTGTTGAAATGACCACCTACAGAAACATGCTGGGGGAAAGTAGCAGAAGCACAGTGGTCCCTTTTATGGGAAAAACAGTAGCTGGAATTATTTCACTTTTGCAAGAATTCTGTAATGAGGAGGCATTTCTGAAGGGAAAGTGTGGAGCAAACATTCCACAAGTTGGAGATGTCTGGGCCCCGATTGGGATATTGTACTAATCGATGTTTCTGGGCTTGGAAACAGAGTCTTCATTCTTTTTTGACCACAAGCACAAAAGCTGGTAACTGTGGCATTTCTGTCTACTTTTGTTGCCATTTGCAGGGCTCTGCTGGGGATACTGCGGATTTTTAGACACATAAGCAGCAATACGGAGGAGAAGGGTTTTTTGCCTCTTATGAAGGAAAATTGGCACATTATGACTGTCCTATACTTTCCAACGAACAGATTGTGTGAACTCTCTCTCCGGTTCACCCAGGCATTAGGACATCTTGCATTTATGAAGGCCCTTTCCCTGGGTGTGCTGGGGAGGGCCTGTGGCTGGACACACACTGCTAAATCCGGGAAGGTGTTGCTGTGTGTCTGTCTCGCCTCTCATCCTTCTTCCATCCTATCTCCAATGTTATCTTAAAACTGAAATCAGAGCTTGTTATTCCTCTACTTAAGGAACACCTGTTATAGCTCCCACCTTTAAAGATAAAGGCGAGACTCCTTAGCAGGGCATAGGCCTGACCCTGGCCCACTTTTCCAGCTCATCCCTTGGGGCCCCACCACCGCCCTGGCGCTCCCTGCCGAACATTCGCTGTACATCCCTGCCCCACCGTGTGTGTTTTACTTCACTGCCTCAGCTGTTCCCCTGCTTCCATGCCCTTTGTTCTCCTCTTCACTGGAAACAACTCCTACTCAGACTTCAAACCCCAGGCCAAATGTCACTTCCTCTCTGAAGCCTTCCCTAATTTCTGCATCTGCTTGCTCACTCCATTTGCTACCAAAATAGTCTCTTATTTTACAGATATTCCTCTGGACAGTACTTACCACATGGGTCCATAATTATTTGTGACATGCCTGTTGCAGTTCATTGACAGCCCGATGAGTGTGCGGGTCAAATCTTCATCTGCTTTGTGTTCTTGGGGCCCAGCATAGTACCTGGCATCCAGTGGGTATTCATTAAATATTGAATGAATGAGTGGGTCCCATGAGGAAACTGTGGAAGAGTGTGTATGTGTGTGTGTGAGAGAGAGAGAGAGAAAGAGAGTTACTGCAGTTACTATTATTTATCTAATTTCAAGTCACAGTTTTCGTGAAATGAGCATTGAAAGAGGAGCTGTTTCCTTCAAGAAATAGCAAGAAAATCACATCTACCCCCTTTATCAGCCTTCTGGACAGACACCCATTATTGACAGGAGATGACACAACGCTTCTTTACTGAAATTTGTGGGTTTGTGAATTTCAGAAGACACACACACACACAAACTCTTAAAAACACACAAATTGAGATTTTCTGTTCATTGAGTTATTACATATCAGGGGTCAGCAAGCGTTTTCTATAAAGGGTCATATAGTAAATACTTGAGGCTTTGAGAGACATGTAGTCTTTTTTTTTTTTTAATAACTACTCAAGTTGGCCTTGTAGAAAGACAGAAGCCATAAACAATACATAATTTACACAACATACTTTTTTAAAATAAAAGATTTTTAAATTAACATAATCTCTTTTTAATAGAGGATATTCAGCAATGACATTTAATAAAATTAATTTTTTCCTGCAGCTTTTTGGGATTATATAAACCACGTGAGGGTAGATAAAGTGGGAGCAAATGCCCCGAGACTGGGTGAACAGATTGGAATCAGTTTTGTTTTCACGTCAAGCACGAATATTTATGATGAAACTCTTTAAGCTGCCACAAGTAAAATAAAATGCAGTATAAAATCCAAGTTTTTGGCAACAAGTTTACTTACTTACGCCCTCCATGGTTCATTTTCTCATATGCAATGGTCAGACATTGGCTTATCTGAGAAAGATGAATTTTTCCAGAGATGATTTCTGTTTCTTTTTGGCACTATGTTGATCAGAACAGTCAGAATTGGGCATCAAAGATATGTTTGGAGAAGTTTACAGCGTGGTCAAGGTATTTGCATATTTGGTAATAGGGCTGCAGATTATCCCGTGAACCACTCTAGTGATGTGCCTCTGGATGATCAATAAGGGACTGTGGATTCTGTGCATCAGTGTCATGCCTTTGTTTAATTTTGCAGTTTCTTGCTTTGTCAGCCATGGTTTCTTTGTGCCCACATTCACAAATGCCTCATTTTAGGGAATTAAGGAAGGTCTGGATCATGCGTGCCACCTGAGAGCATGGGCATAGCAGTTTGGAAACGGCAGACTTGCCACAGGAGCATAGACTTCAATGTTATTACCTGTTGTGGGGCTGCTCACATTTCCGTAGAAGCATGAAGCCTGTTGACTTCACTGCAGAGTATTTGGAGGGTTGTATCCTGTTCTTGCACATCGAGAGCTTCTAAGAAAACTAAGCAGTAAGAAATCAATGCAAAAAGAAGAGGTAAAGGACAAGGAGCTGAATGATGCCCAAATGTTATGAGAAAGCAAGATGGTGCGTTCAGAGAATTCATTCCTTTAATTGGAGTCTTTTCACTATTGCTCATTTATAAAGGGGTTTTGAGGTGTAGAGATGATCCTCTTCATCATGCTTCCAGGAACCAGCCCTTCCCTCCTCCTTTTCATAGTGCTCTGCCCCCCACCCGCATGTGGTTGCTCTGCCCTGGGCCTCTCCATGTGTGGCCCAGGCTGGTCTGGGTCATTTCCTCCTTCACGCTCAGGAGTGCTAGTCTCTTCTTCTGGGCCAGCCTGGAGCCTGTCCTCAAGTCCAGTCTGTCAGGACACCAGAGTTTCTTTCTCCTCATGCTTGGCTGCCCTCAACCCAACACCAAGGAAACTTGGAAATTCCCTCAGCTTCTTCCACATTCACACGAACTTTTTAGAAAGAAACATCGCCACCCTTTTAGGATTTGTTAATCCTTCAATCTCCGTGTGGCCTTGCCACCTATGATACATTCTCTCAAAGGCCTGGGCCAAGGGTTCTTCCCAGTGCAGTTCGCCATGGCTTACCTTTGTGATGATATTCATCCAGCCCATCTAATAGTAAGTGAAGGAAAGAGATTGAAAATCAGAGAATGGTTAATGAAAACTAGGAGGAGGAGGAGCCAGTAAGAGGACAAGGAGGGAAAGAGCAACTCTAACAGCAAGGGGCAAATAGAAGAAAACGCTGACGTTCAGGTTGGTGCCTGAAAAACATAAATTTCACAGCTAAGGCTCTCAGAGCAGAGACCTCTCTTTCCAGTTTGTGTATATGTGTTTGTGGATAGGGCCACAAAGAAATGGGATTATTCTGTTATGAATATTTTTGCTGCAGTTTTATCTTAACATCTTCATGGTTTAACATAGATCCTTTCCTTTGATCAATGTATCTTAAAGGCAGCAAACTTTGGTATAGAGTTGTAAAAACATAATTTTATTTTTAGTGTGAAGCCTGGCTGTCTAAAGGGCATGATCCTTCTTATGAGCAGATCTTTTGTTTAAAATCCTTGATGACTTGCCATCAGCACCAGGAATATTTTCAAACTGGATTCTGAAGTATTATCCTTGATTTGCATTGAAGTTGTCAGTTGAGACTTTCTTTTTAAGTGGAACTTCGAACTTGGACATGAGCTTTCAAAATCTAGTGCATTTCTGAGAATAATAACACTTAAAGCTTTTGGATGGCTATCATTTCTAGCTTGAAGTAGGAACAAAAATGTAAACACAGTACACAGGTATAAAACATGAAAAGACAACAGCTATTGTCTTTAATGCCTGGGAAGTCTGGGTATACTTGCTCTGGGACACATATGCTTGTGTAGTGTTGCTTAAACTTGGTTTTAGGCTTCAAGAATCATCTATAGATCCATGTCTACACATGCGTGGTAGACTATCTCTAGATACAGTGTATAAAGAACAATGGGTTGGAACGTGAGAAACCATTAGTTATGACCACGGTCTGGGGTTCTGCCATCAACCAACTTTAAGGCATGTGCTGTGAAAAGCTAAAATTGTTCCCTGATGTCATTTTTAGAGGTGAAGTCTATGATACTTCTTTCCTAGACATTTGTAGTTTTGAATTATTTAAGTGTTGTGCTTATACACATGTTAGAATAAGTAATTCTGCAAGTTGTTCCTAATACTTCTAAATGTGGGGAGCATTTATTCCATTTTATCAACCTTGACTTTGTTCAGCCAATCTAATAGCTGAGTAGTGGCTGTTCTTTAACTTTTCTATGCCATAGTATTCTACCTCAGTAGACAGTCTACTCATTGCTTCACTTTTGGGAAATGAGGTTTTATTTTAATTCCTAAAGTTTACAAGTGTTAACTAAGTACCTACTACAAATCTGACTCTGAGAAATGTTGTAAGTAGATGTCTAATGAAATGGTTTGAGAACTTAAAAATAATTTGCCCAAGTATGTAATCCACTTGATAGTACTTTGTTCATTTATCCATTCACCCATTAACCCGACGCTCATCTTCTCATCCCTCAACCTGCTCTTCCATCCACCTGTGCATGCATGCATGCATCCATCCCCCATTCTTTCATCCTTCCATCTCCCCATCCACTCATCCCCCTTCCCCCATCTATTCATCACCCCATTCATCAGTTGTTCATCAGACAGATGCTAAAGGCCTCATGGTCATGCACATGTCTTGGTATTTTAAATGCAAAGTTGACAAAACAGTACCTGTCCTCTGGAAGCTCAAAATCTGAGTAGGGAGACAGGATAAATAAAATAATTCTTTATAAAGACTTTAAACTAGTAGAAAAGCATTATTCAAATGCATGGTGACCTAATCAATAAACATATATTGGGCATTCTTTAATAGTTATTGTTTTAAAAGACAATGCTAAGGTTGGCTTTGGCAACTGAATATTCTCTTCCTCTTCTCTCTGACTTCTTACATACAGGTAGAGAATTTTTGCAATGATCTATAAAGATATGCTTTTAAAATGGAGATAAGAAAAATAGAGGCAGGTGTTACATGGTGTTAAGGAATTAAGGGGACAGCTGAGAATTTACTAATTTTAAAAAGACCATCTTTTTTTTCAGTAGCAGAAAACTAATGATTTTTTCTTGTTTCTTGGGAGGGAGAGGTCACGGATGGTTTCTTAATTATGAAATGCAATTGCTTAGATTTTAAGTAGCAGTATTCTTGTTATGAGCTGCCCCAGGCAGCCACATCAAAAGCAGCACTGTGTGTGTGTGTGTGTGTGTGTGTGTGTGTGTGTGTGTGTGTGTGTGTGTGTGTGTGTGTGTGTGTGTGTGTGTGTGTGTGTGTGTGTGTGTGTGTGTGAGTGTGAGTGTGAGTGTGAGTGTGATGCTGGCCTGAATCTTGGAGACAGACCTGGTCTGTCAGACTTGGATTTAATTTCACTGTTTGAATGGGAAATAAGTTAGTGTGTTCTTTTTGGCTGAGTCTTTTTTTTTCCCCTGCCTTGTTGTCTAGCCATTGAGTCTATATTTGCATTTTAATTAAGAAAGAAGACAAGTCTTGTGGCTGAAATTTGGATGAAAGCCGTGCATATTTATCATTGGAAAGAACCTTGTTAACATAAGTCTACCTGTTTAAAAGCTAGTTTTAAACTTTATACTGTGGCTGAGTTTTTCCTTTTTTGTACTTTGCGTTTTTCATTGTTTTCCCTTTAAGTGTACAGCTTGATAAATTTTTGTGTGTTTGCACACATCTGATCACCAACCGATCCATATATAGAACATTTCCAGTGTTCCAGAAAGTTCCCTCATGCCCATTTCAGTCACTAGTCATATCCCACCTACTGCAATAATAAGTGCTCTGACCACTATCATAGATTCATTTTGCTTATTTTTGAACCTCGTGAAAATAGAGTCACACAGTATGTGTCTTTCGTGTCAGGGCTTCCTTTGACGGATCTTATGTCTATGTAACTCACCTATGTTGTTATATGTTGAAGAGCTGTTCTTTTTTTGAGGGGGGATTGCTGTGTTGTTTTTTTATATAATGATTGATTTTTGACCATTTCCCTGGGTGTTTATCTTAAAACTATAGTTTATCTTAAAACTATAATAAAGATAGAGCTAAAATGTTCTATTTCTTTTTTCCTTTGTATTTGGTTGTCTGTTCCTTCCCTATAATGTAATTGAAGTCCATGATCATCCATCAGTTAACAGGTTTTTTTCACATGTACCATGTATCCAGCATCACTGGGGATAAAAGAAGTATACGATGTGATCCCTGCCATAAAACATATCATTGTTGACTTAAAGTAGATAAACCATCAGCTTTTGTTCACAGGCAAAACAGTCAAGATTCCTACCTCCGTTCTAAGAAAGTGGAATTGCTACTTGCGTTGCTCTTCGTTGAGTTTGTCTGATTTCTTTTTCTTATTGTAGTAATAGAGGTTGGTCCCAGGGATAGAGGCAGCTAATGGTTCAGTCCATCAAGCTGTCAGTTTTTATTGAAAACCCACTTACAATGTGCTCAGCATGCGCTTCACCGAGATGGTTGTCATCTAACCCAGCTTCTCACCCTCAGCACTGTTGGCATTGGAGGCAGGGTCATTCTTTGTGGTCAGTGCTGTCCTGTGCACTGTGGGCTACTCAGCGGCATCCCTGACCTCCGCCCACTAGATGCCCCTTGCCCATGCCACCTCCCATGCCAGCTTTGACAACCAAAGATGTCTCCAGACATTGCCAGATGCCCCCCTGGGTTCATAATCTCAGTTCACATCAGTCGCTCAGTCGTGTCCCACTCTTTCCGACCCCATGGACTGCAGCACGTCAGTCTTCCCTGTCCATCACCGACTCCTGAAGCTTACTCAAACTCATGTCCATCCAGTCAGTGATGCCATCCAACCATCTCATCCTCTGTCATCCCCTTCTCCTCCTGCCTTCAATCTTTCCCAGCATCAGGGTCTTTTGCCTCAGCTGAGAATCACTGACCTCAACATACTGTTGCTTCCTCCATTTTAGTTCATACACCTTTTTAGATACTTATTGTGGGCTTCTAATAGGAAGAACCGACGAGAGGTTTTGGAGAAACGGGGAGGGTGGTCTCCGAGTTCTCCATTTGCTGGATGGATGTGCAAAGCACACGGAGTTCACCTCTATGAGTGAAGAGTAATTTGAAAGAAAGCACGAGGGTTGGAATGGGTAAGCTTGGATTGTAGCTGTCGACAGGGCAGATGGTCAAACTTAAAAGTGGCAATTCTGAAGTCTGTACTGGCAGCCTGAATCTCTAAGAGCTTTTAAAGCTTTTGAAAATTCAAGAACTTCTGAGACTGCCACAGTTTGGAATTCTGCCTTGAGTAATAAGCCTGGATAGACATAGAGTTCCTATACTCCATTTAATTATGAGGTTTTGACCAGGGTTCCAACTGGCTTTTGCAACTGAGGTTTTCTCAGAAAAAGTCTGGTCCTAAAATATTAGAAAACTTGGATAATACAAGCACAATGCCGAAGGCTTTTCACATATTTAAGAACCTGCCTTGGGTCCAGGAAGGATTTAAGGTGGCTGTCCCTCCGTGCTTACACTGTCTTCAGCGTTGGTTGAAAATTCCCACTGAAGTGGAGCTGTAGAGCGAGGAACATCAGAGTCATTGCTCAGGAGGTGAGTGGAGAAGCTATCTCCCCCTCCTTCCACATCCTTCTCGTCCTCCATCTAACCTTCAAAAAGGACCTCCTCTAACCAGACAGTCAGGTGAAATCATGAATTAATTATAGACTTGAAAGTGTTAGCATGAGAGTCTTGTCTCTCTTGCCTCTGGCTCTCCATCTGCTTGGCTCCCTCCTAGTTTGGAGCCCTCGGCAGCGCTCAGGTTGGGGATGAGATACCGTGGCAGGCCTGGATGCGCATCAAAGACACCGGGAGGGAGCCCAGCCCAGTTTCTGGCAATTTGGTCTGTCCCTGGGTTTTATGCTGGTGTTCAAAATATTCCTTTTACCCATCTGTGAAATGGAGATAATCCTTCCTCACCTTGCAGGGCTGTTGGGAGGGTTAATTAGCTGATGTTCCTCAAATGCTTTGAAGATGAAAAGGCTTGTGGAAGAACTAAGTAGTCTTAAGGAAAGTCAGAGAGTGCCTGTTGGGAGTGCCCTTGTTTTCCTCATTCTTTTTGCAGCAGTTGTGTCTCTCTTGACTTTTAAGTGTGTCTCGTGGCACAAAGGGCCACACGGTGGGCAGGATGGGGCACTGATCACTAGAGAACAAAGACAGTGCCGCTCGATTTTATGCCTTGGTACTAATTTGACTTATCAGTTGGCATGCCTTCTGAAGATCTTTGACTTGGAATGTTGTAATCATCAAGTTCTGGTGGTTATCCAAGGTGAGCTTAATCTCCTTTGGGGTGAAGGGAGGAAGTGGATTAGAAGAGGTCAAGCCAGATGGCCTTGAGTTGGATCTCTCGAAATGGAGGTCAGTTTTAAAGTTATGAAAAGCAAGAAGACTGCCAGGGAGAGAGAAGGTGTGAGGAAAGCACTCTATTCTCCTCCTCACTTTTACCAATGGCAGTAGGAATTCCACTGTCGTAGCAGCAGCTTGCCTCTCCAGGCTGTCATAACTTCTGATGATGTCTTTCAAGAGGTCAGTTTCTCCTTTCTAGCTTCCACACGGTGTCCAGACTGTGAGGAGGATTGATTGGTCATGCCCTTTGCAGCTAATCAAGTCATCCTTTGCTGCCATACGGTTTGTGTATCTGGATGGACCCCGTGGTCACAGGGCTGCTCTGTTGAGAAGTATGTCTCCTACTCTTGGACTGCTGGCTTCTTTAGATCTTGTGACTTTCCCAGGCTCTTTTCTAGGCATGTTATTGTTTATGGTAACTCCCTTGAGCCTGAAAGAAGATAAATGATAGTACCAGCGTACTTGATTTGAATCTTGGCATCTTTAAAATTCAATCTCATGCTTCTGAGAAGTTTCTCTTGTTGATTTTGAAAACCACCTTGCTTTGGAGAATGAGTGTGCTCCTGAAACATTGAGGGCAAACCAGATTTTGGTTAATCAGGTTATCTTAGGGGTTTCATGAGAGTTTGTCATTTAAATGATGCTTAGAGGGAGTCCTTGTATAAGGCATAGTATCTTATGTCTTGTGTATCTGTCAGGAACTTACGTCTGTTGACTTTATCATGAGTGTGTGGGGAGATAAGACTAAAGACCACTAGGCAACACAGGGCAGGATCTCCCACAGGTGACCCTCTGGGAAGGGATGCATATTTGCCACTTAGGTGGAATGGGTCATAGGGTCAGGAAACCAGGGAGAAAGCCGAGAGACTGGCATTTATAGATCTTTCTCTTTAAATGAGGTCTGCTTATGATCTGTCTGGTATTTATTCTCCTCCATTTCTGAAACTGAGGCCCCAGATTCCCTTCTCTTCAAAGGCCTCTTGGCAACCTTCCAAGGAATGGCAGAGTTCATTCTGATCGGTGTCCGGTGAGTGTAGCTCAACCGTTAGAGAGCTCAACCTGTCAAACTCACAGAAAAATGTCCGTTACATATTCCAGCTGTTCCTTAAACACGCTCCCTGAGAGCTATTTCCATTTGTTAGCTGTCAGAACGATGTAAAGGAGTTGCGCCAGACCCTCGGATGTCATCAGCCACCTTTGTTTATACACCAGGTTTTTTTCTCCATTAGCCAATCAATGTTTGGCACAGGGAAAGCACAGGCTAAGAACTTTGCCTGATGAGTTGCTCCCCTCAGCCTTGGAACTCCTCTCAGCGAAAGGAAATTGAGGAGGAATTTGGTTTTTCATGTTTTCCTCCCTGCTTATGAGACCTGTGGAGGGCTGCCCAAAGCTGAATCCAGGCACTTCCATTGACATTGGCAAAGATGGAGGTCTGAGCTCATGCATCACCTTGGAAACTGGATCCCACTGCTGCTGGGAAAGGAATGCTTGGTTGCCCAGATGTTAACATACGTGATGTTGATTCCACCTCTCAACACCCCGCCTGGAGTCATCAGAGATACAGGCAGGATGCACCAAGTGACTTTTTCAAAACTTTGATTCTCCCTGGGCCCCATGGACATTGGCAGTAGAAGGTTTAGGGTTAAATGAGTGAGAAGGGTATGCTGCTAGAATTTTTCTTACATGTTTTTTTCCTCATGATAGAACGGGTCATTCCATCTTGCGACGCAAGTCATTTGGACTTCTCAGAAATTGTAGTAGTGTGCTGGCGTCGCTAGTCCAGCCCTTGAGAGCTGATTGCAGAATGTCTCTCCCCAACTTGTGCTCAGTGACCACATGCTGGGAGGTTGAAATCTGCCACGCTGAGGGTGTTTACACCACAGAAATCAGCAAAGGCTGCAAGTCAGGGCTCCCCACCATCCAAGCTGGTTGTTAAATGTCTGTCTGCACAAACAGGAAGTTATCCTCACTCTTGACATCCCCTCAGCCTCAGTTAAGGGACTGGTTAGCTTATAGGGAAGAGATTCCCTTTGCTGTGGTTTCATTGAGTGTACCTGCTCTGTCCAGGCAGACTAACCCTTGTTCTCTCATCTACCACAGGCAGCCTGAGACAGAGTGTGGCAGGGCGGGGCTGTATGGTGGAAGATCACTGGGGTGACGCTTCTGCTCCTTTCACTAAGAAGCTGTATGACAGGTCATTTTACCTCTCTAGTCCTCGGCTTCCTCTTCACTATAATAAAAATAATTTGAATCATTAGATGATTGCTCAGTTTCCTTTTAGCTCTGACATTTGGCAGTTCAGCGAGAGCTTAGCTGCTGGGAGATGGCATGTCTTTTAAAGGCTCAGGACCCTTCAAAGCGCTCTCGTTTTCTCTCCAGATCTTAGGTTCCCAGTCATTTCAGTTATATCTAAACTTCTGCTTCCAGCCTGAATGAATGGGGCCCCTCCAGGTGCGAACATTAGTAATTAGTTCCTTTTCTCTAGAGGTGACAAAGCACTTTCAAGATAGCAGCCCTCTCAGAGAAAGGCTGCGTGAGTGTGCCAGCTTTACAAGGGGTCTATCATGGTAGTGAGCTGAGGGTCTGGAATTAGTGGCTTCTCTGCTCTTGATCAGAAAAGAGCCTACTTCCTGCTCTTAAAGAAGTTCCAGTTTTGAGATTAATCAGCTGTCCATAAACCCGGATTATGTGCCTGTCTGCTTTGCCACAGAGCTCTGTATATTTTCCATCTCTCTGAAGTGGAAATATGCTTGAATAGGTTTTTGCTAGTCCAGAAGATTTGGGAACACATACTTAAATAAAGCTTTCTCTTCAAATTGCTTTAAAAGAAGGATGGTATAGATAGGCTTGTTTGGGGAGTTGAGAGTAGACTTACTAGAATATAGAACAGATCCAGTCCACCATGGAGGGCGTGTCTGGAAAGACAAGGGTGACTGATGGGTAAGTTGGGACTGACTGCAGACTTGGGCAACTTTGTGATTTTGCTTAGAATCTTGTCAAGATATGTAAGCCCATATTTCAACACCTGCAGAAATACAGGTCCGTGAGATGAACCTTCTCTGCCCAAATGTGCACATTGACATGCCAATTCATACCAGCTCTTGTGATTTTGTTTATGAAGCCATTTACTCTTAAAAATTTTTTTTATTGAAGTATAGTTGGTTTACAATGTTGTGTTAGTTTCATGTGTATAGCAAAGTGATTCAGTTACACACAAATATATATTTATATATATTTTCAGATTCTTTCCCATTGCAGGTTATTATAAGATATTGAATATAATTCCCTGTGCTATACACTAGGTCCCTGTATTTTACATACAGGAGTGCATATCAGCTAATTCCAAACTCGTGGTTTATCCCTCCTCTCCCTTTCCCCTCTAGTAACCATAAATTTGTTTCCTTTGTTTGTGAGTCTATTTCTGTTTTGTAAATAAATTCATTTGTATAATTTTTTGCATCCACAAATAAGTGATATCATATAATATTTGTCTTTGTCTGACTTACTTCACTTAGTATGATAATCTCTAGGTCCATCCATGCTGCTGCACATGGCATTATTTCATTCTTTTTATGGCTGAGTAATACTTCATTGTATATATGTACCATATCTTCTTTATACATTCATTGGTCAGTGGGCACTCAGGCTGTTTCTGTGTCTTGGCTATTGTGAATAATGCTACTTTGAACATTGGGGTGCATGTCTCTTTTTGAATTAGAGCTTTCATCTTTTGTGCATATGTGCCCAGGAGGCCATGTACTCTTGAATCAGGAATCCCGATTGCTTTGCTGACTGTTTACAGGGTTGGTTGCCCACCCTGCCATCCCAGTTAGGCTATTTACGTTCGATGGCTGCAGCCACGATTCCCACATCTGAAGGTTTGGGCCATGGAGTCTGCCACCAGAAACATAAGCTGCATAAAGGGCTAGCAAAGCGGTAAATTCCTCTGGGACTCGGCTTCAGAGGCAAAGCAGAGTTCAGCTCTGCACACATGACAGAGGCAGGATGCAAGCCTCTTATCCTCAGGCTGCCAACCGTGGCCTAAATCAGAGTTGCTTGAACTTTTCTTATTGGAATATTTCCTAAAGATATTTTAAAAAATTCAGCACCCCCTTGTACATTTTATATTTGATATCTGAATTTTTAAATAACTTTAATTCATTGCAAAAAGTACATCTCCCAGCACATTGTATATTCTCACAGTTCAGAGTGTGATTCATGGACCAGCAACATCAGCAGCCCCTGGGAACTTGTTAGAAATGCAGAGTCTGGAGGCCTTCCCTAGCCCCACTAAATCAGAAGCAGCATTAAAAAGATTCCTGGGTGATTTCTGTGCATGTTAAAGACACATATGTGTTTATCATATATGTGCTTTAAGCCTGTCTTCATTAAAACCTTTCAATTTATGAAAAAAGGTCTGCTATACGCCCTCATTGCAGAAGCCATTTCTTTTTGTCAAACCAGTCAGCCCAACTAGACTTGCTTTCAAGTCAGTAAAAAGAACTGACTTTCTTTGTTGACTCAAGTGAATGTGTTAATAGGTGGTGCTGGCCCATCTCCCTTCTAGGTTCTAATTCTGAGATGGATGGGTGGCTGCATAGCTAAATAAATATATAAGACATAAAGCTCCTCTGTGAATTTGTCACCTGAATAAAATATAGTGCCATAACCTTCAATATTTCTTATTGAAGCTTCCTTTGCTCTGGTCTTGGAATTGCCCCTCTAAACCGATGCTGTCTTAAATTATCCCTTTGTTTGGCTGCCAGGAGATCCTTATTCTCTGGGATTATGCACCCTGGTGAGCTTGAGGGTAGGTGAGCAATATACATTACTTTGGGCTTCCCTGGTGGCTCAGAGGTGGTAAAGAATCTACCTGCAATGTGGCAGACCCAAGTTTGATCCCTGTGTCACGAAGATCCTCTGTAGAAGGGAATGGCAACCCACTCCAGTATACTTGCCTGGAGAACTCCATGGACAGAGAAGCCTGGCAGGCTACAGCCCATAGGGTTGCAAAGAGTTGGACATGACTGAGCAACTGACACTACTATTTTTCATACATTACTTTAGGAAGGGGGGGCGGTGAAGCATTGGAGGAGGTAGGGAGAAGCAGGAGACCACAGATCTGGCAGGTCAGCTTTAGGGAGGCAAACACATGGAAGCTGATGATCTGCACACCCAGTATACTGCCAGAAAGTCTTTGGGGATGCCTGTGGTAGGTGAACCTCAGTTTAAGAATGTTCCATTGGAGAATATCGATGCCCTTTTGGAATTTCCTAGATGCAAACCTTTTAATCTGCCTTCTGCCCTTGAATTCGTGTGTGTGTGTGTGTGTGTACACATGCACACACATGCAAGTATTTTAAACAAAAGATATTTAGCTCCAGTTCACCATGACCAAAGCTTCTGCCTTTTGTCTCATCTGCTCTTACATTCCAAGTTGGGGATGTAGAGGTGACCCATGCGTGCACAGGGAATGTCATCCTTTAGTAACTAGTAGGGAAACACTTGTGAGACTCAAATAGAATTTTTCATAGGAATCAGAAAGAAGAGGGATGGCAAGAAACTCCCATTGTTAACCTAGCATTTCAGCTTCCTTAGTAGGGGAGAGATTCCTTAAGAAGAGATGGTGAGGTATCTTAGAGAAAAGCTGCACCTCTTCTGTGTGTGCGCGTGCACGTGTGCACAATCATATGTCTTGTAGCTCAGACCATCACAAACCTGCAGTATTATCTGAGTGCTTTAATGTTTAATTCCCTTTGATTTAGTCCACAGTAACATCAAGTATTCCTGTGGGCAGTTCTAAGGCATCGAGGAGCCTTGCTGGGAATCAAAATCCAGTAAGACTTTTGGAGAAATTGGAGAAGGGAAACTTAATTGGTTTTTTTAGGTCAGTCTTATATGTTCATTCTGTTTTCTGTCTGAGACAAACATGCACAGAATCTTTCTTCACCTGTTAGGCGTGTATTCTGCCAATCATAAGATTTAAGATGAGAAAAATAAGCAAATATTTGATTGGGATGAAAGCTAGGCCAATAAGGCCCTGGGGCTGTACATGCACTGGGCAGTCAGACAAACCCAGGATCCGGGCATCAGAAAAGAAATGCTCTAGAGCAGCGGTCCCCAAATGTTTTGGCACCAGGGATGGGTTTTGTGGAAGACAGTTTTTCCACAGACCGGGGGTGGGGAGGGGGGATGGTTTCAGGACAATTCAAGCACGTTCCATTTATTGTGCACTTTATTTCTATTATTACATCAGCTCCACCTCAGATCATCAGGCATTAGATCCCAGAGGTTGGGGACCCCTGCTCTAGAGGCTCTAGTGCCCTCCTGGAGCTGCGGTCTGGTCAGGGGGTCAGGTTATGGCCGAGCATTATGGCGGAGCATTATGGCGGTCATTAGCGTTAATGATTTGTAACATGGCACTCTCGTTTTGGTACCTAAGGTAAGGTCATTTTGGGTGCTGGTGGGGACAATGTGCTCTGGGTGGCAACACAGGACTTCTCACCAGGGCTGTTAGGGGGCCCCTTGGCCCCAGACGCCTCCCCTTGAGGCCTGCCAGTGCAGCCCAGGGAGCAGCAATTCTGCTTCTGCCCCCACCCCCTTTGGTTAACTTGGTTGAAGGCTGGGGAGCTTATGAGAGAGGCTCAGGTCTGTAAGGGAGTGCACCCAGATATCAGAAGCGGTCACCACCAGGTCTCTTTGTCTGTTTTTAGTTTGATAGTTTAGCATTTTTGTATCATTTCAGACTTAAAGAACAGCTGCCAGACTAATACAAAGGGGCCTTTCCTGACACTGCCTTTTAGAACGTGGACATTTCTGAAGAACCAGTTACATTATAGAATTTTCCTTATTTTGAGTTTGCCTGATATTTTTGTGTGAAATACAAATGCTCATTTGAAATGCTCACTCATATACTTCGGTGCTAGATTCAGGGTTGTGCAGTCACCCCTACAATCTAGTTGAGGCAGTTTTCATCACCCCCAAAAGAAACCCTCTACCCATTCGAAGTCATTCCTCACTTGCCCCTCCCCCCAGCCCCTGGCAATCACTAATATCTCTCTGTCCCTATGTATTTGCCTATTGTGAACATTTCACATAGATGGAAGCACAGAATATTAATACATGACCTTTTATGTCTGACTTCTTTGACTTAACATGATGTTTTCAAAGTTTATCCATGTTGTAGCATTTATCAGTATTTCATTCCTTTTTATAGCTGAATAATATTCCATTGCATGGATCCACCACATTTTGGTTATCCAATCATCTGCTGTGTTATGTTGTTTGTACTTTTTGACCATTATGAATAATGCTACTATAATCATTTGTGTACAAGGTTTTGTGTGAGTACATATTTTCGTTTCTTTTTGGTATATGTCTACAGGCAGACTTACTTGCTGGCTCATATGGTCACACCATATGACTTTTGGAGGAACACGTTGTGCAGTTTTGACCTGTTTTTGTCCATTGTGGCTTGAAGGTAGGAAAAGGACGGGTCAGTCGTTACAGGGTAGCCATTGGTGGATCTTGGCCATGCCCAGCCTGGCTGTGCTCATCCTCCTCAGGCCCTCATGACCTTGTTTTCCAGAGACTAACAACCCTCCTGGGTCTGTGACCTTGCCCAGAACTAGGGAGTCTTTTTTATTTTTAACCTCTCTTGAGGGATGCCTGTGAAACACGAGCTCCTGTAGTGCTTGATGGACTGTCAGCCCCTATCTGTAGGGAATGCAGCTCCCTTAGTTCTGTCTTATCTCCAGATGCCTTTTTTAGGTCTTCCCCCCAAACAGTGGTCCAAGTTAGAGCCTTGCAGGTGCTGGTCTCCTTTAATTGGGTCTTTCATTTCACAGCCTGTTATTTGCATTGTGTCTGGGCCATGACTGGAGGGCCACGCTTTGTCTTAAACTCAATAGTTTAGTAAGATGTTTGGTGGAATCCAGTGATGAATCTATTCCATAAGAATGGGAGGAGAAAGAGAGAGAGAGAGAGTGTGTGTGTGTATAGTGGTGAGGAGGTGCGTGGTGAACCAAGGAGAAGTCACCTTTAAAACAGTCAGGTCAGGCTGGAAAAACACCTCTACTTTCCATACAGGACCTTCTTCTCCCCAGGGGCTTTCATTACTAAAGAAGGAAAGCTTCTGGTAGTGTAGTTTCACTGTTCAGTGGCCTGCTGGTGTGAATTTCCATGGCACTGGCCGAGAAAAGCAAGACCTTCATCACTTACATTCTGGGCACCTAGAACCATTTTCTTGTGCTTTGTTGAACTGTCCTGCATTTGGGGCGGAATGCCTTCCCTGACATGCGCCACTAGCAGGTTTGCACAAGTTTCCTTTCTGTGTCTTCATCCCATGTGTCGTCGCCTTGGCTCAGATCATGGCAAAGACTGGGCTTGAAATTCTCTGCCCAGGAATTCCAGACCATTCATGATTTAGGGTGTGGTGTATAACAATGAAGGCCATGGAGAGGACTGCCTGGGGCTAATCCGGCTCTGGGTGACCCTGAGCAAGTAATTTAACCTCTTGAAGCCCAATTTCCTCATCTGTAAAATGCAAATAAAAATACTTACCTCTTGTTGTTGGGTAGATTAAGTAGGTTGACAGACATAAGACACTTAGAAGGTGCTTAGGAAGTGCTTAGTTGTCTTTGTTGTTGTTGTTATCCTTTGTTCCGTCCACTGAAGGCTGCTGGCCCAGCTCAGGTACCACCTCCTTTGTGAAGCTGCGCCTGCGCATTTGTTTGTCTGGCTCACTGCTGTGCAAGCAGCAGCAAGCATGGTGCCTGGCATATAACAAATGCTCAAAAAATATATGTTGACTGAATGAATGCATCCATTTTCCTGTCTGGGAGCCATCCACTGCTCCTTGGCTACCACTTTGTCTCTACCTCCTTTTATGGTGTTTCCACGTTTAACCTTTATTGGAGTTAATTGTGCTTTAAATGTAGTTTCCTTATCCAGATGGTCAGCCGTTGGAGTGTGGAGCCTGGGTCAGTCGTTTTGGTATTTCCTGTGAGGCCTTGCTTGGAGGGCAATAAGTATTTGGTAAATAATTAATCCCTTTTGAAAATGATGGTCTTAAACCATGACATTTCTGGGTGTTGTTTTTTTTTTTTTTAAGACTAAATGCAAACACAGAAACATAGGCATACAGAGAGGATCTCTCTCAAACAATTTCATGGCATGTGGCTTTGCTTTCCTTTTTGCTAAAGGAAGTGATAAAGGTAAAAGTTAAAGAGGTGAGTGACAGTGGGTGCCAGAGACTCATAATAAATAAAACTGTGAGTTCAGTTCAAAGAACAGGTTGGTGTTAAAGTTTTATTAGACTTTGGCAATTTTAGAAAATATATAGGTTTCATTCTGCTTTGAACTCCTGCAACTGTTATGTTTAAAAAAATAAAAGCACATGAAAATCCCTTGGTTCTGTCTGAAAAATAGTGGATTATTTGCATTGGGTTCTGGACTTTGAAAATAATCACAGTTGCTTCTTTAGTTCGTGGTTGGAATGCTCTGGTTGTCTGCTTAGGAGCCAGGGTCTCTCTTCTTGGGCATGGCTGGTTAGAGAGAACACCAGTGGTGAAGAATTAGGCAGATTTGGTCCCCATTCAAGCCTGGGTCCTTCCTGGATTCCAGAGGACAGGTGACAGGTCAAGAGGAGATGGATGCCAGTGGCACCTGAGGACACCTCCCCACTTGATTTAGTAACACTTGGCCAGGCTGGAGGTAGAGAATGAGATACCCTGAACCAGTTCCCACATCTGCAGAAAGAAGCCTGTTCATCAAAACAGCAGTCCCAAGTAAGTCAAGGTGATTTTTCTGCACTTTGACCTTTGAATTTATGGATTCCATGTACCCTGAAATTTTGGTAAACTGGTGGAAAAAAAAATTAAATCCAGTCATCCTTTAAGAACACAAGTTTGAAGAGCACTTTCACGTGGAATGTTTTTCGATGATCTGTGGTTGGTGGAATCTACAGATGAGGAACCTCAGATACAGAGGAACCGCAGACAGGGAGGGCCGAGTGTCAGTTCCACGTGGATTTTTGATCACTGAGAGGGTCTCTGCCCCTAATTCTGGCACTGTTCAGGGGTCAGCAGTGTGCTTCCCATGGTCACCTCCTGGCTGTAACACCCTGGAACCTCAGTGACTTACCCCAGTAGATGTTTGTCCCTCACACCACTGTCCAGTGTGGGTTGCCAGGGGGTGGGGGAAGGTGAGCGCTCCCTGTGGTCATTCACGGCCCCAGGCTCCTTCTGTCTTGTGGCGCCACCCTCCTTTAGGGCCTTGGAGTCCTCCAGTGGATTCCCAAATTCAGCCAGCAGTCAGGGGACAGGAGAGAGCAATGTGGGGAAAGTGAAGGAAGTGATTTTGATGGGCTAGGCATGGAATCGCATTGCTCGCTTCCCCCACATAGGGAGGCCCCAGTGGGGAGGCTGGGATGCGTGGTCTCGCACTGAGCCCAGAGGGAACGGAGATAGTTTGGTGAAAAACTAGTCAATCTGTGCCGCAAAAACCAAACTGGAAACGTCCCCTCTCAGTTGCCCTATAGAGGGTCAGGGTATCCTACTGTGGTTTGGAAAATGCTTGATTTAAAAATTGCTCCCAGTGTGTCCCAAGGGCATTCATTTGTTCAGTTTTCTGTTAAGCATCTCCGCTGAGTCAGGCCTCTCTTGGGCCCAGGGTCTGTGGTGGTGAACAGTAGCACAAACGGTCCTTGTCCTCCTGGAGCTGGTACCTGTCACTTGGCAGGCAGGTATGAGGACTGTATGGGGGAAAGTTGGGGTGCTATGGGAGCACATAGCTAGAGACCTAGGCTAGCCTGGGAGAGCTAGAGAAGCTTCCAGAAAAAGACATTTATGCTGAGACCCAAACCAGGGGGACTAAGACTTAGCCAGCAGAAGGGAGGCGGCACAGGGGTGCGGTGAGGGTGTGCCAGGCAGAGGGAACAGCTCAGAGGTCTCTGCCTTGACTGCACTCTGGAGCTACTTGGGGTAAATTTGGCCAATTAACTCTGAATCTTGGGGGGTAGGTAGAAGCATTTTCTTAAAAAGAAGCTCCCCAGTGAGTCTGCTGCACAGCCAAGGTCAAGAATTGCTAGAACAGCAGCTTCAAAGAAAGGCCAGGAAGAGAGCACCCGCCTGTCCTCCCCGTGTTTGTGTGTGTGTGTGTGTGTGTGTGTGTGTGAGGAGAGAGAGACACTGAAAGCTTTTCGGAATGAAGTTGCTTCCATACTGAGGTTTGGGGTTGGCAGAGGGCAGAGGGAGACATGCTTAGTGGAGGAGAAGCTACTTCCCAGGATGTAGTAGGGAGGATTCACTTCTCCCCAGAGCTCTCAGCCTGGTGGGGCTCCACCATTGCCGAGACCCCCACCCCCACTCCCGTAGGGCCCCATGAGCTGATTGCATTTGGTGGTTTGGGGGAAGGTAGGGCCAGAGGAAGGATGGAATATCTAAAACCCAGCCTCCCTCTCTGGTTTCTGAAACAGAGAAGAGCCAACATGAGGCCATGCCTGCCTCTGGCTGGAATCTATGTTTCCCAGGGTGGGGGTGTGAGTGCAGCCCAAGCTGTCCAGCAGCCTGGCAGCCTGCACTAGGGTTCCTTTAGAAAGAACCTGTTAGGATTTACCTAGCCAGATGGAGTCCTACCCAGGATGCACTATTCTTCTCATGTGTTTGGAAGCCCTGGTACCTGCTCGCTGGCAAATATGCACCTGCTCACTCATGAAGAGTTACCTTAGCAAAATTGTGCTCCTGTTTAGAAAGCATAAAGCCTTAACCTTATAATTTGATCATTCAAACTACCAAACTGGAGGCATAAAAATGTTGCGGTCAGGTATGGAGCCAGTCAGAACTGTGTCTCTCTGAAGTCTGTGAGGTCTGAGGGGATTCATCCCAGATATAGAGGTTGGCTTGTTTGAGATAAAACTGAATGCAAAGTTTAGACCCATTTTTAGCCTTTTCCTCACAGAATAACTATGGCTATTTGGTTTTCCTCAGAGATAAAGCAAAAAAAAAAAAAAAAAAATTCACCTCTCTTCTATATCTGAGCTCTGCCCTTGCACGGTGCCCTCTTGGGCACACATTTTTTCCCAAGCACCCTGGATGCTGGGTATGGGAACAAAGATTTGGAAATGGTTTATATCTGAATACTTACGAATATCTAGAAACTGTCTTAAAATTACAGTGATATACTGAAGCCATTTGGCCAGGAGATTTCAGGGGAACATTTAGGCTAAAAATATCAAGCCCTGCTCTCCCATCAGTTTCTGGTGTGGCTGGTCAGCCAATCTGGCAATATGGCGTGGGCTTGGACTTTCTCAGATGTTATAACCTGACACCCAGCTGAATGCCTCGGTTGCCATTGCCACACAGCAAGAATGAGGCAGACAGGAAAACTTGCTGGCATCCAAGATGTCCAACAGTCAACTTAGCTTGTCTGCCAGAAATAACCCCTTCGGCAACTCAAGGTCTCTTACTTCTCAGTTCTCCCACTTGACACATGGGAAAACAAAATTGCTGAGACATCAACGACCTGGTCCTCGGTCATATAACTATTTAACTGCAAACCCAGGAATAGAAACCCGGTCTCCTGAGTTTCACAGAAAGTTCGTTACCTTAACACCAATGGCGGGCAAGCTTTCAAAGGTGTGCCTATCTTCTTCATTTGATAGTGCCTGTGGAAGCACTGTGTTGAGACAGATTCTGAGGCTTGATATTCACTGACTCAGAAGAAGTGCCATGAGTCGCTAGCTTGGTCTACGTCAGGTATAGGTGGGAGGATTTGCTGAAACTTCTGTGTGTCTCCAGCTGTTATGCCACGCTGTGGTTTTATTTTTAAAGTAGGATCTAAAGCTCTTGTTGCCTTCACTCCTCTGGTTAATGTAAGCCCAAGCTTCTTCAGGGTGACCTGACAGGGCTCCGCAGGCAAGCCCCGGAGGAGATCAGCAGAGGGTTCTCATCCTACTGGGGCTCTTCCTCTTGACACTTCTGAATGAGGCCCCACAGAACTCCTGCTCCTAGAATGTTCCACTCGGTGTCTCTAATGTACCTTTCAGGGAGTGGAAAATGAGATCAAAACAATGCTCTCACCTACCCTCCAGATGCAGTTTCTAAGCAGGCAATCACTTCAGTTTTACGTCAATACACACACACACACACACACACACACACACACACACACACACACACACACACACACACACACACACACACACACACACACACACACACACACACACACAGAGACATATACACTGTGGTCCAGGAGCACTAGGCAAGCCTCTCATCTGGTTCATTTTTCCTTTGGGTGACTTCAGGTTGGAACTCCCCTCTCGCTGCCCTCTGCTCTCTCTCCTGATTGCCTAGAAGGCAGGCCCTTGGGCTTAGGGTCAGAAACACCCTCCCTTCTGTCCCTGGGAAATGGGACAAGGATGAAGCCCCTCTGGCCTCTCCCTGGGAGGTTTGTTTTCAGAGTCAGAGTCATCAGCTCCCAGGCTGCATTTTTTTGTTTTATTGGCCCAGCCATGAGGTTTATGGAATTTTAGTTCCCTGACCAGGGATCAAATCTGGACCCTTGGCAGTGAGGGCACAGAGACCTCACCACTGGACCGAGGGAGTTCCCCTGGGCTGCATTTGGATCACTTTTTGGGGGGGAGGCACCTGGCAGTCTGGTTTTTGCCTTGTTAGCCATTAGCACTTGCTGGAAGGCTCGAGAAAGTTGCCTAACCATGCTAAGCCTCAGTGTCCTCATCTGTGAAACAGCAATAGCAAAACTTCCCACATCCCGGAGTGTTGTGAGGGTTAGCAAGTGCTCGGCATGTGTCCAGTAAGTGCTCCCTGGAAGGAGGGTCAGTCGTGCACACGTTATTTTGCATCTGAGCATTGTGGGGGTGGCGGAGAGAGAGAGAGGGAGAGGGAACGTGAGCCGGCAGTTTGTACCCATGATAAAGGCAGTGACACCATGGAGGACTGCTGTCTAGTACATCAGATTGTGTATTGGTTAGGCTAGTGCATCTGAAACCTTCATGTGCGTGTGGGTCATCGGGGATCTCACTTAACATGCGGATTCCAATTCAGTAGATCTGGAGTGAAGGCCTGAGACTGGGCATTTCTAAGGAGCTCCCCGGGGATGGTGATGCTTCTGGTCTGTGGGTCCCACTTTGAGATGCAAGAGTTCAGAGGACTGTGGGCCAGGGTTGCCCTCTAAGTTGGGAGCAGCCAGAAACTTCATGGCCAGTTTGCTGGCTCGGTGTGTCCAGCAGCAGAGACGTGCTGTAGATGAATGGATCAGTACTGAAGCACAGCTCTGAAGAGCCAGGTTCTCACCCCGGCAAAGTACTGAGAGAGAGGGATCAGGTCCTTCCCATCCCTCGACCTTGGCAGCTTTAGAGCAGACGGCAGTTTAAGGTATCACTCTTGATCTTTCCAGAGTGCTTCTCAGCCCAGGGTCACTGGGCTGCCTCAGACCTCCTGCACACAGAGCTTCACTTTAACAAGATCTCCAGGGGATTCACTTGCACGTTAACATTGGAGGAGCACTGGTCTAAGGCTCCTTCCAGCCAAGTGATTCTGTTTATCTGGTAGGTTCTAACTCTAGCTGTGAGGACAGAGATCTCAGAAATCAATCACTCTATTTACACAATAGGTCTTCATCAAGAAATAGCCTCTTTTAGTTCAACATTCTCCTTGGCAATATACAGAGAAGGTCAGAGCAGTAACATTTATTCCGAAGCAGCATTTGCCTGAATTCACACAGTATGGGAGAGAGTCGAGAACCTCCATAGAGTTAAAAATGAGGCACTGGGTGCCATATGCATCGTTAGAGATGGCCCTGATTGACAGCTGACTTTATGGTTCAGATTCTGTGGCTCCTCTAGACTGTGTTCCCTGGATTAACGGCTTCCACACTGACACATTTCTCAGATCCTTGGTGAATTGTGGCATGGTCTCCCCATCTTTCCTGGACCTAGCCCCAGCTAGGTGCTAGTTTTTCAGGGCAAGATTTTTCAGAGTGTGTTGTGACCCATTGATGGGTCATGAATTCAAACCAAGGTGTTGTAACTGGCACAGGAAAAAAATGAAGTTGAATCCGTAATAGACTTGAACACATTAGAAAAAAAATCAGAGTATGTTCGCCATGGTGAGAGGAGTTACTATTTCATTAACTTGCTTTAGTCACAACCATTTTCCTTCAAAGTTGGTGTGCCTTGGCTTGATTGGGAAGAAAGGTGGTGGCATGTTCCCACAGGTCTATGTTCTGGGCTCGCCTTCTGTCCTCCAGTGGGAATTGGGGCTGAAACGAGAACTTTTATTTCACTGAATCCAAAAGGAAGAAGCAGAGTTGTCCCAAGATTGCCATCCCCTTGACAGATTTTTTAGTTATAAAAATTTCAAATATGTGAAAATGATAGAGAATGATATAAGAAACATCATCCAGATGAAGAAATAAACTATTACAAATAAAGTTATAGTGTAGACTCCTTGGCAGCTTCACCTTCTTCAACCATACCCTGAAATTTGTATTAATAACTCCCTGGCATGTGTTTATATTTTCATGTATATGTATGGATTCCTAAGCAGCATTTAGTATTGTTTTGGCTGATTTTAAATTTGTGTATATTGTTTATAATGCTTGTATATTTCCGCAACTTGCCTTTCGAGGCTCAACATTCCATATGGAGATTTATTCATGCTGTTACTGACAGCGCTACTTGATTCATTTTTAATTACTGTATATAATTCATTATATGAAAGTACCTCCATTTGTTTATCTTTTCTGTTGATGGACAAGTAAGGTGTCTCAAGTTTTTCTTCTTGTCTCAAGTTTTTCCTCTTCTAGACAATGCCACAATGAATGGATGTCATTTTGTGCCGGTATGTGGCAGTTTTTCAGGGCAGGGTTTTTCCCAAAGGGCTGTAACTGGCATGGGAAAAAAATGGAATTGAATCAGGAATAAAATCAAACACATTAGGAGAGATCAGAGTATGTTCCCCATGGTAAGAGGAGTTAAGTGTTTCTTTAAACTTATTTCAATGACAGTGTGACACAGCTTACTTTGACACCCAGTGGCCTTGTCATTGTAATGAGCGTGGTGAAATGAAATTCACTGTGGATCACGGTCAACCTGGGGGATGGGCTTGCTGGGTTGAAGGCTGCGTATATCTTTGACTTTGCGAGAGCTTGGTGAATTCCTCTTCTAAGTGTTCCCACTCTTCTCTTAAGTCAAAGAACTCAAGAAAAATGGACCCCCACCCCAGGTCAGAGGGAAGCTGGAGGATGAATAAGAAAAAGAGTCAAGCTGACAGTTTTCATGTCCCTGCTTGTCTTGCCTGCCTCTTCACCCGAGGCAGACATTGTGGTTTTCTTGACCTTGTAAATTTGCTTCTCATCTTAAAATATGAAAAGAAGTTTGGAAGGAAATTCCTTGTCTTCCTGTCTCTCTCGCCTTAGTTCAGGAAGAGGCGAGCTAGAAGGAGGTAATAAATAAGCAGCCCCCTTCCTTTTTGGAATCCATTAATAACAAGTCTGAGGAGAGCTGTGTCTAACCTCTGCACTGTAACTGCTGTGGGCAGTTTTCACAGTTGGACAAAGATTTCTCTGGTCATTGGCAGTGGTGCCTTCATTGTTGCTTGTTTAGAAATGAAGCAGGGGTTTGGGGAGTCTGGTCAGTTCCCGTCCTGAACCCTTCTGGGAAGGCCAAGCCCTCCATGAATGGATTGCTGGCTGACTTGCACTGTATTTTCCTAGAAATGTGTACCTGTGTATTCTCTCCCCCGACTCAGGATTGCACAAGCATGACTTCAAGTTGCAAAGAAGGCCAATTTGGAGGGAAGGGAAACCCCTGAGCCCTTGACCTGGCCCCTCATCCACACTAGTCCCTACCATTCACCATCTCAATTCATCCTTACAACATCCCATTCTATAGATGAGGAAACTGAGGCTCAGAGTGTAGATGACTTGCTGAGGTCACCCTAGAATATACTTCTTAGCCTGGTGCAACACTTTCTGTACACCAGGCATTGTTCTCAGCACTGAACACAGTTTCTCTTTAAATCCTCACCACAGCCCAGTGAGGGTAGGTACCACTTTTATCCCAACTTTACAAGTGAGCAAACTGAGACAGTGAGAGGTTAAATAATCAGTGTGAAACTGCACAGCCAGTTAGTACAAAAGCCCAGATTTGAGCTCAGAAAGTCTGGCTTTAGAACCGACTACAAAACCCCTTACTGTGTCCACTCTCTGCTATTGCGAAGACATCAAGCCTCCCAAAGCAAGCATGTTACTAAATTACAGCCTGACACACCACCTAGTCTTCTGGTACTTAACATTTTCCATCTGTTGAATGGAGATGATCAATGACTTGATGATCGAGGGTTGTCCTGCCCTGTTCTGTATCATGGGTATGCCCCTCTCTCCCTTTCTTCCAGCATTTACCAATAGGTAAGGGAGATGGTCTCTGCCCATGGAAATTTGGGGCAGGGGAAGCACAGGGGAAGCAGTGTGGTCAAGCATGTGCAGTTAAGGGCAGAAATGAGTGGAGGGCACAGGAGTCAGAGAAGGGGGAGCTGGATGAGGCGTGGAGATTACCTTGGAGACATCCTGGTACATCTCAGTCCACTTAGACCACTGGGCATCCAGCTCGAGAATGCAGCAGAATCATCTGGACCCCCACTCCCTGCCTCCCCAAACCAAATTGCTGATTGTGTAGGGTGGGAGCAAGGCCTGCACATTTGCATTGCTAGCCAGCTCCTGCTGCTGTTTAGGGACCACACTTGGGAAATCACTGACTTAAGCAATAGGGAAGATTTTGAAAAGTGCAAGAAATAGGAAATGAGTGTGATCTGTGTATTAGAGTAGGTTAAGTCTCAAACAAGCCCTAAAATCTGTGCAGTAACGCAGCAAAGTGTTACTGCTTTTCTTTTCTTTCATTCATTCTTTTCTTTTTTTTTTTACAGTCCGGTGTGGGTTGGTCAGGGAATGACCTACTCCATGCAGGTCTTCAGGGCCCCGGGCTCCTTCTCTCTGTGGCTCTGCCAATCCCTGGGGACTTGGAGTCCTGCATTTAGAGCATCTGAATGTAGCCAGCAGTTGAGAGAAGAGAGAATGGAGCATTGTGCAGAAGGCTTTTATGTTCCAGGCCTAAAGGAGAAAGAAGCATGTCATTGCTGCCCGTGTGCCCTTGGCCAGAATTCACATAGTTCTGCTTAACTGCGAAGGAGCCTGCGGACTGTGTCTCAGCCAAGCGCCTGGGTAGAAGAGGGAACACAGAAGGAATATATGGCAGTCTTTGCCGCAGCCTATTTGAGGATCCTCGAGGAACTTGATTTGACTGGAAAGGAACATTCGTGTTGAGAGAATAAATAAATGTTTCACACTCTTCCAAGGAAATATGCTACAGACAGTTCAGATCGTTATTTAGCATCATTATAGTGGAGCTACAGAAGGGGAAAAAATAATCACCAGATTTAGGTCCAGACGCTCTTCACTGAAAAACTGTTAACGTAACTTCTCTGTACCTGTTTTTTTTTTTTCCTATAAACATTGGGGTAAGAGATATGAACATTACTAGCCCAGTGCCAAGCACATAACAAGAGAGAGTAGTTATTTCTGCGTTTCCTGCACTTAGATGGACAGACGGAGCCAAGCTGTTGTGGCATTGGGAGCCCCTGCATGTGGACAGCTGTGGGATCTGCTTGTAAAGAACACAGACGCACGCCCATCTCGGCAGCTGGGCGGCTGTCCTAAAGGCTGCAGTGAGGTGCCTCAGACACGGCCCAGGGAGTCAGGCCTCAGGGGGCGGCCCAGGCCTGAGCCACAGCGATTCACTTCATACTTGGCTTGTGGAGTTGAACTGCCTGGGATCTTTGGGCCTTGGCTGCCTCCTGAGTCAAAAGGGGCTGATCGTATTACCTGCCTCCTACGGATATTGTGATGGTGGGATGGGAAAAAGCTAAGGACCCTAGTGAAGAGTTGGGAGAAAGATCCGTGAATGGCCTCGTCTGCTATTTCTCCCTCCTGACATCATCAGCTGAGGCCAGTGTGCAAGTCCTCGGGGGCATATAAACCCCTTAGCTTTTGTTTGCTCTTAGGATGACCGTCGTTGACTTGGCCAACAGGTCAATAGGCCAGCAGGTCAATAGGATGACCTGCCTGCCTCCCCACAGCTTGAGTGCCTTTCAGTTAGCCAGAGGCCCCTGCACCGTCCGGGGACCTGAGCGCGGTGTGCAGGAGGAGGCAGTGAGGAATGCTCCGCGCTCTTTCTTCAGGCTGTGCCTGCATGTTTGATCAGTGGACCCTGCAGCAGAGATGAAAGTGTCCCGGCTCCTCCTGGGGGGCAGTCCTCATGCCTCGGAGGGCCCCTCCCCAGCCCAGTGCCAGCGCACAGCTCCTCCACTGCACCCTGTTATTGACGCCCCTCAGGTCTGGGCCCTTTAAAGCCTTTCTCTCCCCCTTGTTCAAATGGTGCAATTGTGGGTGATTGAAACCACATTTTTATATGTGTCAAAATCAGTTCAGCCCTTAGAAAGAAATCATAGTATAAATTGGATCATATATCCTAAGTGGATGCCACCAGCTAATTCATTTGTTAGACTGTTCAGCTCCATAGGATTAAGTGAGTGTTTATTCTTAAGCAGTCCCATGTGGGTGTCATTAATGCAGACTCTGGTCTGGCTTGTGCCTAATATCTTGTCAAATAGGGGAGCGAGAGAAGGCCCTTGCAAACCACCAGCGGCAGGGAGCCCTCACTTCTTGAGCAGCCTCTAGTGATGAATGGGGTGGGAGCTGATAGGGGGCTGGCTGCCTTTCTCTCATGTGATGTTCCAAACACCTGGTGTTCTCCACTTCCAATGGCCTCTCTCTAAAGCAGAGGAGGGAAGAAGCTGCCCGCACCTATGCAGTAGCCCAGGGGACACAGATGTGGCATCCCATCATGTGTACGTGGGCCTCAGGGGCTTGAGAAATCTGTTGAGGAGCGTTCTTGCCCCTTTTTGAAATGCCCACTCAGTAAGTTGGCTTGTAGCTTCAGGCTGTGGTCTGGACCTTCACTCACTGGTCCCAGCAGCATATTCATTCTCAGCTTGACTTGTCCTGGGCAATGGATGCACATTAAGGTTTCGGATGTGCTGCTCTAAAACCATTGCTCTCAACCTGAGCTGCCCAGTGGATTCATCTGGAAGGTTTTTGAAATGCTAATGTCTGCATCCCACCCCCCCAAGACCCAAAGGCCATTGGTCTGGAGTGGGCCCTGGGCCAGGAAGCACTACACTAAGGCTGTGCCTTGGGCCCCCAGTGCTTAGGGGAGACTGCAGTTCGCTAAGTCGTCCCAGCCTCCTGGACACTGAGCGTGAGGATGTTGGGAACTGGTGCCGAGGAGGGTTCAGGAATCCAGAGGCATTATTTTCATCCAGAACTGTCTTGTTAGCTATCTTTGTGTTTTTTGCAACCTGACAGCAAAAGCTTCATTTGTGTGTGTGTGTGTGTGTGTGTGTGTGTGTGTGTTCATCCCTGTTTCGTTTCTCCATTGTGATTTTACACAGCCAGCCAGTGGGAAACCAAGTGTACGGGAGAGTGAGTTGGGAAACGTTCCCTCGCTGGTACCTGCACTGGAATCCAGACTCACACTGTGTTTGTGAAATTCTGGATATGCGTGTTGTTGGCTGGTCCTGGTGTTAGGTCAGAGCCCCGAGGGCCCAGCAGGCATGTCATTTGGCCACCAGATCTGTCTTTTATAAGGGGTAGGTCGGGTGTTTTTAAACAGAACTCCTGGCCTGGGCGGCCCACACGAGTTGGCAGAGATTCATTTCTCCCAGCTCCTCCCCACTAAGTACAACTAGAAACACTGCAAGACACTAAATCATGCTCTGAATACTCACTTAGCCCCAGGGCAACTTCCCGCCCTAAGTCCTGACATCATACTGTTGTCTTGTGTTTTAGGTAACTGAATCATTCACTTTCTATGCTTTTGTGTCTGGCTGCTTCTGCTTGGTATTGTGTTTGTGAGATTCACTGTGTGTGTGTGTGTGATTGTAGATCATGGTAGGGAAGCATTTCAACCAAATATTGATCTTGGACTCTCGGTAGAGTTAGGACTTCAGTAAAACTTAAATGTAGCTGCTTAATTTTTTTTTCTTAGTATGGAAGCCTAAGACCTGTAAAATGAACCAAATTTTAAAAATAAAGATCAACAAAATGAAATAGTAAAAGTAATCTCTGCATCTTTCACCCAAAGAGAATCACTTTTAATGTTTTGGTGTATATTGTCCAGTTTTTTTCTTTGACGTATTGTAATAAAATGGGATTATAATCTATATATTGCTTTATAACTGATTTTTTTTGTAAACTGATTTTTTTCACTTATTAGAACTAGAATATCTTTCTGTGTCACCAAATATTCTTCTCTAACATCCTCTTTAATAGTTCCATTATTTTTCTTTGTGTAGCAAAATTAGACTTAATCTATTAAAAAAATTTTTGGTGTGAGGTTTGTGAGCTGCCTTAAATGGCTTTTGCTGTCCTAAAAATGTAATCAGTAAGTCACATTGCCAACTCTTTTGAAGGAAAGCAGGCTTTAATTTGTGTCTTAATAATGTGTTTGCCTTAATCTTTTGGGTGCCAGTTGGTATCTGCTGGGTGGGCAGAGTTGTCAAAATGAGAAGGTCTCCATGTGATTGTGAAATCAAGGCCAGCATTAGGTGTCTAATGTCCTGATCTCTGGTTATTTTCAGAAAGTAAAGAGTGAAGGGGTGATTTTTCACTAGCTCACCTTTAGGTTGGGATTAGGAATTTTCTCATCCCTGCTTGCCAAAGAGTCAAAGTGTGTTTGCTAGACATTAGGGTCACAGGATTCTCAGTTTGAAGGCACACCTTTTTAATTTTATGGAGTTATTCACTTATGTTAACTAGCACCTGCGGGCTTTTGGTTGACCTTTTACCTTTTTACCAAAAGAAATTAAATGTTAACCAGATCCCTAATTCTTATGCAGTCTTCTGAAGGTCAGACAGACAGGTGGACATTGTCGTTTTTATTGGGGATGCTATTAGGGTGTTTATAAACCACGGAACTATTTGGAGAACTTTAAAGCACTTTGAGGCAATGAACTCATTAATAATGAGGAAAAGGAAATAAAATTTCATTGTATCTATACAAATGCTGTGGCAAAAGTCCAAGTCAGTTTGACTCATATCAACATTTTCTGGCTAGCACTTTAAGAATAGACAGTATTAGCAAGATTTTGAGTCAGAAGTAAAATTGGGACTGTGGTCATACACACATGCATATGCATGCACGTACATGGTTGGGGGGCAGGGATGAGAGAGAGAGAGAGAGTGAGAATTTTTTAGTCCTTTCTCCATTAATCATAAAACAAGAAGAAATTGCCAGATCTGAAATTCTTTGAGGCCCTTCCTTATGTGTGCCCTAAAGATGTATAACTATTTCTGCCTAGCAAGGTCTTTTAAAATTTCAGGCAATAAATAACTGGCCTTCCTGGGTTTTTAGGAGTCTTTAAACTCCATCACTGTCCCAACACCCTGACCCTCTGACCCTTGCCCCTTGTTGAACTGACCTTTAAGGTTGGATTTTGAGTTGCTTTTCCTTATGACCCTCCTGGGGAGTAAATATAACAGTATATTTTTGCTCCATGCTCACCTCCTAGGTGAGATGCCTGAAAGAAATATGTTACGGGAGATTTGTGATAATACTAGAAAATGTTTTAGTAGGAAAGGTTCTTACTGTGTTCATGGCATCTCTGAAAATTCATTGCTGTCTAGAAAAAAAAATCTTTAGAGGTACGAAATGTCCCTTGATACTGTCTAATGTCACTTCCCCATCTCTCGAGCCCTGGGGTTTTGAGACATTTTGTAGGTTGTATGGAGTTCTAGAGGTGGATGGAATTTCTAAGATGATATTCTGGGACAACCGGATTTTCGATTTAGTGTTTGCTGTCATGAGAATGACAGTAACCCACCTCCCTTTCTCTTGTGAACACCCGCTCTGGTTTGGGGCCAGGAGTCTGGTCTCCGGCCAGAATGTTAGGGGCATTTTGTGAAGTCCAGCTCACACAGTATCACCTCAGCGTGTGTGAACCCAACATCCATTTAGGGAGTGTGATGTTTTCATTCCCCACACCTGCTTGTGTCAGAGATCTTCCTTTATGAATGAGGTTTCTCTCCCTGTTTTATGCTTCCTTGACTTTGATCTTTTGCCTCCTGATTTTAATAAACACGAGCTTTCCAGGAAGGTTGGAAGACTTTTTGTCATCTATATCCTGATAAGAGGGGAGTTGAAGGTGCATATTTGTATGAAGCACTGTTCTAGGCATTTACTCCTTGTAAAGTCTGATGAGGTAGGTACTGTTGCTATCCCCATTTTTCAGATGAATGCTCCGAGGCACAGAGAAGTGAAGAAACTTACCTGAGGTCACACAGCTAGGAAGTGGCCAGGCTGACTTGAAACCCAGGCTGGCTTGTAACTTGCATGTTCGACTGAAAAGAAGGTCCCAGGAGAAGCAAGGCCTTACCTTTCCCCAGATAGAGCGACATCATGTTGAGCTGCAGCTCAGCGCCTGCTGGCTGTGGACCTGACATCCTCCAGCGTGGTACCTGGGAACCTAGGAGAGTGGTGGTTGCGTTGCAGTCAGGGGACCTGAACGGAGTGTATGGGATGTCATCCTCTAGGGCAGCAGTCTGCAGCCTTTTTGGTACCAGTGACCAGTTTTTGGAACAGAATTTTTCCATAGACTTAGGCAGAGTGGGTACAGAGAAGGCAAGGGCACCCCACCCCAGTACTCTTGCCTGGAAAATCCCATGGATGGAGGAGCCTGGTAGGCTGCAGTCCATGGGGTCGCTAAGAGTCGGACACGACTGAGCAACTTCACTTTCACTTTTCACTTTCACACATTGGAGAAGGAAATGGCAACCCAGTCCAGTGTTCTTGCCTGGAGAATCCCAGGGACGGGGGAGCCTGATGGGCTGCCATCTATGGGGTCGCACAGAGTCAGACATGACTGAAGTGACTTAGCAGCAGCAGGCAGGGTGGGGATGGTTTGGGGATGATTCAAGTGCATTACATTTATTGTGCCCTTTATTTCTATTCTTATTACATCAGCCTCACTTCAGATCATCAGGCCTTAGATCCCAGAGGTTGGGAACCCCTGCTCTAGAGGGCTGCTTTGCGGGTGCCCTGTTTGGGTATCAGATTGTATAAATGAGACCAATCTCGTGTCCTTAGTCACTTTCTATTGCTCCCTTTTCTTCTGCATCTCTGCTATAATTTGCTTAAGTACATGCTTGAGGACTCAGGAAACAGGAGGCATATCATTTATATGAAGTCAAAACTGGGCAGAGCTAATCTCTGGAGAAAGAGGTCTGAAGAGTGGTTATCTTGGGATGGAGTCTTCTGGAGCGCTGGGTGTATTCCATATTTTGACCTGAATGATGTGAACCTCACTGTAGGTGTATGTAAAAAAGTTTTGAGTCATGCACCTAAGATTTATGTAAGTGATACCTTAAGAAAAAAGTAAATAAAAATGAATTGACCTGTAACCGTATCGTGGAAACCTGGCCAAGGAATGCCAGGGATGAGACATAGACCTATCTGAGCATCAGGAGTTCAGAGATGTAGATAACTCTTCATCTGTAAGAATCAGAGGTGCTTATATTCAGCAGGCACTAATTTTATTACTCTTAATTTCTCCTTTATTTTCATGATCTGTATTCCATCCTCTAATGCCCCTACCCACTTGTGTGTTGGTCTGCTTGCATTTGATCCTGGCTCTGCCTTTTAAAACAGTTGCTGCTGCCACCTCTCCCAAATTCAGAATGACTTGCAAATGTTTGAACAGAGAAACAAAGACAGAAAGTGGGAGACATGGTCTGGTGTGTTGCAAATGACTTTTCCTGCCAAGCTGTGGGGAATGGTACTGGGGCGAGCTTTGCCTTCCTAATTGGAACCATAGTTCCTCAGCTTCCCTCTAGAGTATAAACTTGAGGGCCCGCCACCCTCCAAGGGACTGTTTCTCTCTGGGATGCCATGTCCCAGGACTCTCACTTGCATTGGCCTGTAAGGCAGGACAGCAAGCATTACCTAATCGGTTTGGGTGACACCAAAAGGGAAGTGGCAAACCTCTAATCCTCTATAGGTTTTCCACTTCTCCGCCACTCTCTCCCCACCCGCTGCTGGAGCTGTAATAGTAACACTGTTACGTCTATTGAAAGCTTACTACATGCCTGATGCAGTTCTAAGCATTTTGCTTGTGTTCATTTCATCTTCGCCCTCTCTGGATGCTGGTATGGCTGTGGCC
The DNA here is from genome assembly GCF_019320065.1 of Cervus canadensis. NCBI lineage: Eukaryota > Metazoa > Chordata > Mammalia > Artiodactyla > Cervidae > Cervus > Cervus canadensis. The sequence continues at coordinate 20,698,573 of NC_057419.1, forward strand.
CTGTCACAGATGAAGGAGTTAGGCACAGGGAGCTGAAGTCACTTGCCCAAGATCAGACAGCTGGTAAGTGACAAAGACTGCATCCAAACCCAGTTTGGTCCCAGAGTCTGAGCTCTTATCCACTGTATAAATAAAATGTTGACAATCTGATTTCCAGTGGGGTGGTCCCCATAGCTCTCATCATGGTAGGTGGCCCTGTGCTGTCTAGCATGGCAGCTTCCAGCCACACATGGCCATTGAGCACCTGAAATGTATCTAGATCACTCCACATGTAAAATATACACCTGGCTTCTAAGAGTTGGTATCAGGAAAAGAATGTAAAATACATCATTAATAAATTTTTATATTGATTATATATTGAAATAATATTTTTGATTTATCAGGTTAAATAAAATATATTATTAATTTCCCCAGTTTCTTTTTACTTTTTTTACTGTGGCTACTGGAAAAGTTACCATTATATATATGACTCATGCTTCATTTCTGTTTTGTTTTTGAGTGCTGAGCCAAAACTTCTTTCCGGCCTGCTCCAAATAGAGTAAAATTTGGTTGCATCACATGGGTCATGGGTAAAGTGGATTTAGGTATAGTAATATGCCACAGATCACATTCCTGTCTTCTACAACCACCACCTTACTGACTATGTACAATTTATTTTGTATGTGAGGGAAAAGATCTAAACCCCATGAATGTCTCTTATGTACCGATTAGGTGTTTTCACATAATGGTTGCATTGAATCTTCCTAACTCTTCTGTGAGGTAAGTATCATTAGCCCCATTTTACAGATAGGGAAATGGAGGCTTGGTTTAACAATTTGCCTAAGTTTCTTTTTCTAATAAGTGGCAGGGCCAGGATTTGGATATAGGTCATCTGACTCTATGCTAATGACAGTTTCCCCTCAAATGATGTATCCTGGACCATATGTATCTCATTGTATATGCATTGTTTTTAAGCTATGTCTTACTCTCTCATATTATTTAATAGTTAAATCCTTACAGGAAGGGAGTGTGACCTATGGTAAGTCACAGTAAATGTTCCTTGAACTGAATTGCCTTAATAGCTGTTGTGCGAGAGGCCTTAATGCTAATATTTTCCTGTAAGGTTTGGTATCTGCTCCATTATTTTCCTCTTTAGAGCTGTGGTTTGGTCACTAAGCTTCCATCATTAAATTGTTATTTTATGTCCCTATGACTTCCTGTAGAAACTTCATTTGTTGATTGATTCCATAACATTGGAAACTACAGTATATACTATAGTACATTTACTTTGCCACACCCTGGAAATCCAAAGGAGACCAACAGGGGTCTGGCCCACAAAAAAACTTAGGGTCTAAAGTGAGATAGAGATAGGTATGCATTACAATGAACATTGTCCCTCTGTTGTTAAGAGGAGGTGAAAGGGGCTTGGGAACTTGTTCTTGGGGCACCTCAACCAATCTTAGAGGTTCTAGAAGGCTTCCCAGAGGAAGGGGAAGGAGATGCTAAGTTTCACTTCAGGTTAGTGATATTTAAAATATGATTTTTCCCCCCATGGACCCTCTGAATTCCATTCATAGATTTTACTTTGGAGACAGGAGGTGGAAGGCAGGATGAATCTGAGGTCACCCTAGAGACCCATCATTGTTGCTCATGGTCTCCAGTGCAGCTCTCCACCATTAGCTGCGCTCAGATTATTTCTGGGTTCTTTCCTCTTAGGACCCTGAGGCAAACTCTGGCTTGCTTCTTTGTTTTCTTTTAGCTTTGAGTTCCACTTAGAATTGCTTCCTTACAGTGTGTCTCACTTCATATTCTCAAGCAGAGCATGAGGAAGAAAGGCTGTTTGACCTAAATCACTAAAAAAAAAAAAAAAATCAAGCCCTGTCATTGGCTGCTGACCAGCCGATAGTTAGGCTGCTCTTGAAGCTGATGCTCACTCTTGATCCAGTCAACTATGATATAAGGTGCAGCAGGGACAAGGTACAAAAACTGGCCATCAAAGTCACCCTCCTACTCATATACCTTTTATGGACTGTGGTGGGTTGGATAGTTTATCCAAGGATGTGCCATGACAGGCATGATCACTAATCTAGAAAGTTATTTTAATACCGAGAGAAACAATATAATGGATAACAAGTTGAGTAAGTTAGAAGCCTGCCACTTTCGTTTTACCAGAGCAGGTGTCCGTATCTCTTGCATTGGGATTGCTTTAGCTGTGGTTTCACCATGCTTGTAATGTCATGGCCCAGAACATCATTTTTTCTTCATTGTAAGGGGAGCTCAGAGTGTTATTTCAGTATTTATAAATTGTCCCTCCACCCTCCCCAACAACAACTCTTTGTTAACATACCTCTTATTGGTACACATGGCTCATTCATGTCTTCTGCAGCAGTCCATCAGGGCTAGCCCTTCTCTAGGGCAAGAGTTAATCTAACCTGAAATGACCCAGCTCAAAGTAGTCTGTGGACAGAATTCAGAAAGTTTGAGAAGAAATGACATCTTCAGTTTCACTAAGCTTAACCTAAAATTTGGCATTTCCTTCAATTCTAAATAAAGCCACCAACCACAGGAGTGTACCTGTGACTTGATTGCTAATAGAACTCATTGGCATTTCTGTATCATGTTACAACTACTAGAGAGATCTCAAAATAGGCTCATTACTTTAAAGTCATGGTGGTATTAGACTCACCTAGATCTTGTTGTTTCATGTGTTAGAGAAACAAGAATACATAATACTCTGTTACCAATTTTCTGTTGAGTATTTGGATAACTGCATTTTGATATGATTGATTTACTTTATGAGCCTATGTATTTTCTTTTATCATTAAGCATTCTGAAAAGGGCTTCCCCAGCCTGCTGAAGAGGGCGTGGCACAGCAAGAATTAGGAACCCCTGCTCAAGGAAGTGATCCTGTGATGCGTGTACTCACTGTGGAGGCTGCTGCTCACCTTGGGGTCTCAAATTCATGGGACCTGCATTGGTGTGTGTTAGTCTGAAGGAGGGAAAGCCTGAAGCTGAAATCCTGCAGTGGTCCTGGGGAGAGTGAGTCAGGTGGTTTGTAGTGTAAGGACAAAGCTATCAAGGGGTGGAACAATGACTTCAAGAGGACAGTGGCAGGCAGCCTTTAATTAAAGCCCCCCCCACCCCGATGCACTCACCCCATGGTATGTGTATGAACATGCACCATGGAGTGCTTGTCTCCCTGTCTGGCATTAATTGGCCCCATATGCTTTGTATTGTGGGATGAACTGAGACTTCAGTTGTTGCCTGTCTTTTGTGGTTGAAAAGGAAGTAAATTGGGCACGTTTTTGTTCAGGAGCCTGAGCCTGAGTCTTTGGACCTTCGTTGATTTGTAGGCCAAGTCATGTCATTAGAGCTCATTTAGGCTGGGTTATCCTGGGCTTCTCAGGTGGTGCTAGTGGTAGAGAATCCACCTGCCAATGCAGGAGACACAGGAGACCTGGGTTCAATCCCTGGGTTGGGAAGATCCCCTGGCAAAGGAAATGGCAACCCACTCCAGTATTTTGCCTGTAAAATCCCACGGATAGAGGAGCCTGATAGGCTGCATCCATGGTGTCGCAAGAGTCAGACACGACTTAGCAACTAAACCATGCAGGACTTAGCCATTGCAGAGCCACATAAAGGAAGCTATGGGGTAGATGATGTGAAGGGATAAATTCAGGGCAGAAGGGGCCACAGAAGATGTGGGCTGGAGGCAACTGAGAACTCTGCATGGGCACCATCTTGTTGGTGTCCCCGGCCATTGCCAATCCCAGATGAACTCTGAACCGCCCCTAGTATCTATACTCAGAGATACTGACTCCTCCTCTAGTCTAGTCATAGGCATTCCCTCCTCTTATTCTGCTAGTGAGGAGTCTATAAGCTCAGTTCAGCAGCTGAATATTGACTAGACAACCACTGGGGAAAAGGAACACAGGTTTGGTGTTTGGAGCCTGAGGTTCTAATTGTTCCTGTTCTAGTGACTGCAGCGTGATCTTGGGAGTGCTGTGTTGCCTCTGTCCACTTCAGCTTCCTTATCTAAATGAGTTCGATCAAGGCCCTGCTTAGAATTCTCAATGAGCACTGAAGGTTATGAAAGCACATAGAGAAGAACAGAACTTGGTGAGAGCAGAAGGGAATCTCATAAGGCACCTATGGGCTTCATCACAAGAGCCTCTCAGTGATTTAATGTTGTCTTTCCACTGAATGTTCATTGAAGAGTCTAAAGACCTGAGGTTTGTTTTCTGCCTGGAATACTTCTAGTGGTCAGCTGCCAGATTACAATGAAAAGCCTTTATTTTATGCTCTATTACAGCAAGGTCCCAGTTGGTTTCTCCCCTTACCAGGTTGAGCACTAAGCTTGAGGATGAGGCTCTGGTGAGTGGGTGGATTTTCTTCTATTCAGAGGGTCCCAGAAGAGAGAGGACTGTAGTTAACAGTGAAGAGCAGAGCAGAATCCCCCATTTGATTTCCTTACCTACTACCCTTGTTGGGGGCTGTCTTCCCCAGAAACTGGGAGCTGGAATCTCAGGTCTTGGCAAGGAACAAATGTAGTTTTTCATCCAATAAAGGCTGGGAATCTTGGAGCTGGAAAAGGAGTTTCCCAGGACTCCTTAGCCAGATCACTAGCTACCAGTGGCTTCATCCCAATACCCAAGAGCAGTCCTCCTTGTCTTCATCTTCTTCCTCCTCTTCATTCTCATCATCTTTATCGTTGCATCACCATCACTATCATCACATATTCTATAGTTAATGCTGGTGTGGGGCACTGTGCCGAGTGGTTTACATACATAGTGTCATTTAGCTCCCACAACCACACTCCATGGCACTCAGGCACCTGAAGCTTAGAGAAGGCACATGACTTGTGCAGGGACACAGCTGGTCAAGTGGTAGAACTGGAAATTGAGCAGGTCTCCTTGAACACAAAGCCTCTACCCTCAACCAGCATGCCCTATGTAGTCTCTTTGGTGCTTGAATAAGTTGTGATGAACACACAAGCAAATGGATAAAAGAGTAAATACCACAGCATGCAGAAAGGACTGGAGATTGTGGTAGTAGTGGATTTACTGCTGCTGCTGCTAAGTTGCTTCAGTCATGTCCGACTCTGTGCGACCCCATAGATGGCAGCCCATCAGGCTCCCCCGTCCCTGGGATTCTCCAGGCAAGAACACTGGACTGGGTTGCCATTTCCTTCTCTAATGCATAAAAGTGAAAAGTGAAAGTCAAGTCACTCAGTCATGTCCGACTCTTAGTGACCCCATGGGCTGCAGCCTACCAGGCTCCTCTGTCCATGGGATTTCCAGGCAAGAATACTAGAGTGGGGTGCCATTGCCTTCTCTGAGTGGATTTACTGAGGTGTCGTTTATTCTTTTATTGTCTCTTCACTTCCCATCCCCAATAGTATAAACAGTGTTGCTCTGTTCCTATAAATCTCACCTTGGAGTTTGACTGCTTTTGCTTCTTGTGGCAGTTGAACTCCTCCCTAAGTGCCACCATGTGGCTTCTAAAGGGCTCTTGAGCCATAGACTGCAAGGTGGCGCTCAGTCTGTGCCAGGGCCGACAGAACTGAGTTTCTCACAGAATTTCCTGGCAGTACTTGCAGGCAAGTAGCAGCCCCCCCCCCCCAGCCCCATCCGAGAGGAAGGAATTTAGAATTTGCTGAGAAAATGTGAGATCCATTTAGTGACCTATCCTGTCAGCTGGCCAGACACCAGGACGGACATCATGTCTTTTTGAGGTGGGCAGGCCAGGAGTGCTTCATATAAAATGTGAGCTCTCAGCCCCGAGAGGCCTTATGCTCAATTATAAAATGAAGTCCACTTGTTAACCCAGAAGATTTTGGCCTTTTGGTTTTTAGAAACATGCTGAAGGCCAGGCCTCTGAGCTAACCTCTGTTTAACTAAACAGAGATGGCAAATAATTGTCTGCAGACCTGGGATCTCAGGGCAAGGTAGAGGGAAGAGGGCCAAGCAGTTCTCTCTTATCCCAGTCATCTCAGTTCCATGTTGGGGACCAAAATGCTGAACACAAGAAGAAAAAGCTCCAGAGGAGAGAACCGGATGCGGCAGCCGGTGGTGGCAGCAGCCTGCCATGGCAAGTGGTAATGCCATTTTAATTAGGCAAACGCCTGAATGGGAGTCACGTGAAGGCCTTCTGCCGGGAGCCTTGGGTCGCTGGGAGAGAGGACGCACGCCCTTTGTGTGCTGTGCCAAAGCCCACCAGCTGCCACCTTGCAGGAGGCTTACATCGGAGTCACTGGTTTCCAAAAGGGTGTCAAGTACACTGTGTGTGGCTGAATGAGAGGGGCCCGACTTGCCTGAATCCTGCCAACTCAGGCCTGGACTCGAGCCATCGCAGCCATGGCCCTGATTTCTAGACGGGTAAGGTGTTTCCAAAAGCTGTTGCAAGAACACATTGAACAGGAAAAGTAAGGGGAGAGGAAGGAAACGATAAGACTTAGGCTGGACTTTTGAAGCTCAGAAGACTTGTTTTCTTTGTCTCCAGACTTCTGAGTTTTGCACTTTATAGGCTGATAGCATCTTGTGCTCCTGAGAATGTCAGCTTTTGTTGATGATGATAATGATGATGAAGATAGCAATGGTGGTAATAGTCATGATAATAAAAATAAGCGAGCACTTAAGAAGCACTTTCTATGGACCAGGCACTGTCCTCAGTGCATCTCCAGCTGCACTCTAGTCCTTTCGCAGAATGTCTGCTGTTATTCCCATTTTAGGGATGAGGAAAGAGAAGCGCAGAGAGGTTAAGTAACTTACACTAAGACTCAGGTCCAGCAAGCCAGGGTTCAAAGCCCAGGACCATGGCATGCCAGCCAGAGGTAGGGCTCAGAAAAGGCTCCAATGAACTCTGGACTCAAATGTGGAGAATGTCAGCTTGAGGAAAGCAGGAACCGCATATGTCATGCTCACTCTGGGATCCAGGACAGAATGTTCTAGGCACAGTCCTTGTGCTCTTTCAGTACTTGTTGACACATTGATTTTTGACAAGGCAGAAAAATACCAGGACCTGCGATTTTGTAACATACAATTTTATGGATGGATTATTCCATTCATTCTCTCATTCACTCTGGAAACATTGCATTGAGCTGTGTACCAGGCATTGTACTAGGTATTAGAAGTAGAAAAATGAATACAATGAGGTCTTCGCCCAGGAAGAACGCGTGTCTGGAGGTAGATGCACCTGGACGTAATGTGCGCAAATATGTCTTTGGCCCAACCTCTTCTCTGCATTTCCCACATTTGCTGTCTGGGTCTTTCCTCTTCTCTGCATTTCCCACATTTGCTGTCTGGGTCTTTCCTTAGGCTAAGACTTACCACGTTTTACACGGTGGTACATCATTTTGTTTTGTGCTCATACATATCTTATGTCCAGTAATAGATTAATGACTGCTCAAGGCCAGCTGCACATGCTACTAACCATTGTCATCTCTAGAGCAGTGCCGCTCAAAGTTTGGTCCATGCCCCGGTGGTGTTAGCATCACCTGGGAGCTGGTTAGAAATGCCGACTCCTACTGACTTAGGAGCTCTGGGGTTAGGGCCCAGGAATTTGTGTTTGCCTATTTCTCCCAGTGATCCCGATGCAGGTTCAAGTTTAGATGCACTGCTAGGGTAGGGAGCCCAGGTCCCGCCATGTGTGGGTGCTCCATAAATAATCTTTGAATGATTGCATGCATATTGACACTGAGTGGAGGAACCGGGTTGGCCTTACTAGGTCTGGGCAGGACTCCAGGTATCTGTTTTGCCAAGTCTGAGGAGACTGTGGGGAGATGGAGTCATATTTCTCTCCCTCTCAAAAAAATTTGGATAGATGTACTTTAATGACTGGGAAGATTAACTCCACCAGCATCAATGAGCATGTGACCTGATGGGAACCGAGTGGCCGGCCAGTTTATAATGAAGGCCAGGAGATAAAACAGGGCGGAGTGAGAACTCCACACAGATGGTTCAGGGCATGATGCTAAAAGCCACAAGTGGAGAAGAATTGTATGGTTGGGGCTCTTGTCTATTCCAGGACCGTATTACAAATGAAACCCTCCCTGTTCTTGCCTATGTGGCAGAGCCTGGGTGTAAATCTCTTTCAAACTGGGATTTCTCTCCCATCCCTTTTGCCTTTTCTCTTTCTTGAACTTGCATCCCTCCCCAGCTCCTTCCTTCTTTCCGCCCAAAGGGTATTGTTGTCCAGGCTTTGATCAGGATTCAACTACCCTGTGGCCTGACATTTGTCAAGGGCAGGGATGTGTGGGCTTCTGTGAGTAATCAGCAGCTGTTTTGGAGTCATGGTTTTAAGGAATCTCCCTCCCTTCATAGTGTGATGGTTCCCTCCTCCCAGCACCTCCCCCCACCACACCCGCAAAACCTTGCCTAAGAGCAGTTGGCTCAGTATAATAAAACACAGCTTGGCATCAGGAGCTACATAAACAAGAGACATTTAATAAACTGTGTAGCATTTTGGCAGTGGGAGGGACAGTAGCAGCCAAAGAGACACATATGGCGGACTTAACGGCATCCTGGATTCATGGGAAGAGGATCCCTGGGTTTAGCTCTCCAAGATGAGGAGGTGGGGTGAACAAGGGGTTAGAAAGACCAGGCTGGTTCAGCATCCTTGTGAGCACTGCTCTCCCTGGGTTTTCTCAAGAATAAGGCTTATTTATGTGATTTGATAAACATTTAGGTGGTGCTTGTTCTGGGCCAGGCACTGTTCTCTAAACCTATGCGTATTTTTAAACACCTTTCTTGAGGTGTAATTTATATATCAAACCATTCACCTGTTTTGAGGATACCATTCAATGATTTTTATAGTAAGTTGATAGAGTCGTGCTGCCACCATCACAGTCTGACTGTGGAACATTTCTCTCAGCCCTCCTGCCCTGCCACAGTCAATCCCCAATCTCACCACAGCCCCAGGCAGCTACTAACCTACTTTCTCTCCCTATGAATTGGCCTTTTCCAGAAAGCTCATATAAATGAGATCCTGTAATATGTGATCTTTGGTGATTGGCTTCTTTCACTGAGTGTAAGTGCATCTGAAGTTGATTCCTTTTTATTGCCAAGTAGTATTCGGTGGTATAGTTACAGTGCTTTTTATTCATTATCTCAGTTCCTCCTCATGACAGTCTCACCATTCACAGATGTGGAAACTGAGGTGCAGTCAGTACTCTGGAGCACAATGATTCTTTTCTTTGAGCGACCACTGAATTTCTAAAACCTCAATACTTAGTTTTATGTGATCAGTTAAGGTTTCCTTGAATGCCTAATTTGTGCCTGGAACTTCACTAGGTGCTCTGAGGGATGGAAACAGATTTCTGTTAATACTTTCCAAGAATTTAGCACTCTTCTGGTAGATAACATGCAGATGCACATAGTAATGTAGCTCCCCGAGGGTCACATAGGATCACATATGACCTAAAGCCTAAATGGTACTCCAGGTAGAGGAGATCAACAAGATGAGGCTGATGTCAGTGTGAAGAGCTGAGAAAAACGTTTCAGAGGCCATGGCCAGGAGCCAGTTCTAGCCCCTTGGCCTAATCAGTCCCCAGTTTCATGAGTGGAAGCTTATAATTGTTGAGAACCCGCCCTGTGTTTTAATGTCCCTTCCACCCACAAAGTTTTCTGCTTGTTATGTTCCAACTTTTAGATCCCATCTGTGTCTATAATTATACCAAGAAGCTTTTCCTCTTAAGCTGTTTTTAATAGAAATGTCTTGAGGGGGTTTTGCTCTCTTTAGAAAAACTGGTTAGCCAAGGCACAGGACTTAATATATGTGTGTGTGTGTGTGTTTATTGTAAAATGCCTTACAGCATCTAGTTCTCAGGTTGGCCACTAAACCCTGGCAGACAAGAATTCAGAAGTAAGAATAATACATGGAAGTGCATTGAAATCTCTAGAAGGCCTGGTTTAGGTAGCTTGTGCTATGTAACAAACCACCTCAAAACTTCATGGCTTAAAACAGCACCATTTATTTGGCTCATAATATTGTGGATTTTAAGGGCAGTTCGTCTCTCTGGACTGGCTCAGCTTACCTCCTTTGGCCTCATGTGTGTATCTGTGGCCAACAGGCAGGTCGGCGGTTCATGGCAGGCTGTTAGTCAGGGCATGGCTCTTGGCTCGGGTGCCTTACTTCTCTTCCATGTGGCCTCTTATCTCCAGCAGGCTAGCTTGGGCTTGTTTACAAGGTGGACACAGGGCTCTCAAGAGCAGCAACAGAGGGCAAGTCCCAGTTCACAGGCACTTTTCCAAGCCACTGCTGCGTAGTGTTTGCTAACAGTCCATTGGTCAAAGCAAGTCACGTGACCAGCTGCAATTCAAGGAGTGGGAAAATCAGTTCCACCGCTTGAAGGGAGATCTGCAGCGTCAGATTTCAAGGGTGTGAATGCAGGGAGAGGGTGAATCTGTAGCCATTTTAATAATCATTCTCCAAGTCAGAGCATAAAATAGCAATAAGATTAGCCAACATCTACTAAATGTGTACAAGCTGCAGGCACTGTTAGAAGTACTTTATATAGGTATCTTAAGGCATTTCAATCACACAGTGGCCCTGAGAGCTAAGTATTACTATTTCTCCCATTTTTCAGAGGAATAACTTCTCTGAGAAGTTAAGTAACTTGCCCAAAGCCACACAATTAAATTAGTAAGAGGTGGCCCCAGATTTTCATGCAGGCAGCCTTGCTCCAGAGCCTGTGGACTCTTACTCACTGTGCCACCTTGCTCATTAACCGGTTAGTGAAATTGAGTTGATGTGCTACCAAACTATAGGCCTAAGACTAATATTTACTAACATGTGTTGAAGACTTAGGATATGCCTGGCTCCGTTCCAAACACTTTTAACATATTGTGGCATTTCATTCCTACAGCTGTCTGCTCCATCAAGGACTGCTTCCATCCCCATTTTCTAGATGAGGAAACCAAAGCTCCAAGAAGTAAGTTATATGTCTAAGGCTGTACAACTTGTATACAGGCAAGCTAATACTCAACTCTCCAAGGAGTTTACACTCTTATCTAATTTACGGCATCATTTCACTTACCCGGACTTTATTTCATAGTCTCAGTTTGCAGTGGTGGTGGGGGTGAGGGGTGGGATCTTGAAATTCTCTGAAACATAGCTGATAATAACAAGGAATAAAGGCATCTAGAGATGCAGCAAGAGTTGTCCTCACAAAACCCATGCATTTGCCAGGGGAGTTTACTAGTTTGTTGTCCACTGTACCTAGTGGGGCCAACTAGGCTCTCAGGGATCAAGGTGGTGGCCCAGTGACCATTTAAGACCTGTGCAAAAGCAGCTTTTTGCCTCCAGAGGTGGTTGCTTCCTCACTGAGAGGGTTTGCACCTGGCCTTCAGGGCAATTCTTCGAGGTAGATAGAGTCTAATGCTCTGGTTTGCAGTATTTGGACATTGGTATAATGTTGCAAAGTGCTTCAATTCCTGGGATAAAAGATACAGAAGATGGGCTGGATCATGAGAACATTCACTGCAGCTGGTTAAGTCATGGACATACGCATGCATCTTCAGTGGAGCCAGGAGAGAAAGGAGACCCACGTTACAAGGTTTGAGCGATTACAAATGTGGATTGTAGGTAACTGGGTTGCAGAGTTTGACTGGGACTCAGGAGTTTTAGGATGGATTTGGTGAGAGTACAATGATACTACAGGGCGATGAAATGATGCAATTGGCTGTTCAGCTCATTAAAGTCTTCATAAATGCCCTGGAGCCAAAAATATGGAAAGAATTAGAGTAGCACTTTGGAGGAGGCCTCCACTGAAATTTCTTCTCTGTGTGTCATATATGGTCAAGACAGCAGCAAACAGCATGGAAGGAAAGGGCTCTTTGTGCCCTTGTTGGTATGGGGCTCAGATGGGGCTGAGGTTGTTCATTGTTAATCTTTGTACTGGTATTTGTGGAGGGGAATAAAAATGAAATTCCCTTTGGCTAATTTCTCAGATTGCTGGAGCCATTCATTGCTGGGGGCTCAAGAACTGGGTTGCCTGCATCTTAGAAGAATCTGCTCTACCAGTGGGGAGAAAGCATACTCCATACACAGTGGAGGCTGGCATCTCGGGAGCATTTTCTTTCTCTGGAAACACACCATTTGTATGTGTTCTTATTTTTCACCTCTACATACTTGTGTGTGCAGAAATTTCCATTGGTCTGTTTGCCTTGTCTATTTTGAAAGGATCAAGTTCTTCAGTGTACGGTGCTAGTTTATCATGAGTAGCATCCAGCATGCCTAAGCTGCTTTATATACATTTCCTGGTGGAGTTGAAGTCTGGCTAGGTACTTATCCAGCAGTGCCCTTTTGGCCCCCAGGAGAAGTGGTCTTTTGCCCATCTCTTCTCTCATGTTTGGCCTGCCCTCAGTATAGAATGGGATTTGTATGTCTAGCATATGGGAATTAGCTGTGACACTGGGTGTTCACACGTGGGCTGTAAAATGACATGTATATGCATGCATGTGCCTTCCTCCAAAGACATACAGCACACATACGCTTATCATGGGGGTAATCAAAGTTTTGCCCTCCTGTCCTGACGGGCATCGTATTTACCTCACTGACCACGAGAAAGCTGCAGTGGGTTGGACAGGCAGGTGAGGCTGGGGAGGGGGAGTTTGAGATGCCATATGGAAGTAGTTGGAAAACAGATGGGGGAAGTCTGGAAAAATCCAATTTGTTGTCCTCAGGTATTTTAAGGAATGTCTTGACATTAGGGTGTTAGAAAGGATTTCAGAGCCCAAGTTAGAATTAGATGATACAAAGCTTCCCCGGTAGGATTGGTATATAACTAGCCACTGAATAATAATGTTTCATTCAGGGCTGAGGGATCAGTGGAAAGACTAGGTCTATGTATTGGGCAGAGTTTGAGTGAAAGGAGTTGGCTAGAGTTGGGGTAACCAGGCACCTCTTAGTGGAAAGAAAAAAGTCTGAAAATAATCTTACTGTAATCTTGTCAACAATAAAATGGAAAGGGGGAACAGAAAGTTGCTCTGCATCACTGGGAAAGGAGCCTGTGCCAGTAGATCTGTTGTTACCCCGCATCAGACCCTTAATACTTCATTCTTAATTATCATCTCTGAAAGGGGTTTTGATGTAGTCCCAAAGCATAGACCTCACTGCCCTGGACCATGCTCCATCCGACTTGGATCTATTGACTGTACCTCTAGAGGTGATGGAAGCTCATTTGATGTGTTTGATCCCATGATGGGAGCAACAGCATGCCCTCTTCAGAGGATTCTTTCATGGGCTTCTATTGAAGAAGTCATGTTTGCAGTTACATATAAGTCCAAGATGTTCCTATGAACCAACCGTTAAGGGATTGTGGCCAGTGGCTCCACGTGGAGTGAAGACTTTCTTTCTATTGGCTCCTGTACACAGCATCTAGTCTTAGGGCAGGAGAGCTTAGAGGACCTGGGAGGGCTTCAGACCCCTGCATCTTACCCATGGAGACACGATGGAAACAGTCCTGGGTCTCCGCCTCCACTCCTGATCCACTGCTCTTTCTATTCTGCTGTTTCCCAGTTTCTCTTGTTCCCTATATTACCCTAATGCTCCTAAGGAACAAAGATTATCCCATATAAGTTGCCTTTTTTCCTTTCAGTTTCAAAAGAAGACACAGAAATGTTACTTTCACTTACTACAGGGAGTGGCTCTAGTTTCCCCAAACTCTTACTCTTTCCTTTCAGTGTCAAACATGGCGTCTCATCTCTTGGTTTCATTTGAAGCTAAACAAATGAACTTAATAACATTGCATTTTAATAAGAGTTGGACCTATAGGTTCCTGCTACTTCAGGACTTTTTCTTGAGGGTGGGGGATCATGGTGTGGTGACATCAACTTTCAATAGTGATTAACATTGGAGTTTTGGTTTACCATTCTTCCAAATGATACTTTTGCCAGTTGTAACTGAACATGTTTTTGGAACCTCAATTTTCTTGCCTAAAGTTATTCCCCTAGATGTACTTTAAAAAATTTTTAATTACCATTTTACTGATTAATTACTTAATTGGCTCTTAACCCAATAATTGAATGGTTTTAACAGAAAAAGCAAAAAAGAAAACAAAACCAAACAAAGTCCACACAAGGACTTTTTTCTTAACTAGAAATATTTCTGGATTGATTGGACAGTCACGGGGCAGGGTGGGGGGAGGGGCACATTGTTCCCTCCTGCCCACAGGAAAATCATTATTCTGACTTCTAACACCATGGATTCATTTTGCTTATTTTTGTACTTCACATAAATGAAATCATACAGTATGTGCCTTTTTGTAGCTGGCCTCTTCTGCTCCACATATGTTTATGAGATTCAAGCCTGTCGTGGATATAGCAGGGCTCATTCATCCATATCGCTATATGGCATTCCATCATGGAAATAGGCCGCAATGCATTTATTTATCCAGCCTGTTGTCCATGGGCATTTGGGTCTTTTCTGGTTTAAGACTATGCCAAATAGTGATTCTGTGAACCTTCTTGTCCATAACTTTTGGAGAATATGTGTTTATATTTCTTTTGGATAGATACATATCCCAAAGAAGAAATTCTGGATCATTCAGGAGGGATTATTTAGCCAGAAATCTTGTTTTGTTCCTCTCTTCCCCCCTGCCATCTTCTGTAGGTGATGGTAGTTTTGGGAGTTTAGGCCTGGATGGGGCCTCTCAGAACATAGACCTGGCTGGTATTTTTCTGATTCTGCCTTCAACTGGAGCAGCACCCCTTTTATCTGGCTCAGAGACAGTGCTAGAATTCCACACAATATTTTGTTTTAAGAACAAGTTCTATAGTTTAAAAAAAATGAGTTTGGAAACAGATGCTTTTTGTTAAGAGAGGGGAAAACAGGCCTCCATGACAGCCTTGGGAGGGCCAGTGCGCCTGGACGGTGCTGGCTCTTTATGGCTGTTTGTTCACTCAGCCCTCCCATCCATCCTAGGAAGCCGCCATGTCCTTCTTCCTCTTTTATAGCTGAGGAAACTAAGGGACAAAGCAGTTAGGTAACATTCCAAAGCACAGACATCTAAAGGAGAGCTGAACCCAAGCAGTCTGACTCCAGGACTCCTCTCCTTAATGATCCAAACCAGAACATTCTGCTCCCATGCAGTCCATTTCACAATCTCTCACAGACTGTCAAGAGCCGGTGCGATATGTTATGGTCACAGTGTTTGACCCTTCTGGTCGAAATTTTCATTTCCCTGGTAAAGCTATTGCCCAAGGAGCCACAGTATCATAGAGACAGGCCCAGATAAGGCCCCTTAGTCTCTTTTCTTCCCCTTTCTAAGCCCACTTCAGAGCAGGATCTAATCCTTTGTCTTAGCCCTTCTGCGTGCTCATTCCTCTGTGATTATTGCTCAAAACCTGGGAGATAAGCATGATTAATATTACTAGCCGTTATTTTATCCTTCTTCCCGCTCAGATACCGCACCCCCCTCGCTGCGCTCTAGCCACACTGGCCTCCTCAGTATGCCTCAGAACCTTTGCACTCACTGTCCCTCCAGCTGGAATTCTCTTTCCCACATATTCTCATGGCTTAATTTCTCGTTTCCTCCAGGACTCTGCTCAAAGTCACCAAATTAACAGAGACCTTCTCTGACCTCCCTGTATCAAATTAACTCTTCATTGCTTTCCACTTCCTAACCTGCATCACTTTCCTTCCAAGTATTTCTGCTACCTGGCATGTGATAAATTGATTTGCTTTGTTTGTTTTATATCAGTTTTCAGACAAGGTAGGCTTTTGATCCTTGTGCATCCTGGGCACACCAATAAATACTGAATGAATGAACAAAACTGTCTTGAGAATTCAGAAAATTGATACCCAAAGAAGGTAGCTGGAACTGACATTGAATGGGGGAAATTCTTAGGCGCCATATCCTTTTACATTTCCAATATTATTTTTGCATTCTTTCTTTTTTCTTGATTGTTCTCGTCAGAGGTTTATCTTTTCATTAGGCTTTTCAAAGAACCAGTTTTTGGTTTGGTCGAGACTTATTTGATGCCTTTCTTCTTGTCCAACTTTGTATTTATTTACTTTGGTTTGTATATGTCTGTTTTATCTCCGCACTTTAAAGATTGTTTGAGTGCTGAGACTGTAGCCAACCACAACTGTGATGAGGCTTGCTGACTCGGTTAGACCTTGAACCTCCATGTTTAGGAGTCCGTGGTTTAAGCCTTTCCTTCTCCTGCCCTCCTGGTTTTACATGAGCCACTGGAGTGGAAAAGAGCAACACTTAGATTTTTAAAAAGGAACAGATTATCCAGTTATCATTTAAACTAAGCTATTTTTCAACAACATCTCAGTTCCTTTGGATTGGTTTCTAACCTGTGAGTATGATTGCTATTATAGTATCATTTGTTAATGCCCTTCCTACAAATGTCTTCTATTAATTGCAGTGTTGCTTATATGATTTTACTGTTGTAATTAAAGCTATGGGGAGATGAAGGTTACGCTAGAATGAAAAAGTTCAAACCACATTTCGAGGCTCTTTGCTCTGGCTCTCAGTGAAATCTAACTATGTTAGAATAATAAGACAGGAAATCTATCTTTATAATTAGGAACGAGTGGAGTCAGAAGGAAGTGGTAAGAAGGTGCAGCGCTAAGGGCTGCTTCTCCCAGTGAGCACAGAAGCCAGTAGCAAATAGACTTATGTGGACCAGGAGAATCCTGTGCATGGATCTTCACGAATGGAGGTGTGTGCTTGGGGAGCAGGGATGGGATTGATGGCGGCCTAATATCTATTTAACACCCTTAACCTCTGGGATAAAGTTGTAGTCCAGAGAACACTGAATGGTTTTACAGGAGAAATGTCATCTGAGGAACCCTGCCTTATAAAGCGGTGGAGAAGTGGTCATAAATTTGTTTGGAGATTTTCATGTCTCATTCTGGCTTTGGTTTGCAATTTGATAGGCTTGACTTTCTCCAGGAGTCCCCTGACACCATGTCCACTTGTGTTAAGATCAAGGTATTTAGTTGCTATGTGAAATGTGATCAGGGAAAGCACAGAGGATTCTGCATCTTGGAGAGATGGTCTCTGACTTGAAGGAAAATTGGGGGCAAAAAAGAACCAAAGAGAAAGTGAAAGGGGGAAAGAGAGACATGAAGAGCAAGAGTGGGAGCCACGGCACCAGACAGATACATTTGGGCTGTTGAGGATAATGAAAAAGTAGACCAGTACTGCCCTCCTAAAGATGAACATTTCACCCAATTCAGCTTTTCAGGCTCCCACCGTTGAGTTGCACAGTGAGAGATGAGTTGATTCCTAATGTTCCTTCCAGCTGGGTTTGATTTGATTCCAGATACAAGTAACACCTTGTCTGTGAGGCAGGACAGCTTTCAACATATGTTGAGAGATCAGAAGTCAGTGGTTGTCACCTAGTGCCATCCAACTGTGAACATAGGAAGTGTTCCCTGCAGGTCCTGTGTACAAAGGCATTTGGGTCAAGTGTCTAGACAGTCAGACCCAGGATAGGGGACTTTGTTGAGTCCTGTGGTAGTCAGTCTGGATTCTCTGGACTCCAGGTACGATGACCCAGTGGGATGGTGTAGCCACTATATGCAGAGCTGTTTTCACTGATCAGTCCCTCAGTGTGTAACACTGAGGCAGTGTTCTCTTTTAGCAAATGGCATTCAAGTTCCTGATAGCAGCTGTAGCAGGAGGAACAGGTTATGTTCTGCTTTTGCAAAGGTGTCAGAGAACAATGTGTATTATGTATAAGTTCGAGTAAGGAAGATTCAAATTTTCTAATGATATGCAGAGAGTGAAAACTTTGAGCAAAAACACACATGACTTATTTACCACACAATATCAAGAATATCAAGCCAGGCCAGGAAGCATGAGTGTGCCAGTAAAATCTTGACAAATACCAGAAGGAAAATGAGAACCCAACTTAGTAAGTGGTGGGAAAGAATCTGTGGTGACAGATAGAATTCTTTTTATAGAGCCCATGTAGTAATAAGTGTAGTGTTCTTGAACAGTAGCCCATTTATACTGGAAGATTTCTCTTTGACATATACAAGCAGGCCAGTTCACTGAGAAGGATGACTCTTCCCATTGGAAGAGTAACTTGATTGTTTTTTTTCTCAGCTTAATAACCAGTTTACTGCTGACCAGAATATTCAATTGTCAATAACTCTAAGGCTGTACTGTCTTAAATGACAACCACTAACCACTAGTGGCTATTGAGTACTTGAAATGTGGCCAGTGTGATTAAAGAGCCAAATTTTAAATGTTATTTTAATTAATGTAAATTAAAAGACTGACACTTGATTCAGTTTTTGGAAAAGTTTTAGTATCTTTGGAGCAATTTTGGTACTGTGAATCTACTTTTCCAGCTGTCGATTTCATGAAATCAAAATACAGGTCAAGTATCCATATTTCTGATGAAAATTTATCACCCAAATTGAGATGTCCTTTGGGTGTAAGAAAAACACATGGAATTTCAAAGACTTAATATGAAAAAGAGAATGCAAAATACCTCATTAGTATTTTTTTTACATTGATCACATTTTGAAATGATAGTATTTTAGACAGTGAGTTAAAATTCATTATAAAGCGTCATTTCACCTGATTCTTTTGCATTTTTCCTTTTTAAAATCTGGCCACTGGAAAAAGTAAAGTTACATATGTGGCTTGTCTTCTTGCATTACAGTTCAATTGTATAGTGCTTTAGGTGCCATGTTTGGTGGTTAAAGCTAGCTTTGCCACTGAAGATCGAAATGATTGGAATCTCAGGATGATGGTGGCCCCTCTAGCCTCACATGGAACTGAAAGTTTGCCTTGTTCTTTTCTTTGGTTCCCTGAACCCAACCACTAGGTGATTTATCTAATGCAAATCTCTGTATGCTAAGAAAGCTAGCTTTTAGTGGATTCTTATGTGTTCTGTTAAAGCCTTAAACTCGGTGAAGGATCTCTTTGGTAGATGGTTTCAGGATGCTGGGCTTCTTCCTAGAAACTATCTGAATCTGGGTTCCCTGGCCAGACTCTGAGACAGGGGTTTGTGTCCAGGAAACTGACTGGGGATGCTGGCAGGATCAACACAGGCTGGAGGGAAGTAAGGGGACCAGCAGGGGAGGACTGGAATGGCCATGCCACACAGTGGAGACGTCCACTCTGGAGGCGAGTTGACCCTTTGGAGTCATCCCAAATTAAGGTGAGGAGATTGGGCGTCCGTGTCCACCAGTTGACCAGTCTTTGGACGCAGGTTGCCCCTAGGGAGGGGATGGAATAAACCTTGAGGGAGGCAGCTCCATTCCCATTTGGCAATTCCCAGAGCAGGAAACAGCAGCCGGCACTCCCAGCAGCTGGGGGAAGAAGCCCTCCATCTAGGACAGGGAGTCTGGGCAACCCGCCACAGCATCCACCATCTCGTCTCAGTCTTGCTCTAACCATCAGCCCCCAGCCAGACTTGGCAACACCAAACCTTTCGAGTGCCATCATCCTAGACCTGGAGAGTGAGGAGAAGGGTATGTGTCTTCTCAAATTCCTCTCCTTCCTGTCCTGGAATGAACCCTAATGTCTAGAACACAGAAAGATTGAGGGGTTGGGAGAAGGGAGAGAGGAATGGAGAGGGAGAAGAGAAGGGTGAATCCACAGCCTCCAGTATCCTCAGTCCCATGTTGGTCGAGGTCTGCATACCGATGTCTCATCCTCCTCTAACTGCCGAATCTGTCCCTGGGAGCTTGACTCTGATTTTTCTCTGTGTCTATCTGTCCATCCATCTGGTGATTCTGTTTCCTCTCTTCAGTTGTGTCCTCTAGGCTACATTTACATCATGATCCTGCTTCTTCCTAAGCATTTCCCCTGCGTGTTTATAAATGCCCAGTAGTCTGTGATCACTAGACAGGTACATTTCCCATAGGCCTCTTCTGCTTCTGCAGCTCATTATCTGTAATTTAACAGCTGCGCGTGTCATGTGTGTCTGTGCTCACTCAGGGATGCGCACACTTTTAACTCCCACACACCTCTAAAGGTGTGTTAGCATGAACTGGGTTAAAGCTGCCCCCAGCTACCTCATTTTCCCTCCTGCCCTCCTCATCCCTTTCCTATCTCCAGTCACCTCGCTCTTTGCCTCTCATTTCACGCTGCCTCTGAGAGAGAAATCTCATTATTTCTGATTTAGGGGCTCCTATGCCCTCCCCTGGTACGTGTCATGACCATTGCCAGCTTGTTACAGCATCACAAGAGAATTTGGAACTCTGATTTATCCACCAGAGGGAATGACTCGAGGGAGGATGGACTGTGTGGGATTGGCAGGGAAGGACCACAGTTTTCAGAGCTTTAGAATGCTTGGATTAGCTGGGTTAGGTTACGAGATGAATCTGATCAGTAGTCTAAAGGAAAAGCAAGGCAGCCTTTGTTTGTTTAATTTTCAAGATGGGCTGAAGACACATCACTGGGGCCCTGGACAGCTGTTGAGGAAAGCTATAATGAACTTCTTAATCCTCCTCTTTCTTTTCTCGGAAAGTGGTATGTAGTGAGGATGGTCATATGGTTCATAACAGCTTCATAAGTCTCCCTCTGCCCTGCTCATCAGGCAGGAATCAGACATCTTCTGTTGGGCTCAGTTCACGGGTCTGGCACATAGTGGGGACTCAGAAGATGTTCACTCAGTGTGCAGTCAGTCAGGTCGCTCAGCTGTCTTGATTTTGGTTCTCTCGGAAATAAACTTGAGACAGTGAGCCTAGTATAGGCTTCCCTGGTGACTCAGACGGTAAAGAATCAGCCTGCAATGAGGGAGACCTGGGTTCGATCCCTGGGTTGGGAAGACCCCCTGGAGGAGGGCATGGCAACCCACTCCAGCATTCTTGCCTGGAGAATCCCCAAGGACAGAGGAGTCTGGCCATGGGGTCGCAAAGAGTCGGACATGACTGAGTGACTAAGCACATAGGTAGTTTATTTGGGGGATTTGGAAACACTAGTACATCATGAGGATATGACACGGAAGGGGGGAGCCCGTGAAGGGGTACTGCCAAACTTAGTCCTGCAGGAGATTTATCTCTTGCATGGGGCAAGGGAGCTGGAGTATTTATGCTCTGGCTTCCTGAATCAGGGCTTCCCTAGTGGCTCAGCTGGTAAAGAATCTGTCTGCAATGCGGGAGACCTGGGTTTGATCCCTGGGTTGGGAAGATCCCCTGGAGAAGGGAATGGCTACCCACTCCAGTATTCTGGCCTGGAGAATTCCATGGAATGTGTAGTCTGTGGGGTTGCAAAGAGTCAGACAGGACTGAGCGACTTTCACTTCACTTCCTGAGTCATTGATTGGAGGCTGCTTCTGGGGGCGTTGGTTTCCCAGCATTTCCAGTCCACCTTGTGCATGGTCTGAGTGGCCTTTTACAGTACTGGTTCAGGAACATTGGCCCTTAGGCTCAGAGATGCACGCTGACTGTTGAAAATCTACTGGTGCTAATCTCAAAGGTCTGAGGGATATGTATGGAGCACTGACAGGATCTGCTCCAATAGCTAAGTTTTATTCATTCGTTCACTGAACGAGTATTTATTGAGCTGCTTCTGTGTTCCTGTCACTGTCCTAAGTGTTGAGTATACAACAGTAAACAAAGCACATACAGATCTCTGCCAATAGAGAACTTACAGTCTAAGCAGGAAGCTAGATTCTAAGGAGACCAACATAGACAGAATACGTAAATTGTATAGCTTGTCAAGTGGTGAGAATGCTGTGAAAATATAAATGTGGAGGATGTGGCTCGCTGAGGGTGCCATATTAAATCAAGCAGTTGGGGGACACCTCGTTGAGTAGTTGACACGTGAGTAAAAATCTGGTGGGAATGTATCATGTGGAGATCTGGGAGCAAACGGTTCCAAGCAGAGGAAGCAGTAATGCAAAGGTCTTGAGGCAGGAGTGTGTGCCTGGCATGTTCAAGGAAACGCAAGGAGGTGTTGCTCTTGTGTGCGAGGGGCAGAATGGATGAGGCATGAAGTGATGGGGTGGGGGCTACACTGCAGCTCACACAGAACCTTTGGGTGATTGTAGGCCCTTTGCCATTTACTTGGAATGAGACAGAGAGCCACTGAAGGGCTTTTTAACAAAGAAGGGACTTCTTCTGGCTTATGTTGCTGTGCTGAGGACATACCGAGACAGGGGAGGGGTCGATGGAAGCAAGGAGGCCCATCAGGAAGCACATCTTCTAGAACCTTCCATGTCACTCCATATTCACTCCATGAATAAAAGTTGAGAGTCAGAACAGACCTCTTGAGGCTACATGCGGCATAATACATTTTCTGCTGCATTCTGTTGGCTTAAACAAGTCAAGATAAGCCTAGATTCATGGGAAGGAGAAATAGTCTCACTTCTCGATGGGAGGAGCTGCAAAGTAATTTTGTATGGGGTGTGGAAACTGAAAAGGGTAATTACCATGACTATTTTGGCAAACAGTCCTCCATGGTGAACAATGTCATGTTGAACTGCCAGTATCCCTGTTCTTAAAATATCCTTGGGTCAGCTCACCTCATATGATGGAATAAAATGGAAGGTCCAGGAAGATGTCCCATGTTGAATGCAGATCGTGGTGGCCATGTCTGCCAGTGGGTATGCATATACCATACCAACTCAAGATTCAAGATGGGGTGTGGGCAAGTTGGAAAAGCACTTCCATGTAATGGTCTTCTTCCTTTTAGCACCATGAAGTGTTTCTTTCTCAGCTTCTTTCTTCCCTTCTCATTGCTGCCTCTTCCAGGTCTCTGTGTCCTTCTTTCTTGAGAATACAGATCCATCTTTTGTATCATAAAGAGAACTTTCCAGATCTTTAGTAACTTCACTCTTGACCATTTTGCACTGAATCTCCCAGTTCACTTCCAGTAACTTCCAAGGGATTTTCCCAACCCAAATCAGGACCCCCACCTTAACCCCCAAGATGAATTCTGTGCCAGTTGTTAATACTCCTTTTCTATCTGCTTTACTAATGGATGAGCCTCATTTGAGAGTGAAGCTATTTGGGGTTGTTCTCTGAGTAGTGCAGAGAGAAGTATTCTGAAGGTGATATTGACCAAAAGGTCTGATACTAGGTTCTTGTATTAGAATAACTGATGGGTATGTTTCCTCACGGGGCTTCCCTGGTAGCTCAGCTGGTAAACAATCTGCCTGTGGTGCAGGAGACCCTGGTTCAATTCCTAGGTTGGGAAGATCCCCTGGAGAACAGATAGGCTACCCACTCCAGTATTCTTGGGCTTCGCTGGTGGTTCAGACAGTAAAGAATCCGCCTGCAATGCGGGAGACCTGGGTTCAATCCTTGGTTTGGGAAAATGTTTCCTGAGGTCTGTACCTGTTTGTTTGTTTGTTTTTTAATTTTCCTCCCAACATCTAAAACCTGGTAGACTTTCAGTTAATATGACTGTGGAGTTGAGGTCAGTTTCTCCAGTAGTCTATCTGATACCTCAGACCTTCCCCTCTTCTTCTCAAGCTAGGGGGGAAGGATCTTGAAGCACCGCTGTAGATTAACCAGATTTTTGTAATCTAGACCAGCACTGTCCAATAGAACTTTATATGATGATGGAAATGTTCCATATCTGCACTAATTTGGTAGCCACCTGCAATTTATGGCTGGCTACTTAGCACTGAACATGTGGTTAGCACAACTGAGAAACTGAATTTTTAACTTGCCTTAATTTTATTTTAATTTCATTTTCAATTTTAGTTAATTTAAATTTGAACTTCAGTACCAGAGTAGACTTTGCAGTTCTAGATAGTACTTCTAAATTTTTCGACTGAAGTGTTCCTGGTGGTAGAGAAAAGAGAATTAATACCTTGATAGTATGGCAGGTACACATTTTCAAATACAAAACTACTTGGAAGTCTTGACTTTAGAACGCATGATGATTTTTGCATTCATGATATATGTGATTTTAAATATGTCTCCTCCACTGTGGGGCAGAGTGGATGGACCTCCTTAGCACACACTGCTGTGTACTCTTGTGGATTCATATGTGCCAGCTGAGATAGGTGAATGCATTGCGAGGAAGCTGCCTTAAAGTTTAAATACCACATTCTTCCTATTTTGAGCACAGCCTGAGAATGAAAACATCTCATGCACCGCCCATTCCATGTTAGGAATGACCTTCTGGCTGGTGTGAGCTAGAAGCCTCTCACTGCAATGCAAGTTGTCTATCTAATAAAAAAAAATCCCACCCCCCCCCCAGAAAGCTCTTCAAGTGCATTTGATGAATCTGGTGGTGTCCATAACTTTCTGTGACATTTACTTTAACAAGCCATGGGGATGGCTTGGTGGTCAGTGGGCACTGACATTTAAGGAAGAGAAGACAAACTTTGGCTGCCCCTGACATGACTTTTTTCTTCTCTTCCTGACTCATGGCCTTGCCTCCATGGAAACTTAGTTTCCTGAGAGACATCTTGTGTTCTCTAGGTTTTGGAAGTAATCTATTTTTTTTCTTTCAATATGCAGCCACTAATTAATTTCTCCGTTGTGTGTCTGGCACAATTACTTGTAGTGAGTTGACTGTGTTTTCCACGGTGTTTGAACTTTGTCTTGTTCTGAGGGATGTGCGTGTGTGTGTGTGTGTGTGTGTGTGTGTGTGTGTGTGCGCGCACATGCTTTTCCTTAACATGGAATTTGCTCCATCTTGTTTAGAAGAAAAACATATGGAAAAAAGAGGATTTAAGGAAACAGATTTTACAGTATTACACAGATGCATTGTAATGACACCTATAAGCAGGGCTGTTCAAGCATGTAACTTCTGCACCAATCTAGACAAAGAACCTTGTCAGCACTCCCAGGAGCTTCTCTTTTGTCCCCTGCCAGTCCATATATCCCACCCAGAGGTAACTATTCTGACATCTGTCACCAGAGATTAGTTTTGCTTGTTCTTGACCGTATATAAATGGAATCATACAAAATGTATTTTATAGCATTATGTCCATAAAATTCATCCATGTTGTTGTGTAGATCAGTACTTTATTTTTTAATTGCTTGGCAGTATTCTCTTCTCTGCTGTGCTTAGTCGCTCAGTTGTGTCTGACTCTTTGCGACCCTATGAACTGCAGCCCACCAGGCTCCACTGTCCATGGGGATTCTCCAGGCAAGAATACTGGAGTGGGTTGCCATGCCATCCTCCAGGGGGTCTTCCCAACCCAGGGATCGAACCCAGGTCTCCCTCATTGCAGGCAGATTCTTTACCATCCGAGCCACCAGGGAAGCCCAAGTATACTGGAGTGGGTAGCCTATCCCTTCTCCAGGGGAACTTTCCGACCCAGGAGTCAAACTGGAATCTCCTGCATTGCAGGCAGATTCTTTACCAGCTGAGCTACCCAGGAAGCCCTCTGCAGTATTCTACTAGATGAATATACCACAGTTGATTTATCCATTTCCCCATTGATGAATGATATTTGGGTTGGTTCTAGCTTTTGACCGTTAGGAGTGAAGCTACTGTGAAGATTCTTGTCTTCTGATAAGTTTCCGCCCTCCATTGTTTTGATGTACACCCAGAAGTGGAATTACTGGGTTGTCAGGTTCAAAGGAAGATTGGGTTGCTCTAACAGAGATTCCATCTAACAGTGGTTTAGACAAGAGAGAAGTTTACTTCTTCCTCATACAGTTGTCGGAGACCCAGGGTCTGTCCATTGGGGTGTTCTAGCATACCCAGGGAAATATCCTTGTTCTGGTGGTCCAAGATGGCTAACCACCATGCCTACATTCCAGACTGGAAGGGAAAGACAAAGGGAAAGTCCCTTCCTTGCAGAGACAGACCTTCTGAGAGTGGGGCATGCCACTTCACTGAGACTGTGCACACCAGAACTTGGTTCAATGCTGCCCCCACCAGAGTGCCAGAGGGCATCTTTATTTTGAAGAGCCTTGTGCTAGGAGATAGATACTGGAATATTATGAAAAGTCTGCCACAGCTTACTTCTTGGGGTTGGCATACACCCCATTGGGGGAATGAACATGCAGGTGTCAGTGTTCTGTTCTTTTACACCTGGGCTAGGAGAATTTCTGAGAATTTTTCTTCACTCTTGGGAGCACTTACACTAGCCATCCCCCCCCCCCCAAACTCTTTAATCATGGATGGAATTCACTCATCACTTGTATACAGATGTCTCCCTGATAATGTTTTGCTTTTGTTTTTAATATTCTGAAAAGAGAAATTGCTACTCATTATTTCAACGTTATTATTTTCCTACTAGGAGACTGTGTCTTGGCTCAGTCATTTATATGTTTGTTCGGTCTTAAAGTAGTTGCTTATTCTCTCTGAGCCTCTGTTTTACCATCCATGAAATGGAAATACAAATGCCTACCTTCATGAACCATTTTAAGTAATGGAGATAATATATTTTATACCCAGTATAACTGGAGTGCCACATGGTCCAGTCTTGGTGTACTGTCATGACAAAAAATATCTGGCAGCTAGAAGAGTAAGTGTAATTCTTGTTAAAGAAGATCCAGTTTATAACTCACAGCAATAGTTCTCAGTACTTGCCCCGGAACCTGCCTCCTTTCGTCTTTTAGACACACCTAAACATCTTAGAAGGTTCTTTCTCTCCATGTCCTCCGTTCCTCTCAGTTCTCCCAAACTCTCACAGTCTCCAGCATCCCACCTATGTGGATTCTTCTCTTTTGTCTATCTCCCTACCTCTATTCTTTTTCTTTCACTCAAGTAAGTCTGAGGGAAAGAGGCTGTGATTTTTCTTATACCCTTAATGTTTTCTCCTGTAACACAGGGCAAATATCTGCCGCTTAGTAGACAATCAGTGGTTGCTATTTTCATAATCATCCAGATGATGAAGACTGTTAGCCCTCTTTGCTTATCTAGGACCCTCTTGAGCATTTGAGTGGAGGTGAATGCCATTGAGGTTGACCCTGAAAGCAGGGGTATGTGGTGGGTGGGCTACTGTTAGTCATAACAACAGCTGTTATGCAGTTTGCCAAGTGTTTGCATATCATTCATTTATTCTTTTCATTTATGTGGATTTGTTTATGTATTGATAGCCTGGAAAAGTTTTGAAAGAGTTGACAGAAAAATATCTAGTATAAGATGTCTCTAGGCCAGAATACTGGAGTGGGTAGCCTTTCCCTTCTCTAGGGGATCGTCCCAACCCAGGGATCGAACCCAGGTCTCCCGCATTGCAGGTGGATTCTTTATCAGCTGAGCCACAAGGGAAGCCCAAGAATACTGGGGTGGGTAGCCTATCCTTTCTCCAGTGGATCTTCCCAACCCAGGAATCGAACCAGGGTCTCCTGCATTGTCGGTGGATTCTTTACCAACTGAGCTATCAGGGAAGCCAAGATGACATCAGTAAATAATAAATATGATCAAAGGGAAGTAAAATAACATCGAGGCTCAGAAATGCCTACCTCAAGCTGATGTTCATCTCAGAGGCTTTGGGGAAGCTGGAGGTGCGAGCCTTTTAGTTAGTTACTTTGAGGAATAAACTGTGGGGGAATACTTCCCACGTACAAAGTGCATGACCACTGCATAGTAGAATGAACTTTGTCCCTTTGGTGTACAGCTTTAATGACTGTAGTACATGCCCGGGTTCTTTTGCCTGATCCCTGCTTTTGCTGCCCTAGCAGTTGGCTTTGAACAGAAGAGGTACAATGCTATCAGCTCCCAAGATCTTGCTGCTCAGCTGGGTCTCAAATACCTTAATCACTTGTTATTCACCACGGACTCAGTGAGTTTTTGGTGTTCTGAGAACTATTAAAGGATGAGGTTTTTCATAACACATTTGGGTGCTGGGTCCTGGAGTCAGCTTGTGCTGGTTCATAGGAACCAACTGTGCACATGTCCTGCCAACTTAGTGTTTGGTGACTTCAAGTCAGTAGCTGCAAATCAGCCAAGGTGTGAGTATTTACAGTGCAGAAATCAGCAAACACTACAAGTTAGGGCTTTTTTATTCCCCTATGACAGCCCGTTGTTGAACATTCACTAGTGTGTCACTGGTACTCAGCACGTGATTGTGTCAAGTAAAGTTGATGCCACTGGGATGTCCCTGATGGTCCTGTGGTTAAGACTCTGTACTGCCAGTGCAAGGGGTGTGGGTTTGATGCCTGGTTGGGGAACCAAGTTCCCACATGCTGTGCTGTGCAGCCAAAATTTTTTTAAAATATTAAAATAAAAGTCACTATATGGGAAAGGAGATAACTACAAGGCATTTGGTGAACTCAAAAGCACTGTGAAGAATTGTAGAAGAATTCTGATAATGCTTATATCAATGAATCCGTCAGAATTTTAGAGTGGACAACTCAGAGGTGGACCATGGTGATGAATGTTCTTGATTTGTTTGAAAGTCACATGAGAGAAAGGAGGTTGGGATTTTCTGCTGAAGCTGGAAGCAGAAAGTCTGCAACCACCAAGGGGCAAACTCTGGAGCATTCACCTCAGGGCCCCATAGAGTTGAGCTGAAATGATCCTTCCTGACACATCCCTCTGGGAGACAGGCAGGGTGACAAAGGACCAGGAACGGTTGTCTCCATGCAGCTGATGCCCTCGTCAGAGTAACTCAGCTGACAAAAGCACCCTTTGACTCCCGGCTGTCAAGTTAACTTGTTCTTTGTCCTCTTCAAGTTCAGTATCCAAGGCTGATGCGTTGACTATCATCAGAGAGTTATCCAGGATCAGAAGTCCACTAATTTGAATAAAATACCATGCACCTAAATGTTCACAGTGGCACTGTTTACAATAGCCACAATATGGAAGCAATCCAGGTGTCCATCAACAGATAAATGGATAAGGAAGATGTGGTATAAGTATACAATGGAATATTATTGAGCCATAAAAAGAATGAAATTCTGCTACTTTAAGCAGTGTGGATGGACCTAGAGATTATTATACTTAGTGAAATAAGTCAGAGAAAGACAAATACTGTACCAGGGTTGGTCAAGGAGAGGGGAAAACTGTGAGTAAGAGCTTTTATTGTGATTTTCCAAGAGAAAGAATGGATGAGAGAGAGAGAGTAAGCCACCATAGGATTGGCAACTCAGAATCATGTCAGTGGGCTCTGGCATATAGGAACTGTGTCTCATTGACCTGGGGTGGTTCGGGCAGGTGGATCATGGCCTAGAGAGCAAGAGTCCATAAAGGAGGCAGTTGGGCATCTGGGCTGTGGACTGGCTAGCTTGCATCAAAGAGACAGGCTCCCAGGGGAGTGGTTGACTGTTGAGGAGTTAGCTAGCCCTAGGAGAGGCAGTCCCTCCAGGGTCATCAAGGCCCCAAGGTGTCAGAGCATCAAAAATAGAGAATAAAACGACATGATTAATACAGAATCCCGCATTGTCCTGAGAGTGGAAGGCAGCGGCGTTACATTGGTGTGGTTTCCAAATAAGTAGCATGAGCTGCCTCCCTGCTGCCTCAAGTTCCATGATGAGAGTGTCTCATGTCACACACACTGGCAGCGACAGCTGCCCTCAGAAGAAGTGTGACAGGGAGTCCACGTGGAGATTTACAGCCAATTTAATGCTTGAGGTAACTGTGCTGTGATAGGTCTACGAGGTCCCCAGTCTTAGCCCTCTGTGTGTTAATTCCGACTTGAGGGGACACACATTTAACATTTCCAGAAACCAAGTGAGTGTTTAGAAGAAATAAACACTCACCAAAACACTCACCAGTTATTTTTATGTAACCGTGTTCTGCATTTCACTTAAGAAGAGAAATATGCTTTCTACAAAGTTGTACACAGGCTGTACCCGAGGCCCATTATTCCCAGGCTCGCAGTGGAGTCCTAATGGAATAATCTGCAGACTAAACCCTTTCTTTATCCCCAGGGCTGAGGCAGAGGGCAGTGAGGGCAGCACGGGTGAAATGACTTCTGAGGGGCTGTCTGACTCTGAAATGTGCTGACCTGGAGTTTTGCCAGTTGGCGCAGGTTGGATAATAGACTCTTAGATGGCCTACATCGAAGGGATGATAAAAGAGCGACCGGGCCCTTGATCCCTGCCCCTGCCAGGTTCTAAACAGCATCAGCTATTGCAGGAGTCTCCAGACAGACTGCTCTGTGATTCCCTCGAGGCTCAGGAAAGAAGTTGGCTGTTACAGACTGGGATTGCTAATAGCCTGAGGGTGAGAGGGATGCAACTCACGGCCTTTCTCATCCCAGGGGAGAACTGGGTTTTAGCCAGGAAAAAGATGGCAGCACTTTGGATTCTGAATATCAGTGGCAATTTGGAGGCTGTAGAACTTTCTACAGGACTGAGAGGATCCTGAACACAGACAGCCTTTGTGCTAAGCAGACACATGCCTGGCTAAAGACTTTGGTGGATTCCACTGGTGATCATGGCATGCCAGCCTTCCTCCCTGGCCAGGACTCAGGCATCACAGGGCACAACTTGGCTTTCTAAGAACCAGCATGTTAGGCAGCAAAAGATGATTTAGCTGCAGGAATTAAATGCAGATGTCTCTGAAGCATATGTTTCTGTAGCACCTATTGTGGTATCTGCATGTAGTAGGTGCTCAATAGATGGTGATTGAGTGAATGAACAGATGCTTGTTTTATGTATCCTATAGCAGAAAGACAACAGTTCTTCTTGTTTGATTTTTAGAATGAGAGTTGTCCAGAAATGGAATGGAGTACTTTTTAAAATTTACTGTTAAAGTCCCCCCCCCACAAATGTCCAAGCTGTAGCTGGCTTGTAAAACTAATGATAATAACTCTCAGTCAGCCATGACTACATAACAGATAACCCTCAACTCAGTCACTTAGAACAATGAGTATTATTCTCAAGCTTTCAGTTTTGCACATTGACTGTGGTGACCTTACTTTGAGCTGCAGGTCTGCAAATTGGCTAATCTCGTTTGGGCTTGTCTCTAGTTTTCAGGTTAGATTCCAGTCGGCTTCACAGGACCCTCATCCTTCTAGGACCAGTGGGCTAACCAGAGTGCATTCTTTTCATGGCCATCACAGAAGCTCAAGAGGGCCAGCCCTGCAGCTCAAAGCAGGGCATTTTAAGCTTTAGCTCACATCAGATTTTCCAACTTCCCTTTGACCAAGCAAGCCCAAAAGCCATGGGTGGTAAAGTATACTCTCCCTTCAATGGGACCATGAGGGCGATGGATGATCACTGAGCAATAATCCAGACTCTCATAATAGTCATCATTTATTGGCTGTTACTCTGTGCTGGGCACCACACTATGCATTTTCTGTGAATAAATTCATCCAACCATCAGACAACCCCAGCGGGTAGGCACCATCAGGTTTAAAATCTACTTTACAGATAAGAAAGTTGAGGCACAGAATTTCTGATGCACTTCTGGGAGAACACCCAGTAGGAGGCAGCCGAACCAGGATTCACATCCCAGCAGTCCAGGCACAATGCCTGCTCTCTTAACCCCTGGTCTCCCACTCAAGACAGTGGGAAAGGTGCTGGCAGATGTTGGCGCGCCTCCAGGTCAGCTGCACGCTAGCATAGATCCTGGGCCTCTAACCTTTGTGGGAGCCCGGGTCGGGGAGGTTTTGCTCTCTTCGTTTCCTATGGGTGAGGACATTGAGGCTCAGAGAGGTTAAGGGACTCGCCCAAGTCACACAGCTGCGGAGCGGCTGAGCCAGCATGGCGGCCCAGGCCTGGCTCCTGGCAGGGACCCCTCCACAGACTGAGGAGCGACTCAGCAGTCACCCGACGGCTGCTGCTTCCTCATCCTGCCTTCGGTCCTTGGGAGGCTTCTGATTGAGGGCTCCCAGCCTACAGGCGGCCTTTTATTTCTTGATTTTCCAGCTAGGGGATCACGCCCTGGTTGGTGCATTGGCATGGGCTGGGTGCCACGGCCCAATAGCTGTGTGCTAGTTCTCATGGTCTCCGAGCCCTTTCTCATGACATGGCATGTCCCCAGTGTCCCTGGGCACCCCGCCCTGGCTGTCTTCCTCCTGTGGCAGCCCTGGCTAGGCCCTGTGGTGTCCGGTTACAGGCTCCAAAGGGTGAGGCCAGTTGTGAGGCTGTGATTTTAGTGCTGCGTGAGAAGTCAGGGGAAATGAAGGGGCCTCTTTATGGCATGTTAACAGATGTCCCTAAGCCACAAGTCTCCGTCGCCTAAAGCCAAGGAGAAAGCAACATTTTCACCCCAAAGACGGGAGAGGGTCCGAAGCCACCAGTTTGGGGGAGCTGCAGGGAATTGAAAGTTCCCAACCCCCAATAAAGTGCCCATCGGCAGCTCTGTACATAACCTTGGTCTTGCTGCCCATCAGCCAGAGAAGTTGTGCCGGTGTATACACCCACCCTAGCAACCGGGTCGAAAACATCTCCAAGCCAGCAAAAATCCAGTGCGAGTGTTTCTGCTCACCTGTTTCTCCTGGCATCTCACCTAGTCCTTCCATCCCACCTCCCAATTTCTGTCCTGTCACAATCTGACGATGACACCCGTCATGCAGGAGTCTTCGCTCCAGGCAGAGATTCTCATAGATAAGGCCCCAACGATCCAGAAAGAACAAGCAGAGAAGAGTATTACATTTCTTTGGCCTGCTGCCCAACGTTTCTTAACCCGTTGCCTGAATTATCTTTCATACTAAAGTCAAGACTTACCTCCAAAACACTAGAAACTTCCAGATGCTTCCCCATTCCCCCCCTCTTCTGAGTGCTGCAGTCACAGTGACATTGGGGCTCGAAGGCTGAAGAACCTACATTTATTTTGGAGGGGGAAGGGATGGGAGATTTATGACTGCTGCGGGCAACACTGGCTTCCTGTGGGGGTGCAGGGGCACTGGTGGGGGGACAGCATTGCTTGGGCAGGTGGGCGGTCCCTTTGTGTCCTGACCTAGGTGCAGGGTTCCTAACCTTCTTTTCGCTGTGGGCCCCTCTGGTGGCCTGCTGAGGCCTGGACCCTACTCCAACTAAGAACTGAAAATGTAGAAACATCTAGAATTACAAGAGACCAACAGTTATTCAACACAGTGGCTAAAGAAATACAGTTATTAAAATATTAATATAGGAATTGTGAGGTAGTGAAATATGAGCTTCTTATTAACCCACTGATGATCAAGCTCGAGTTGAAGGGCTTATCGAAGTGATATTTTGAGAGTCCTGAAAGGACAGTGACTGTGACATGAAAATGCCAGTGGTTTCTCTCGGCAACAGAGTCATGGTAATATCACAGTGGTTTGCTGCCTCCATCCATAACTGGAAGAAATGCAAGCTTTCAATTAGAGATGAATGAAATAAAATGTAAAATTCCCCTCCAGGTCCCCAGACCCCTTGAATTCTAGGTGAAGAATCCCCGACATAGAAGCAGGCTGCATGGCAGTTTGTAAGTTCCTTGAGGGCAGCTATTATGTTCACACCACTTACATTCTTTTTTGTTTGCTTTTTAGCATAGCAGAGCTTTTAAAAAATACGTTCATGTATTCATTTATTTGGCTGCAGGTGGCATGCAGGATCTTTTTGTTGCGACACATGGACTCTGTCTAGTTGTGGTGCTCTCTAGTTGTGGTGCAGAACTAGTTGCGACACATGGACTCTGTCTAGTTGTGGTGCTCTCTAGTTGTGGTGCACAACTTAGTTGCTCCGTGGCATGTGGAATATTAATTCCCCGACCAGGGATCGAACCTGCATCCCCAGCATTGCAACACTGATTCTTAACCACTGGACCACCAGTGGTTACATGATGTTCTTTAATTCTGTTTTTTTTTTTAAATTGGAGAATGTCCAACACAAAATAAGTAGAATATGATGACCATCACCCAACTTCCACTCTTACCGACTCCAGCCAGTTATGTTTCACCTGTACCCTCACTCACTTCCCCTTCCCATATTATTTTGAAGCAAATCCTAGACATCGTATCATTATAGCAGGTAGGCCACTAAATCTTTATGGATCAGAGTCCCAGGAGCATAGCGCTGGGTCACAGAACCTGTTGTAGCCACACATTCCGGGAAACAAACTCACTCAGAAGGACAATGCAGATAGTGGAGTTCAGTTTATTACACTGGTGGGCCCAAAGCAGAGTCTCCTCTTAGCAAAGGACCCTGACCAGCATTTGTGAAAATCTTTTATACCCCATGTGTACATGTCCGAACCCACCACCCCAAATTCCTTGAGACTTACATAAACTAAGGAAGGGTAAATACAATCCCAGTAACCCCATCACTCATGTGCCATGTGCTCAGACCATTAAACAATTAGCCAATAATCAATAAGCACGAGGTTACACTCCGACAGGTACAGAAAAATGTATGGCCTGTCTGGAGGAAGGGGTGATTAGTGTATGTGTTCTCTTAGGCAATGAGTAACCTGGATACGATCTTCAAGATTCCCCTGTCCGGAGGGGGTCTTATCCTTCTGTTGTCGTTTCCATAGACACTAAACACAGAGTTCAGAGTCCATTGGAGAGGTTGCCGAGCATGATCAGCATGAACAGGCCTGAGATGGAGCCCAGGCCCTATGCATTCCTTCTTCAATCCCTGTCCCAGTCACTGTCTCTCCAGTGCTTCCCAGCCTGTACCTGATGATGATTTCTTTGTTCACTTCCATGTGGATTTTTTTGTCTCTTTCTACCACATGAGAGAGAAGGCTTGGTCTATCTGTTCATGGCTGCACTGCCAGCTTCTAGCACAGTACATGGCACAGAGTAAGCACTTAGTAATCACAAGACATTTTGAATGAGTAAATAGCTGAAAAAAGGTAGGTGATGGGGATATATGAGGTTGCCGCTCAAAGTGGGGTCCCTGGACCACAGCATTAACATCTTCTGGAAACCTGGAATCTCAGGTCCCACCCCACACCTCTTGCCACAGAATCTGAATTTTAATAAGATTCCCAGCTGATGCTATAGGCACGTCACAGTTTAAGGGTCACTGCTGATTTGAGCCCTTCACCAGAAAGAGGAAGCATGCCATGCCGGCCAGGAAGAGCTTCCCACTGTGATTTCAAAGACCCCACCCACCTGGGGGAGGGATGGCTAAGTGCACTCATCCGTGAGTCAGCCATCCTTGATGTGATGCATAACTCACCTTTGCCCACTTCCTAGTTCTGTAGGCCTCTATTTTCTCATCTGAAAAGTGGGATGAATAAGGCATATCTCCCAGATCACAGAAAGATGAAATAGGGCAGCAACTGGGTATGGAGTACAGAGAAGGTTATAAATCACTCCTGGGCTAATTCTACTTGGCTGTCTTTCCAAAATATGAGGGAATGACAAATTTGAAAAGCTCTGATAATTTTACTTGCATTAGAAATCTTTCCCCCTCTTGTTTGATCATGATAACTGAGAATGCTTAGAAAACCTGTGAAGTGTGAAGTATGGCTCAGGTGCCCCAGCGCCTCATGTATGCATCTTTCCCCTTTTCTGCAACATCCTTCTCCTTCTAGGACATCAGTCACCTTGTCTCCTAAGATCCTGCTCCCAGGCAAGACACCCCATATTGTCAGTCACAAAGCATTCCATTCCCTAAGAACTTTGGGCTTCTGATCATGGAATAAAAGTTTGTTTTCCCCCTGATGTAGGTATCAGAAGAAAAGAAATCTTTGCATATGTGCATGTGTCGAGAATAATATCCCATGGAGAGGTGCTTGCTTTCACCCTGGGTGTTTGAGTCCTGATAGTCCTGTCTACTTTTAGCAGTAACCATGGATCAGCAAGTTCGAGTCAGTTCCAGCTCAAGGGTAATTAGACAGTTTGGGGCAACTTTTCCCTTTTATAATCTGGAGGGATTTTCTACAACTGAGCCATGCAGGAAGGCGGAACTCAAGCTTTTTCGTGATTCCAGGGAATAATGATGGCCAAGGTGAATGTTTCAAACTGCCTGCCCCCCACCCCATCACTCCCTGGGCTTGCCTCACACATCCATTACATGATACATTGTGTTTACCTGGGGCTTGTTCCAACAGAGCTCAGCAATCCTACTTCTAACTGGGCCTGGCTGTGTATTTACATGGTAAACATTTCTATAAAAGAAAGGGAAATATTCACTTTGAAATATCTTATAAAAATTGCCCTTTAGAGGTGAGTGGATAGGAAAGAGCAAACATTTCATATTTGTAAAATGAGTCATTTTATAAAAATGTTACCCATAGACCAAAAACTTAGCAACAACAATATTGCCGAGAGGATAATAATACTTGCTTAAGTTTCTTTAGCATTCTGTAGATATAGAGGTCCTTTCCTATCATCATTTCATCTAAGCTTCTCAGCAGTCAATCCAGTAGACAGTGTGAATTTCATTTAAAAATGAGAAAATTAAGCCTTAGAAAGGTTATGTAAATGGCCGCTGTCACACCCTTTGGCAGTGAGAGCAGAAATATGAGTCTAGGTCTTCTGACTCAAAACCAAATGCCACATCAGCCAAGAGTAACATACAAGCCAGTTATAAACCCAGTGGTACACTGCTGCCTCAAAGTGTGTGTACCGTTCAGCATTTAACCAGGATAATGGAACCATTCAAGGTATTTACAGAGGGAGAATTTAATACAGGGAATTGGTAACCCTGACTATGGAAGAGCTGAGACGCCAAACAGAATGGTGAGGGAAGTCAGAATTTAGTGATGGCAGAAAGCTGCTACCGTCCTGAAAGCTAGAGGGACAGAGGTTAGGGGCTGGAGGCCTCCTGGACAGGCTGAACCAATGGTGTGCCAGCCTGGTGGCAGTTGGGACCACACAGGAGACATGGCCGTGGGCTGAGAATGAGAGGAAGAAATACATCTTTTCTCCTCCTGCCCTCCAGCCTCATCTCAGGCCCTCCCATTGACTGCACCTAGCTGGCAGCCACAGGCCCTGGAAGATGCAGCAGCCCAGCATGGCATCTCTACACTTAGGCATGCATATCCTCCCAGCAATAGCTTTGTGGTTTGCAGGCAGATTCTTTACCATCTGAGCCACCAGGGAAGCCTTTTCCTCCCTCACGGATCCCCAGTTCCCCTGGTTTCTTGAAGATGCCCCCTCCCATTGACCTTCCTCCTTCTCCAGCAGGTTTGGCAGCTATCCACTTCTGACTACTCTTCAGGGCTGCCCCCCACTGCACCCCCCCCCCCCAAAAAAAAAGGAGTTTGCAAAGGTGAGAGAAAGTGGTTTAGATTGGTCCATTTACACATTTGAGACCCAGATAGAAACCTCTTGTCACTGTGGGAGATAGAGACCAGAGCTCCAGTGACCCCACAGAGGACTGTGTCAGTGAGCAGATGTCAAAGAGAACACTGCCCAATGCCCTGCCCGGAGAACTGGTTTGGCAACAAAGTTGATATGCCCCAAGGACTGGCATCCATCA
Source organism: Cervus canadensis (assembly GCF_019320065.1). Taxonomy (NCBI): domain Eukaryota; kingdom Metazoa; phylum Chordata; class Mammalia; order Artiodactyla; family Cervidae; genus Cervus; species Cervus canadensis. Next base: position 20,735,680 of record NC_057419.1, read on the forward strand.
CCCATTCTTCTAGATACTGCCTAGTTCACCTGATGAAAATATTCATTTCAACCTTTGTAATTTTGTCAAATCCTCTCCTGGTGTGCTGGATTTTGCAGGCTTGTTGTCTCCCTCTGTTTAGCACCGCTCCCTCCACCCCTAGGGCTCTGTTCCATCTGTATTTCTCTCATAAAGGTGAGTTTGTTTGCAGGACATGCCTCCCCCTTTGTTCACAACCTTCTGTGTGCATAATTGGACACATCTGATGCCCTTAAACCAAAATGGGAGAACCCTGGCACAAGAAAAATCATTTCTGTGGTTCCTAGCGCAGTTCTGTGAACTCTTAGCAATGAGAAGGGAAACTCATGGTCATTTGGGTTCACAACTGGGAATAGATAAAAGGGAAACTCTACACCTCATTCAGGGCCAGGCGCATAATAGCGTCTCAAAAAAGAAATGCTCGCTAAGTGGATGGGAACATGCAAAATGTACAGTACCCTGTTCATTTCCTTTGACAGGTGTCTTTTTGTGTTAAATACACACGGCAGCATTTGGTAGCAGGCAACCAGTGTCATGGAGTTTTTCTAAGGATTTAATAAAGCCTCAAGAATAAAGTCTCCGCGAGGTTTTGTTTGGTTTCAGTTATTTCAAGGAGTTACTACCTGTGCTGTCTGTACTGTTCAGTTTATAATGGATTTGGAGGCTTACGTATATGTTGAGTCATTTTAGCAGTTTGATCGTTTTTATGTTCTGTAGCTTTAAATATTTATTATGCAAGCTTTCAAACCAAGAATAACATAACAGCCATGTACCCACCATCCAATTCTATCAAAGCTAACATTTCTCCCAGACTTGCTCTATATTTGTTTAAAGAAAGAAAATGTTACAGTAGGAATCGAAAGCTCCCGTGGCCCCTGTCTAATCTGATGGCCCTCTCCTTCCCCACTGGGAACTATTATCATCATTTTGGCATTTCAAGCCTTGCCTCCATCCATTTTAATACTATTACTGCATATGTAAATGTTCAAAAACATTACTGACATGTTTGCAAATTTGCATAAATCCTATGATACTGTGTGTCCTTCTATAACTTGCTGTATGATCCAAGCATATTGATCTGCACAGCCCTGCTGTCTTCACCTTTCACTGCCCTGAGGATGCTGTGAGAGGAATACATTGCAGTGTATTTATGCCCCCTCCTCTGGATGAGTATTTAGTGAAGTGAAAGTTGCTCAGTCATGTCTGATTCTTTGCAAACCCATGGACTATACAGTCCATGGAATTCTCCAGGCCAGAATACTGGAGTGGGCAGCCTTTCCATTTTCTAGGGGATCTTCCCAAGCCAGGGATCGAACCCAGATCTCCCACATTGCGGGCAGATTCTTTACCAACTGAACTATCAGGTGTCAGTATTGAGGTTATTTCCAATTTCTTGCTCCTGCAAACGGTGCTGCCATAAGCCATCTTGTCAAATGTCCCAGTGGCCCATGGGAGAAAAAAGGACTCGAAGCAGTGGATCTCAACTTTTTCTCCATATCAGAATTGTCCAGGAACTTTGAAATGTCTCAGGGTCAGGCTGCACCTAGCCCAACTCCATCCACAGTGCTGGAGGTGTGAAACAGGCACACACCTCTATATTTTTAAAGCTCCCTCAGAAATTCCCAGCATGCAGCCGGCATGGACACCCATTGCTTTAGGGTAGCTAGCTGGAAATGAAATGTCTGGGTCTGAGGGTTTGTTCCTCTTCAGCTTTGTAGATGTTGCCAAGTTACTCCCCGAAGTCATCCTTCAGGTGCTGAGGCCACCAGCAGAGTATGAGGTCACCTGTCCCTGTGGTGTCACCTCCTCCCCGACACTGTATTGATCCCTCAGGGATCTCCAAGAAGGCAGAGAGCTATCCCTTTGATGGCCTCCCATGCCTGCCTCCACCTGATTCATCTGTTGATAAAATCTTGCCGTGCCCCAAGGTTGCAGAGGAGGAGCTGTTCTCACAAAGCATAACTCAAAGCTTGGGGCTCCTAAAATACCACATAATTTTGCAACTGAAGGTGCTGTGATTGGGAGGCTCCTGCCATCCGTACTAGTCGGTGTAGTCAAGGAGGCTTTTCAGGGTGTGGTCTGGCGCTTACCTGTGATGTCTAGTTTGGGGGGGAGGGTCAAGTGACAAAGGGCACAGACCAGGTGGTTCTCCTGTTGCTTTGCCACAGGTCCAATGCGATCGTTCCCTGAGCAGCTGGAGAAACGGAATGTTGAGCCAAGCCCAGACTGCCAGGGTGGTTCCCTCAGAACTGTGGCAGAGAAACATCAGAGAGAGCCTACCTCCAGCCCTGGCAGTGGTGACATATCTTTCTGCTCTTATGTCCTTTCGCTCGGAATGTTCTGGATCCTTCAGTGAGGCTTTCTTACCCACTCACACACTAAAAGCTTATATCGATCTTCATCTCTCTGGATTTGTGAAGATTTGGAAAGTTGAACAGGTGAAAATCAGAGAGGCTGTCAGTGTTTTCCACTTGGAACTTAGCCACCTTAACCCTCATAGAGTAAAGTTCCTCATGGTATACAAGGGAGAACCCCAAAATGACTCAAACATGTAAAATGCTGGGCCAACAAAGGGGGGCAAGTCTACATTGCTCCCCGGCCAGGACTTCAAGGAGTGTGTGTGATCCCAATCTGTCCCAGTGCAGTGTCTGGTGGCGTTCTCTGCTGACTGCCGCTCTCTCTGGCTTAAATATCAGTGGGGCCCATGCTGGGTCCCATGGCTGGCTAGGAATCTCCTGGTCAGTTGGCACCTCTTTTATTGGCCTCTCTGCCAAGATTGGGCAGGGAGAACCCTGGGAACTTCGAGGACTAACTACCTTTGCCCATTCCATCCTCATCTTCCCATCTGTATTCCTTCCACCCCTACCCCCACCTTGGCCCTGTCAGAAAGCACAACTTATTTGCACCCAGAATCTCGTCTTGGGGCACCTCCTTGCAGGGTTTTACTTAGCTGCTTAACGTTGCTTTTGACTTCACGTCCTGGAGCAGGTGCCTAATCAGGGATGCTAGTGCATGCGGTTTACCAGGAGAGCAACCTCAGGAGAAGCCGGTAAGGGTGTGCAGGCAGCAGAATGGGGCAGGTCTGGTGTCTTAGAGAGAGGGCTTGTGTACACTCACCCAGTCTGGCGGTGGCTGGGAGCTGCCCGTGAAGAGGGAGGGCCTAACCTCCCAGGCCAGGTGGCTCTCCTCAGGGCAGCTGTCCCAAGAGGGGGACAGTTGTCAGCCACTAGCAGCCCCCACTCCCAGCAGCCGGGGGATAAAAGCTCTCACACAGTGCTATGCAGGGCCATGGGTGGAGACAGGCCTCATGTAGGTAGGGAAATAGTGAGCATAATTGCCATGCACATCGTTGAGAGGACTCTGCCGAATAATGCATCTTTCTTCTGGCTCCAGATCTGAGTCTAGCTTTGCTGTTTTCCACCGTAACCCTGGAATTGAGTCTGGGACCTGCAGCGTGCCTAGGAGCCACTTTGTATGTTGAAAAGTGTTCTCGGGCACACGTGTGACCCGAGAAGCAGGAATGTGGTGATGAAATTAATCCCCTAGCAGATGGCAGAGGAAGGCCACTGCCTTTCCTGGTCTGGGCTCCCAAGCTAGGTGGTGGTTCCCAGCCAGGGCTTCAAGGCCTGGAAAGCAAACAGCAGTTCCGAAAGCTTTGGATGCAATTGCTTCCTTAAGCCATAAACCTGGGCAACCCAGATAAGTGCACCCGAAGTTTGCTGGGCCCAGATCAGGTTTTCTTTTGCAGGTTTTCAGCCTTCCTTGATTCCAATCATGTCTTCTTGTTTGCTTGTCTGCTGGGGGTTCTGCAGGTAGAGAAAAGGGTTCATCACAACATCCCAGCTGACATCCCATTTTTGCCTGTTGTATTGTGTGGCCACGTTTCCTCCTGGGGTGCCTGGTTAGAACTTGCACTCTGAAGAAGCGACACTAGATAGAAATAGCAGAGATTGTGGCTCCCTTTTTGTGGGAGGCCAAGAAAAGGAGTCCAGAGTTTTCCATACAAACTCAGTATGGGGGATTAAGCCTCTGTGGACATCTCCAGCTGCTCCTTCAGCGTGTGGGGCTGGGCTTGATCTTGGCTCCACCACTCATCAGCTGTAGGAGCTTCTTTAGCAGAGGCCCTTCACTGCTCCCAGGCACTGTCATTCTGCCTCAAAGTGGGGAAGATAATACCTGTCTTAAATTGGGGGTGGCGGGTGAGGGATTAAATGACATAGTGTGTAAAGTGCCTGTCACATTGTAAATACTCAGCAAGTGGCAGTTGTGATAGCTTTCCAAGGCAGTCCTGTTGCATCCCTGGTTTATGGGAGTGTAGACAGTACAAGGGTATTTTGAGAGTTCCCCCTGAGACCCAGCCACGGCAGGAAAAGACAGGTCACAGGCATCCCATCCCGAATGTGTGAGCACAGTGGCCATATGTCTCAAATATGTCTGGAGTTACAGTTTCAGACATTCTGCCTCAGTGGGCAGCCAAATAAATGTACAGATTTGGGGTTCATAAAGTATGATCACTGTTCTTGTGGGGAAAATATAGCTCTGGGCCAACCTGCTGGGGAGTATTAGGAGTCCTTGGAGCATCTTGAGAGAAAGCAGTTTCCTCATGGGGTTACTTTTGGTGTTTAAAACTCCACTTTCAATTATTTGGTGGAGAGTTCATGTAAGTCAGTTGATTCTTTTTTCTTTTTAACCTCAGTGTTCAATATCATAGGCCAGTCTGTTAAGCACCATGTTTAATGGATGCCCATGTCAGCTCAGGAGAAAAAGATCCTGTTTATCTCTCTGGTTCCTGCCATCTTTTTCTGTCTGCGTTGCTTGACCTCCCGTTCTTCTCACCGAATATTTGGAAGTGCTCTTCCAAAGCTTAGGAGGGGCCCGTTTGCCAAGGACAAGCAGGTGAACGAGGTCTCAGAGGCAGTTCGTCATCCTTGCCCCGCTTTTCCCTCTAAGCTTGGGGAGGGTGAGTGGGGGACAGTGGACAGACGGCCTACTGGCCCTTCCTCCCCACCCCCTTCCTGTCCCTTCTCTTTCTGGAACCTTCTCCACGCTCCAGTTAGCAAATCCGCATTTCAGCATTCAGGCTGAAACTCCAGTGCCAGCGCAAGGCAACTAATGCCAGATGACTTGAGGAGAACCTGACGTAAGGAGCCAGAGCTTCCTATTTGGCCCAACACACCTGCCTAAACACAGATTCAATGGGAGAGAGGAACCGCAGCCCTGTTTAGATCCTGACTGGATCCACTTTGCTGCCAGAAACACCTCCATTTTGCTCTGAGTTCCACCGACATATTGACCCTTCCCTCTCCCATCCGTCCTGCGTTCCACATCTACAGTTGCTACCCTCCAGTCCCCAGCGCTATGAACATCCTCTTTGAAAATGACCTGATCTTTCTAGAACCTTAAGCCTGGAAAGAAAAAAAATACATGAATCCCTTGCCTTCCTGGCCCATATATGTATTTTTTAATTGTGCAGAATGCGTTTCTAGAGGGAGAAGTGTTATTTGAATTGTGGAGCTTCGCTCTGGCAATGGTGCGTCTATAAACTCCCCATTAACATTGACTTTTTGATCATGGCCAACCCATTATCCTTTTGATTTCACTTTATTAAATGAGTGTTTTAGGAGAAGGGCAGTGTTGGAATAAAGATGCCTCCGTTTGGGACCCCGAGGGCCCAGTAACGTCGTTTTGCTTAAAGAAACACTTATCTGGCACCTACTCTGCACCAGGCACTGGCCCGTGTGCTTTACAAATACCAGCTCACTTAATCCTTATCTCAACCCTCTGTGGTAGAGACTACCATTATCCTCATTCTTCAGATAAGGAAGTGGAAGCCAAGAGATGTGGACCAAGTTGCCTGAGGTGCTGCAGGATCCTGGGGTTGGAACCCAGGCCTTCTGTCCCCTGAATCCCGGCTGTGAACCGCTGGCTCTGTTCCCTGTGGGGCGTTATCTGGGGCCCTATTTCCTTATTTGTACAACGGATTGAGGGCTGAGCTGTATTCTTCCTAAATTCTATTCCCAGACAGCAATAGCTTCTCAGGCTTTCTTTAGCCACGACACCTGACTTTCATCATTTTTGCCCCAGTCTGCATGTTGAAATAGTTCTTTCAGCTACTGTGTTCTGTGGCATAGGTCCTACTTCTCATTCCCGTTCTGCGATCTCAACATTGAGGAGGAGAAATGACCCCTGAATGAATTGGCTTCTCAAAGTGCATTTTGAGGCTTGCCAGTCTAGCACCAGGCTCAAAAGGAAGGGCTCCCAGGCAGGACTTTGGGGAAGCCCTGCAGACCATGTCTCACCCTCCAGGAATTCATAGTGCATGTGAACTTGTTAAAGGAACCTAGATGTTCCCAGTTGAAAAAATGATTCTGCTTAGATTACTCAAGTGTTTACCATCCCTGTTTTGCCATGGAATCCAATCTTGGGGTAGCATTTTATGAATGTCCCCCAGAGCCGGGGTTCTGGCACACTCTAGGGCCACATGGCTTATGCATTCTTGAGTGGTGTCTCCAGTTTCGAATCTGCAAGGACTTGAAAGTTCAGGTCTTTGGTGCTGGTACCATATTAGAAACAGTAGGAGTCTCCTGGAAAAAGCTTACATATCTGCTCCTTCTTGATATTCTCAGCTAACAAGAAATATATGCTTCACCGCAGCCACCCTGATGGTGAAAGTAGTCACTTCAGTGCAAACTGTACATTCAGATGTGAAACTGCACCCCACCCCCCGCCGGCATCTCTCCCGTCACCACCCTATGTCAGCTTGAGAATGTGCTTCTCTGTTGACTTCTCCTCACCCTCTTCTTACCCCTCATTTTCTCCCCATTTATTCTTGGACTCTTGCCATATTTATTCTTCTTGGCTTTCCACTCCAGTTTCTCTGGAAGCCTCTACCTTTCAGGATCCCTGAGGACAGGGACAGAGGCCCGGCTCCTGGGAGAGCAGTGTTTCCTAAACCCTGAGCCTGGGCCACCTCGCGCGGCGTCTCAGTGTTTCCATCAGCTCGCTCTTTATTTTTACAACACCCACGTGCCAAAAGGACTTCTTTACTCCATTTGCTGGTTTTTCTTTTATGTTGTGTCATTTGAGATTAAAAAATAAAGTAGATGCCCAGGATTACAAATAAAATCTCCAACTGGAAACAAAGGAAGAAAGGAAAATGAAATATGCAAGCCTTCCTCTCCCGAGTTGTTGTTCTTCTCTCCAAAGATAAACACCGACAACAGACTCACATGTATTGTTCCAGGAAGGTGTTATGCAATTACCTGCCTGTGTGTGTTTGCATGAATATCTCTCAGTCTATCTCAGTACACAACGATATTCATTATCTGGCTTTTTGGTTAACTTAATAACAAACCTTCGGAATCTTTCCAGATCCAAATGAGCTACTTCTTCTTTTCATCAGATGCATAGTATTTACTCTATAATTTATTGAACCAGTCCTCACTGAAAGACATAAGATTTTCCATCTTTTGCTACCAACATTGCTGCATTGTATGTTCTTTTGCTCAGAACTTGGCTTCCTCTTGTAAGTACATCTGGGAATTGGCCAGTTTAAAAGGTGCTGTGTTTTCCAACTGGAGAGAGAACTGCCAAATTGCCCTCTGATTAGGTTGACCATTGATGCTTCTCTCCTGTGCGGAGCAGAACCTTCCATCTTCCAACCTGTAGCAACTCCGGGTACGACCAAGCTTTTAACCTTTGCTCACCTGAAATAGGTGACACAAGCAATGTGTACTGATTTTAAATGACAGGTCTTAAGTTTAGCGTGATTTCCTTTGCAGAATACCTTAGACTCCATTCTGTCATTTAATCTGCATAATGAATAGTGATGTTGGGATTAGTGTTATTTTCCATACAAAGAAGCTGAGGCTCAGAGGGAGAAAGTGACCAGAGCCAAGCACTGAGGGAACAGTGAATCAAAACCAGGTTTCCTGCCTTGAGACTTCATTTGTTTTCACTAAATTGCATTGTCTCTCCAGCAGGGCTGAGGGTGGAAACATTGTGTGAATATGCGGGTAATATGGCACCAGGACCTGAGAAGGAAGATGGCTGAACACAGGCTCTTTCTCTTCTGCTCCCAGCCATTCCCCCTAATACCCTGCAAACCTCACATTTGAGCCTCAGATCCTTCCCTCTACATTGTCTGATTTAATTCTCACACCAAGCATTCTTTTTCCTCATCTGACTTCCAGACAAATCATCTCTTTGTGGATCCCACTGAAATAGAACCAGGGAATAGGGAATTAAGTACCATGTGGTGTGAAATTTAAGTTAGAATCACATATGAATTTTGTCACCTTGCATCTCCAAAGCACTCAGTCCTAGAAGCAGCATTCACGGGCCACCTCCCCCACCTCTTATTTTCCCAAATGTATTTGTCAGAAAGATGGGAATGTTACACATATCATGTGATTAAACACAGGTGGCCCTCTGGTTGATAGCACTGGAGAACCTTTGGGGACTTTTTAATCTTCCCTCTTTCTCCTTGTGACTGTTGGTAATTCCTTGAGAGAAAGGGGGAGGGAGTTACAAGAATTTCTGCCTCACTAATTACTGACAAGATGGTGCATTGGCCCCGGCAGCCAGTTTTACCTCCTTCCAGCAAGCCTTCCTGTCCTGTCCTGGAGGGCCTGGAATGCTCAAGGCTACTGTACATTTCCCAAGCTCGCCTGCAGAGGTCCGAGTTGGAAATTAGATTTTGTCAACTAGACGTAGCTGTGCCTTTTGGAATCTGCTGGGTGGGGTTGGGGGTGGGGTTCACATTCACTGTTTTCTAGGGAATAAATCTGGGATGCATCTTCCTCTGGACACTCTTAAAGCTGAGAAAAACACCATACATGTTAGAAGAGCAGTCTTATACGATGGAGTATATTTTGAAGTGTCTACTTTTAAGGTTCCATCCTACCTTTTATAGTTTTCTTTTCTGCAGCCTGTGTCTGGGTTTCTACAATCCCATTGGCTAGTCTTATAAGACTTTTTGCTAAAACAAACAATCCCTAAATAGCCAGTAAACTAAGCTGGTATCCAGAATGTCTGTGCTTTCATTTGTAAACAGTGACATATTCAGATGCCATGTTTCCTGGGTCATAAATGAATACTTAGCTCATAGGTCACTGATAGCCCTGAAATGAGTAAAGAGAGGGCTTTATTGCTGTTTTGACATCTGGGGTCTTTATGTGATGACATCTTTTCTACTGTGACTTGTACGCTCCTGTGAACTTGTCTGTCACACCTTTCCCCGTCTTTACTTGTGCTGGATTTTTGCTTTGAGCTGGGGAAAGAGAAAAAAAAAAAAAAACGCAAATACCTAAAACCACACCTCACCACACCATAATAAAGATCAAAGAGAAAAAATGAAGAATGGCAAGACATCCCAGGTGTGTCTTTAAATCTCCGGAAAATTCCGCCCCTGGGGATTCTCCCTGCTTCTTGCCAGAAAGGGCTTTCCTTTTCAGAGTGGAACAAACAGGCGCTTCTCTTTCTATTGCTGATGGGGAGTTTGAGTGGAGACTTGGCATGCTCTCACCTTGCCTTACCCAGGGTACCTGGTCACTGTTCATACTGACACTTGCCCAAGACTCAGACAAAACCGCTGGAGAGCCGTGGGGTGCGTGAGATGAGGGCGAGGGGTGTGTTCATCTGGTTTTAGAGTGCAAGGTAGATTAGCCCTTTTTTATTAGGAGCCAAGAACAACGTTCGCTGTGTATATAGTTCATCTCTCATAGTGTCACTTTGCTGAACGTTTCACTGTCTTTCTCTGAAAGGTGGAGGCAGGAGAGATAAAGGTCGGCATTTGTTGAGTGTTGACTCTGTGCCAGGCCTAGGGCTAAGCATTTTACACATACCATCTCACTTAATTCTCATAGGCAGCCTGAGAGTGGTGGTGTTATTATTTTTAGAATTGTATTGTATTCATCGAGGTGAAATGTACATAATGGAAGAGGCAGCCTTTTATTTTATGATTCTTTTGTAAAGTTAATGGCTCAGTGGCATCTAGTACATTCACTGTGCTGTGCAGCCAACCACCTCTATCTCTAGCTCCAAAATATCTCCCTCACCTTCAGAGGAAAGCCCAGACCTGTTAAGCAGCTGGGCCCCGTGTCTCCCTCTCCCAACCCTGGCAGCCACCAGTCTGCTTCACAACGCTCTGGATTTGCCTGTTCTTGACTTTCCCTAGAATTGGAGTCAGACAATATGTGTCCCTTTGTGCCTGGCTTCTTTCACAGGAGCATGAGTTTTCAAGGCTCCTGCACCTTGTAGCCTGTGTTGCTACTTCATTCCTTTGGATGACCGAACAAGGCTCCATTGTTTGGAGAGGCCACGCTTTGTCGATCTGTTCATCCACTGACGTCCCTTTGAGCTCTTTCTCCCTGTTGGCTGCTGTGGAGAGGGCTGCACGAACACAGGTATAGAGCTTGTTTGCCTACCAGCTTTCATTTCTTTGGGGGTATATATGAGGTTGGTATTATTTTTGTCCATATTTTGTTTGGAAGCTTGGTACAGAGAAACTATGTGCTAATAAGGGTTAGAGATAGAAGTCAACCCAGAAACTTCATGTAACCTCCAGTTACTTACGCTACTCCCCACACCTATACTTTGGGGCTGTCCCTGGAATCCTCCCTGGGGAGCTATCCTGCAGCACAGTCTCTTTAGTGTTGACATTGAAAGTCTAGTGGCAATCAATTCAGTTCAGTTCAGTTCAGTCGCTCAGTCATGTCCGACTCTTTGCGACCCCATGAATTGCAGCACGCCACGCCTCCCTGTCCATCACCAACTCCCGGAGTTTACTCAAACCCATGTCCATGGAGTCGGTGATACCATCCAACCATCTCATCCTCTGTCATCCCCTTCTCCTCCTGATAGAGGAGTTCAAATGGGTTCACTGCTCTCCAGTTAATAGTGTCATTGGGAGGCCTCTTGCTTTATTCCTGAACTTCAGGTAGCAGTTGGACTTAACTCAAATCTCTGTGGCATGTTACTTTTATAAAAGATCTCTGCATAGGATTTTCACTTGGCCCTTCCAACAACCATCTGCGGTTGGGAGGGCCAGCTTTATAACTTGCATCTCCATATTGCACATGAAGAAGCTGAGGCTCAGAGAGGTTAAGGAACTTGCTCAAGGTCACACAGCTTACAGGTGGGTGATCCCGGGCTTCTGCTGGGTCTCCTTTGGCCTTTCTGCTGTGCCATGCAGTTGTACAAACTGCCTTCTTTCTTTTTTTTAAATTAATTAATCATTTTTAGTTGGAATACAAACTGCTTTCTTTAAATGAAAACCTGCTTATAATAAAGGGATGTTACTGTAAAGCAATCATGCCGTGATACTTACACAATAATAGCTGCAGTAAATGGTTCCGGCATCTGTGCTCGTACAGTCGAGCATGGGAACCTTTTGCCAGCATGTGCCCAGCAGCACCTTTGTATCTGAAACAAGCATCATAAAAGCTCTTGTCTCCAAAAGGTACACCCCATCCCCCAGGGTCTGTCTCAGAGTTTGTCTCTGGAAGCCATTCACCCTTGGTGACATTACTCTTGACTACAAGTGACAACTGTTATTTTTTTCTCTTTTTAAATGCCTTCCCCATGATTTTCTCACATCATAGGAACCATCTCCTTTTTTAGATGAGGACTCTGGAAATGAGAGCCAGCAGGTGGACAATAAGAGCTGCCCTCAGAATTCTGGGTGCCTTTCTAGAACTTCCCAGCTTGTTGTGCCTTTCCGGTGGAGGGCCAACCCCACCGCAGTTTGCCCGGAGTACCGGATGTGGGCTTTTACACAGTCTCTGGTCTCATTCCTCATGGCAGGTTTACAGGTTGACAGCATTCCCATCTCCTGCTTTCCTGTTGGCATATTTGTTCAGAAGATGTCACGTGGAGAGGGGCTCCATGTGACGAACTGCCATTAATGAGCAGTGCTTTCCAAGATGCCTAGTACAAACACATGGCCAAGGTTAACACTGTTTCTGTAGCAGCAGCCAAGGTAGTACTTAAGTAGTGTGATTATAAACTGAGTGGTGAAGCTGTTTAGATTTTCCCAAAGGAGCCTGAATGGCTGGTCCCTCCATCTCCCCTTCACCATGAGGGACGATTCTGTCCTTCTGACTCATACACTGTTGCATGTAAAAATAAACTCCAGCCTCATTACTCTGACATTTTATTTTTGGACTTTTTGGATGCAGCCATGAGGTTTCGATGGCCAATTTAACTGATGGCCTAGATTTATTTTACTTATCAACTCGAGAGCAACATTTTCCATCCAGTTATTTCATTCCGTTTCATAGATGAGGAGTCTGTTGACCAGACTTGGAAGTGAGCCGTCTTTTGGGTTAAGGAAAAATAAGGAATTGAAGCTGATGCACCAGAGCTTGACCCTAGTGGTGGATGGGCTGGTTGTCTGTAGAATTCTAGCTCTGTGCCTGAGCTCAGTAGTGAGGTGCAAGTCCCTTGGCCTTAAGCTCTGGGAGATTAAATGTACAGCAATTTCCTGAAGCTGAGTTATCTCAAGGATGAGAGGAGCTATTCTGGGGCCTTATGTGACCTTGCCTGTGGGTGGGCAGGATGTAACCTTGGACAGCAGGCCTGCGTGCCTGGCCCCTTGCTCTCCAAAAGCCTCTCACTGCTCTGGAAGATTAAGGAGACAGACGAAGGACCACAGCTGGCCTGCCACCTCGTTGTCGTCTGAGAGTGGGTGTAGTGACAGAAGGGCGGGGGGCTGGGGGCTGAGCATCCCCTCGGGCTTCTGCCACAATGATTTCTTGTCTCTCTTCTGTCCCCGGGGCTCGGTATGGGGACTTCTCCTGGGGCTAGTTGGAATCTGGCAGAACTAGTGGATTGTTTCCCGGGCTTGTCGATGAGACAGTCATCTTCAGAGGGTGGTGGTGAGGAGGGAGGGTGGTGGTGGGGAGGGAGGGTGGTGGGCCATAAAGAAACTCCCTGGGCTCTTGTTCTGGAGAACCCTATTCAACAGATGGGGAGTGAGACCCGGGAATCTGGACATTAACAAGCCTCAGGTGGTTCCTGGGAGCAGGCATGCTGGGGAGATGCTGGCCTGGAGTTGGAGGCTTTGCAATGAGCAGTCCCATGATCTTTCTTGCCTTCTTTTCTTCTGCAGTGTTTTGCCCGCTTTTGCCTTTATGACTCCTCAGGAGATGACTCACATCCCTTGGGTCTCACCACTGCAGTGTGCTCCAAGGGGGATTTCCATCTGTCAGTAAGTGCATCTTCTTGCCTTCCTGAGGGCTCAACAGGCTGGAATGAACACCCCCAGGAGTGGCCCTCAAGTGGGACTGGTGAGGAGTTGGTGTATAAATACCGCAGCTCCCTCACCTCTGAGGTGGCATAAAATCTGAGCTGCATTTGCAATGTTGCCCAGAATTTCCCAGTGGTATTGAGTTCCAGTCTCCCACAGTTGTAACAAGCATGACAGTGCACTCTTGCAGGCTGCCTTGCTGTACTGTTTCCCTTCCTCGTTTTCCTACCAGCATTGCCTTGCCACTCAAATTCTCTACTGTAACGTGACAGGAGTTCCTAGAAAAGCACCGTGCCGTGCACAGTTATGCAATAAAGCAACAGGGCTTATAGAATAAATGAGATCAGTGGCACGCCACTCAAAAACTTAGTAGCACATAAAAAATAAGATGGGAGCCTAATAAAAATGGTAGCACAGTTTTGTACATGTTATATGGTGAAGAAATGCATAAGTCCAATCACAGTGGCACTCTACCCAGAAAAAGCCCTGCAGGTGGCTGCAGAAGTGGGCATCAGAGGGATTGCAACTCATGAGTTATTGTGAAGGGGTAGTTGGAGGATTATCGGGAACTGGATGGACAGTTGTAACCCCAAGGGTGGATGGTCAGGGCTCCTAAGGTGAAATGAAGGAGCTAGTAGATGTTTGAGGTGTGTGCATTTTGTAAATATGGCTCCATTCAGCTGGGCACATTTTCTTGTACTCCTGTACTGTTTCTTACAGACAAAGTTGCATATAAGCAAATGCAATATTTGCATGATGTTCAAATCTTTCCCTAATACATCCATCAGGTTGGAAAATATTTGTGTTTTCAAGACAAGTATGAAAGCAGAGCAACTGTACTTGCATAGGCCTCCTGGCTGTAGAGCTTGTGTCTAAACCTAAAGTAAGATACCTATTAATGGCAGCTTTATGGTGGTTTTATTTTGTAATTGGATCTTTCTCGTGTTGAACAGAAGTGCTCTCAGATGAGTTCAACAGAGACTGCGGCTGGATGCAGGAAGTGACGTCTCTAGCTAAAATGTCCCCATGGAAGAGTCTGCACCCCCCCCCCCCGAAACTGTACGGCCTCAGCTCCTCATTATCTTGTACCTCACTAGGGTACTCCAACCATGTTGTCCAAGTCCTGAACATCTTGGTTGCCTGTTTGCAATTTCTCGGAACCAGTTTAAACCTAAAATCGGATGTCAGATTATGATGAGCTAGAGCAGAATTTTGCACATGCTCAGCTCCTTCCTTTATTACGAAAAAGAAAGATGAACATAGAACCTGGGGAGATGTATTATTCACCTGCATTCAGTGCTTCCCAGGAGAGAAAGTTCCAGCATGAGCTCAGCTCATTCTTAATTTCCCATGGTAGATTTCCAGTGGGTTCTTTTCTAGTCTACGGCTTCTTTCATCTCAGCACCTGGTTTCTCCCACATGTAGCTCTGCACAATCAGGCAACTTTTATATCGCACGGCTTATTTGTTTAACTGGTCCTGCTTTGGTTTCAGATTCATACTTTCTGTAGCCTTGATTTTTGACCTGGGCGTGCACCCAGGCTGCAAGATCGGTGTTTTTCAGAGTGTGGACTTCAGACCACCCACATCAGAATCCCTAGGGAGCTTGTTAGAAATTTACACAGCTTCTTGGGCTCCACCCCAGGCCTCCTGAATCAAAATATCTTGGGAGTGCGCCTCAGGGCTATACCTTTTCTACCAGCTACTACGTGATGCTTTTGTACCGCCTAAGCTGAAACTGAAAGGTTCAGACTAGTGAGTCTCCACTGGGGCCAGCTGCGCCCCCAGGGGATATCCGGCTGGGTCTGGAGACACTGTGGTTGCCACAGTTCCGAGGGGAGTGGTGCAGCCTTCTAGTAGGTGGCCATCCGACAGCGTGCAGGACAGCCTCACCACAAAGCATGATCTGGCTCTGAGTGTCAGTAGTGCCAAAACTGAGAAACCCTCGTTGGGACCCTCAGGGATTTCTCCAGAGTCGGCTGCACTTATAGAGCTGCTTCCTTTGTCGTTATTTCCCTTGGTTTCTTCACATCTGAGTGGTTTAGAAGCCAAAGAGTTCTCTGGATGAGCATGTTGGACTGACTGGCAGCTTCTCATAGGTGGAATCGGATGGTGGGGGTAGCAGCTGACTCTTAAAGGTGCCTCCTCCAGCATCCAGGAGTTGAACCGTAAATCAGGTTACCTCAAGCCATCCTAGGAATTAAAGGCTCTTGTGGAGTTAGAAAAAATACCACAAACTTGGAGATGCAGAAATGAGCTTTTTCGTCAGTGTGTGTAGATTTTTTTTGTCAAACATAGTCGATTTTTAGTACCTACCTGATCTGTGATCTGTGCATGAAAGCTGGCCCTGTTTGTCACCTAGGATAGTGCCTACACGGGAACATCCACGCCTCATTTGTTGTTGACCCTTGCTTACTGAAAGACCTAGAAGTACTTTCTAAATCACTAAAGAGAAGTTAGTGTTCAGTGCCATTTCAACATCGGGAGTTGAAAATCAGTGTCATTTCAACATCGGGAGTTGAAAATCAGTGATTCTTGTATAGCGTCTCTGTTATAGGCCAAAGAATATGTATCTCTATTATAAGCCTGTTATGCAATGATAAGCTGTGTCAGATAATCTACAAAGAAGGATGTTTGGAGTGCTACTTAGTAATATTTTACAAATTCCTGTTTATCATTAAAATGTTTTGTGTATGCTCTAGTTCGAAGGTGGAACCTCTTTCATCTGTAACCTGTTAAAAGTCTGGAAAACCCTTTGGGATCTTTTTAAATTCTGGAAAAGTCAACATGGTTTGGATGATTCTAATACCTAACATCAATTGAGCAATCACACCTGCCAGATGCTGTTCTAAAAATTGTCCATTTATTTTGCTCATTTAATCCTCACCACAACTCTGCAGGATAGGAGTGTGATAATTACAGATGAGCTTATATACCAAGGATACACTTAGTTGTTTTACTGAAATCTTAAAGAGTAAGTGCGTTTTCTGTATCTTTCTAGTAGAAGACCACAATCCCTGACTGATAAATGAAATGCACAGAGGTGCCCTTGAACACTGAGACAGGCCAACAAAAGCACTAGCCATTGGTATTGTCATCTTTCCATTTATTAAACTCATGGCAACAAGTAGCTCTTCTAGAAAAACATTCATAATCATTGAGAAACAACATACTCTAGTGAGAAGGTCATGGACAAAAGGTCTTGAGCTCTGCCATTAACTATTTGCCCTCCATCCCTCTGAGCCTTTGAAATAAGAAAGGGGAGTGGGATTAAATTCCAATCCAGGATGCCCATTAGAGAAACCAGGGTATAGTTGAAAATGCTGATGCCCAGGTGCTCACTTCAGCAGCACATATGCTAAAATGCTGATGCCCTACTTCTAGACCAGAGAGATCAGAATCTCTGGGTTTGAGGTTGTCAGTGCTGGAGATGAGCCTTCCCTTTTTTTTTTGGTGGAAAATCAGAGGACCAGAGAGAGAGAAGTGGGGCATGTAGGCATCTAATTTAAATGCAGTTTGTTTATAATATAAGAGAGAAAATCCATTTATTTTAATTTCGGTTAGGCCCTTTTTCGTCTCAGAAAGGATTTAAGGTGTCAGGGAGGGGAACTAATATTGGATGTCACCATCCCTTCCTCCTGGGAAGAGTTTCATAGAGAAGTGAATGCTCTGGTGTATCTCATCCACTCTAAAGCATAAATGGAATCAGAATCTTCTGCAGGTGGCTGATCATATCAGTCAGGATAGGCCTGGTAACAAATGACCCCCAAATCTCAGTGGCTTACAACAGTAAAAGTTGATTTCCTGCTCATGAAAAATGTCTGTCAGGAGTCAGTTGCAATTCTGTCCTTCATCACCTTCACAGTCAGACTGAGGCTGATGGGATCATTATCGGTCTAGAACACTGCTGATCCAAGTGGTAGATGAGGCGAGGGAAAGTAGCTATCACTCACTTGCTTTCAATGCTTATGTTCAGAAGTGACACATTTCTGCTTATACTTGACTGGCAAAAGCAAGTCATGTGGCCAAGCCAACTCTGAGTTCAACAGAGCACAGCTGGTGATGTGTCAACCCTCTGCAGGGCTAAGGGTGAGAACAACAGTACAGTCCATCACCACAGCAGAAGATGCTGGAGTCTGGAGCATTCCAAACTCTCATCTACTCAAGGGGTGCCTGAGCAGCCATGACCCAAGGTTAGCTCACAGCTGACTTGGCGGTCTACTCGATTTCACTTGCACTCTGAAAACACCCAACAGGAACCCCTGAGGCCTATTATAGCAGTAACTCCTGTCAGACTGGCCTCTGCGAACCTTTGACCTTTCCGAAATCTTTTCATCTGCTGAAAGATGCCTGTTTGCTCTCCACTCCGAGGTCCTCTGGTGCAGAGTACCCACTTCTGGGCCCGCTGAGACCTGGGTTCCAAACTTGATGTCTCCATTTCACAGCTGTGTGACTTTTGCCCCAGTAACTTTATTTTTCCACTGCTTGGTTTGGGGAGACTTTGGTGGTGATGATTATATGAGAGGTGGCTAACACAGTAAGCGTTGTATCGTGGGTCAGCACTTGCTGGGTGATCAGTCCAGTGCTTTTTGTTATTGTGGGCATGGCTATTATCCGGCTGCAGCTTGCTTCCTGGAGAATCCAGCTGTTCTCAGAGGCTGGCTGCAGAAGTCATGGAGCATTGTGATCGCCCTTCGCAATGCTCTGGGTTAAGGGAATGAAGACAGCTCTAGGCTTCCCCTGGCTTCTCTGGGCCTCAGAGAGGAGAACCAGGTGGAGATCTCCTTGGACTCTCACTGCACTTCTTTAGCTAGTCGAGTGAAAGTTGCTTAGTTGTGTCCAACTCTTTGCGACCTCATGGACTATACAGTCCATGGAATTCTCCAGGCCAGAATACTGAAATGGATAGCCATTCTCTTCTCCAGGGGATCTTCCCAACCCAGGGATCAAACCGGGGTCTCCTGCATTGCAGGCGAATTCTTTACCAGCTGAGCTACCAAGGAAGCCTGCTTCCTTCGCTGGGGGAAGCTTTTATGGTCAAAGAGAAAAAGAATGAAAAGGAGCCATTTCAAAATGTCTTTCTGTGGCCCTGCTGCTCCTTTGACTTTCCCGCATGAAGGAGCAGGCTTTTGGGAAGCAGGCAGGGCAGCACCTCCCTCCCTTCCTCTCAGGACCTCCCAGGCCAGCTGGGCTTGGACCCCAGGAGTACTCGCAGGAGCACGCTGTCCCCAGACGTTCCTGTGTGTATCTAGGTTTCACTTTGAAATGTTTCAAACACAAGATGTGGGAAGTGCCGGGAAGAGGCTGGGTGGCGACCAGCTTAAAAGAGCTCTGACCTCTTGCTTTTGCTCTGAGTCCTATGGGAGGGGAGAGCTTGTCAGTGTGGCATCTCTCTCATCCCTGCTTCCTTTAAAATAAGCCTGCAGGACTGTTCAGCCTTTGAATGTTGATTTGGCAAGTTCCTTGCCTCTTAGTGTCTCAATTCCTGAGATTAGATTCCTCCCACCCCCGCCACCCCATTTTTGGTTCTGGAGCTTTGAATAATTTAACGAGCCAATGTCAAGACTTACATTTCTGTTTCCAGGATCTCTTTCCTGATCATTCTTAATTCTTTGCATATGATACACACATCAGAGAGTTAGTTCCGTTTGACATTTGTGAATTTATGGGAAATCTCATCTTTGTAGACATTTAAAACTTGGCTGCACCCGTTGAATCTGCCCTAGGGAACAATTTTGCAAGAGTCCCCGAAGGAGCAGGCCAGATGACCAATAAAATGCCATTGCTGTAAATTCTGATTTCTGTGGGCTTTTTGTGAGAAAGGTATGTTTTCATTTTTTGTCTGCCCCCCCCCCCCCACAAACATAGAAAAGAAGAATGTCTCCAAATGATGAAGATCTGAGAGCCGATAACGAAAGGACAGACTGTGATAGTTCCACTGACTGCCAAGACAGCCAGCTCTGTGGGGATTCAGGGCTGGCTCAGAGCACAGCCTGAATTGCTCACATTCTGTTTAGACAGAAAGGAGAACTGTGGGACCCGCACTGTTTTACCCCTTTTAGGAATTGCTTCTAGAGTCATGGCCCTCCAGCTGGGCTGGCTGTGGGGCATCAAGTTTAAGGTGGTGTTGAGAGGAGTCATGGGGAAAAGAGGGAGAGGGTGGATGGAAGGAAATTAGCAATTTGTACAGGAAGTTTTCCTAAGAATGACTGGAAAGCAGAAACACATTTGCATCCATCCCAGATGACACCCTCAGTAAGGACCCCACTTTTGTAATTGACAGTTGGATTGAAAGATGGGAAAAAAAAAAAAAAAAGATGGGCAAGAGACCACTGGAAGGAACAAGTGCCTCCCTAACCTTCATCCCCTTCTCCAAGTGGGGTCTGTGAAGCCAGCAGCATTGTATCACCTGGGAGATGATGAGAAATGGATGCTTTCAGCCCACCCCAGACACTATGAGTCAATCTCCATTTCAGCAAGAGCCTGGACTGGGTGGTCTGTGTGCACAGTACAGTCTAGGGAATCTTGCTCTTGGGATTTTTAAAAAGCCACAGAGAGTTCTCTAGTCAGTTACATCTCGTGTGGGGGCCCAATTTGACTCTTCCTTGGGAGCGTGGAGTGCTATGTGCTCCACCAACCCACCTCCAAGGTGGAAATAGGCATGCTCGGCCTCGGAAAGCTTTGTGGGAGGGGCAGCGCAGCCGAGGTGGCAGGGGGTCACCTCAAGGTTCCTCTTCTGGTCACATATGACCCATGCAACCTTGCAGGATTAAACTGGCTTCTCTGTCTTCTCTGGTTTTGCTGCCACACAAAAATCTAGTACATTCTACCTAAGTCCTCTACTCACTGTCCCCATCCCTTGGCACACAGATATTTATTGTCTAACACCTTAGGTTTCCAAAAGCGCATCTTTGGGAAGAGCGGGTACTTGTGCTGGCTGAGTTTTCTTCATTTATTCATTTTGCAAAACCAAATGTATTTTCATTTGCTACTGCTTCATTTTAAATGTCAAGCTGAAGGCCAGGTCACCATAGCTGAAGCAAAGTGGAAAAGGAAGAAATGTCCTCCATTTCACTGAGTGACCTTGGCAAATCAGGGTCTGGCTCCAATTCTCTGGACAGTTGCCTCATAACTGTGTTTTGGTTTGTTTGGCAGAGGAAGCTGCCCACACGCTCGGCCTGTAACTGGGTTCTGTCCGGTCAGGACACCTTGGTCTGTGTTCCCCTGGGGGCTGTGGAGGGAGGCCCAGGCTTGGTGGACAGAGACTGACAGGTCCTGGGCCATAGCCACCTCCAGTCCTGGGCCACTCGGAAGATGGAGTCCACCATTCTCCATGGCATTTTAAGGTCGTTCTTCCAAATCTTCACTTTGTCCAGCCCCCAAGTCGCCTGGAACAAGCTGTCAGGTTAGTGTGTGGTTCTGGCCTCAGAGAAGTGCAGGGACCCCTCCAGCTACCGGACTGTGCTGTCAGATGTGTAGGACCTGGGGAGCTGATTTGGGAAAGTTTTGGCTGTTGGAGGATGGTGTGGCCTGCTGGGTGCCATAGCCTCTGAAGGGAACTTATTTGGGGGCTGGGGTAGGGCTCTGTACTAGGCCCACCATTCCCCCTGGGACAACTCACACACATCTGCTCAAGTAGTAGCCGGAAGCCTCTGAGAAGCAGCCCGGGGCCAGGCCGGGGCCCGTCTGTGATCCAGGTTTCAGGAGCTCGCCTGTCCCAGCCTGGGTGAGCTCTTCTGAAGCTCCTGGTTCTGCTGTCTGGGAAATCTGGACTGGACTCTGCTCAGGCCCAGCTATGGCCTTGCCTGGAGTAGGGGGAGCCTTTCTTTGTGAAGCGGTGGTTGACAGGCCTAGAAGGCTACCTTCTGACAGTGGCTGCCAGACTGTGAGGAGCTGTCTCATGACACTCTCCCCAAATCTCTCTTTCCTCTCCTAGAATAATTCCTCTCAAAGGCATGTGACAACCCAGCAATGGAAGTTCCAGTAGCTATGCTTGGGGAGGTGCTGTGGCTCGTTGGTGCAGTTATGGTGGACCTTTTTCCCTGGTGCCTGCCTGGTCGCACCTAGAAGTCAGATTTGCACTGGCATATGACTCTAGAGGTCAGGGGTCATCTCTGGGCTTACTGGATCCGAGGCTTGTTAGGAAAAGAATGGACAGGGAAGATCCTTATCTAGGGAAAATTCTCACGGTGACTGTCTTTTGGAGGATTGTCCTTGCAGGGACAACCCTGCTCTGGGTTTGCTTATCCTCACTGAGCAGATGAGGAAGCTGAGCAGAGCCAGTAATGGGGACAGTACCTCCAGGAGAGCTGCCCATAGCGGGTCTTTCCGCCAAAGGGAGAAGACAGTCGAGATAGGGCAGCAGCAGACACCCCAGGGGCTCCCCTGCGCCTCCATGAAAGCAGAGTCTCTCTTACACCGGTGCCAGCATGGAAAAGCCACAGGAAGCAAATGTTCAAAAAGAATCGAACTGTGGCCTGGAGTCGTTTCAATTTCCTGACTTTCAAGACGCACATCATCCCAGAGTGCCAGGGGTCTGTGGTCACAAAGGCTCCATCTCAGAAGATGCTGAGAGGGGGTCCTTTCAAGGGGAAGGCACTGTGGGAGGTGGCTGGAAGGGCTCCTGCTCCCCAGTTGACTACTCTGAGGGTCCAGCCTGGCCATGCCTTCCAGCGGCAAACCTCTGTGTTTATGATGCTGTTTGTTTTACTTTCTGTTTCTAGGAAACCAATAGGAAAGTTATGTGAACAGTATGAAGAAGTCCTGGGTACTTTTACCTGGATTTACTGCCACATTTTTCGATCTCTTTGCTCTTTCTCTCTGTTTTTACATGTACTCGATTTGCACTCATACACGTATTCATGTGTATGTGTAAATTTTTTCCTGAAGCATTTGCAAGTAAGTTGTTAACATCAAAATCCCTTTCCCCTTGTATTTCCTAAGAACAGAAATATGCCCTTCTGTAACTGCAGTCATCAAATTTAGGAAGTATAATATTGATTTAATACTTTTGTCGAATCCAGAGTCCGTATTCCAAAATGTCCCAATAATGCCTGTCATAACACTTCTGTCTCAGTTTATAAGCTAATTCTGAATCCCACATTACATATTAATTGTCCTGTTATGTCATTTCTTTTAATCCAGAGCAGTCTATGTCTACCTTTATTTTGGATGACCTTGACATTTTTGAAGACTGCTCCCCAGTTATTTTATAAAATATCCCTTAATTTATGACTCTCTGATGTTTCCTTGTGTTTCAGTTGAGAAATGTGCATCTTTGGCTAGAATGCTATATGAGTAAGATAGGTAACTTGTCCTTCTCAGGGAGCCATATCAGAAGGCAGAGACATTCATTTGCCCTTTACTGGTGATGTCAGGTCTGATCACTTGGTTAAGGTGGTTGCTGTGTAGTCACTGATTTCCCCTTTGTAATAAACAAGTACACTTTGTAGGAAGATACTTCAGTTCTTTGTAAATATCCGATTCCTCCTCAAATTCTCTCCACCTAGTCTTAGTGCTCTCTGATGATTGTTGCCTGAATAATGGTTGACTCTGATGGTTGCATCCATTGTCCCTCCTATCCTTGTGAATCCAAAATAGTTCTGGATGGGGTAGGGAGCCACATACCCACTGTGGAGCTGATTCATGGGGCAGGAAGGGCCTTGACATCCTCCTTGAACCCTGTAAAGCAGTCCTGGTCGGTTGGGTGTGTTTTGACATGTGTAGTAACTCATTTTGGAAATACTTATTAGATCTTAAAGCTCAACATTCAGAAAACTAAGATCATGGCATCCGGTTCCATCACTTCATGGCAAATAGATGGGGAAAGAGTGGCTGACTTTATTTTGGGGGGGCTCCAAAATCACTGCAGATGGTGATTGCAGCCATGAAATTAAAAGATGCTTGCTCCTTGGAAGGAAAGTTATGACCAACCTAGACAGCATATTAAAAAGCAGGGACATCACTTTGTCAACAAAGGTCCGTCTAATCAAGGCTATGGTTTTTCCAGTAGTTGTGTATGGATGTGAGAGTTGGACTATAAAGAAAGCTGAGCGCAGAAGAATTGATGCTTTTGGACTGTGTTGGAGAAGACTCTTGAGAGTCCCTTGGACTGCAAGGAGATCCAACTAGTCCATCCTAAAGGAGATCAGTCCTGGGTGTTCATTGGAAGGACTGATGTTGAAGCTGAAGCTCCAATACTTTGGCCACCTGATACCAAGAGCTGACTCATTTAAAAAGACCCTGATGCTGGGAAAGATTGAGGGTGGGAGGAGAAGGGGACGACAGAGGATGAGATGGTTGGATGGCATCACTGACCAATGGACATGAGTTTGAGCAAGCTCCAGGAGTTTGTGATGGACAGGGAGGCCTGGTGTGCTGCAGTCCATGGGGTCACAAAGAGTCAGACATGACTGAGCGACTGAACTGACTGACTGATTAGATCTTAGATGACTTTGGAATAAGCCCTTTTTTCCCCAGTTTTATTGAGAAAGATGACATACATCACTGTATAAATTGAAATAACTCTTTAAATGCTTTACAAAAAAGGTGGGATTTTGGTCACATGTGTGATAAATAATTTTTGTGGCATCTGCTGGTAAAATCACACCTGGATCTTTTACAAAGTGTTGATCAGCAGAAACTTGATCATAAAGAGAGTATTATAATAGTACCTTCTCACCATCTGAACCTTGCTCCAGAGAAATGGGGGAAATTAGAAAGGTTGATTGAACTTTGAGAAGGATTCTTAGACTGGAAAGGAAAACTAGCTATTAGAAGCAGATGAATTAAGTAAAACATGAACTTCAGGAATGCTTCAAAATGCTTGTGTAGGAGCTCTTTTGTGGGGCTGGGGGCTGAAGCAGTGAATGGTATTGCTAGGTATTTTGGTTTTTTTTTCTTTTTTTTGGTGTTTTGGTTTTTTATTGATTGGATTTGAAATGAATCATTAACCAGTTTCTAGCCTGTTCACTTAGCTCCAGTTTCTGCAAGCCATTGACTGCTATTTGAGGAAGGGGTTTCTGTGGGTGAACCTCTGTTGTTTTACTGGGGCAAGAATATGAGGTTCTTGGTCTTGAGTTTTGCCTTTTCAGATAGTTCTATATAGCCCACCATAGGAACAAAGGAACTGTTTGGGAGGTTGCTCAACTCCTGTGTGTTGTTAGAACACCAGTTGTTACAGTTCCCATTAAGGTAACTGTTTTCAGAACGGCAGTGAAAGCTGTAAGTGGACATGAAGGAAAAGCAGCTGTTTTCCATAAAACCTACCAGTGAACAAATGCTGGTGAGTCCCAAGATGTGTGATCTGGAGCAGTCCCCCCCTTGAGTGCCTGTGTTCCTTGGGATATGCCCGTGTGCAGACCTGGAGATGAGAGAAAAGAGAAAGGAAGCTGGTGGTCCCATCCATTTCAAACCCACGGCAAGTCCTAATCCCCTCTCAGAGAGTCAGCCAACAACAGAATTGAGTCCATGCTCCTCATGGTACACCTCTGCCGGGGAGCAAACAACCCCACAACTTAGTGGCGAAACACAACAAGCACGTATTCTAGTCTACGGTTGAGCTGGGTGGTTCTCACCCGGGCCTGGCTCAGCCCCTCTTGACTGGGCTCTGTCGTGTGTCCACAGTGAGCTGGCAGGTTGGCTGGGGACCGACCGACCTCGAGTGGCCTCATCTGCAGTGTTTCTCCCGGAAGTGTCCGCCATCCTCTCGCACATTCGCCCAGGTTTGCTCACGTGCTGGTCAAGGCATGTGACCAGAAGGCCTGTTAGGCTCAGGCTTAGAAGTGATACGATGCCACTTTCGCTGCAGTGTATTGGCCAAAGCGAGTCCTCTCTTTTGTTAAGATTTATTTATTTGTGGCTGTGCTGGATCTCCATTGCTGCCTGCGGGCTTTCTGTAGTTGTATTGAGTGGGGGCTATTCTCCAGTTGCAGTGCTCGGGCTTCTCATTGCAGTGGGTACTTTCGTTGTGCTGCACAGGCTTCATGGCACATGAGCTTTAGTAGTTGCAGCATGCGGGCTCAGTTAGTGGCAGCTCTTGGACTCCAGAGCACAGGCTCAGTTGTGGCTCCTAGGCTTACTTGCTCCACAGCATGTGAGATCTTCCGGACCAAGGATTGAACCCACGTCGCCTGCATTGGCAGGCGGATTCTTAACCACTGGCCCACCAGGGAAGCCCAGACTCCATCTCAGTCTGGGAGGGCCTACAAGGTCTCCTTGCAGAGGGGTGGGGATACCAGGAATGATGCCTGGAGACATTTTTGCAGTCTTCACAGAGACCAACTCAATTGAGCCTGGCTATTCTTTTTATCCACATTTCTATATTTGAGAAAATGCGTAGAGAAGGAAGAAAATTAGATACAGATAATTTATAATTACAGAAGTTATTTTGAAAGCTTTGGTTTGTGTTTAATGAGTGAATCCAAGTAAAGTGCTTTGAACTAGTGTGCAGTAAGTGCTCTGTAAGTGTTGGTGAATGAGTGTACAGTCTTACTTAGCAACGAAGCTGAGGATTCACTTGACATAAGGTGAACAAGCTTCAGATACATTCGCAAAATGGGTAATCAAATGCACTGCAGAAGCAATGAGCGTGGGCCAGACAAATTCTTCCCTTGGGGCCCAATGCTTGAAAAGACATCTGTGTCGCCTTCGCTGACCAGTTCACCCTGTTGGGCTTGTTTCTGACGGAAGGCCAAAGCTTGGCAGGTTATGGCTAAGCTGGAGTCTGTAATAAAGAACATACCCAGGTGTGAAGGTTTTTATTTTCTCTAGACTTTTTCTTTGTTTAGTTAGTTAGACTTTATTAAGCCTTGGAGGCACTCTGCAGGCTTCTTTGTTATTTGATAAAGGCGGCGCCTCATTTTCCACTGTCTGATCTGGCTCTTGAGTGGGAAAGAGAGAGGGCCAGGCAGCTTCCCCAGGTCTGTCCCTTGCAAGTGCTTGGGGGAGCAGTCCACTGCCCACACTCTTGACTCCAGACAGGGGACGAGGAGGAAACCATCCTTCTTTCTCTCCTTCACTTTACTTCTTAGTCTCAGGGGTCCCCCTGTCCTCTGTCCTCAAATCCCCGTGCCATTCACATCAGCACATCCTCTCTCTGTGTGTGTGTGTGTGTGTATGTGTGTGTGTGTGTGTGTGTGTGTAGCTGACAAATTCTCTGAGTATTAAAAGCAGACACAATAGAGGGAGTGCTCCCTTTTGCCTTAATCATTTCAGGCTCCCATGTGTTGACAGAAAGTTTGGTAAGTCTTCAAGTTTAAAGAAAGGAGCATTCAGGGTGGCACTTGGAGTTTTTTTTATTGCTTGGAATTCTCAAGTAAGTTTGATAAGCTATCTGCTGAGCCATGAGACACTCCCTTCTTAATTGGCTTTTCTGCCCCTTTGGCCTGCTCACAAACACACAGCTGACTTCCGTAGGACCCATATCCAGGCGAATTTTGGTGTTGGAAGGATCTCTCCACAGCTCTTATCTGCAAGTTGAATTAGAACTTGAATTCTTCTTGGCTGGAGCCTGTGCGGTCCTCCTTACATCCATATATCTTTTCCTTCTATCTCTGCTTCTCCATCTTGAGGTTTCTTCCTTTCTTCTCCCTCCTGTCCCCACCCCACCCCACCCCCACACTGATGGATGCCTGCTGACTGGTTGCACCATCACCTCTGGTTTCCTTTGGCTTTTGTCTACGGCCCTGCTTTCCACCCGGGGATGACTCTGCCCCCACTTCCAGTGTGGCTCCTCCATCCTTCCATCCAGGAGAGAACTGTTCTTGGGTCTGGTGTTGGCTCCCTGTAAACAAGTATGACCCACAGAGGGAAAGGACATTCCGCTGAAGGATTCTTCAGTTCATAAGAGTAACTGGGTCACTTGAGCACTAGGAATTGGGAGCAGGAGTTTCAGTTCTGGTGGCTCGGGGAGGGAACTGTACTGGGCTGACCCACAGGGAGCTCCATGGCGGCTGATCTCTGTGCTCTGAGGAACCCGTTCTCACTGGGCGTGCTGACTCACTCACTCCTTCTTCAAAGACTACTTGTGTGGCTTTAGGGTAGGATTGCTGGCTTTAAGAAAAAAAATTTAAAAAAAGGAAGAAATAAAAATAAGTGAAAACACCCACACTTCAAGGCAACCCCTATGGACATATGTTACACTGGAAATGCCCCATTTCTTAAATATTTATAAATAGATGGTCTCCTTGGAATGTTCCAGATCTGTCATTTGCAAACGTTAGCCAGCCCTGGGCCACCATCTGTCTTCACAAGCACAGTGCACAGTAACCAACAGCAGACTGACAGCTGAGGGAGGCCTAGGATGGTGAAGGGTTGACCAGTGTTGACCCAGACCCAAGACCTGGAGCTGTCCTGCCTTTCCTGACACCAGCCCGGCAGCAGTACTGTCTGGAAGATGTACACTCCAGGGATGTCTCCTCCTGCCTCCTTCCTCATCTTCTCTTCTCCTAGGGTCGCTGCAGTAAACATGGAGGAGTGTCTGTGGCATGCTTCCTATGTGCCAGGCACCACGGGAGGCATTGCAGAGGTGGCAGTGAACACAGCTGTGGAGACAGACAATACAGGAGCCACAAAATGATGGGTGATATGAGGCCAAGTTGTTCTGAGTGCTGCGAAGACAGGTGACCTGGGCGTGGGGATAGACTGTGGTGGCGAGGGCTTCAGAGAGACATTTTAGGGGAAGTGATATTTGAGCAGAGACCTGAAGGAGGCAGAGGAGCCAGTCCTGTGTGGCTTGCTCTCTGGGGAAGAGCATTCTGGCAGACAGACGTGCGAGGGCAAAGGCCCTGGGGTGGGAAGGTTCTTGGCAGGTCCCAGGAGCAGCACAGCATCAGATGCTGGTGGGGCCAGAGTGGGGAGATGAGGGGTGAGCCACCGGAGATGATGGAGGAGAAGGGAAGGGGCTATTGGGGAGCACTCCTATCACTGGTCCTGGGAGACTGGGACAGGAACTTGGATGTTGGCTCCAAGCCTGAGGGGGGCCAGTGGTGGCTTTTGGGGTGGGGATCGATGTGCCAGTCTTGCATCCCAGCTGGAGTGCTCTGGCAACAGCTGGAGGCTACATAAAGGAGAGACCAGGGCCCCGGCGGGGAGCCACTTGGGAGCTCCTGGCCACAACCGGAGAGAGATGCTAGTGGCTAGGACTTGCCAGCTCTCGGGCTCCCAGGCTCTGTCCGTGGCTAAGTGGGCTCTTTTGTTGTCCACTCCCTCCAGAGAAGGGAGTTATGGGAGGTGGAATCGCCATTTGCAATTTCTGTCCATCTTCCAAGTGTCCTCCTGGGGTAGACTGATGAATCTTGAGAGCCGTGTCGAGATGCTACTGGGAGAACGAGGATCTAGCAGGGGTTTGTGCCCCTCACTCCCACTTGATTTTTCTTTCTTTCTTAGCACATAGGCATGAAGAGAACACAACTTGACTTTCCAAAGCCCATCAACTATTAGTACTACGGGCTGCTTGTCAGGAAGCGTGCTACGTAAGCTGAAATGCTGCTCTAATTTCCACATTATCTCTTCCTGCTGCTTGGTGAGTTATTTAATTAGAAGACGCCTTATTTTCTAGGGAAAACACTTTGAACAGAAGACCTGATTTAGCTGGAAACGGATGCCTTTATTATGTGTCAGAGAGCTAAAAATTGCTTGTGAGCCGTCGATGTGTGGATGTCTCCGAAACTCAGGACAGCATGGCATGAGAGCCATCAGAAGAGATGGGGAGGGCTGGGCACAGTGGGTGGCTGGATGCCTGCTTGGGAGCGGGCAGGCTTCAGTTGGCTCCAGTCTGGCTAACACCGCGGTGCCTTTAGTGTCTCTGAGTTGGTCCAGAGAGCTGACACACTGCTTTTCTGGGAGAAAAAAAACCTTTCCCTCTGTACTCTCAGTGCAGACAAGCAGCAGAAAACCGAAATGAGACCCCACTGCCCTGAGTCCACACAGACTCCAACTCAAAGTCTTTAAATAATTTATTTGATTCTTAAAAACACACAAAAAGGGCCTTCTTGTCAGGATTTGATTGGTCCCAAGAGGGAACTTGTAGGTGTCGTTCTCATGAGGAGATTTCATGTTTGGGAGATGATGATGTGAATTTCACAGAAAAGGAAGTCAGCTGAAACTCACCTGCATCCTGTTTACCTCTGTTGTTTGTTTGGTTGGTTTGTTCTCCCCTCTGGGTCTCCTGTTGGCCTGTGCCCTTCACTCCGTGTCCAGACTCCCTGCATGGCTGTGCTGCTTTGTGGTCTTTGGTGCTTTGGTGGCAGCCAAGGGGGATTGGACCGCTCTATTTCTGGGTTACGGAGAAGGAAGAACAGAGGTGCTTCCTCTGCAAAGATGCTTTCTCTGCAAACTTGAGTTAATAAAACTCCCCTCCTAAAGGAGCTAACAATTGAAAAATAGCTTGAGGAAAACTTGAGAGAGAGTTTCAGCAAACACATCTAGTAGGTCTGGATTCAAATCTCTTATCTCCTCTCCAGCCAGGTTGGTGGATGGGGTGGGCTATCCTTATCTCCTAGGTAGGTTTCTGGCCCTGCTGAGTGAGGGACCTTTTCCTGGGCTGGGCTTTCCCTGGAAGAAGTTTGGCTAGAGTTGTTGTTGTTTTTCAGTCACTCAGCCATGTCCAGCTCTGCAACCCCATGGATTGCAGCACGCCAGCCTTCCCCTGTCCTTCACCATCTCCCAGAGCTTTCTTAAACTCATGTCTATTCAGTCAGTGATGCCATCCAACCATCTCATTCTCTGTCATCCCCTTTTCTTCCTGCCTTCAATCTTTCCCAGCATCAGGGTCTTTTTCAGTGAGTCAGCTCTTCACATCAGGTGGCCAAAGTATTGGAGCTTCATTTTCAGCATCAGTCCTTCCAATGGATAGTCAGGGCTGATTTCCTTTAGAATTGACTGGTTTGATCTCCTGGCTACAGAGCGTGCCAGTTTTCAGGTTTCTGGAGAGATGATGATCTGGCTTTATGTTGTCTGCTCTTTTGTCACTGGTGAGCAGAGGGAGTGGGAAAGATGACGTGGGCCTGGATTCCCAGGCAAGACGTGGGTAGGTACTTAAGGGGGATAAACTGGCTACCCTAAAGAGTGGGATCAAGGGAACAAGGGACCTCCAGGTTAGTGAGGATGGTTTATAAGGAGACGGGAAATAAGGGCTGACTGCAGGTCCAGGGATCTCCAGGTGTGACCGTAGACTCTAGTCCTGCAGCAACACCTGGGAACCCAACTTCCCAGTTAGATTGTAAGTCCCCTGCGGCCCTCCTTCCCTACCCCCCACTTTGTCTATCCCCTGGTCATTCATCTCACCTCCCAAGCATCTCTCCTCCACCCTGACCACCTACACTGTGGTCTCCCCAGCAAGTCCTCATGGGGGACTGCTCATGGCCTCACTTACCTTCATCTAGTCTCTTCCAGCCTCATGGCCCAGTGGCCTCTTCAGACTCTCCCCATCATCACTCCCTCTTCTCCCCTGCCACGGCTTTCACCCTTTCAGTGGCTAACCATTGGTTAATACCAGCTGAGCTCTCCTCTAGGGGGCAAAGATGGAGATACATGTCCAGGAAAGCATTTTGCACATCTCATGAAAAGCCTTGTGCAGCCACCTGATGTGTTTCAGATCCACTGTCATCTTCATGCCTCACTCTGAAGCCAGACTGGGCTTGAATTCCAGCTATGCCACTTCACTCCAGGCAAGTCACTTAACTTCTCTGGGCCTCGGTGTCCTCATCTGTGAAATGGGGATCTTAGCCTACCTTGCTGAGCATGGCCCAGGCGGCATTGCGGGTGGGCCCTGCCTCCTTCTCCACCGGCTCCCCTGCTGCCCTCACCTGGCGGCTCTCCTCTCTGCTCCAGCCATAGTCCCTACTGTCAAGTGCCACAGGGCCTTGGCATGAGCCGAGATACTCCCCACCTCACCCTCACTGGAGCAGTGCCTCAGCAGTGCTTGAGATGACTCACTAGGCTGCCCCAGGGAGGCCTGTTTTGACCCCTCCCCAACTGAGGGGTTCCCTCTGAGCATGATGATGAAATCAGTGGGTATCTCTGTTCCTGTACTATACATTCTAAGAAACAGGACCTGATTCATTTGTGTTGGTCCCTGTATCTTCAGGGGCTTCCCAGGTGGTGCTAGTGGTAAAGAACCCACCTGCCAATGCAGGAGATAGAAGAGACCTGGGTTTGATCCCTGGGTTGGGAAGATCCCCTGGAGGAGGGCATGGCAACCCACTCCAGTATTCTTGCCTGGAGAATCCTATGGGCAGAGGAGCCTGGTGGGCTACAGTCCATGGGGTCACACAGAGTTGGACACGACTGAAGTGACTTAGCATGCACCTAGCACTGTATCTTCAGAAGCTGGCATCCACAATGCACCCAATAAATAGCAGCTGTGGAGGCCACTGGGATCCTGTGCAACTCCATGCGGTGGCATGCACGCGGGTGCAGCCCTGGTGGACTGTCTGCCTGGTGTCGGGAGGGTGGGGGAGTGCAGGTCCCCTCAAATATGATGCTGAGAAACAAAAACCAGACTCGCCTCCAAACTTCTAACAGCTGCCTTTTTAGAATGGTCTTACACATACAAGAATTCGGCTCTAAATGTCTCCATAATTGGTAGCATGAGTCGGCCCTCGAGGTCAGGAAGGTTTCTTTGCTCTGGCTCTAATTAGGATGAGCGGAAGTCATCGCTCTGTGAATTAACCAGGCCATTGACAGACTCTTCTTCAGCCCTGACTACATGCGGGGCCTCGGACTGGAGCCCTAGGAGATGGAGCTGCATGATGCGATTTCTGCCCTTGTGGGGCCGGGCAGCAGATGGCAGGCCCCAGAGAGTTTAATTGGAGGGAAGAATTCCGAGATGATGTGGACAAGGGCATGAGAAGCACACGTCAGCACTCCCCTTGCGAGACCGTGAGCCATCTCCATGAGAAGTCTTCTACGGGATGTCTGCAGGGGCGGGGGAGATTTGAGTAACTTCAGGGAAGATGTCAGCGTGGTTGGGAGAGGTCCAGACCAAAGAAGCAGCTGGGACTGGGGGCCTCAGGCAAACCAGCTGCTCGCCCGGCAGCAGTCCCAACCCTGTCACTCACTGGTGCCCAACTCGAACACTTTTCTGAACTTCTCTGAGCCTCCCTTTCCTCATCTATGAAATGGGAATCATAATATCTACCCAGAGAGCCATGGCGAGGAATAAACAAGTTGATCTATGGAGCACACTTATTACTGCGCCTATAGGTAGAGAAGCTGGAAGTATCATCATGATCCATTTTCAGGCCTGCAGAGCAGTACCTACCAGAGACGTATGTGCAATTTTCTGTGGTGAACAAAACCCATCACCTAGCCTATTAAATTGCTGGCAGGCCTCTGCCTTGCCCACCACATAGGACTGCTGGCGCATCAGAGAGATACAGGTGGGTAAGTGCTCTTGAAAGAGTGAAGGTCATTGATGTGGCTTTATATGGCATCTTCTCCAGTGCCTGAGTCCGTGTGGCTTGACTGTTTATTACTCTGAGTCATTGATGTATTTTTCAGCAAGCTTTTTTTGTAAAACTTCTTGTTGTCTTTTAAAATTATGGGTTAAAAAAATATGTTGAAAGCCATCAGGGAAACATGACTTCCAAGCATGGAGCACAAAGTGCCTACTCCTGCTAGGAAGGGCCTTGGGTCTTTGAATCCTGATGCAGTCTCATGGATCTGTGACCTCAGGCAGGCCCCAGGGCCTCTCTAAGTCATGTTCTGTGGCCTGTATGATGCGGTTTATAGTCATGCTTATTCCAAGGGCTGTTCTGAAGAGTAAATGACATAGATACAGAAGTGTCTAATAACCAGTTCAATGAACTGTCGGTTTCCCTTCTTTTCTGTTAATATGCACTTTCTGTGAGCAGAAGTCTTGTCAGCACTTAAGAAAATTCATTACAAAGCCAAATTATGGGAGTCTGTGAGTGTGATAGTTTACTATTTTCTCTTTTTGGTGACGATTTCTCTCACTTTCTGAGGGAACGAAGGGCTTCAGAGTCAGTTGTCTGAAAAGCCTGTGTGTCTGTGTCTGTGTGTGTCTACCCCCAAGTTAACACACTTTTCCCAAGACATACTCATGATGCCCTGGCAGCTGATGGGCCTTTGGAAAGATTTCATAGACTTGGGACCACAATTTAATTTCATGAGCTGAAAATTATATATTTTGATGACAGAACATTGGAGGATACTGCCTGAAGAAGAAGGTCACAAGGAGGCCAGTGTGGCTAGGGGTGCCTGGGACACTGGGGCTTCTGTAAAGTGATGCCATGTTTTTCTTCCCCCTGCCCCATGGCTACCTTTGCTCACCACGCACACACCCTGAGGAACCAGTGTGGTTAGAAACCTTGGTGGCTTTTGCTGGATTCTGTGCTCCTGTTTGGACAGTTAAGGACTAGGGTTGGGAAAGCTAGCAACCACTTCAAAGAGAGAAATAAAAAGTGCAGTTACGGCTCTAGTGGCCCCATAAATGGCAATGCCCCAGTGTCTGGGGCTTCATGAAGGACCCTTGAACAAATCTGCTTTGGGGATCCACAATTGAATGTTATAAACTGTTGCACACATAAAGGCAAGTGTTAAAAAAATTATCTTCAGCAGTTTCTATAAGCCCAGGCTGTTTGATGCATGTACTGAATAAGTGACCGGATGCACTTTTCAGTTTAGGTCTTTACATATGCTCATGACACCTCTGCTCTGGTGCATACCTGGACAGCGTCCCACTCCAAGGAGCTCCATTTCTCAGCCTGAGAACTTTCTCTCAGCCTGCAAACAGGGCAGGCCAGAAGTGCCTGGGAATTAATGCTCCTGGGAGCAACCTTGAGCCAATGAAGAATGAAGCTGGAGGATCAATACCCCAGCTTTCGCACCTCTCAGATGGGACAACTCTGAACTGTGTTTTACAGTGTCCCTGAGTCCCCCAGTAAGTTGGAAACCCCACGCCCATGGTGGGAACCTGTTTGCGATCCTCCCTTTTATGTCTGCCTTCCCTTCCCTGTCTCACTTCCCCCACTGAGCTACTGTGCTTCCCAAATATGCTACTTCCCAATACTTGAATCTTTGTCTCGGGGTTGGCTAATCTTTGTCTTAGGATTCCCAGGGGGTACCTATCCTAAGGCAAAATTTCTGAATGTCCCTAAAAGATAAAAGTAATAATCTCATTTACTGCAATACAATATAAAACCTGGGTTACCAACCCCAGCCTCAGCATTGTCTCTGGCCTTGGCCAATTCACCTCATTTCTTGAGATCTCTCCTCTTCTGTAAATGAGGGTCATGGGCTGCTTCAGCTGGGATAAAAGAGGTGGTTTGGCTAGGACAGTGACTTGTGTGGAATGAACTGGGCATCCCAAATCATCTTGCATCTGTGGCCATGCCTCCTGAGACCAGTGTGGGGGCCCCTCCCCTAGTCCTGGTGAAACAAACCCCCTCCTCACCCCCCACATCCTGCCAAATTCCTGCAAGAGACAGTGCCACCCCTGGTCAAGAACTGCTTCCAGATAATTTCTGAAGTCCTTTCTGGTTTTGACATTCTCCAATTAATTTATCCAAGAACCTCAGACATGGAGCAGCACCCACCATGGCATATTTCAGTTTTTGAGGTGGGGATTCAGTGATAGCTCTATAGTAGATTCTGTGATATCAGGTATAACCACTGACTTGCCTCCTTCTTAAAACAGTGAAAAAAGGAACATTTAACTCAGGCCCTCTGCCTCCTTAAATTCCTTGACTCATTTCCCGCTTTATTCATTTGACAGGGTTTTCTGCCCTTGTAGTCAATGAGGAACTTTACAAAGCTTGCCTGCAGACATACACATGCTCTGAAGACGTTGGCTCTTAGAGCTGGCTTGTCCTTGGATAACAGCTTCTTTGGTAATCTCCACCTTGTCAGAGACCCACAGATATAGTATAGAAAAAGAGAAAAGGAGAAAGCTCTAGAAGGTTTGCTTTGTCTGAGAGTCAGATTTGCAGTTTATTCCTGAGTCATTTATTGTTCTACCACTGAAGTGATTTGTGGCCACCACCATTTTCCTCTTCATTTCTTACAAAGGGATTTGAGGAGCCCAATAAAAACTGTTTCTTGAAGAAAATGTAAAAATATGTCCCAGTGTGGGAAAGACTGGTCTCATTATGCCACAGACCTAGTCCCTGTCTGACAGGCAGGAAACTTTCCATAAATGGGGACTGGATTGACTATAATCAAGATGTTCACTACATGAGACCTTTGAGACATTTTCTTTGCAAAGATTTTTTTCTCTTTCTAGAAAGGTCTTGGAAGACCATGCTACCATGCTACTTTGGTGTGAAGTGAGCTTAGTATTTCCAGGAGAGAAAGTCTAAGGGAATGTTTATCTTGATTTTCTGTAAAATGATTGAATTATGGAGATAAAGTGAAATGTGAATCATAAAACCTATGGAAATAACAGGAAATGCTTGCCAGTAGGAAGCAAAGCAGTGACTCTCGTCATGTCTAGGCAAAACAAGGGCGCATCCAAAAGGGGAAGAAAAAAAACATTTTGCTCCCATCTTTAAGGCAGGTGCAGGGCATCAGCCTTGAAGTGGAGTTTCTGGGAGACATGTTGCCTGTTCTGTTAGTCATCAAGAAAAGTCACCAGCAGAACACTAGCTGCAGCCTCACAGGGAGATGGCAGAACTTGGGCTCTAAGTTGGATTCCAAGCATAATGAACGATGAAATAGCTGTGATGACCATTTTTAAAAATTAATTTATTTATTTTAATTGGAGGCTAATTTAAGTGGGGGAAAATCTACCTCTCAAAGTAGAACAAGACAGAATCTCTTTGTATAAGGTGGAGAAAGTAAAATGAGTTAAAAGTCCGTTATGTAGAAACTGAAGAATTTCTGAAAAAAATTTGCTTCCTAGTCTGTCCCAGGTAGAGGTAACCACAGGGTCCTGTCTGGTCTTACCTGATCCTGTCTGCTTGTCACAGATCAGACCCTGTGGAGGTTAATTTCTATAAGAGAACAAAGCTAACCTTGAGCAAAGGAAGGCTTTGGGTCACAAAAAAATGGAGGCTCAGCACAGGGGCTCAAGCCCCAGGAAATGCAGTGTCTGGCCTGGCGGGGACAGGGAGCTCACAGAGAGGGGGTGAGACAGAGGTCAGCAGAGCCCAAGGGTTGCAAAGCGGCGGGCATGGGGACTGTCCCGCTCAGCGTCCTGCCCCGCCAGGCTGATGTCAGAGGGTTTATTCAGATTTGAGGGCCTTTGTTTGGGGGGATTGGAGTGATTCCTAAGAGACAATGCCGGACTGGAGGCTGGAGGCACGCGACGCCAGAATTGAATTTGGGCAGTTGCTGAGCAGATGGGGATCAGAGGGGCAAACAAAGGGGAAACTGTTCCCAGCGCATCCACAGGAGCGGGGGGTGCGGCAGAGCCAGCCGCCGGCAGGAGAGCTTCCTGCGTGGCCTGGCTGGGGGGCTGGGGGCCCCCCATCTTGTGTGAGACAAGCCTCCCCAGGGCTGGTGGGGCTCTGCCTGCTTCGCAGAAGGAGAAGGACAGAGGAGGGGAAGGGCCAGGTCCATGGACCTGTCCTGCTACTCCTGTTGCAGGGAGTTTGTGCCGTGGCCTCTTCTGGGGTTCTGGGGAGGTCACTGGCAGATGGTGGCCCCATGGCTGATCCAGTCCCACACCCTCCTTTTAAATTGTGTTGAAGGAAATGAGGCTCTGGAAGTGAAATGCCTTTCCTGTGCTCAGGCGATGTCTCCGACTGGATTCCTCTAGAACCTGGCATGGGACAGGAGCGGGCACCTTCTGGAGGCTATCCCAGGAAGCCACTCAGGGACAGGGGGGTGGGGGGAGTGGGGAGGCTGGACCTCAGTCTGCTCCTCGGGAGACTGAGCAGGGTGCCCTGCAGGGGTGATTGATCCACAGTTCCTGCCCCTTCTCGGTTGAGAGCTGCCCCCAGAGGCCTGGAGCCCCTGGCACTTCTGAGAAAGCCCTTGGGCAAAACACCACAGGTGCCCAGAGTGTGCAGAATAGGGAGGACTTTAGCCAAGGGGCACCTAGTCATCTCTGGCTAGCGGGGAGGCCAGAGTCCAGGCAAGCACCTCTCTGAGGGCTCAACATCCCACAGATCAAAAGCGCTTTTCTGCATTCTCCATGGTGTGCACGTCTCTGTTCCTGGGAGCACGTTAGATGTTCAAGTGAAATGTCCAGCGACTCTCCCTCCAGCTGCTGCCCTTGTCTCCCACCCCGCTTTTAGCTAAGCTTTATCAAGCCCTGTGGCTCCCCCCACCTGCCGGCTTTTCCCTGTATTTCCCATGGTTCTGCCTCCTCTCAGCTTGCCCTGCCTGACCGCTTCATTTAAAATGTGACACATCCACTCACCTCCTTGACCCTCCTCCCCTGCTTTCTTGTTCTCCATTGTCCTCACTGCCCCGTGGTACACTGCCAGATTTGTCTAGTTTCACCTCACCCATCTCCTTGTCTGTTTGGCCTCTCTAGAATAGAAACTTCATGAAGGCAGGGACCTGTATCTGTTTGGTTGATGGTTGTATCCCCAGTGTGTTGGATCGAGCCTGGCATATGGTAGATATGAAACAAGATGGCTGACCGAAGGCGTAGGACCATGGAGGCCCATGGAGAGTAAACGACATTCTTCCCACCCGTGCCTTTTTCTAGCTCTTAGCGTAGTGCCTAGAAGACTGACAGACCCACTCTGTCCTAAAGTTTAACCACCCACAGAGGCTTCTGTGCAAAGGACAGAACAGAGGCTTGGAGAGCCCGAGCAACCTTGACTGGAATCTCTAAGTTCAGAGCCCACCTCCCACAATGTTCTAAATGTTATTCACTCACCAGTATCGAGCTCTCCTTCTAGGTACAGGGAAGATTACATTCCTCAGCCCTGTTCAGTAGGCCAGGGCCACACGACTGCTTCTGGCCAATAGGGTTCAGTGGAAATGGCTTGTTACTTCCTGCCTGAGGTATAGTAGAGCAAGTGTGAAGCCTCCACATGTCCTGTCACCTACCTCAGGAAACTCTGAAGCCACATATAGAGATGGTGGAACATATGTCAGCCTGGGTCCCTGAGTAATGACTCAGAGCAGAGCCCCTGCTTTCTTGCTTTAGACATATGGCGTGGGCCAAAACAAACCTTTAATTTGGGGACAATTTGCTACTGCAGCATGACCTAGCCTATCCTACCTAATCTTATCAAGTATTAGTGGTGTTGCTGTAGGTAAGTCACTTCACTCTGAATGCCTATTTTCATATTCATAAAGGAAACAATCTTTGTATTGGAAGGCAGATATTCACCATTGGGGTAGGGGTTGCATGGGTGATGGTGTGCATGATTTAACTTGTGACTTCCACAGTAGCCCTAGGGAAGATACAGTATCTCATCCAGGTGAAAAAATAGCACACTGCCTTTGGAATCAGAAAAGGAAACAAATTTCATGACATCAAACTCTCAGGGCATCAGGAGGTTTCTTGGTGAATTTGTGCCCTGACCTGGCTTTTTTTAGATTGAAGAGATTGACACCAGAAATGGCAGAACTGATTGTGAATGATAAAAGCTAAAGCGTTCTGGGCTGGGACAGTTAGATATGACATCCAGGCCGTAACAGCAGGTGACTTTGTATTTGAGAAGGTGGAATTTTGGCCCAAGGGAAAAAGAGACTGACCAAATCAGAACTACCAAGCAGCTGACTTGGGTGATGGAGAGAGGGCGGATGAAAGGGACGGAAATGGAGATCCTTGTTATTGATAAACAGACAACCCTCTGAAGAGCTTTGCAAGTTAATTTCACATCTCTGAATCCTGGTTAGGGCAAAACACCAGGCATTTCCAAAGAGGCTATGAAGAGTCGGTGTGTATGTGTGTATATACATATGTTCTCAGTCGTGTCTGACTCTGCAGCCCCATGGACTCATCTGTCCTCCTCCCCACTAGGCTCCTCTGTCCATGAATTCTCCAGGCAAGAATACTGGAGGAGGGGTTGCCATTTCCTGGAGGTTGCTTGGGATCTTACCAACCCAGGAATCGAACCTCCATCTCCTACATTGCCAGCTGGGTTCTTTACCACTAGTGCCAGCTGGGAAGCCCCAAATGTTAGTCTTTCAATCATGTCCAACTCTTTGCAACCCCATGGACTGTAGCCTGCCAGGCTTCTCTGTCCATGGAATTCTCCAGGCAAGAATACTGGAAGTGGGTTTTCATTCCCTTCTCCAGGGGATTTTCCCAACCCAGAGCTCGTTGCAACTGTAAGAGTTCCCACTGAGTGACTGTTCACTGTGGGCCAGCAACTTAACTTCAGTGGGTCACTTGAGTCACCTCATGTTGTCCTCTCCATAATGCTCTGAAGGGGATAGTGCTAAGATCCCCATTTCATAGATGAGGACATCGAGGCCCAGAGAGCTTAAGTGATTTGCCTGGAGTGAAGT
The DNA here is from genome assembly GCF_019320065.1 of Cervus canadensis. Classification (NCBI taxonomy): domain Eukaryota; kingdom Metazoa; phylum Chordata; class Mammalia; order Artiodactyla; family Cervidae; genus Cervus; species Cervus canadensis. Next base: position 20,775,328 of record NC_057419.1, read on the forward strand.
GGCAGAGTTGGGATTCAAACCCAGACAATCTGACTTCAGAATGAGGCATGAAGGTGACAGTGGGTCTGTACACATCAGGTGGCTGCACAAGGCTTTCCTGTGAGATGTGTAAAATGCTTTTAGTTGGAGAATCTCTTTCTTTCCCTCCAATAGAGGCGTTACTCACTATTTGTCTTCCATCTTCCTCATGAAGGCATTGTGAAGACAGGCAGCTTGGTCTCAAGGTAGCCCATGTCTCAGTGCAGTGAGCATGCTCAAGGAGACTAATAAATGTTGATCATGATAGTGATAATTTTTAACTCACAGGTAACACCATACTTTTTTGTTTTTTTTAAATTGAAGTATAGTTGATTTACAATGTTAATTATTGCTGTACAGCACAGTGGCTCTGATATATAAATAAATATATATATATATATGTATATATATATATATTCTTTTTTTCATATTCTTTTCCATTATGGTTTATCATAGGATGCTGAGTATAGTTGTGTTCCCTGTGCTCCACAGTAGGACCATGTTGTTTATCCATTCTCTGTACAACAGCTTATGTGTGCTAACCCCAACCTCCCTTTCCATCGTTCCCCCAACCCACTCCCCCTGGCAACCACCAGTCTGCTCTCTAATTCCATCATCACATGTTAATAAAATGGGAGGAAAGGTGTATGCAGTAAAGAATGTAGGTGTCTGTTTAGACCCCTGTAATTCTTTTAGGGTCCTGCCAACACTCTAGTTGTGATCTCAGTGGCAGGTGCCCCTGGGCTCATCTTCTGAGAACCATCCATGGACTCCTAGACCTGCTTTGCCCACAGGCTGGCAGAGACCAAGTGCCTGCATTGACTCTCACGTGTGTGCGCCCATACACACACACAGGAGCACCCATGGACAGGCACACATACACACAGGCCTCAGCCAAAGACTGAAGAGGACGAGAGCCCAGCTCCCTTGCCCCAGCTGTGACAGCTCTGAGCTGTAACTCCCCTCCTGGAGTTCCCTCAGCCTTGCAGGAGCTCTGCCTGACACCCACTTTTGCTCGGCTTTTCTCTTTTCTTCCTGCTGCTTCTGCCTGGCCTGTCTCTCCTGAGAGCATCTCTCTGATAAACCATGTGCACGTGAATCATCTTTCAGGATTCTCTGAGTCTGCTTTCGGTAGAACATGACCTAAGAGTGAAATGCCAAGCGTCACAAAAAGCCTTTCCATGGAACTTCCCTGGCGATCTAGTGCTTAAGACTGCTATCACTGTCAAGGGCCCAGGTTCAGTCCCTGGTCAGGGAACTAAGATCCCACAAGCCTCTCAGTGCAGCCAAAAAGAAAAACCTCTTCCTAGTACCTTATAATGCCAATTTCAACAGGAAAGGACGAGAAGAGGAAACACTGAAAAAATACCCCTATAGGGGCATCTATCTAGGAAATGGCAACCCATTTCAGTATTTTTGTCCAGAGAATCCCATGAACAGAGGAGCCTGGTGGGCTACAGTCCATGGGGTCGCAAAGAGTCAGACATGACTTAGTGACTAAACAACAATGGGCATCTAAACCTTTCAAAGACGTGTGACGAAGAGAACTGAATCTTCTTGGTGTGGGCAGGCATTGTTCACTCGTGGTTGCAGAGCTGGGCCTGCCATGAACTGGTCTCTGCCTGGTCCCCCGTCAGCACTTTCCTACGTGTTGGCCAGAGCCTTTGCAAGCCGCCTGCGGAGAGCCTGCCAGGGTTCACTGTAGTTGCACGTCTGCTCCCCAGTTGCGAGAAGCTTTTTTACGTTTCTGCCACTTGCCTGACCTGCTGTGGCAAAGCAGCCCGCTGGGGAGACTTGGCACCCCGGCCTGGTGCGGGTGCCCACTCCTTCCTGGCACTGGCCCATGCCAGCAGGAACAGGGACAGTGCCAAGCGTGCTCCCATGGCTGTGCCAAGCAGTTCCACAAGAACAGAAGCCTGAGGATGCTTGAACCTGCCCGTTGTCATTAAAACTAATGACGAAGGTTGGCTCATTTTCTTACAGCTTCCTGTCTCCTAGCAGTTGGGGCTTCCTGGGTTAGCCTCATGGGCATGTTATTCAGATGCATGAATCCAACAAGGTGACTCACCTGGGAACTTTTCCTCCAGGAAGTCCTGAGTTGAGAGCGAGAAAGAGAGAGAATGTGAATGGGAGAAGAGAGAGGAGGAGAGCAGTTGAGATGTATAGGGCTTTTGCATCAAGCAGCCTTGATTCAGGCTTGTGATCCATCATTTCCAGGTTGGGTGACCCTGAGCAAGTTACATGACCATTCTAATGCTCAGTTTCTGTATCTATGAAATGGGTATAATAGTTGGACCTAGATTACCAATTGTTACCAGGAGTAAAGGAAATAATGAGTAAGAACACAGTTTATAGCACATAGGAAGTATTTGTTTCATGCTAGGTCTTATTAATAACATTTTCATGAGTGCTTGACCATCTAGGGAAGGTGTTATAAATAAACTGGTGCTTCTCAAACTTCAGTATACCTAAGAATCATCAGGAGAGTGGGTAAAAATGCAGATCTCTGAGCTCCATCCTCAGAGGTTCTGATTCCAGAGGTCTGCATTTCTAACAAGGTCCTGCTGCTGCTGGCCCACGGACCCTACTTTGAGTAGCATTGGTATTATTGTAAACCACAAGACAGTACTATCATTATCTGCAATGGATATTCTGCAGCCTAGAGGGACGGATGCAATGCATTTCATCTTAGCTCACACCACAAGCTCCACATGGAATCACGTGACTTTGATCTGACTGCAGTTTCTATTCCATTTGGCTGCAGAGTTCACGCTTAACGTTGTCCTAAACATTGATAAGATAGGAAGGCAGAAGCTAATGCTGAGAAAAATGGACATCCCTAAGAAATGCTGAGGGCTTGCAGACTGATCCTACTGCTGAACTGGAGCACTGCTTAGGAGTCAGAGCATGTTCCCATCACAGAGAAGGGAGGGTTCCCTGTCCCCAGGGAGGCAGATGGAGCTGATGGAGGCTAACATGTTCTCATCTGCTTTTCTTGCACAGAGTTCATGCAGAGAGGAAAATAAGAGTGCTTCAGAAATATTCTTCAGGCAGTTCTTGATTTTTTTTCTTTTGTAGTTACGAGACATGAAAATCAAATACCACTGCTATCAAAATAAGGGGCTACATTGCCCTCGGTGTCCTGTCAGTTTCCCCTTACATCTTTGAATGCAGTGCCTTCCCGGAGAGTTTGGGATTTTGCTCTCTTCTGTGTATCCCCCCTTTTTTCTTTGACACCGGAGGCTCCTTCAGCTCACAACTGCCTGGGTTTAGGGAGTTCCTGAATTTGGGTCTCCCTGGGGACAAAATGCAAGTGAAGTGGAGCCGTAGGGCATCTGGAAATCATGGCCTCTTTATTTTTGTGGTGTCCTGCCCCATTTTCCTAATTGCCTACCATGAGGAAATACCACTTCTTTAATCAGAAAGCCTCACTGTTTTTTTTTTTTTTCAGTCAAGATTGATAATTCTGTCCATAGCCTACAGCAACAGCTGACATTTCACAAGTGCTTTGTCTCAGCCGGTCAGACACTGTGCTGAGGGCTTTCAGACATGCCATCATTTAATGCTTGCCACAAGGTAAACGAGATGTGAATCGTCCCCATTTTACAGATGAAGAAACAGAGACACAAAAAGGTAAAGTAACTTGTTTATGGCTGTAAAGCTAGGAAGGAGCAAAGATAGGCTTCAAGTATGACATTTTGAGCTCAGTTTTTAACCACAAGGCTTTATTTGTGCATAATCATAACCATGTGAAAAATATAAGTCAGGCAAAAATTCTGGAAGGAAATGCAGCATTTTGACAATGATTTGTTTGGATGGTGCAGTCGTACAACTGTGTGCTTTTTCCTCTCCGATTTTCTAATTGCTTTCCCCTTTGCGATACATTAATTTACAGTAAAATAGACTTATTAGTTGAGTGAAAAATCACTGGCTCGATCTCTTTCCTCCTAGTTCAATGTCTAAAGTCACTTCAGGCAGGTGATCTTCTGTTGTTCTCTGAAGGGTCATAGGGATACAGACTCTGCTGGAGCCAGTCAATTCAATTAATCATTCTGTAGAGTTACCTCCGTGAGGCCCCCAAAAGTGGCTGACTCGATTATCTGGATGGAAGGACTCCTTGTAATCATGTGCTTTTCTGCCAGCTAGGGACCTGCTCTCAGGAGACTCTGCCCTTCGAGCTGTTCCTCCAGTTGTTACAGTGAACTTCTGCTGATCACCCAAATTCCTGTTTAGCCACCTTATGCCCCAAAGCAGAGAGCTGGAGGGCCAGGGCTAGAGATCAACCTCGTGCCCTTGGCCTCTTTATTGGTTAGGGTTTATTGCTGCTGCCAGCAATGCTCAAATCTCAGCAGCTTAGTACAATAGGCATGTATTGTGTACTCAGCTAACAGTTTTACTTCATCATTTTCTATTTCCACATTTGGCAGGAGATCCTCCTCTTGGTCTGAGACCAGGCCCCTTCACCTTGTGGTTTTGCTTTACAATCTTCCTTATCCTATAAATCTGACCGTTGGACAGGGGAGTCTCACCCATGGTCATGGGCCAGGTCTGGAAGTGGCACAGATCACATCTGTATGTTCCATTGGCCAGCATCTGGTCATGTGGCCACCTTAACTGCAAAGGAGGTTGGGAAATGTAGTCCAGCTGTGTTTTGAGAAGACGAGGTAACAGGTCCTGGGGACCAGATAGCAGTGTCTAAGCTACAGGTACATTTATTTGTTCAGTGAATATTTTTCCGAGATCAGAGGAGATCGGGCGCGTTCAGGGTGGTATGGCCGTAGACCGGTGAATATTTTTAAAGTGTCTGCTGTGTCAGGCTCATAGATGCTGTGTGTGTCCTGTTGGCTGTGGGCATGAGGCAATTTTGTCGTTTATCTTTTGGGTCATAGCTAAATTTGGAGGGTCCTATTCCAGACTACATAGAGGTCCCTGTGCCTGACTTCAAATCCTGGGAGGAGTGCACAAGGTGCTTCTGCCCCGGAAACACCCTGGTTCCCATGTCAATCAGGATGCAGCCAGGAGAAGAGCAACCATGCCAGTTATTTTAACAGAAGCTGTTGGTTAAACAGGCATTAGAAGACTGAAAAGGCAAAAAGTGATACAGAGATGGGAAGTGCAAGAACCAGTGACCGCCCCCAGGACTGGGGGAATAAAAGGAAGGGGTTGAGGTTATCAAAACTTAGAAGTGTGGAGAGGATACCCAGCAGAGCTGAGACTCAGACCCTGAGGACAAAATGCTGCCTGGCTAGTGCTACTGTCTTGTAGGTGTACAGTGAGACTGGTTCTAAGATTGCCAACACAAAGCAAAGCAAAACAAAACAGCTTGATTCTGGAACCAGATTCTGGCCACTACCCTAAAAAGGGCTGTTTCTAAGGGGTTGCTCCTGGGACTGGGAAGCCAAGAGGCACAAGTCCTTTCTTCCTCCAGTGGCCAGCCTCCCTCTAGCTCCCCCTACTGGCAGAGCCCAGCAGGGAGCAGCTGGCAAAGCAGAAAGGTGTGCAGAGTCTCAGCCCAGGTATTACAGAGCAGCATATAGAAAGGGTGGATTTGGAACTGAGAGACAATAACTTAATAACTGGCACTGGAGATTTTGTTTCAATCTCACATGATTTGTGCCTTGGTTACATGGTGTAACCACAGTGGAATCTCAAAGGGTCACTCAGAGAGACTTCTGAGTACTGTCCACTAATTCATTCATTGGTTCACTGAACACAGATTGTTGTAGGCCAGGCATGTGCCTGGTAGTGGGGATAGAGCTATAAATAAGGCAGCTCTTGCCCACAAGAAGCTCACACCACATGCATGTGGGTATACATACGCAGGCATGCACACTCATTATATAAACAAGGAAAGGACTAGTGAAGCACTGATAGCTGGGCTTGAGAGCAGAGTGTGGTTCTTCTTGGCTGCCTCCATTGGAGGGGTGTGTGGAAACGAGGTTAGCTCTTCTCACTGGAGAAAAGAGAGGAGGAGCAAGTGGCAGTGAGCACGTCCTTGGCCTGGCATGGAAAGCTTCGATGATTCTGCTGCCTGAATTTGCTCTCCCAGCAAGCAGCCTTCCTGATCAGGGGAGTAAATCAAGGGGAGGCTGACCTTGATTGAACAGAATGAGAGAAGTAGAAATTAAATGAGGGCAGTCAATGCACATTGGCCTCTTGGAAGCCTGTGCTTTTGTCCCTGGTGCCCAGAGGAGTCCCTTTGATTTGCATCTTTTAGGCATTTGCTGCTGAGCACTCAGAGCTACATTTTTTCTGACACATTGGGAAGGTGGTACATTTTCTGTGACTCTGTGTGAGGGCAGAGGAAGGACCCTGCAGTTATGAACTGTAGATTTGTCCTTTAGTGTGGCAAGTTTTCCACATGCATGCCCTCATTCGACCTTGATTGAGCACCTACTGTGGGTCAGTGAGGAAGAACCAGAGAGATCCTGTGGATTTGGATGTTTGGATGACTTGTAGCCCCATCCCTCTGATACAGGAAAATTACAAGTCATCCAGACACCCCTTTTATGAAACACGAATGTCATCTTGCAGAGGAGGCCTGCCGTTAGTTTTGGGACTGATGGAAGTCATTAACCTCTTTGGGCCTCTGTTTTCGTGTCTTTAAAATGGCGAGTCAGTTAGTTCAGGATCCAGCCAGTTTGCATTGAGGACACTCTGCGCCAAGCATTGTGTCATTTCTAGGCTGTTATTATGGTTACTTGTTTAACTTGGCATTTCTGAGACAGTCCTGATTTCCTATATCTTGATTCATTTCAGTAAAGTCAGCTTCTAAATACAGAACCCAATGTGATTTAATGTTTTCTCTTTTCTGTAGACTTTTGAACTGAGTCAGCAAATGGGCAGGTCAAGTGTAGAGGTGGTGGCTGTGGGGAGGTAATGGAGGTTATGTATTAGCTTTTGCTGTAACTTAGTGACCTACGGCCACACACGCAGACTCTGTCCTGTGATCCTGTGGGTCAGTGAGCAGGTCAGGTCTGGGCTGGCCTGGCTGAGCTGGAAGGTCTAGGCTGGTTTGCTCCCAGGGTTGGGGACTCAGCCTGAACAGCTGCGTTAGCTGGGCCCCCTCCCCACGTGATCACTCATCCTCCAATGGCTTAATCCAGACTGGTTCATGTGGTAGGGGTGAAAGGCCCCCAGTAGCAAGAGAGGGCAAGCCTCCAGGTCCTTCTGCCTTTCTCTCTTTGAGTCAGGTTTGCTATTGTTTCTTGAACCAGAGCAAGTAGCAAGGCCAAGTCAGAGTCAGCATGGTTGGGGATGACTCAAAGACCATTGTACACAGTTTCCATAGGCGGTAAGGGATGCTTCAGACATGTTGGTAGCTTGTTTATTTACATGTGGCACCAGTGAGAGAGAAGCTGGCTGTGACAGTGTTGGGGCGAGAAGCTGGGTGAGCAGAAGGTTGAGGCCACTGGGAAGTAGAAAACCTGAAGGAGGAACAGATTTGCTGAATGAGATTTTGTTTCTCTGCATGTTGGGGTGCTGATGCATCTCACCCCACCACTGACAGACTACTCAGAGTCATTCCACAAAAATTTGCTGAGCTCAGATCCCCTAGGACAGAGCCTGGGTTGGGGCAGCAGTGGACTGTAAACATCAGAGTTCTTGCCATGGAGACGACGGGAGAAAAGGTGGACAATCTTGAGCCTCTACTGGAATCTAGAGACACACACGTGTACACACATGCATGTAGCACATGCACACACACATCCACACCTGCATACAGGCACAAGTGTGCATGGACCCTACACGTGCATGCTCACTCCCCCGGCATATCCACACACCCACATCTGCATGCTTGCACACCACACACGTACACACACCACGCACATGCGCAATGTGTACCTGTATGCGCGACCTTCCAAACAACCTCTCAGGACTTACGGAAACCGATCCTAGGGGATCCTTGAATTGCCAAATGGAAAGCAGGCTGTGCAGACACGAGAGGGAAGAGGGCGACAGTAGGCCCTGAGGGAAGGCTGCCCCTTTGCCTTCAAGGTGAACATTGATTCAAGAAACCCCCACACTCAGCTCTACAGAATGATTCCTGAAGTACATTTTTGCGTATCAGACTTGTCCCATTGTTTAAAGAGTGGGGTTGACACACCTCTGTTTAAATGAATTTTCCCATCTCTGTGTACACACTTGGGGGAGACAAGTCTTCAGGCCGATAACAAAGAAGCAGGTGACAGGGCAGGAGGAAAAAGGGGAGGAGACCCATTTTAAAAGGTTTCAAGATGAGCAGGCCTCTCATTTAAAGGGGAAAAAGAAAGGCTGTACATTAGCATCAGAAAAGCAACCCTCTCTGGTGCCTGCTTTCCATTAGGGCCTGTGGTGGCCACTTATGTTAGAGGCTGTGAAAAACTGGCTCTTGTGGAAACTGGGAAAGTCAGCAAGCCTTGTCCCTGCTGCCCTGCGGGGCTGAGTTTTTCCTCTAAGTCTTCCCCTGGTCTCTTCATCCCGGATACTCATTGACAGTCAAAACATGGGCCTCACCCCACTGGATGAGAGAGAAAGGCGCCCCTCCCGAGCAACTCAGGCCATCCTCTTGTCTGTGTTTAGAGGCTGTAGGCTCACAGGAGTGTCATCTTCCAGCCAGCACTCAATGGCTTTACAATGGTGCTGAGTGTGAGAACGCAGATGGCAAGAAAGCTGGGTTCTGTTGGGCAGAAGCGAGAGAAGCCAGGATGGCAGCTGTGGCCAGACTCCCTCCAGAAACGGGCTCTGTGAGCCTTGAGTGGAAGCTGATTTCCTCAGGCGCGCTGCTATCAATACCCAGGGAACAGCTGGAGGACTTCGGGGGGGACAGTGGATAAAATCAGAATTTGCAAAGCCCTTGAACTCCAGCTCAGGAACAAGTGTGTTCAAATTGAGCCACATGTTTGATCTGCAGGAGAAGACTTGCATGAGACCCCTTGAGTCTGGAAGGGGTGTGCGATAGAGATCACGGAGGCTTTGGAAGAAATGACTTCATTCCTGCCAATGAACTCAAGTTCAAATGTAAAGCATCTGCGCCACTCACCATAGGGTTGTGGTGTTTCTTAAGAGAATGAAAATCTATGTAAAGAAACAGGTGAGGAGGTAATTTCTTGATACTCTAAGTGACCAGAGACAGTTAACTGTTTTCTCTAGTTCTTGCATCTTGCATGTGCATTTGTGGACACACACACACACATACACAGTCCAGGCAGCTGGCTCTGTGAATCAGAAAGAAATTCACCTCAGAGGACGAGCTCATCTTCTTCCTGACCACATGCTTAACACTTCCTTCTTAAACATTATAAACCTTCCTTGGACTTGGCATTAACTCTCAAGGTCACATCCTAGGGAGATGACTGTTTTATTGTTTGGTTGCTTGTCAAGATTTTGGTTAAAGATCGGGCTGGCAGTTGGTGGTTCCATGGTGTTGCAGCAGTGAGCAGTCCAAGGAAGGATGTGGCCCGGGACCCCTGGCTTTTGCTGTCACTTAGCTATGGGGTGGCCACTGGACACCCATGTCTGGAGGTGATGAGCTCTGGATGGAGCCTAGTGGGGCCCCCAGAGGGACAGAGGTGGTCTTGTGGATACCCACAGTCTACCCCAGCACCCTGGACCTCTGGCCCCCATATGACTGTAACAGCCGCCTCACCGTTGCCCTGCTTCTGCCTTTGCCTGCATCTAGTCCATTCTGCACCCGGCTGCTAGAAGAGGCCTCATCCAGAAGTCCTGTGTCTCACTCAGGGGGGCACAACTCCTCACTTCAGGGCAGCCCCCACGCCCAATGTGATGGGCCCCAGCGTCTCTGTCTCCACGTCCCCCGACTCTCCTGCACTGGCAATTTCAACACAGCCAGCCCTCCCACCTCAGGGCCTCCATTCTTGCTGGTCCTCTCCCTTGGAACATTCTCTCACCAGTTACTCGAACAGCTCCCACTCTCGTCTCCTTCAGAATTCACCTTCACAGTGAGGTCTTTGCTGCCCATCCTCTAGGCCCCCTGAATCCCCCTTCCTTGGTTAATTTTTCTCCATAGCATTGATCACCATCTAACAAACTGTATGAATGGACCACACCCGAGGCTGCCTTTGGGGATGGCACTCAAGTTGTCATAAATCTTAGTGCCTCCACTGAGGTGCAGAAGCCAGCTCTTTCTCACCCTTGAAGACTAGCACAAGTGGGCTCGTGTCTCCGGGAGACATGTCCCCTTTATCCACAGTCTTGATGTTAACAGCTGCGCCCAGAAATGGCCAAAACTGTCTGGTCTGCTCTCGCTCCCGTGGACACACATCTCAGCCGTGAGAACTTCTCGGTCTGGTGATGAGATGGTTTTCCCAGAACATGGCCTGAATCCATGGCTTCCTGGCCGTGGGGGTGCAAGGGCTCCAGCCAGGAACCTGCTGTCCCTGTAAGTGGCAGCACACACTAGATTCTCCGGGGCAGGTGATCAAATGGAGAAGGGTGGCCTCTGAACGTACCTCCCTGCACCCTTCAACCGATGTCCCCAGCTGCAGCCTGGGCCTGACGCCCTGCAGCTGTGGGAGGAGACGACCCTTATCTTCGCTACAGTCCCAGACGGGTGCTCCAAACAGACGGCAGCTCAGATCGCGTGCCGTTCTCTGTAATAATATCTGCTATTTATAGCGTGTCTGCTACATGCCAGGTGTTTTACTCTTATCTTTAATCTTTACAAGAATCCTCCTGAGGAGGCATTATTATTTCTCTTTAAAGAGAGGGCCTTAAGGCTCAGAGGGGTACCATAGCTGGACCAGGGCTGATTAGGAAAGCAGGTGATGGAACTGGGTTTCTACCAAGGTCTGACTCCTAAGACGAGGGACTGCTCCAAGACTGCCTCATACGGTAATGCAAGTGGTGCACTGCACAGCTCCAAGGGCTTCGTGAATGATGCTCTCTAGAATACACAGCCACCCTGACTGTTTGCTGGAGTAGTACTTGGCTTAGGGAGACCAGTGGTATCAGTTAGGAATGCTTTGCTTTGGAAGGAATAGAAAAGCTGAGCTTTCATGGAGGGAAAAGTGAAGTGGCTCAGTCGCGTCCGACTCTTGGTGACCCCATGAACTGGGGCCTACCAGGATCCTCCGTCCATGGGATTTTCCAGGCAAGAATACTGGAGTGGGTTGCCATTGTCTTCTCCAGGGGATCTTCCCGACCCAGGGGTTGAACCCGGGTCTCCCGCATTGTAGGCAGATGCTTTACCATCTGAGCCACCAGGGAAGTCCCTTCATAGAGGGAGGGGGATTAAACGAGGCAGGGTTTTAGTGTTCTCACACAGGCGAAGGTCTGGAGGTCAGTGGCTGCAGAGATTGTATCAGTGGCTCAACAATGCCAGGCTTTGTACCTCATATTGGTCCTTTCCTCGTGGCTACTACAGCTTGAAGCTTCACATTTGTGTTCTAGGGAGAAAGAAGGTAGGGAAGGGGGTGTCAGTCACATTGGTTCCCTTTTTATCTTGAAAGTTAAACTTTCCCAGTCTTCCATCTCCAGCTGCCAGAAGACTTCTGCTTATGGTTCATCCACCAGAGCTCAGGCACAGGGGCACCCCTAGCTGTAGACTGGGGAAGAAGTGTTTCCAAAGTTTGAGGCTTTGAAATGGAAGGTGACAACGGAAGAGGGTTGGAGAGGGAACTGTGGCCCAACAGTGCCTACCACACCAGTGTTTCCCACTTCCTGGCCGGGATCACCTTCTGCAGACGCCGTGACCAGCAGTGCCCCATTCTTTAATTGGCTGTGCCAGGGCAGTAGGATGTACTTTTCCTCCTGGGCTGAAATATGGCATGAGAAGGCAGAGAGATGCTCTTCTGTGGAGTGTGAACTCCCTCAAATACGGAGTGATCCTGGATCTCTGATTCAGCATCCGCCTTTGAGCAGGTGCTCCTTATGCATATCAGTGGTCTAGAAGTGCTGTTTCTAGAACATGGACTGAGAACACGGAATCTTCTCCCTGGCCTCCACCAACCCTCCCAGCCCTCAGCTCTAGGATAGCCAACAACCCCAGTTGTCCCAGGGCTGTCCAGATTTTAGCACTGACAGTCCTGCGTGCTGAGAAGTTTCCCAGTCCTGGACTAGCCACCCCATCAACTCTTGTCTGTGGAGGGGGCCTTCTCTCCCTCTGCCTGTACAAAGGCAGAACCAATAACTAAACGCCTAGAAAGCTTCCTTGCAGAGCTCAGGAAAGATAGCTAGAAGGCCTTTCCCTTGGGATACGGGATTGCACAAGACCTGAGCTGGGACTCCTCCACAGGGGAACATGGCAGGGGCCCTGCCCTCTTGGGAGGAGGTGTGGAGAGCTGGCAAGGAGATGCTGAAGAACCCGGTGGGCTTTTTATCCGGGTGGTTTGGAGGTATCATTACTGGTCTTAATCACACATCAACAGCCAGGATGAATGGGCTTTGGATTAAGAACCTGTAACACAGCAGATTAACTCTTTCCTCACTCCTTTCTTCCACCCCTTCATGTTGCTTTCTTCCTTCTGCCAAGAAAACAGAAGAGAAATGCCTGAATCCCACACAGGAAGCACTTGTCATGAGTCGCATTGGTGACTCAGAGTTATTTTTTAGTCCTGCCAGCCAAGAGCAACAGGAATGAGCTGGAGTGATCTGATTTATTAGTGGAAAAAAACCAACTTTTCCTGACCTTGAGCCTCCTCCGAGTCCTCCCCCTTCTGCCTTCCAGCCTCCTGCTTCATGCTCTGGGCGGCCCATGTGGCTGCCCGGAAACTCCTGTTTGGGGAGCCTGGAGGCTGGTGGATTTCTCAGGCCTCACGCTCCATTAACAAGCATGCGCCATGGACCTGTGGGAGTAGAAAGGAGAAGACGGGTTCCTGGCTACTAAAGGCTGGTGTCTAGGAGCCACTTAGCAAGTAGCATAGTGCCACATGCTAGGACTTCTCTATGCCACCCTTGGGAGGGGGCAAGAAATTCCAGAGTAGCGGGGGCAACTTCCTGAAGAACTTGGATTTGGTCCTTCAGCACGGCCATTCTGGGATCTCTGTGGCCCTCTGCCACCCAGCTCAGGGAAGAGAGAGCTGTCCCGGGACCTTAAGTTGGCTTGCTGAAGTTAGTGCCTCTCTGTTTGTCTCCTTAACCACTTTGCTTTTGTCTGAGCGATGTTTTGGATCCAGGCAAATGGTACAGCCCAGAGTCTTGCTCTTACATTTGCTGGGCTGCTTCAGACTCTTGTGCCATCTAGAAAGACAGCTGTGGGGTATCAGGGTGTAGTTCCTCAAGCCAGACCTCTGTGACTGAGTTTCTCCAGTGCATTTTCTCAGAAAACTTGTAAATGTCCCTTATTCCCAGACACAGGCCGGAGCTGTAGGGGGACATAGGTCATGATGGTGGACAGGGGTGACCAGGTGAATGGAGTAAGGACAGTGCCTGCCAGGTGACCCCCCCCCCCCACAGACTGTGGAAGCTCTCTGTCCTGCAGAACTTGGTATGGCGGTGCAGCTGGCCTGGTAGGACCATTCTAGAAGGAGCCATTTCTCACTGACTGGGATCTGGTGAGATGAAGGGTTGTCTCATTCTTCAGACATTGTTTTGTCTATAAGAGTTTGAAGCCCAACCGGAAGACATGCGCTGCTGTTTGAGTACTGTAGGAACAGCTCTATGTACAGGCTCTGTGGCCATGTCCATGTTTCCAACCGCAATGACCGTTCATCCTCTTCCAGTCAGAAGACCCTTCCTGTCCGTGAGTGCGTCATGGGACTGTGGTGAGAGGCTGTCTGGGGCCTGCTGAGTCAGTGGGAGGGGCTGCAGTGGACTGTGGTCTTTTGGACCTTGGTTTTGATTTTTGAACATTCAGTAGTTCATCTGTCCCCTCACAAGATGGCAGTGACAGAGTTGAGCTCCAAGGTCACAGGTCTCCGCTATGTGTGGCCAACACCCCGAAGCAGGGTGTCTCCCATGGGAGCGTGCATAGAATCACCTGGAAAGCTTGGCAGCACCCAGATGGCTGAGCCCCACCCTCAGAAATTCAGATCCAGTGGGTCTGGAGTGGGGCTTGAGAGCTGACATTTCTGAAGACTCCCAGATGATGCCCAGGCTGCTGATCTGTGGGCCGCACTTGGAAGAGCAAGTGTCCCCAGAGAGGTGCCAAGTGCTCTTCCCCTCACTCTACCCCTCCCCCCTTAGCATGGATTGACTCTGTCAGGATCAGAACTCAGTGTGATTGCCACCTTTCCTGTTGAGCACTTCATTTCTACTCCCCCAATCCTCATTTATGAGGGCAGTTAAGATACTATCCCGAGTGTGGAGCAGGAATCTGAGGTGCTAAGGACTTAGCCTGGCCATCCCCCAGGCTCCCCCTCCCACCACCCCCCCCAGGGGACCTCAGGGGCTTGGGAGTTCCTGCTGGTGCAGCAGTAGCAGGCAGCTTGCATCTGGAGTTACACCCTTCAAAGGTCTCTGGAGGAGCAGGAACAAACCGGAGGAGAAAATTACATTTGAAATAATTTATTTTCACATGCAGGGGAGAAATCACATTTGGTCTAGATTCATGTAAAGAAAACACAGATTAGATTTTAAAAAATGTGTTGCTGGCAAGAGAGGAGAGCAGACGGGTTTGGATAAAATACACACTCTGTTGAACCTGGCCTTCAGTCCCAGACTGCATTTAAAGGGGCTTGGAGTTAGACTATGGAGAAGAATCGAGTATGCATTTCTTTTTTTTTTTTTTTTTAATACTTCCTAGGTTGGGACTGGGAGTTACAGAAGCATTTGCTCGTAGAAAAGGTTGTTCCTAGAATTTCAAGCTTTTGGGGTCTGCTCTGGAGGAGGCTGATTTAGAAGTCTTATCTGAGGAGATGAGGGTATCCCCTTGGGATTTCTGGCTAAAGCCTGTGGAACCATCCTGGGGAAGGCAATGGGGGAGACTCCAGGAAGAGCCCCAAGCCGAGTGAAAGCCACACATGCCAACGGCCACACCCTAAAGGCTGCCTCTGTCGACCCTCAGGGTGGAAATGGGTCATCGTCAGGGTAAACCATCACAGGCATGATTAAGGAAACAAGCAGAGCACCAGCTCATGTTTGTGGGCCCTCACCATGTACCTAGCTGAATGCACGTCTTCATATTAAACCCTCACCTAGCTCCATAAAGCAGATCCTTTCATTTTCTCCATGTTGTAGATAGTGAGCATGAAGAGAAGTCAAATAATTTTCCAAAAGCCACACAGCCATCTGACTAGCATTATCACTGTTAATAAAAGGCCCTGGTTTACATGTATGACAGTATATTAGTTTCAGTGACATGAAACAGCTATTTTGTAATTTAAAAAGATGGTTGAATATTGGCGACTTTATGTGGAGTGGGAAAGGGAATCTGACTTACTGGTGAACAGTTCCTCATGTCCTCCAGGGTAACAGAAACCTCAGAAGTGGCTCCAATCTACCTCTTTTCCCTGTGGCTACTTGGGGAGGGTTGTTCCATCAAGTGAAGATGCTCATATGAATGCCAGCCTTTGGGATTTTTGCTGAGCGGAGGAGGGAGCTAATGGCATGAAGGCAACGCAGCACTGTGGATGGAAGTCCAGGTAGACATGTCTTCGGTGGAGTCCTGCCTGCCACTAGGACACACTCCATCCTCGCTGGTTGACCGAGAGCTAGCTATTGGCCTCGGCATCTGAAGGAGGCTGTAATATTTAATTCTGGAGACCTTTAAGCAGAGGCTTGATTCTGGCTTCTAAGCTAAGGTGAGGAGAGATACTTTAGCCAGAGCATGGTTAATGTAGTGGCCTCCCTGCAACCTGGTCACTGTAAAAATAATAGAGCCCATAGTAGTTGCTGAGGAGTTATATGCATGGGTGACTGTAGTAATATGGTGCTTTTTGTAGCAGTTCCTGCCTGTCTTCCTGAGCCTTCACACCTAGGGTAAGCCATCTGATAGCCAACTGCCAGATTCTCCATCTCTTTGCCTGTGGGCTTGCTCTAAAGATGTGGAAGACCCCTCCACAGGCTCCCTGGGCAGTCCAGAAGTGCAGGAGAACTCACATACCCCTGGAGAGCCTCATCCCATTAATAATGGAGACTGGTGTGTACATGCCCCAGCTCCCTTGCTCCCAGGAGAAGCACTTGGAGGTGTCAGTTCTCTGTACTTTTGCAGTCTCCCAGGGGAAGTGAGCTCTAGTTAACTTGCTGCCTTTCTTGACTGCCTTCCTTCCTTCTTTCCTTATGCCCCTCCCAAATAAACTCTTTACCCTTGAATCCTTGACTCCGAGTTGCTAGAGAAACCCAATTTACTTATATTTCAAAACAATTGCATCTTAAAAGACATGTAAAAATAGAAAATACAAAAAGAGGAGATGAATATACGTACATACATCCGTGGTCTAGTGTTTTTCTTTGCATACAATCTGCTTTGTAAAGGCCACTGGTTTAAGGAAGCTGAGCAAGCTCCCCTTCTGGTCTTCTTATTGGTGTTATGACATTGATGTTCCAGTACCCTCTCCCTGGGCATCTGCTTCTAGGATCCATTTGACTTATTTTGGGCAGCTTGGTGGACTTGCACATTGATTTGTAGTGGCGGTTTGGGGAGCCACAGACTAGCCGACTGGAAGGAGATCTTCAGGACTGGTTGCTAAACTCTCTGGTTTTAGAAAAAGTGATTGTCCTACCTTGGACTTCCAAAGACAAAGAAAGAAATCTCCAAGTTGTGAATCAAGAGAAAGTTCCCTATGGATGCTTGGCTGCCCATGGGAAACCCATGGTTCTCTCTGCCCAGCTCTCCATGTAAGGGAGCCCAGGCAACGTGTACATCTTGAGTCATCCTGCCAGTCCGTGATGAGCGGCCTCATGCTATCAGGGTGGCGTGAATATTCTCATTGGCAAGCTATAGCTCCAAGACATGGTTCAGCACTGTGTAGACATATAAACACACTTCAAACAGTCTCTGGCTTGAAAACAGATTCCACTGGCCTCAGCACAGAGATCTGGGAGGGCTGAATGTTCCTTTATTGTTTCTCTTCCTGGAACAAAGCCTCCTATTGTCTTTCAGGTGATCACATTTTTTCAGCCTTTCAAATTTGAACTGCAGAGGCCCACTCTGCTGGCTTGGCCAGGCTGATAGGGTAGCACAAGCTGATGTTCTCCCCAGGGCCTCCCAGTGGCCTTTAAGTGAGATGGCCTTCACCATCCTGAGAACACTCCCCCAGAGCACTCACCTGCCCACCAGTTCTGCTCAAGAACAATTCCCATGTCCTTAAAAATAGCTAGCTTAGTCTTTTTGCAATGAACTGAAGCAGAGGGATGTCCAATGAGGCCTATTTATAAGGAAAGCCTTGAGCAGCCCTCTGCCCCGCCAGGTTGACCATCCAGGGCACAAGGTCCCCGAGCCTTGTCTTGCTCAGTTCTCTTGAATTTCCCACTGACTCCATATTGCTCAGCTGTGTAGTGAGAAACAGGATCTGTGATGATGGACAGGCAGAAATAAAAACCTTTCTCTTGCTGTTTCCTCATTACCAACCGACGTGGACCTCTCTTTTTACTTTTGCCAGATTACCCACTTGGAAGGGATACAAAGGTGCCGTTTCTACTCTGTTGTCTGGGAATGGAAGGAGGGTGCACACAAGTTTCAACTCCTCCACTGTGGGGCCTTGGAGAGAGGGAGAGCAAAGAGGAGTCCATTTTCCTGCACTCCTAGTTCTTGACTCCTTAAGTCAGTGGGTAGGGTCACAGACATGCAAGTGTACCTACACACAAACACACACAAATCATGCCTTCTCAAAGCATGGTTTGGCTTGGCAGGGCTAGGTTAGGGCTTGGAGAGCTGCCCACTATGTGGTGCCAACCTTTAGAAATAACACAGGCTCATGGGCAAAGTTTTTAGCCAGGAAAAGAATCATCATCCAGATGAACCAGGGTCTGAAGTTTCTGGCTTTCATCTTTCCTACTTTTTCTCAACCTTTTCCTTAGTATGTGTGTATGTGTACAGAATGTAGAGAAACCCTAATGCTACTGTCTTCACTAGATATTATAGATGGTAGATACTCTAAATGGATTGTGGATGACCATCTTTGTTTGGGTTCCCCAGAAGTAAACCCTGAGACAAAGGTTGAAGTGCAAGTAGTTTATTTGAGAGGTGGCACTGGTAACAGAGTGGAGAAGGGAACAGGTGGAGGAATTGAAGCTATGGAAGGGTGATTAAGCAAATTACCACTGTGAGCAACTGGAACTGAATCCCAAGAGAGATACGGGGAGTGTAGAACACTCAGAGTGCTCCCACCTTAGGGGTGAGGGAGCTGAGGTATTGATACTTCAACTCCCAATAGTCATTTGTTAAGAGATACTTCCTAGGGTTGCTGAATCCTCAACATTTCTGGGTTACTGGTGTCCCAGCACCTGTGGACAGAGTGGCCTTCATCAGTTATGGGGAAAAAATCCAGACCCAGAGACACAGACAGAGGCCTTTGGAAGTCAGCTGCAATGCACCAAGGTGTACGGTCCAAGGGTTGTAGGGAGGAGGGGAGCCTCTGACAGTGGCGGCTACAGTCTCATAGGGGTATGTACCTAGATTGTTGGGGAAGGGGACTTTCTCACAGTTATGGTCTCTATAAACATTTCTAATAAACCTTTAATAAGATGCAGAAGAAGATTTGGGATAATAAATAAAAAACTTTTTGAAGAAAGAGATTTTCAAAAGCCAGAGGATGGTGGTAAGGGTTCCATGTTACATACATTTGTCATTACCTATGTTGTGCATTTCAGATCTGCACATTTGACTCCATGTGAGTTATACCTAAATATAAAAAGAAGCCAGTATGAAATTCTAGATTTTAATACCATTCAGTAGAATCCTAAGTTCCCGCATATTTGGGGTTTACTTGCCTGCATCCTTAAAATTCTGCCTGTGGATCAACAAGTGAAGCCTTTTCTCTAGAGTTTCAGTCAGGAAATGCTAAAATTGGGGTTCTGGCAAACCAGTGCATTTTACTCTGGGTAGTGACTTCCACAACCAGGCAGGCTCCTTCAGCTACTTCTGGGGCATGGTTTGTGCCCATGCAGCCCCAGCTAGGTTCTCCTGGTAACCGTGGCCTGCATTTTGCAAGAGCAGTGGCCAGGGATTCCATATCTGAGGCCACAAGTCAGACATCTGCGATGCAGAAGAAATTGATGGAGAAAGAGTCTGATCTTATGAGGCTATATCTGGATGGGGAAATAAGGATGGGATGATGTTTTAGGATGGGCACTAGGTCAGGTTCAGTTTCAGTGACTGGCACATAGTAGGCACTCAATAAATGTTTGATGGAATGAGTGGATTCCTTCCAGTTCACTGGTAACTCCTTGGACCAGCCTTAGTTGAGAACAGAAAGGGGTGCAGGGAACAGAGGAGGGAGAGATGCTGATACAGGATACAGTGGAAGCTGTTGAGCCCTTCTGTTCTTTCTCAATAGCCCCAGATCTGCAGCTGGCGAGGTAGGCCTTCACAGCGGAGGGCCTTTCTAATGACTTTTCAATTAATTGACTTGACGCTGGTGGGGAGAGTGCCAGAGGCTGCAAAGGATGAAAGACATTGAGAGGAGAAAAGCTTTGATGTCACTGCAATCCTGTTCAGATTCAGAGAGGTTTTTTCAGGAACTTTATATCTTAACCACAAAAGCCTCACAGGGTTGATCAGTCACGCAAGAAAATTTTTGTCATTCTCTAGAATTTGTGGGTGATGAGAGGGTGAATGGAAAGCTCAGAAGCAGGGGCATGGGAGTGGGTGCTGGGGGGGCTGGGTATGGTTTCTGTGGGTGGTGAGTGTGTGTGATGGGGGGATGGAGGGGGAGAGCAGAGGTGCCCAAGGAGGGGGAGAGGGCAAGGCGGTGTGTAGGTATGAGTCACATTTGCAGGGCAGCACTATGCCTATGCTACAGAGTTTGGCACAGACCTGTGTTTTTCCAACAGGTTGTGTTCTCCCGGACTCGGTATCTTCTTACTATGTTTGTTCCTAAAGCTAATCTAATCTACATCTGTCAACTGATACAATCTGGCTATTTCAATACACACACCCCTTGGCATCTTATTCACACAAAATCTAAGTAATCAGAAATCTTGAAGAAGTACATTGACATTACAGATATGTAATATGTAGAATTCCTAGACTAGGACTTCTTAACTTTGGCACTAGTGACATTCAGGGCCAGGTAATTCTCTGCTGTGGTGGACTGTCTTGGGATAGATGTTTAGCAGCATCCCTGGCCTCTAACCTCTTGATGTCAGTATCACCTCCCTTGAGTTGTTGCATTCAAAAATACCTGCAGACATCACCTGTAACCCCTGAGGGCCAAAACCACCCCTAATTGAGAGCCACTGGCCTAGATATAAGCCTGGTGGGTCCTAGAATCCAACACTGGCTGTACTGCTCTGTGCAATTTGGGGGTTCAGATGGTGCCTCATATGTCTTCAGAATCATGTACAAACATTTAAATGAAATGATTGCACATGTGGTGTGCAAGAGAAAATTGGCAGTGAACACATGACTAACCAGGAGATTCATCTTAGCAGGCACTCCATTCTCGGAACAGCTCTAAATCAGGTAGGATTTTTTTCAGCATGGGTTCGTTAGAGCCTATGAAATGGCCACTTTTTGAGGCTCCAGTGGTCAAATATCCGCAGTTTTTGTATGGTTCAACCTAAATGCAGGGCCTTAAGAGATATGTCCTGAACACCTTTCAAAATTCCCCAGTTCTGGGATGTGGAAATGTTTGCTTAGGCTCAGGACTCTTCGCAGGCACATTTCTCAGGCGAGTCCAATGTTTTCCATGCAGAGCCTCATACCACAAGCTAACCACATTGCAAAACTCCCCTCCAGAGTTCTGTCTCACTCTGTGGTGAATTCAGTATGGCCACAAAGTCCTTTCAGTGATTCCCATTAAGGAGCAGAGACTGTGCTCCACCCAGTTGACTCTGCGTTGACCCTGTGACTTGCTTTGAGCAACAGAATCTGGTGGAAGTGCCATTGTTCAAGTTTCAGAGCTTAGAGCTTTTTAGAGGCCTTGCAGCTTCTGCCTTGGCCCTCTTGACCACTGTCCTGAGACCTCCCTAAATGGAACCTGGTGTCATTTACTGGAGGATGGGTGGCATGTGGAGGAGAGCTAAGACACCCCAATAACAGCCAACACCACCAAACGGACATGTTGGACCTTCAGAGTCCCCTCCCCCTAGCTAAATCCAGCCACATGAGTGAGGCCAGATAAAACCAGCAGAACTACCCAGTTAATCCACATAATCATGAAAAATGATGAATCATTGCTGTTTTAAGCCACAAAGTTTTGGGATGGTTTGTTATGCAGCAGTCGAAAACTGATACACACCTATTGGCACTATTACAGTTTTTAACAATCTGTAAGAGTGTGACTTCAAATAAAGAGCAGCAAAGCCTTGCTCCTCCGGACTGCCAGCTGGTTGGCTGGCATCACTTACCTGCTGAGTGTCTCAGGCACTCACACCAGCCTCCCCTGTGAGCACTGTTTGGTCACTTTCTTTAGGAAAACTGCTGTGTTCTATATTGGGGGACCACAAGAAAGGGTCCAAAACTTATGAGTAAAAGCTACAAAGGCCAAATGTCTGCACTATAGAATGATGACCTGCATAGCATGTGTATGTAGAAGATGCCTCACGTGTCCAGCTCCTGTATATATGCCATGTATCACACACGTAGCCATTTTCACCATTCTTGACTTGACGACACATCTAGGCATGGTAACATGCTGGAAAATATCTTAAGCCTCCATTTGCCATTGTCACACTTTGGAAGTGGGTAGATCACACTAAGAATTTCCTCACAAATGGTGGGCAGTAATTGACTTTTCATCTTCATGCTTTCACTGAATATCACTTTTGATCTAAAGCAGATGCCTTAGGAAGCCCTTTCTTTATTATCTAAAGAAAGCTGTAGTTAGCACTCACGACAATAATTTTTTGTGACTTCTTTCTTTAATGTTCCATACCAGCCCCCGCTGGGCTTTACTTACATCAGAAGTTCTGTCTTTCTCTCTGCTCATGACATCCCCAGCACACAGCAGGGGGTCTGATTCCTGGTTGTTCTCAGTACAGTTGTGGGTGGATGGATGGATGGGATGGATTAATGAGTGAATGAATAAAGAATGAATGGATGAGAGAAACTGAGAGCTAGGGAGAGCTTGGAATTCATTGCATTCAGTCTCTTGCTCCAGTTGATGAGCGAGGACCCTAAGATTCAGAGATGATTAGCATTTGTTTTTTTTTTTTTTTTATTCCAGGACTTCATTCCTTTAAAAAACCACTCGACACACCTGATTATCTGATCTGTCACAGTGTGTGATTATGGGAGAGGAGACATTGAGAACTCCTTCTTGGGCTCAGTGGGACATGCCGTGAACACCCCTGACGTGGGCTGGCTTGGTGCCCTGGGGAGTAGGCTTTTGCCCACCCTGCTTGGCCCCGTGACTCCTTGAGGGGCTGCCAGGCCCACCCGGGCACTGGGCAGGCATAAGATCTACCTCTCAGAGTTACATTCTTCTTACTGTTTATCTGCCTGTCAAGCCAAGTCCTTTTCTCAGCCACAGAATGGGAAAGCGAAATGGCCTTTTCTGATATGAAGCTAATAATAGTTCTCATCTTGATTCTACTTAACACTGAACTGAAGATTTGGCCTCTAGGGTGAGGCTTATAGTTAATTCATTTACTTTAAAAATAATTACAGAAGCCATAAAAGAAATGTCCCCATGCGGGCCAAGAATGGGCTGATTTTCCGTGTTTCTCAGTAACCACTTGTGTGCTGGGTGCTTGGAGGGATGAGACTGGGGCTACCCTGCTGCCTGGGGCAGAAGGCGGAGCTGCAGTGGAAGTGCTCCGCTCTGGGGGTAGCTAAGCCCAGCCCCCTGCCACCCACTCACTCTGTTTTCTCTGCTGACCTAAATGAGAAAGACAGTTGGTTTCCTGCCCCCTCCTCTCAGTCCCCCACACAGACAAACAGGCCATGGCCCCGGCCGACTGCGCTGGGGTTACGCGCTGTCTCCTCTACTCAAGGGTGATCTATAGCTTCGAAGGAAAAAAAATCAACAAACAAGCAGAGTCCACCCTGCCCTTTGTCTTGGAGGAAATAGATGGGCTCCCCGGCTTCTACCACCTCCCCTTGGTGTCTCCCTGCCCTGAGTTCCAGGGAGAGAGCAGCCAGGGGAGAAAAGAAGCTGTTTCAGTTGTACATACATACACACACACACACACACACACACACATGTGCACTGTGAAAGGGGGAAAGAGAAGTTGGGGAGGGGGAGAGAGGAAAAGGGACCCCCTTAAAAGAAGGGAGAGAGGTGATTCAAATAGTTTTCAAAATGTGAATAAAGCTGTTTAAAGTATCTTTCCCCTTGCTGTTTCCCCTCCTGTCCTTCCAGATAGAGTTGTAGATGCACCCCCCCCACCCTGTATTTCTCCTCAGAAGCAGCAGATAAGTCAGGCCTCCCCATGGGAGTTGGCCCTCTGCAGCAGTGCCACGTGGCCCCAAAGGTCAAGGCGACAGGATCCCACATTCCCTGTGTGTCGGCTAGCTCACCTGAAAGACCATTGGCAGGCTGCTGGGCACGCCTGACAGAGCTGCCCGTGTCTCAGCTCTCACAGTCCCAGAGTGTCACGCGGGTGCCCTGTCCTGTGTAGAAGGCAGTCCCAGAGAGGGCCTTCGCCTTGCACATGAGCTGGATGGAATGTTCATACTGGCACCATGGAGAGCCCAGGAGGTCTGCCATATGTATTAGTACCATTGAGGGTAAACCCTGGGTTTCCCTCAGATCTCAGTTGGTTAAGAAGTCACCTGCAATGCAGGAGACCCCGGTTCAAGTGGCTACCCACTCCAGTATTCTTGGGCTTCCCTTGTGGCTCAGCTGGTAAAGAATCTGCCTGCAATGTGGGAGACCTGGGTTTGATCCCTGGGTTGGGAACATCCCCTGCAGAAGGGAAAGGCTACCCACTCCAGTATTCTGGCCTGGAGAATTCCATGGACTGTATAGTCCATGGGGTCGCAAAGAGTTGGACACGACTGAGTGACTTTCACACACAGGGTAAACACTAAGTAAGAACATCCATGTCACGCATATGGCACGTGTGTAGTAAGTGGTCAGGAAATATTAACTCCTATGATCTCCTAGTGCCTTGCCCATCGTTCAGTACCTGCCCCCCTTCCCCATTCTTCTCTATCTCAGCACCTTCTTTTTATCCTTCTTTGGTCTTCTCACAATTGACAAGTATTTTTATTTGTTTGGTCACGTCCTTGCTGTTATTCTACTTCCGTCACTAAACTGCAAGCTCATAATCAGGTTGACAGTGTTTGCTCTTGTTTCCTCAGCAGGGCCTGGCTCCTGGTAGGTGTGCAGGCAGTATTTGTTGGTATGTGAATGGCTGGCATATCTGGAATGTTTGCAATGTGTGTCTGGAGATGTGACAGGCTATGGCAGGGCATCACCTTGCTTCACTTTCTCATCCTGCCATCACATGCTTCAGACCCTAGTGCAGGCCTCTTTCCCAAAGGAGAAGCTGGAGATCCCTATCATATGCTCCTTCCTCACTGTCCTCAGCCACCTAAGGAGCTGGGTCTGCACCCACACCCTAGTCCGTCATGTATATATTCACCCTCAAATAATATTACAGACTGTGAAGCAATAAGCTAATGCAGTGTCCATTTGAGAATTTAGCTTGGCACCATTGGCGGTTAATTTCTCCTTTGTGTTACTGGAGACACTCCGATAAAATTAGAGAGGTGGATAGATTTTAGCTCTTTTCACCTTCCAGACATTCCCTGAATTTTTCTCAGAGTGATTGATATAAGACAAATCTCATTTTTTTGACTTATCCTTCCCCCAACCTTTGTCCCGGCCAAGGGGTGAACTATGGGAAAATCTCATGGGTGGTGTTCCAAACAACTTTCCCTTGATTAAATAACCCTTCTCCCAAGGGCTACTTGTGTGGTTTAAATTACTTAAAAAACAAAACTAACAATCCAGGGTAAGAGAATCAGTCTGAAAAAATTAGGAGGTGACCAACAGACTTGCCCTGTACAGCTGGAAAAGATGTGAAAAGCATGGGCTGCAAGCACCAAAGAAGATAAATAAACATGTCGCAAGTGCCATTAAGAAAACACATCTGCACACTGTCAGCAGTGAGGATAAACACACAACTATTTTCCCTTTCACAGGGAGTGGTGATCAGGAGAGACGACCTGGCGGACCCCATCCAGATTTGCTCCATTTACATCTTCTTAAGACTGAGGGACGGGCACCTATCTAGCCTTGATGGGTTCCCAGAATCTCTGAGCAGAAGGAAATCTTCAAAGAAAACAAATAGTATATTCATTCTGATTGCAGCTTACAGACAGGAGAACAAACAAGGAAAGAATGAAAAGGTTATCTGGTAGACCTCAGTTGCCCAAGATTGGGATTTTGGACATGACATCCTTCTCTGGTTTTCTTCCTTCTCCTAATTGCCCTGCCAGTAGAAAAAGCAAATGGAACCGACCTGACTGTCTCTTAGAGTTGCTGTGTATAGCCAGGATTTCTTCCCTTAGCCCACAATCCAAGATGTCCAGGGCCCATCAACTTCCCCAGTGTCTCAATGAATAGCTTTATAAGTTGCTATGAACTGTAATCAGAATTCATGAACAATAACTAGGAGCCTAGGGAATTGTGATGGATCCATTGAAATCCTTATGGACCTAATTTGAGAAAAAGTTCAGATACACAAGGAAATGAAGATGACCTCTGGAGATGCCAGCATTCTGGAACCTCCACAACTGTACATTCTTAGGGTTACTGAGAGTTCACTATTTAAATTTTAAATAGAACCTTCTTCATTTTGATTAGTTCCATATCTCTTCTATTGTGTGCTTAAATCAGGGAATGAAATATTATGACTATCTTAAAGCAGGCTTAGATTCTAACGTCTATATGTCCTTAGTCACCTAAGTTTCAAAATTTGGTCTAGAATGAATGAAATATAATTTCAACCTCAATTTTTCATGCTATTAGAAAATGGCCAAAGACATATACGTGATTTCATTTTTGTGTGGCATCTTAAAAATGATGCTGGAGGGCTTATTTACAAAACAAAAATAGACTTACAGAGATAGAAAACAAACTTACAGTTACTGAAGCGGGGGTGGGGGTGGGGAGAGGGATAAATTAGGAGTTTGGGATTAACAGATACACACTACTATATATAAAATAGATAAACATCAAGGACCTCTACTCAATATTTTGTAATAGCCTACAAGGGAAAAGGATCTGAACAAGAAGAGATATATGTGTATGTATAACTGAATCACTTTTCTGTACACCTGAAACTAACACAACTTTGTAAATCAACCATACTTCAATTTATATAGATATAGATATAAACATTTTTTAAGTAACCAAAAAATTGCAAGCACCTCAGAACTTACATTTGATTTTGGAAGGTGCCCCTGGTTTATTAGCTGACATGCTGAGTGTTGCCTTCAAATACCATCATAGAGAAATGGCAGAAACCAAGTCAGGTAGAGTTAGAAACCTGTCTCCTCTCCCCTCCCCTACCTTCTCTTCTCAACTTCATCAAACTGTTTACTCATCTGTACAAGAGGGTGGGAGTAGAAAGATTAGAGTATGTCTAAGGACTCTTGCAGTACCATAGTTCTGCAATTTAATGGAATATATATATATATATTCCATATATTCCATATATATATATATATATATATATATATATATAAAAACTAAACTAACAATCCAGGGTAAGAGAATCAGTCTGAAAAAAATAGGAGGTGACCAACAGACTTGCCCTGTACAGCTGGAAAAGATGTGAAAAGCATGGGCTGCAAGCACCAAAGAAGATAAATAAACATGTCATATATATATATATGCCCTGATTTAAATCTGAGCTATTCATTCATCTAACAAACCTGTTTGAGTGCCAATTCGAGTGCTACTATGTTAGTCAAGAAAGATAAAAGATGAATGAGATACCATTCTTATCCTAGAAAGGGTATACACTGTTAAATATGCAATGAACACTTCATAAATGCTGATGAAAGGCATGCAAAGTTGAGGTCACCAGCTGTAGCGAATGATCCTAGGATTAATGATGCTCTTTAATTTTGCCAACATTCAGTGTCGCCTATAAAAGACTTTTAGCATTTTCCAGCTGTTGGAAATGATCAGAGAAGTGTATACACCCAATAACTATGAAGAATGCTCTCGGATACAGAAGCCCAGAGGGATTCCATACTGTGTTGCAGTCACACATGGGTAGAGGTCTAGCCTGGACTAGGATCCATCCAGCCCTCCAGGCAGCCCAGCGTTGGGTGAATTGATAGTTAAGGAAGTGGACTCGGAGCCCAACTGCCAGGTTCAAGTTCTGGCTCTGCCACTTGCTGGTTGGGCGACCTTGGGCAAGTTATTTCACTTCTCTTAGTTCCCCCCTCCATCAAATGGGACTAGGGAGTAGTTGGTCGCATAGGGTGTGTGGATTAACTGAGTTATGACATGTCTAAATGCTCAGTTTCATATTTAATAATAGCTGTTAGCAACTAGAAGTAAGGCTAGCATGCATCCTAACATACAGCCTAAAATCAGCTGCCAGTATTAAATAATCAAAACTCATGTTATAGCTGGATCTTAGATATGTCTAAGATATTTCCTGAGTAAATTGTGTCTATTAAAAATAAAGACCCTGCTTCCAGTGGTGCCTGGCACCTATTGAGTGTTCAAGAGGTGTGAGCCTTAACTATGTCGCGATAATGTCTCCCTTCCCTACAGTGTTGGAGAAGGGGTTTTAAGAGCTTCATTGGAGCTCAGAGATGATGCTCCCTGGCCCCACTCTGTGCAGGCATGTGTGAATGTGTGAGTGTGTGTTTGTGGACAAGGTGTGTGTGTCTCGTGGCTGAGATCAGTCAGAAGTTCCGTTGCAGGAAACCTAATTCAGCTCTGTAAGCCTGGTGAGATTCAGATGCCTTTTCAACATTTATTGCCATTTCTAGGCAAGAAACATTTCCCCTGATCAGATTGTTTTGGCCAGGAAGTCTTGCATTTCCAAAGCAAGTAAGAAGTGAAAAAAAAAAATCATTCTCAGTACACGACACAATTTACAGTTAGCTTCTCAGGAATGTGTGTCATGTTTTAAACTTGAGTAGGTTGATGTTCTGCAAACATCCCAGTGCTCCATATTTATAGCGTGCTTTATTTTAGTGTTAACAATGAATGAGAAAAAAAGCGGAACTTTCCGCAGGCAATCTTTTTCCTATTTTTTGTCTTGATGCTATTTTGATTTGGAAGCAGCCTTGTTTCTCCTGTCTTTTTCAAACACTGCAGGATTCCATTCTCTTGCTCGCTCTTTTTTTTTTTTTTTCCCAAAGGAAACACTTCAATTGCTTTTATTGATGAGGAGAGGAAAAAATCTAAACAACAGGCAACCAAGCTAATGAGAGGCAGGCTGATGTGACAGCCAGCACAGAGCAAAACCAATTATGCCTCTTCATGTAGGTGTACCAGGTTCAGAAGGAGACAGTGAAGATGTGTAGCAGGTGCAGTCAGCGCCCTGCCCCCACCCCAGGCCCATCAAGAGGTTTGTTCACCTCTAGCGCAGTAGACAGCCCGCTGCCCACCTCCAGCTTCTGACTGCAGTGCACCCACTGCAACCTTTTTGTCCAAGGCTTTCTCAAGACTGTGCTCCACACCTCTCCACACACCCAGCAACCTTCACCCAAAGGGTAGGGGGGGGTTTGCTGGAGGGATACTCGAAATTCCTCCTCCCCACTCAGTGGGTCAGTCCTGAGAGGCACTCCACGCTCTCTCTGCTGGTCCCCTGCAGAATCAAGCTCCCATCACCCACAGTGACTTGCACCGGCTTCCTTCCTTCCCCTGTCTCACCCAACCCCTCCCCTCCCTTGCTGGGCTTTCGAGAATCACCTCGTGCTCAGGGACTGCTTTTTCAGGGAACCCAAAATAGGACAAGAACCTAAAACTATTTACCCAATTATACCCCGTATCCTGCCCCTCTTCCCCACACTGTGTGAATGCCAGGATCAAAGTTGGGGAAATTGCAGCATTTTTACTGCTGTACTCTCATGTGGAATATGCAGTTCCCTTTAGGTTGTGAAGCTAAGGCTTCTTTGGCTGCTGATTTTCATTCATTCACTTGGCAAATCTTTATTGAGCACCTACTAGATATCACATATGATTCTGGGTGCAAATCTTTATTGAGCACCTACTAAGACACCACATACGACTCTGGTTTCTGGCTTTATACCAACGATCAAAGCAGACGGAACCTCTGCACTCATGATGGCAGTCTCATGGGAGGAGACAGACCATCAACAATTAACATAATGAATGTATGAATGTGTAAAGTCTATTGTGTGTTAGAAAATGGTAACTGCTTGGGACCAAAGAAATCACGTTTTAAACAAGGGGCATTGGCAGCGGGAGGTGTGGGGGAATGGTTTCAGTTCTAACTCAGCTTGTCAGTCACTTTTCTGTCTCCTGCAGAGGGGAGACGGTGGAGCTTGATTCTGGGACCAGCTGCCCACCCCACCTACCACCCTCGGAACAGCCCTCTGCTTTCTCCTTATTTTCCAAATCAGCCTCCAAGCAGAAGTTAACATTATTAACAGCCACAAAGGACAGGAAACAAATGTCTCTCTTCTCGGCAGATGAAAATTTTTACTCACATTAACTTCTTTGCTCAAACCTAGAGCTTAGGTAAGTCCTTCATTGGAAGGACTGATGCTGAAGCTCCAATACTTTGGCCACATGATGCGAAGAACTGACTCATTGGAAAAGACCCTGATGCCGGGAAAGATTGAAGGCAGGAGGAGAAGGGGACGACAGAGGATGAGATGGTTCAATGGCATCACTGACTCAATAGGCATGAGTTTGAGCAAGCTCCAGGAGTTGGTGATGGACAGGGAAGCCTGGCGTGCTGCAGTCCCTGGGGTCGCAGAGTTGGACATGGCTGAGTGACTGAATTGAATTGAGAGCTTGACTAACAGAAGATACCAAGAAGGAAATGGTCAATTAATGATGCATGTGTGCCAGGAACTGCCTCTCTGAAGCCCAGTTGAACATTCGTGGCCAACCTTGCAAGAGCCCAGACCCCTAGGGCAGGAAGGGCACGGCGGAAATAGGAGAGTGTGCTTAGTCCCAATTCCCCTGTAATTACTCATGAAGCTTAATCATTAGTTTCAAGGGCAGGGAGCAACGCTTGTGCACAGTGGAGAAATCTGAGTTTCACCCTCTCCTGCCTCCTGGGGCCAGGTGTACATAATACTGGAACAAAGGGCTGGTCTCAAAGGTGCAACTTTGGATGCAGTTACCAGGGAGACAGGGAGCAGGGGGCAGTTTTAATATCCCTCCCCACAAGCAGGCATCAGTGGTTAAGGATGGAGTTCAGGTTTCTTATGATAGCACCTTTTTCTGGGATTATTCCCAGGGAGGAAGAAGAGTGTGGAAAGAGAACTGGCCCAGGTCAGTGGTTGGGAAGGAAGATGTAGGGCTGGTGCTGGGGCAAGAGTGGCCAGTTTCACCGAAGGGTTGACAGTAGAGAGGCACCCCAGGAGTGGAAGGAGACTGAGAGCAGAATGGGGTGGGGAGGAGCCAAAGAATCCACCTCCGAGGGAAGGCGTTCGGGACACTGGGACCACCAGCTATGAAGTGAATTGAAGGAAGAGAGACAAGCCAAAGACACAATAGAATCCTGTTGGAATTGGCTAATAATTCCAGCAAAGTGAGATTGTCTGGGTCTGGCTTATCCTCTACTGTGTGATTTTTGTGCAATTGCTTGGGGAAAAGGCAGGCTGATCTAGTCTTCAAAATTAAGGAGTTAATTAGGAAATGGGGATTTCCTGCTTTTTTTGAGTTGCCTCTCACCTCCCCCTACCCCACCCCCTTCCCCGCTTACTGACTTGAGACTGATGAAGGCAAGATCCTGTGTGAATGTGTAGGATGAAACACTTTGTCAGGAAAACAAGCAAATAAATTTGACAGCTGCTTGATGTAGGACAGTCATTAAATTTTCAAGAATGGAGGTCTTCTATTATTTAGTGACATTAATCTCTCTTCCAAAATAGAAAAAACAAATGGGCTGCAGAATTGCAAAGCAAGAAGTTGTGTTGTTTGCTTTGCTGAAAGTTGCCAAGGACTCCGCCTCCCCCTGCTCCCTTTCTTCACGGGGCTACTAAGCTGGGCTTGTCAGGCCGGCATCTGTCAATGATTTGCTTGGGTTTTCAGGGGCTCGCGTTTAGATCTTGGTTTCATTCGGTTCCCTCACTTGCCTCCTCTTTACTCTTCCATTACCTGACTCTTTGAGTGGGTCCCCACTTTTTAGAGTTGGTGATGGACAGGGAGGCCTGGCGTGCTGCAGTCCATGGGTTTGCAAAGAGTCAGCCACAAGTGAGCAACTGAACTGACTGATGGGGGAAATGGGATGAAGAAATAGAACTCAAGTCGGTCATTTATTTTCCTGCTGGGGGTGTTTCTGGGAAGAAGATTTGGTAGGAAGTGCAGCTGAAATGCTGGCCAAAAGGAAAGTTTAGAAAATTCTGTGGTTTTCTTTGTGCCATTACTTAGGAAGGATGACTAAGAATTGATGTATTTCTTTTCCAAGAAAGGCTGAAGTACCACAGGAGATTTAAACAAACAAACAAAAAAAGATTATAGAGCGATGTTCCATCTTGACTCTATGCAAGTCTGGAAGTGAGAAGAGATGTCTGATGGGGGCAGGATCAGGGCAGGGATGGTCGACAGGGACTGCTCTGCTGGTGACTTTGTGAAGAGAGAGACCTTTGAGCTTTTCCTCAGACACAGAGGAGAATGGCACTCTCCCTGGGCCGGCCAGGGCAGAGCTGGACTCTGCACAGAGAGGCTTCGTGGTGTCCTGTGTGGTCCCCCGTGGTCTGAGTAAGTGCAGCTCAGCGCTCAGGGGTGAATCCTGCCTTTGCAACTTACCAGCTGCATGACCTGAGTCTAGCCCCTTAATCATTCTCGGTGTGTGCCTTTGTTTCCTCTTCTATACAATAAAGAAGTTCTAAAAGCGTGTGTCCACAGGCAGACACACACACCCACGTGTGAATGCACACTACTGATGGCTGCCAGGTTAGGAGAACCTGTGACTGTGAGGCTGAGTTAACTTGATCAGGATCAAATGGGCATCAAAGCCATACCTTGACTACCACTGGCACCACGTGTCAGCCTACTGATTGACTCACTGGACTTCCTGTCATGGTTTGGGGTTGAATTGTGCTGGGGCGCACCTGAACATGTGTTTCATGGCCTTTGCAGTAGAGCATTCCATGAGGGTCTCTCTTCATGTCACTTGGGGTGCCACTCTCCAATGATATCCCATAGCCAATTCAGTCATGAGTATCATTCAACATATATTTATTAGACACCTGCTGCATAATTCTAGGTGTTGGAGATATTAATACAATAGGCTGCTAATCAGATAAGGCCCTGACCTTATAGAGCTTATATTCCAGGGAAGAGAGGCAGACAATAAACTATGTCAGATGGTGATGTGTGTCAGGAGGGCTGTGGAAAAGATGTCACAGATCCATCGCTCAACAAGGAATGCCTTCACACTCATTCCTTCTTATATTCAGGTCTCCGTAGGGCAGTTGGGAATCTAAAGAGCTGCCTGCCCTCCAAGTGTTTACACAAGCCGTCCCTCGCCCCTTCCTCTCCAAACTAGGCATCTTGTGTTCAACAGAATGACCTGGGGCAGTTAATTTTGAGTCAAAGTCATTCAGCGTGGCGGGGTCCGCCAGGCATGGCCACCCAGACAAATTATTTCCGGCAGAGGCATTACACACGTGCGTTTTGCAGGCCTTGAGCTGAACCGGCAGCTGGGGGAGGAATTCCCAGCACATACAGGACTCCAAAAGGAAATGAGGGGAAATCCGCCTTCCTGCTGCCCCAGCCTGTCCCTCTTCATGTTCAGGCCAAAGGTGCCCCCAATTGATTGTAAAGCTCCCTGTACCATTTCCTTTGTCAGGCCAGACTGGGGATAAATACCGTCTCTCTAGTCAGGATTCTCTGCCATTGAGTGAGTTGTAAGTTGACTCTGATTGAGTTTTCAGGACAATGTTCATGTAAAAGTTCATTTAGGCTGTTTGCAAACTAGAGGTTATTGATCCAGTTGTGCACGTGGATGTGGCAACGAGCAGATGTCCCCAACTCTTCCTCTCTCTCTTTGTTTTCTGAGAGGGCTGGAAGTTGGCACAGAGGCAGCCTTGATCAACATGGATAAGCCCGTCACTGAGACAGGCTGTTTGTGTCTGTGCAGGAAGACAGGAAGCTTTCCTTTTGAGGGGATGATGGGCACTGAGGAGAGGTGGGGCGGCCGAGTTTTCTAGATTCTCCGATTTGAAAATCAGGGACTCAAAGGAAGCCTGTCCTTCCGGAGTAATTGCATCCCGACACTGCTGAACTTCCTCTGGGTTTCAGCTTTCACCCCAACCAGGCTCTGAGGCGGGAAGACAAAGCAGAGGGTGCCCAGCGCACCCCCACAGGCTGCTCCATGTGGCCGCGGCTCCGCTTCCTGGGCAGAGTAGCCAGGTGTCCTGTTTCTCCTTCTCCTCTTGCCAGACACCTCTGTGTGCCTCTCATTGCCTTGTGCACATTGGTGTCTACAAGGTAGCTGCCACACAAAGTTGTGTTCTGCAAAAGGAGGTGGTACCACAGGCAAATTACTGCTTCTGAACTGCAATATTGGAGAAGACTCTTCAGAGTCCCTTGGACTGCAAAGAGATCAAACCAGTCAATCCTAAAGAAAATCAACCCTAAATATTCATTAGAAGGATTGATGCTAAAGCTGAAGCTCCAGCACTTTGGCTACCTGATGCAAAGAGCTGACTCATTAGAAAAGACCCTGATGCTAGGGAAGGTTGAAGGCAGGAGGAGAAGGGGACGACAGAGGATGAGCCGGTTGGATGGCATCACCAACTTGATGGACATGCGTTTGAGCAAGCTCCAGGAGTTGGTGATGGACAGGGGAGCCAGGCGTGCTGCAGTCCATGGGGTCGCAAAGAGTCAGACACAACTGAGTGACTGAACTGAACTGAACCACAGGCAAAAGTTGAGTTTGGCGCTAATATCAGCGTTAACTCTGCTGCTCTGTTTTTGAAATACAAACAAATCTTATTAGACTGCAGGTTACTCGGGTGGAATCTGGGAGGTTGATTCACCAAGAACCAGAAAACGAATATGCTGGGAGTGCTGATAGAATGCCTAAAATGCTTCCAAAGAGAAAGCATTTTAAGCATTCCCAGTCACTTAAGTGTCCCTACTTTCAAACGCCTCTTTGCAAACAAATAGTTGCCCAAGAAAGTCTTCCTGCATGGTATTAGGTTGGCCTGGCGTCAACACTTAAAGATGAAAAACTATACTTTTGAAAATAACTTTTTCTGTCTTACACTCATCACTAGTATAAGGACTTACCATTTTTCCATTTAGTTTGAATTAGGCTGACTTTACAGTTTGCCTGCTGTTGTTGTTTAGTTGCTCAGTCGTGTCCAGCTCTTTGTGACCTCATGGACTGTAGCCCACCAGACTCCTCTGTCCATGGGGTTCTCCAGGCAAGAATACTGGAATGGGTTGCCATTTCCTTCTCCAGGGGATCTTCCTGACCCAGGGGTCGAATCCTCATCTCTTGCACTGCAAGGGGATTCTTTATCACTGAGTCACCAGGGAAGCCCATTTGGTTACATCATTTTAATTAAAAAAGTAATATTGTTATTTGCTTATGGCAAAAAAATACATAATAAAGATGAAAAAGTGATATATACAATTTTTCAAAAGTGGAAAGTGGCCCCTCTCCAACTGTTACCCAACATTAACCATGGTTTATTGCTCCAGCTGTATGTCCTTGGGCAGGATACCTAACTTCTGTGTCTCAGTTTATCCGTCTGAAAAAGGGAGCTGGTATTAGTACTTATCTCAGAGTTATTCTGAGGGTTTAGTACACCATTTGACATATATTCAGACTAAACCAGTGTTAGCTGTTGTTGTCAGTAGTATGTACTTTTTTCTATACATCAGTGTTGATTTTGCATCTTTCTTGGATTCAGACCTTTCAGGGTATGGCACAGCCTTAGTGAGCAGTATTTTGTCAATAGCATCTTCACTCAGTAGATAGAGCTCATGTAAGTAAAGAAGCCCTGCCTCTATTTGGCTGTGTCTAGACAGGGACTGCGGAGCCTGGTGGGCTGCCGTCTATGGGGTTGCACAGAGTCGGATACGACTGAAGCGACTTAGCAGCAGCAGCAGCAGAGGGCTCCAGTGTGGTTCCATTTTCTTTATGGCTTCTAAGAAACACCAAGCCTTCTTGGGTAGGAAGAGGCGATGACTTAGAATGCATCTGTGGCTCTGAGGAGGGACCTGACAGATAAGGCTCTTCCTTCCCTTGCAAGCCCCATGGGGCCTTAATGTGGGTGCCATCACCCAGAGGAAGCTCCACTTCCCAGGAATATGATGGGGGATTTATGGCCCCAAAAATACCTCAGAGCAATGTAGGTGGAAAGAAGAGGGAGCCAAGATCTCATACTAGATGAGCTGATGGAGAAGTACTTGGGAGTTTAGTTTTGTTTTTGTTTTTTTTAATGAAGTGGAAAAAATAAGCTTTTTTTGTTTTTGTTTTGTTTTTTTTTTTGGTGTGTGTGTGCCAATTTCACTACAAAAGCCAGAATAAAAGCATATCTGTGTGGGTGCCATCTGAGAAAAGGCAAGACCAGACTGGAGAGAGTTGGTTGCTTGCTTGTGTCCCTCTCCAAAACCAAGGGTGTTTGTTATCAGATCACTTAATTTTAAAAGTCCGGTGAAGGAGTCAGAGAGCCTGTCTCGCTGGCTTTGTTCCACCTTGTGCGACCTGGACCGTGTTACTTAACCTCTCTGGGCCCATGTGTCTCATCTATTTAAGAAAGTGAGGCTAGAAGTGCTATTTTGGGGGAATGAGAGATGTGACAGTGGGTCATGCTGTCACCTTTTTGGGTGAGTGTGGGCTTATCTGTCCGTTCTCTCTTGGAGTCTTCCTTCCCAGTATGGAGAGCTCCGGGTACCTGCATTGAAAATGGCTACAAGGAAAGCAGAGGACGAGCCACTGCCCTCAAGGGCCTTAGAAACCAAGAGACCGCAAAGCACAGGTATAAAAGCTGCCTGAATACTTACTGAGGCACAGGATAAAATGAGAGTCACCAAAAGAGTATTTCAGAGTAAGATGATAGATGCTGAGAGAAAATATGGCAGGAAACCCACATGGAGTTGACAGAGTGACAGGATACCTTGTCAGTTGCTTTTTCAGTAAAGAGATCAGGTTCCCTATTTAAGCCAAATACCCCCGGCCACCTTCTATGAACAAACACAGTCATTTACTTGAGTTCTGAGAGTGCCCCCTGATGTCACTTGACCTCTGATAGGACTAGAATCCACGCCTTGCCCTCTAATCAACCCTCCCTGTCGACCAGGACTTGGGAAGCTGGGCTGAGATCCCATAAACAAAAGCCCGCAACACTGAGAAGCGCAGGCGCACTGCTCTATGACCACGATCAGCCCTTCGCTATGCTGTAGGCTTTGCACAGGCATCAGAGGTTTCTTTTCTGAACCTCTGAGGTTCACAGGACAGGGAATGATAATAACATTTTTCTCTTAACTTCTTGAGTGATTGGTTTATTAGTGAACCATTGGGGGAGGGCGAGGACCTAATGATTGGATTTCCTCATACCCAAGGCAGTACTGATTTAGTAAGTTGGCATTCCTAGGGGAAGATACAAATACTGTACACTGACATGTATTAACTTACTGAGTCATTCCTATATTCATTACTGAGTCATTACTATATGCAACAACTGCAAATCTGCATTAAAGAATGCAATTTTTTCACTTAATAAAGATGAGATGCCTCTCACCCTCTTCTTTAGCTTCTTTCAAAAACAGACTACCCAACTGGTAACTGTCCAGTTGGAGTCAGTCGAACAGGTGCCTGAGCTAATTATTGAACTGAGCAGTATAAAAACCATATAATACCTCCTAGCACAATGCATGCCTTCCCCTCCTCAGCAGGTCTGGGGGTAGGGTGTAGGACCCATGAGGTTTAAGTCCTGCAAAAATCAGTTTGCTTGACCACGTACTAAAAGTGAGTCCTGTATGCAATGTCTTTTGGGCTAAAGTCAATGGTCCACTGAATCTGCTTGGGAACTCATTTGTTAATTATTCTTTTCTTTTTGTGACATTTTTCAAGATAAACTTACTTGGGCCAGCCTCCTAGAAAACCTTTTAAAATGCTAATTGTGCAATTGTGCGAATAATGTAAAAATGAGTCATGTGGCGCACTCAGCACTTGACTAATTAACAAGCATTAAATAAACCCTTGCCTAGAAATTCTGTACTAGACTGTAGGAATGGCAGAATGCTTCATGGAGCCACAGTTGGGCGAGTCTGGTTTTAAGTAAATAGGTTCTTATAGTACTTGGCCAGCGGAAATCAGCTATTATTGGGTACAGCACTATGTTTCTACCAATGTTGAACATTGTTGGTGGTTTCAATTCAGGGAACATTTGCTAAGCCCCTGAAGGGTCTGTGATTGGCCTAAGGAAGAGAGATATAAGGATGAATTAGACACAAAGGATGCCCTTTGAAGTTAATAATCTAGTGAAAGATAGATGCAAATAATCAAAGATAGCAGTAGGATGCTTTGACAGAATACCCATCTAATGGTGATTTAAATGATAAAGATATTTAATTATCTTAGAAAATATAGTGTCTGAAGGTAGATGGTTCTAGGGTTGGTTCAATAGTTTGACAGTATCATTCACACCAGGGTCTTCCCCTTCTTTTGCTTTGCCATCCTCACCATGTGGGCTTTTTGTAGGCTTGTTGTCTCGTGGTTGCAATATGATTGTCTTACTCCAAGTATCATATTCTCAAATGACAGAGCTCATAAACAGTAAGCAAGTAGAAGATTATGTTCGCTCACATGCTATTTGCCAGAACAAGTCACCTGGCCACACCTACCTGCAAAGGTTGGCGGTGAGGCGGGGGAGGGTGGTGGTGCCTGCAAGTCCCCTTGGCTGGGAAGCCACTTTCCATCATCATCCCAGTTCCTGTGATCCCTGTAGAAGGGATTTTAAAAGTTTATTGGACAATGGGACATCTCTGCCACATAATACAATAAGTGCTCACGATACAGTAAGTACAGATGTGTATTGTTCAGTCGCTAAGTCATGAATAACTCTTTGTAACCCCATGGACTGCATCACGCCAGGCTACCCTGTCCTTCACTATCTCCCAGAGTTTGCTCAAACTCACATCCATTGAGTATGGAGACAGTTAATTCTGCCTTGAAAAATGATGGAAGGTTTTGCAGAGGGGCTGACATTTGAGCGGCATCCCCAGGTAGATGGGGAGAGAAATTCAATCAGGAAATCCGATGGGTGGAGACACAGAGACATGAAAGAGCTTGTCAGATTCTTGTGCTGTTTGTATTTTCTTGTCCTCTTTCCCCCATCTTTTGGTGAAACCTCCATACCTAGCAAGTTGTTGAACTCCTCAGGGTCTCAGAGTCCTCATTTATAAAAATGAGGCAGTGGGATTCTGTAATTGTCAAAAGGTCTCCAAAGTGCTCTCATTCATTCCTTGTCTACCTTCTGAGTTTTAGGAAGATGATATTACCAAGCAGTCTCACACCATTTCTTACATGAACAGTAGAGATGTTTCTTTAATCTTACCCTCTCTATAAAAATACATTTCTCAAGGGGACAGTGTGGTATTATAGGCAGAGTGTGAGATTGGGAATCACAGATCTGAATTGGACACCAAATTTTGCCATTTACTCACTATGTGACCTTGAGAAGACACTTCAGATCTCTACGTCTCAGTTTCCTCATCTGTAAAATAGAGATGACGGTATTTTTCTTGCTTGGTTCTTTGGAAGACTTAGTTGTTGTTAAACATGTAGCACAGTGCTAGATAGTTACTAAGATCTCAATAATTCACCATGAAATAAAAATGGCTAATACACAAAGTTTTAAATGTTCAGTGAGGAATAACTTCACATGCTAGTGTGTATATTTCACATGGGCAAAGATTTTTTTAGATTGGTGACTCCAGACTGGGTGAGGGTCTGGTCAGACAGGGACTCTCATGGACAGCTAATGAGAAGATGAACTGGTAATGACACTTCTGGGGGACATTGTGGCCATTAGAATCTGTCTGTTTAAAAATGTTCAAATCCTTTGACCCACTAATTCAAAATCTAAGAATTTATGTTTGGTAGATAATCAGTGATGTGAATATATGGTATAATTTCATGAAGTTGTTCATCCTGATGTTATTTGGAATTAAAAGCATTGGAAGCAACACAAATGGCCAACAATAAAGTCATTAAATGAATTAAGCTCCATTCATAGATTTTAATATTACCCAGATATTAACAATCATGTTATTGGAAGATATTTGATGATATGGGGGAAACAGTCATGATATAACACTAACATAAAAAGGGAAGTCTTTAGAACAGTATATACACCAGGGTCTCAGTTTTGTAAAAGTAAATAAATATCATGTTAAGAAAAGTGACTGGAAGGTAAAACACCAAAATGTGAAAATGATTATCTCCAGGTACCAGAAAAACAAGGTGTTTTAATGTTCTTCTATGTTGCTCTGAAATCTCCAAATTGTCTTGCACTACACATGTAAATGACATGGGAATACACTTATAAAATTAAGAGAAAATATCAGGTTTGAAAAATTAACCCCCAGAATCAGAATACACTGACCCTAACTCTGCAAGATTACTCACACGTCCTAAAATAAGAAGATTAGAAGGAAATATGTCCAGATTATATCAGTGAGTTTCTCTGGATAATGGAATAATAGATTATTGCTATTTTCTTTATACTAGTTTGTATTTTCCAACCTTTTCATGATTGGCATATATTATTTATATGAGCAGCAAAAGAAAATTATCACCAAGTAAAATCTATAAAAAGAAGTCCTGTATTGCACAAAGTCATCAGTGCTGGTAGCCACCTCCAAAATAAGGAAGTCTGAAGGCCCAGGCTTTTCCTGCCCCCCAGCCTGAAAGTCCTTGAACCAGTATGGGGACCTGGTACCCATGTTTGTCACCTCCTGAATACACCAAGTCCCGCAATCTCAAAGGCAGGGGAACAAGGCCAGAGTTACTAGTGACAAGGCAGATGACTGCATTTTGCTGATATAAGAAATTGTTGTAGAACCTGTGCTCCAGGCTGCAGGCACTGAAGGGCAGTCTGCTTTTTAAAAAAACCTGTGCTTTGCTGATCAAATAGGTGCCTCTGGCTGGATGCATGGAGCTCTCTGGTGGCCAAGAGGCGTCAACGCAACATTTTTTGTACTTCCAGAACTAAACCCAAGATCTACTAGGTAAACCAGGATGTTTAGAGACTGCTGCAGCCTTGCAGATGAACTTTCAAGCCCTCATGAGGGGTAGGAAAACACCTGTCTCCATCATGGCCATAGCATTTCCTGTGAAGGAGGAACCCTCTGTATTTGCCAGATACAGTGGCGCCTTCTCTGACTCCATGGCCGTGTCCAAGTCACTTGCTACTGCTGCGTTTCGTTATAACTTTTTCTTAAATTGCACAAGGCACACCAACTACGTGTGAGCCTTGATCACATGTGTGTCCCAGCACTCCATACTGTGGGAAATTCCCCTTGTGGGTTGTTCCTCAAGTGGGTCTTGATAGCATCATAGAAGGTTAGAGCTGGAAGGTGCCTTAGAACCAGAGACTGAGCCCCAGTGAAGTTAAGCAGCTTAAAGAAATGACTCATTACTGGCTGATCCAGGAATGGAACCCATTCCAATCTTAAGAATTTTCTCCAGCAGACTCCCCTATTTCCCTGAGTCTGCCTTTATCCAAGGTCACCAACTTGAAACCCAAACTAAAGCTTCAGACTCTTCCTTGTCCCTGGGTCATCTTGTGTTTCTCTCCATTTACATCACACTGACACTGTGACTGTGTGTGTGTGTGTGTGTGTACACATGTGCATAGTACTCTGCAGTAAGTCTATGTATGTAACTGTCAAGGTATTTCTGTGTATTGCTGTATTTTCACTTGGGCATATTCCGTACACTCAACCATATTATAAATTCCTTGAAAGTGATTGTCTGCATCTTTTGTGTTCCAATATAATATTCTCTAGAGGTGTTGGGGCCATTGACGCAGTTCATTTTACTTTCTTTGTAAGCCATGAATAGGGATAATGTTGGAATCATTTGGGTCCTTAGACTCAGGACTTTGTTTATAGGATATTGTTCTATATTTAACTTTTGTATTGGCACTGGCTTTTAGAGAAGCCTGAAAATTAGTGGGGACTTACCCCTGGGTATTCTAGAATGTTCCAGTGAGAGGTAATTAAGGGAAGGAAAAAGAACAATTTGTACTGCCCAACTGGCAAGCCAGCTACTTGGTTATGTATTTATTTTTGCTGGAGTAAAAGTGCTTTGAATTCTATTATACTCTAACTTTGTCTCAACAGTTCCAAGGTAGCTTAGTGATGGGACTGTAGACCTTTACCAATTGGAAGTCTGAGGTTAAGCTTTGAGGTGCTCTCTACAGTCA
Organism: Cervus canadensis; assembly: GCF_019320065.1. Lineage (NCBI taxonomy): Eukaryota > Metazoa > Chordata > Mammalia > Artiodactyla > Cervidae > Cervus > Cervus canadensis. Next base: position 20,816,903 of record NC_057419.1, read on the forward strand.
ACTTGAATATTATGAAATTTATTAATTGCGATGACTTCTTTCTAAAAAGAGAATGACACAAACAATCACATAAAGTGGGCTGAAGTGCTGTAAGAGGGCACAGTGCTGGGGAAAGAGCAGGAGTCAGCATGGGAAGGGGTCTTGAAGCCAACTCTACAAGGTTTGGGTTTTTGCATTGCCAAGGTGGGAGGGCGAAGTGGACAGGGGTGTGAATGGCACAGATGAACCCTGGATGGTTGTTGCATATGTGTGATGAGTACATGGAGTTTCACAGGTAAGTTCTGTCAACTTGGGGTATAAATTAGAAATTTTCCATAAGAACTGAAACTGCTTCCCCCTCCCCTGAAAAAGAGAAGAAATAGAAGAAACTTGACCAAGATCATTTAGCAAGTAAGTGGCAGAAAAAAAATCAACATATTTATTACAAGACTATAGTTATTAAAACACCATAGCACAAAGGTTATCAGAAGCACAGACTTTGAAGAAGGACATGAGTTCAAATCATGTCGCTTACTGTGTTTGTAACCCTGGGCAAGTCACTGACCTTTGGTTCCCTTGGCTGCAAAATGAGGATACAGCATCCACCTCCCAGAGTTGCTGGGTCCATGAGAAATGAACATGTATCAGTTACCTAGAACTCTACCTGGCCTTGGTAGGCATTCCCTCCAAGTAGTCCCAGCTTTTATTATTAATCTTCTAAGTGGATTAAGAGCCCCAATGGGTTCCAGTGGGCCCACTGGGAGGAAGCATGTTTGGGAGCAGTTATTCCTTCAGTCTTCAGGAAAACAGGAGCTCTCAGGTTCCACAGAGAGGACTGGCCCAGCAGTTCCCAGTTCTTGGAACTTGATGATTTGGGAGCTTCCTCCACGTTTCAGCAAGAATTTAATGAGGGAGAAGCTCCCATCAAATCCCAAGAGATACCTAGTTGTTTCATTGAGTGGGAGTGCAAGAATCCTATATACAGGAAAGATTTCTAAAATAAATGATTTCTCAGTGTGGAACTGAGCCCCAAATCTCCTGTCTCCTCCTCTATCCAGATGTCCCTGGACTCCCAGGGGAAGCAGCATACAACTTTGTCATCAGTGAACTATGAGCTTCTTACATGGAATCTGTATCTAATTTGCTTCTGTATTCCTAATATGTGACTCACAAGGAAGTCTGAGGGTTTTTGTGGGTGGGTGGATAGAAGGTTGGGTGGATGGGTGAGTGGTTGGGTAGATGTATAGACGGATGGATGGTGGAACTGACCCGAGGCAGGATACCTATTTTCTCTGTGTGCCAAGAGTAGAGTTTAATTTTTCAGTTTCTTTTTTATATCTCACTTGTCTTAAAAAAAATTCCCACTAAGAAGAGCCTATGATATACCAAATAGTCTACCATTGGGTACCTTTTGTGTACCAGGCAGGGTATCAGTGAACCCTGAGTTTTTGGATCATTTAATTCTCATAGCACTCTATAAGGTTGGCCTTATTAATATCATTTTACAGATGAAGTGGTCCATGCTCAGAAAGACTGAAGAAACTTGCCCAAGTTCATGTACCATGTAAGTCCATACTCTTTCTGTGTGTCATGCAGTCCAAGCATAATTATAGCAAAAGCCATTGATACCAGTACAGAAGTAAGAAAGAGAGTCACTAACCCAAATATATTGTTAAGAGGCAGGGGAGTCAGAAGAAAATTCAATGGAAGGAAGAGAGTCTTCACTTGGGCATACATTTGAAGGTGGGTAGCAGATGAGAGGAGTTCATGGATCCATGGAGAGAGCAGAGAGGGTCCAGCCAGTCTTGCAGTCCCAGGCTGGTCCTCTATATGGAGTACAGCCATTGGCTGGAAGGAGTGAACTGGATTTCTCTGCCTCAGGTCTGCTGGGGACACCTCTGGGACCAGACTGTTGCACCTGCCCACAGGGGCAGCCTCTGCAGACAGATTCTCAGATGACCTGGAACCAGTGAAAAGAGACCAGATGTCTTGCTTTCCTGCTGTCCTTGCCCAGATTCAGAAAAAGAAGCAGATCAGGAGCAGAAACTAAGACATTGATTCTTGTGCATGTGCTTCATCAAGGGAGTGCTCTCAAGAGAGGGGAGGAAGGAGAGCAGGATAGGCTAAAGGGAAAAGCTCTGAGCATGTTTGTGGTCTTAGCTGGAGACCAGCTTCAGCCTCACCTCGCAGGAGCAGGAATTGCACTGCAGCGTTGATCCCACCTTGAAGCAAGAACTGGCCTTTCATGTCCTCGGGTCGGTCAGTCATTGGCTATGGGCTGCCACTGGGGAAGCAGGCATAACCTCCTGGGCTGGAGGTTGACTCCCATTGACTAAGGTCAATTCTCCAGAGAAGGGATCAACCTTCTCTGGCTTCTGTTAGTAGCCAACACTCATAGCGGCTGGGGACGGGATTCCAGCCCAGTTAAGGGGATCTGGGTGGGGCATCAACAGTATCCACCATACCCAGCAAGCTCCCATCTATGCTCCTGCTGTCCTAGGGTCTGTGTGGAATTTCTGCAGGTATCTTGGCCTCTGCCCTTCTCATCCAAAGAGAGACTGACTTGTTGGATGGGGATAGTTAACCTAGAAGTTCACTCTTTGACCCTGGGGGAGAGGGCTACCAAGCAAGGGTCTCTCCCATGAGCCTGCCAGTCTGGAGACTTTCCCCAGCCACTCTTTGTTGGCCGTCTGCTGCTGAGATCCCCTGCTCATACCCAGCTGAAACTTAATGTTTTGGGTTAAGTATGTCCTAGGATTTTGTACGGACACGACTGAGTGACTTCACTTTCACTTTTCACTCTCATGCATTGGAGAAGGCAATGGCAACCCACTCCAGTGTTCTTGCCTGGAGAATCCCAGGGACGGGGGAACCTTGTGGGCTGCTGTCTATGGGGTTGCACATAGTCGGACACGACAGAAGCGACTTAGCAGCAGCAGCAGGGTTTTTTACTCTGACAGCATTTGTATGGTATGGTCCCCTTTGGTGGAGTTTCAGCCAAACATCATCACTCTAGGTGATAGTTTCCTATTCCCAAGTTTTATTCTCCTCTAGTTCACATGTTCCCCATATTCTTGCTAAGCTCCTACCAAACCTTCCCTCTCCATTCCTGTTAATACTTAACTGGAGGTCAAGGTTTCTTTGGGTGAAGAACAATGAAAAAGCAATCAAGCTGCCTTGGAGTGCTAAAGGAGTGAGTATTAGTTATGTGTTCAATTCCTAAGAGTGTGCCTTTCCTTTATGCTCAAGATTGAAAGAAACCAGTGGAGGTAGGCTTTTTTTCTTGCTTTCAGGTCTTAAAGATTATCATAGATCGTGTTAAAATGATTCAATTCAGAAATTAGTGATTAACATTTAACTTTCTCAATGGGCAGTACTCAACAGCTGTGCAGTGGGTAAATATTTACCCATCATCTATTCCAAGGGAGTGAATGTTGAGTCAAACAGTTGCTTGTTGTTCTAATAATGGAAAAGTGATTTTATGTAGCTCTTAGAGCTCTAATTTCCCATTAAGTGAGAACTGACAGAAGGATGCTCAGAGCCCCTGAGCTGCGGCTAAATACGATAATGTACTCCCCTACTCCCCTCCCCCCCCCCCAAAAAAAAACCCCATACACACAAAACACTGAAGATTTGCTATACCACCACTATTCATTGAAATCTGGCAGCCCCCAAACTCACAAAGTCAAATATAATAAATCTACTCAGTTTTTCAGTCTGTAGTTCTGTGTCAGTCTCTGTTTACCACAAAGCTGCCTGTTTCTTGTCATTATGGATGCAAGTCAGGGTACAGGCAAAGCCAAGATGCTGAACGGCTTTTTCTTTGTAATGTGCTTGTAATTATTCTGCTTCAGAATGGGAAGGGTGGCTTGGGAGAAGTTGTCCAGCTTGGAGGGAGTTGGCAGCTTCCAGTCTCTCTCTTTTTTGTCTACACTGCAGCCAGTGGGACTAATTCAAGTATCCTGAACATGCCCACATGGACACACACAGCATATGGCCTGAAGACTCCGTTAAGGGAATAATGGGCATCATTTCTGAGACATTCAGTTCACTTCCAACAAGTACATTTTAATCAGCAGGCAGAAAACCATATTTAAAAGTTGAAACCTGAACCAAGGTTACAGGTGGAAGGTCCAGAGTTTGATGCTAATCCTCTCGGTATGGTCTGTCACACAGAGAGGTCAAAGCCACCTGTGCAGGAAACCACTGAGAGACAGGACTGGAGTTCCACCCTGGTAGAAAGAAATTTGAGTGTCTGGAACTTGGTGTAGTACTCAGGATAGGTGAACTACTGTGCCAACCACTCCAAGTTTTGGGGCTTCACATAAATCAAGGCTTATTTCTTGTTCATGTCATGTTCCAAGGAAAGAGGGGCTATGTTCCTCGAGGCATTCAGAGACCAAAATTCCTTCCATTTTATGGCTTCACTATCTGCTGAAACCTTCTAGTCCTCTCTACCTCCAGAGCTCCTGCATCCAGTCAGTAGATGAGGCAAAAAAAAGAGCATGGAAGATAGGGTGGGAAGTTTGATGGACATGCGTCTCTTCTGGCCAGAGCTATCACATGACCCCACAGCCATGCAAGGGAGGCTGGAAATCCATGTGCCCAACATGTAAAGGGAAATGGTTTTGTGTGAAATCAGCCAGTCTGTTGCACGTGGTTTGAAGAACTTGAGACCCTTCATCTAAAAAAGGAAAAAAGGGGGGGAGCAGGGGGAGGGGGAGACGTTCTGTCCTCCAGCAAGCATTTGGAAGAAAGCTAGAGAAAGAGCCCCAAAAGAGGACAGGCAAGAAACTAGTTAACAGTGAGTGGGTATTCCAGGAGAGTTGCCAAGTTAGAGTAGATTCACTTACACTCATAATAGGAGATAAAAATTGTTCTCATTTGGGTTATTTTGTTCAGGCACAGGCTTCAGAGGGTGAGTTCAACTTCCCGAAGCAAAGGATGAGATGAGAGGGAACTGTGCTTTGATTGAGGACCCAGCTGAGTCAGAAAGTAACTGGGAGAGCAGAGCAGGGCAGCCCTACCGCGGGGCCTGACTGTGGCCGACTCTAGGGGTGGCCTGTAGCACCAGAGGCCCCCCAGGCCCTTCATTCACTAGGGTTGTTCCAGGAAGAACAGACTCTAATGAGAGAGGGGCCAGGACGCACACAGGCTCATTTCTGGAAGGCTAGGCCCTTCCTGCTCGATTCTCTTTTTCTTTTCTTTTCCTGTCTATGAGCGCAGCCACGTCCCAGGCAGCTTTTTTATGGGAGGAGACTTGTGATGGAAGGAAAGGTTCTGGCAGGGAGCTTAGGAGAGGCAAGGGCTTAGGTAGCGTCGGGGGCCTCCAGCCTGGCGCAGGGCCTGGTGTGGCTCTTGACTGCGTCGTGTTCTCCCTCCCTAGCAATTCCCACAGGCCCTCTGGGGCGGACCCTTTTGTGGCAGTTTCTGGCAGTCCCCAGTGTGGCTCGCTGTCAAGGCTCTGGACTGGTGCCCGGGAGCTTGTTGGAAGTCCAGACTCCCAGTCAAGAAGAACAGAATTCATGGGCCAAGTGCCAAGATGATATTTTTTCCCTCATAATCAAGAACTCTGCCTAGGAAATAAGTTCCACCCCCTCTGATTTTCTTCTTCGATCTCCTTTAGAGTAGTGATCACTGAAAGATTTGTTTTTAAAGTGCACCCCTCTTCAAGAAAACTGTTTTATTTATTTAACAGACACTTAGGGTACTTTGGGCCTTACACTATTCTAAGAGTTGTACCAATTTGAGCTCATTGGATCCTCACCATAACCCCATAACTGTTATTATCCTTACTTGACAGGTGAGGACATTGAGGTAAGAAAGGCTTAATGGCTTCCCCGTCTTCATGCAGCTCCTAGGTAGTAAGCCAAGAACCTGAACCAAGTCCATGTAGTTGGAGTCTGTATTTGTAACTCAACTAGGCCAATTCTTTATATGTTCTTTCCCCAAAGATAATGTGGTTTGCTTTTGTAAAACAGTATCACGCACATACAGAAAAATGCACAAATCCTAACTATACAGCTCAGTGAATTTTCACAAATTGAACGCCCCAAGTACGCAACATCCCCCCAAACAGAACATCACCAGGCCCAGAGGAGCCCCCTTACCTCTGCCTTGACCCTGAGGATAACTCATATTCTGACTTTTACCAACATGGATGTGTTTGAACTGTTTTTAGAATTGTGTACAAATGGAATCATACAGTATGAATTCTTTCGTGTCTGATTTCTTTCCCTCTGCAACAACTTTTCCTCTTTTTGAAATGTATTTGTTTTTATTGCTATGTAGTATTTCAGTTTGGGGACATATTGCAGTTGATTTATCCATTTTTTGATTGATGGGCATTTTTCTGATACCCAGTTTGGAGTGTTATGAATATTTCTGCTGTGTACACATCTTTTGGTGAACTCAGACATGTTTCTGTTGGGTATATACCTAGAAGTGCAAGATCAGAGGGAATATAAATATTCAGCTTCAGTAGATACTGCCAAGCAGTTTTCCAAACTGGGTGTGCCATCTTATAATTTTATCAGTAGTGTGCAACAGCTCCAGTTGCCCTACACTCTTGCCAACATTTGCAATTTTCTGTCTTTTTATTTTTAGACATTCTGGCAGGTGGCATGTATCACTTTTCAACAAAAAATTGCCTATTTATAGAAAAGTTTTAGACTTACAGAAAAATTGAGAAATGGTACAGAGAGCTCCCATGTACCCTGCACTGGTTCCCCTACTATGAACACCTTACATTAGTGTGGTACACTTGTTTCATGAACCAGTGTTGATACCTTCCCATTTGTGTAATGCTTGTTAAACAGCAAACACACCTGAGAAATGAATAGCAATGTTAATATCTTCTCCTAATGTCAAATCGAGGACTATTAGGTAACAATGTCACAGTCAGCTTTTTCAAATGGACCAGAGGTGGGTTGATAACTCTAGTGAGTTCTTTGCTCATTAAAGTCAAACCCAACCAGTTGATGTGTGGGGCCTTGTTACCTGATGTAAGCCTTCATGGTCATTGTTACTGATCGGGGATTGTCCAGACATGGACCCTAGAAGCACATGATGCTCCTGTTAAAATGCCAGTTGTTGGACCCTATCCCCCACTAAGAATCAAAACCTCTGGAGTTAGAGGTCAAGAATGTAACTTTTGAACAAGAAACTTCAGTTGGTTCTAATGCAAGCTAAATCCTTATAGCCTGTGTTCTAGATGTAGAAAATGATGCCCAATTAATAGTGCTGATAATTTTTAAAAATTTTTTTATTGAAGGATAATTGCTTTACAATGTTGTGGTGGTCTCTGCCATACACCAATGCAAATCAGTCGTAATTTTATATGTATATATATGTGTGTGTGTGTGTGTGTGTATATATATATATATATATATATATACCCTCCCTCTTGAGCCTCCCTCCCCCCTACCCCATTCCACCCATCTAGGTCATCATAGAGCACCAAGCTGGGCTTCCTGTGTTATACAGTAGCTTCCTGCTAGTTATCTATTTTATACATGTTAGTGTATATATATGTCAATAATGTTTTAAATCCAGGAGGTATAACATTTCCCAGTCTGGGCGTCCAGTACTAAGACACTCATGTGATTCACATTGTGTCTATTAGGTTGGCCAAAAAGTTCATCCAGGGTTTTCCATATGATGTAACAAAATCTCAAGTGGTCCTTTTGGCCAACCCAGTATTTTAATAAAATAAAGGCTCATGGGCAAAAAGGCAGCCTATTAATACCAGAGTCCTAAGGAGGATGGCTCTTGAGTTAGGTTTCCCAAGACCTTGACTACAAAAATTGCACTGGAAAACATAAATGATGCAACTGGTCCCCAGTGGGTAAGGAGACTGAGGCAGAGAGTTAGGGCTCTTGGCCTCATTGGAATCTCAAAAGGAACTTTCACATCAGAGAGAGTGTGGAGGACAGCAGGAAGAGATCAGTGTATAAAATATTCCAATGGCAAATTCCAGAAAAGCAACAGTCAGAGCTAAATGGGACAAGAGACAATACACATTAATTGAAGACGGCGACGTCGTCAGTTTAGTGGCATGTTTATTGAAACAGCCCTTCGTGTTCTAAAAAAAGCACTGGGCTACAGACCTCTGAATCCCTGCAGGAAACTCTGCAAATTCCTGGGAGGGAACAGCAGCCCCAATCCTGACTTTAATAACAAAAGGCAATTATTTTTAGTATTTTCCAGTAGATCTCAGCTGTCTGGTATTGTCAGACTCTATTCCTGGAGAGGTGGCATTTAGAGAGGCTGAATTAAGTGAATGGGGATGGGAGGAGAGAGGGGATAAAAAAGGAAAGAAGATGAAGGAGAAGATGAGTGGGTGCCTATGAGCTGGTACGTCATGTGGCATGGTGGACCCTGAGGCAAAGGTGTACCAGTCATATCACAATAAATGCTATGATCAAACACACAGGGACTCTATATCAAGCCATTTGTCAGACTGGTTTCAGAGTACAAGGAAGTGCAAAGAAACTAGAGAGAAAGTAGGTCAATGAGAAATTCTGGTGGAAACACCTGGGAAACCATCGTGGGTGCTGGTGGTGTAACTAGCTACAAAGTGGTAAAGCCATGGGAGCTGGTGGCATTGCAGGAGGTGGCAAGTCATGGAGAAGAGACAGGGGATGGAGTTCGTTTTTTAAGCTGCTTGGAAATCCCCAACCCAAAGACTCAGCCAATCTGATGATTGGTGTGGTGAAGCAATGGGCACCCTGTCTCTTTTCGATGTTTTGAAAAATCCTGGGGAAGTGGGAAGTAGAGAGATGGTTTTGCAGAGCATTTGTCTTTCATGAGGTGGTTGGGCAGCACATAAAGACCAGTCTTGCCCATTCCAGGTCAGAAAATGAGCATTAGTTCCCTATCGAAGTACAAAGTAAACCCAGAAGGAAAATAGTAAAAGATCTGGGCATGGCAGGAGTGTTTGCTGTGGGCAAAGACTCATCTCAAATCAAGATAAATGGATTTGATGATGGAAAAGAGCAGTTATCTTCAAAATTACATAATTATTGGATGAGAAGGAGGACATTATGTCTGGAGCTTTAAAAGATGTTTCTGCGCTGTGTCAGACAATCTCGCTTGAAAAACTCCTTCAGATTGGCCTGGATACCAGCAGTCTCACGTACATTTTTAAGTGGGTGAAGGAGCATGGCCCCCAAATGATAACTTACAGAGACATTTCCACCTAGGATGAACATTTCCACTTAAGTACTTGTTTTAGAAGGGTTTGCTGTTAGCCGGCACTTCCACTGACCTCACCCTCTGACTCTGGGAAAAGAGCACCAAGCCAACAGGTGAGAGGGGCCAGCCTCCTTTACCTATGAGAAGGTTTCAGCTGAGAGGCGAAAAGTCTGTCTTGAGTCACAAAGCATATTAAAGAACCCAAATCAAGTTTTGACTGCTGTTATTTAAACATCAGTTCTCTTGTAAATTGGACTTGAAAGCGCAAATGAGAAGTGGCCTGGCATGCTAGCGAGGAACTGGGACCAGAAGCAAAGTCCTCCCAAGGAGCTTTGAGCTGTTAGCTAGGACAGTGAACACTCCTTCTAAATAATGCAAGCTAGGCTTCCTAAAGAGCAGCTCCACCCACCCACCGCACTACACACAGCATACACACACAAGCCCGACCGAGAATCAAACCTATGTGATTTGCAAGCTGTTCCTTCGTACACTAAAAGATAATCTGAGAAATCCTTTGAGAGTCTTCCCAGGAAAGCATCCTGAATACTCAGAATTGGTGAGACAGAAAAAGGATGGCCAGTCACAGCTTCCTTTCACGCGAGACTTTGGCCTTTGGAAGAAACTGAGGAGGCCTCCCGAACCTCATCACAAACTGGGTCAGATAGGCTTCTGGCTAAAAAAAGGGAAGTTCGCTCTGCTGGAGGCAGCCAAGTCCTCTGGAAGGAAGGAAGGAGCTGTGGGACAGCACTAGAGAACCGGGGTGTGTGTGCTGTCCAGGGGAGACCGGGTGTCTTGGGGAGGGGCATGTGGCCGTGATGGCAGGCAGTATGGGGGTCCTGGCATGGAGGCCGAAAGCTTCCTGCTGCTTGCTAAGCCACTCAACTTTTCCCCTTCTCTGTCTGGGAACAGCAGTTAAGGAAAAGAAAAAAGTTCAAAGAAGAAAATTCTTTACACTTCTTGAAGTGGGGTTTCTCCTCTGTGTAGGGGGTCCCTTAGAGCACAAGTCTACTTGGCAGCAACCCAGCTACTGTTAACATGATAAGCTTATTAAACATTTCATTTCCATTCTTACATACATTCGCATACAGACTTGCTTTTTTTTTTTTTTTTCCTCAGGCATTGAGCAGCAGTGATTTCAGGCTTGGGGGTGTAAATCAAGATAAACTACTTTCCTTCTTTCTGAAGAGCAGGATTCAAGAAGTATGTCGGCCAAGAGCCAGAATAGCCTCAGACAAAACATGCTGGCTTCGTTTGGGGACATTGAATTGATACTTGTAACCATTTCAGACTTCTCTCCAAGATATTTCAGAGCTCAGAAAATAGAACAAAAGGAATTTGCATTCTTTTTTTCTCTCTCCAGAGTCCACAGCTTCTCACGAATGCCTGCCAAACCTGCTATATAGTTAGACATTCATTCAGTCATTCCCATTCCCATTATTAATGGTTCAAACAAAGAATGTAATAAAATATAGTTATAAGTGCTAAAAGATGTTTCTGTGACTTCACACCATGGCTGAACACCATCCTAAAGTTACTGCTTCCATGGCCAAGTCATTCAGCCTCTTTAGTCCTAACTCTGACTGGCACCCAAAGCTAGAGTGGCAGTAAGATGGGGGCACATATTTTAAATAGCTACTAGATCTTTCTTTGCCCAAGTCCCTGGGACCCATGGCCCAAGAGGAAAAGAATGTGGCTTGGCTTCAGTGACCTCTCAAAGTAAAGACTGTAATTTCCTTGAGGGCCATGAATTTGCTGCTGTAATGATTTATTATCTGTACCCCACAGCATGCTACTCTGGGACCTTAAGGATCTCACTTAGACAGTGTTTACATCCTGATAATAAACTATGTTAACAGTACTTTTTAATAAGAGTTAAAAGACATTGGTCAAGTTGATAGTAATGTAAGGCATTTTATGTATGTACATGTTAATAAACACATCTCCAGATTGGGAGACAAGTGAGGGGTGCGTTGATTTAGTGAGGTGTCTCCCCCACTACATGGGTTCCTCAGGATATCAGCAGGTCATGCACACATGCTCAGTTTCTCAGTCAGATTAGTAGGGCGCACACACACTTCTGTGGTCAAGGTTTGAGAAAACTGGATGAGTTAAAAAAGAAAAAAGCTAAGTTTCTTTATTGCAGAACGGGTGAGAGCCTTTAATATCCTGAAAGACATTGTGACTTTAAAAACAAGACTCAGTCATGAAGCATTTCCCAAGTTCATTTGACCACAGAGCTTTGTTAACACATTTGAGTCTCGGGTTCCATGAAACATTTCAGGAGATGCTGTTTAGAAAGCAAGAGTGATCCTTTACAGAGCAGCCAGGTCAGGCCTCCAGCGATAGTTTCTGGGACTTCTCAGTGGGAGGAAGGAGGGGAAGGAGTTGGCGAGAGAGGGTAATCAGGTATCTGAGTTAGCAAGGTCTTGAACTCATTGAGGCCAGAAACTCCATGAGGCCCTTTGAGGTCACTTTTAACAGCATGTAGCATGAGCCTTGGATACTTGGTTGTTGGGTGAATGAATGAATGAATGCTTTCTCCAAGCTTGAGTTAAGCCAAGCACCAGCTAATCCTGATTATCCTTTGAGTTAAGGTCATATGAGAATATAAAATACATTTGGATTTGAGGATTTGAGACCCCATACACTAGATAAATAACCAAATCTGGTGAAGAAAATACCAGAACCAGCTCACCTCGGATATCCCAGAACTGTAGCCTGACCCCAGGAAAATGCTCAAGAGCAGTGCAGGTTGGAGCAAGAGATGCCTGATCCTCCCCACTTAGACTTCAGAAAGATGAAGGCTTGTGTGCTCACAGCTTGCGGGGGGCTTTGAGGGTAGCACAGGCATAGTCTCCCTGCCCCTGTGCTGATGTGATGGGGCGCCGATTCTCAGACACAGGTCCTGACACATCCACGTGTCACTCGTAAGCTCAAGTTGTAAGCCTGAAGTACTTTGTTATTCACGACAGACATTTGGGAACAATTTACTTTTAAATATAAATTAGGGTGGATTTAAGGCTACAGCCAACATCACTTTCATCCATTTTGATATGCTTTCTTGAGTGGGAGAGAAACAAGCTTGCTTACTAGGAACTGGAAATGTATGCTCCATCCTGCAGCAGAAACAATGAGGGTGAAAGGGTGTTCTCCAGGCAGACACTGAGCCAGGAAACTAGGTTGTTGTTCAGTTGCTCAGTCATGTCCAACTCTTTGCGACCCCATGGACTGCAGCACACCAGGTTTCCCTGTCCTTCACTATCTTCTGGAGCTTGCTCAGACTCATGTCCATTGAGTCCGTGATGCCATCCAGCCAGCTCATCCTCTGTTGCCTCCTCCTCCTCCTGCCTTCAATGTTTCCCAGCATCAGAGTCTTTTCTAATGAGTCAGCTCTTTGCATCAGGTGGCCAAAGTATTGGAGCTTCAGCATCAGTCCTTTCAATGAATATTCAGGACTGATTTCCTTTAGGATGGACTGATTTAATCTCCTTGCAGTCCAAGGGACTCTCAAGAGTCTTCTCCAACACCACAGTTCCAAAGCATCAATTCCTCAGCATTCAGCCTTCTTTATTGTCTAACTCTCACATCCACACATGACTACTGGAAAAAACATAGCTTTGACTCTTTGGACCTTTGTTGGTAAAGTAATGTCTCTGCTTTTTAATATGATGTCTAGGTTTGTCATAGCTTTTCTTCCAAGGAGCAAGCGTTTTTTAATTTCATGACTGCAGTCACCATCTGCAGTGATTTTGGAGCCCAAGAAAATAAAAATCTGTCACTGTTTCCATTCTTTCCCCATCTATTTGCCATGAAGCAATGGGCCGGGATGCCATGATCTTTGTTTTTTGAATGTTGAGTTTCAAGCCAACTTTTTCACTTTCCTCTTTCACCTTCATCAAGAGGCTCTTTAGTTCCTCTTTGCTTTCTGCCATAAAGATGGTATCATCTGTGTATCTGAGGTTATTGATATTTCCCCCAGCAATCTTGATTCCAGCTTGTGCTTTATCCAGCCCAGCATTTCACATGATGTGCTCTACATATAAGTTAAATAAACAGGGTGACAATATACAGCCTTGACATACTCCTTTCCCAATTTGGAACCAGTCTGTTGTTCCATGTCTAGTCTAACTGTTGCTTCTTGACCAGCATACAGATTTCTCAGGAGGCAGGTAAGGTGGTCTGGTATTCCCATCTCTTGGAGAATTTTCCACAGTTTGCTGTGATCCATGCAGTCAAAGGCTTTAGCGTAGTCAATGAAGCAGAAATAGATGTTTTTCTGAAATTCTCTTGATTTTTCTATGCTCCAACAGATGTTGGCAATTTGATCTGTGATTCCTCTGCTTTTTCTAAATCCAGCTTGAACATCTGGAAGTTCTTGGTTCACATAGTGCTGAAGCCTCACTTGGAGAATCTTGAGCATTACTCTGCTAGTGTGTGAAATGAGTGCAATTGTGTGGTAGCTGGAACATTCTTTGGCATTGCCTTTCTTCGGGATTGGAATGAAAACTGACCTTTTCCAGTCCTGTGGCCACTGCTGAGTTTTCCATATTTGCTGGCATATTGAGTGCAGCACTTTCACAGCATCATCTTTTAGAATTTGAAATAGCTCAACTGGAATTCCATTACCTCTACTAGCTTTGTTCGCAGTGATGCTTCCTAAGGCCCACTTGACTTTGCACTCCAAGTGTCTGGCTCTAGGTGAGTTATCACACCATCTTGGTTATCTGGGTCATGAAGATCTTTTTTTGTATAGTTTTTCTGTGTATTCTTGCCACCTCTTCTTAATATCTTCTGCTTCTGTTAGGTTCATACCATTTCTGTCTTTCTTGTGCCTGTGTTTGCATGAAATGTTCCCTTGATATCTCTAATTTTCTTGAAGTGATCTCTAGTCTTTCCCATTCTGTTGTTTTCCTCTGTTTCTTTTTATTTATTGTTCACTTAGGAAGGCTTTCTTATCTCTCCTTGCTATTCTGTGGAACTCTGCATTCAGATGGGTATATCTTGCCTTTTCTCCTTTGCCTCGGTAAAGAGTCCTTAACTGCACTTAGGTCGGCGAGTAGCTTGGTTAACAGAGATTGGCTTTCCTTTCTTTGGGGTTCCTCTAGTTTGTCCTGGGGTGAAAATCATGAAGCTTCCTCCCTGTGGGGGCCAGTACTGTAGCAGTCCTGAGGACCTCTTGCTCGTGGCTTTTCCGTCAGAGGATCAGCCCTGCTCCAGTCCTCGGCATTTGTGACCCAGGAAGCCCCACCCCTCTCAGGAATTCCGAGGGCTACCCTTTGCTCCCAGGCCAGGATGGGAGTCCTGCTTTTCCCCATTTGGCAGGGACTGGCAGGCTTCCTTCTATGGAAGAGTCCGTCACTGTGGATAAGGGGTTAACAGAACCCTGCCCCTTCTCTGTGGAAATCGGTCCCTGTGTTAACTTCCTAGCTCTGTTGCCCTGGAAACCTGGTAAAGGTGGAGTGTCAGCTGTGTTACCAGGCAATATTGCTTATAGTAAAAATGACCCAGTTGTGGAATTGCTTCTGGTGCAGCAGAATTGTAAACGAATCTGAATACCTGGCAGGAAGCCATAACTTGGGGCTTCCCCGAGTGCACAGCGCTGGGTGCCAGCGTGTTCCTTCTGGAGCCCCTGGAAACTCCAGTTTCTCGCTATATAGATATTTTTGCTCCCGTGGGGCAAGGGGGCTTCTAAGCCAAGATGGACCCTGCCCTCTCCGATGTGCATCTTGTCTGTTGGCACGTGAGCACCTGTAAGGACCACCACAGATGAGGAATCAGCACCAGAGGCTGCCCTGCCAGCCAGGGCGGCTCCTCGTCAGTTCCCTTCTCAGTTGACTGGCTGTGGCCTGTGGTGGTCTCAGCAGTCAGACTGTTCTTGAACCAGCAGAGGCCCCTGGTAGGCACTGCAGGTGCAGAGGCTGGGCATGCCCTCCGTGGCTGCCTGTCAGCTTTCAGAACCCGTGAGGGTCTGGCCCTTCCAATCTCAGTTTGCGGCAAGTCCTTCCTCTGTCACTGGGAGACACTCAGAGCCCATGTCCATCTGAAACAACCCGGTTGATTTATCTTCCTGCCACAGAAGTGACCAGTTGGAGGGACAGAAAAGGATTTCTGCCCTCAGTTTTTCTACAAGTTTTATGTTTCCTATTTATGGAGGAGTTCCTTCTGCTTTTAAATCTCTCAAATACCTTGGCACTCCCAGAAGCCTCCTAACATACGGGCTTTGGATAGCTGGAACGGATTTTCAGTGTTTCATTTTATTCGGTACATTCAGCTCTGCTGCTCTTGTGGGTTCATTGGCAACAGTTCGGACTGTCTTGCCTCGTTTAGCAAGATGGGCTTGGCAGGGGCATTTCAATCACTAACATTTATTGAGCACTTATTATGAGCCCACAACTGCCCCCA
This sequence comes from Cervus canadensis, assembly GCF_019320065.1. Taxonomy (NCBI): domain Eukaryota; kingdom Metazoa; phylum Chordata; class Mammalia; order Artiodactyla; family Cervidae; genus Cervus; species Cervus canadensis. The sequence goes on from NC_057419.1 coordinate 20,832,479, forward strand.
AGTGCATGATGTGGTTGAACCTATAAACAATATCCCTATGAGGTGGGAGCTATTATTATTCTCATTTTTAAAGACCAGGCAGCTGAGGCTCCAAGCAGGTGAGATGGCTTCCCACAGGGCCATGCAGCTCATAAGTGACAGAGCCAGTGTTCGCACCCACGGACTCGAGTTTTTATCTCCTATGACAAGCTGCCCCCCCTAGTCTCACAGTGAAGGCAGGATTGTGCCCAGCTTTGGGGAGTTGAGGATAGAGACTGACTGAGAGGGCCTCTGGTGGTCCCTGGTGTGCTTGTTCGGTCCAAACAGCAGCTTCCTCACCCAACTCCAGCCACGCAGAAAGTGGAAGAGGTTTTAGTTTCCTGCCTCATAGAGGAAGTTAGTGACATCCCACCCTGCTGGGAGCACTCATCCCACCACTCAGCACCTGCCTTTTAGTGCTGCAGTGCTGGAAAGACTACAACAGTGAGCCGAAGGGCTCCAACTCCCTGCCCTTGAGGAAATGCCATTCTGGTGTACATCCTGATCATATTCTTCCAGCCACAGAGATGAGGGAGAGGAGAATCAAGGATGGAAAAATAAATAGAAAAGCAGGGAGCGAGGAGGAAGGAGAAATGTTCCGGGAGTTTCTGTCTCTCTGCCATGATGAGTTTTCTATTTCCCAGCCAGACTCTGCCTCCCACCCCCAAGCCAAATAAAGTCTAATCACTGGTAGCACTGCCCAACATAATTTTCTGGGCGATGGAAATGTTCTTTGTCTATGCTCTTCAACAGAGTAGCCCCTAGCTTTAAGTGGCTGTTGAGCATTTGAAATGTGACTAGTGAGACTAAAGAATGATTTCACTTTAATTAATTAAAATGGAAATATAAATAGTTATGTGTGATTAGTGGCTTCTGTAGTGGACTGCATAGCCCTAAAACTTTCCTGCCTGAACATGGCATCAAGCCCTCTCCTTCCAGCTTAGTCCACATGATTCTAAGTTCCTAAATTTAACCAGGGGAAGTTTGAACAGGAGGCCAGAACTGCAGCTTTCAAATGTGCACTGTTGGAATAAAACTTAAATCCATGAACATTGGCCACAAAACCCCCAATTCAGTCTTTCTCTTCAGAGTTGAATTTCTTCCCATTGCTACTTACTTCAAACACATTTCCAGGTAGCTAAGTAAAATAGGAGCTGCTTCAAATAAATCTTGTTTCAGGCAAGTGGAAGGTAAGAGAAAGGGCAGGAGGAGAGTAAAAGAAAGGCCGATATTGTAGCATCCTACCAATCTTTGTTTCTAAATCGCAGCAGCCTTGAAAGAGAACATTAAGATATCTTTTACTCTCCAGCCTGGCTTCCCAGAAAGAGAGAAACATAAATGAAAGCCCGCTTTGTGAGGCTCTACTGTGACCACAAAGACAATGAAAAACTTTTTTGGGGGGAGGAGGAATATCAGTGTGTGTGTGTGTGTGTGTGTGTGTGTATGTGTGTGTGTTGAAGGCCTTATTACTACAAAGCAATCTTACAGTTAGGTACTGTCCATCTTGTCGCCATCTTTCTAAAAATAATTAATGAGAGTAACTTTTTTTAAACCTGCTGCCTACACTCAGGGCAATATCTTGGAGCCTGAAGAATTTAACCACCAGTACCCAAAGCCTTAGGCCCTAGCTGACCGAATCACCTTGAAACCTTAGCATTTTTTAAAGACAGAATCAGACGTGGAACAGTCTGAGCTGTGGCCAAGGTTGGTCTTCACTTGAAATGCACCCGCCCAGCCAGGAACCCATTTGATTGGTCTGAGCCCATACTGTATAGTTATTAAATATCTGTAATATCACCCCCGAACATTGTGGCTTTGCCCAGCCTCCAGGCAATGAAATTATTTCAGTGGGAAGGCACAGAGCCACCCCATCATTGATTTCTTTAACGTCAAATTGAGTCAGACAGTGAGAGAGACAGATAGGCAAACAAATAATCACAGTATGGAAAACCCTGAGCCAACGCTAAAATGGAAATGGTTATAAAAAGCTGTGGGAGGCAGAGGAGGAAGTCTTTACTCTGACATGGGGGTATTGGGAAAGTGTGAAGAAGAAAGTGATATTTGATCTGGGTCTTGAAGGATGAGTAAACATTCATCAAGACATGGGGCATTCCAGGCAGAGGGCGAATTGAAAAGCCCCAAAGTGTAAAAGAACAGCGAAGAATTACAAGTGCCACAAGTTTGGAGCATAAAGGTTGGTGGTGGTAGTCAGAGTGGGGAGTCCAATAGGAGATGAAGTGGAGGGTCTATGTTGGTGGCATATTGTGAAGTGCTTGGAATGCCATGCCAAAAATAGACTTAAATCTGTAAGCAACAGGGAGCCAGTCAAGTTTAGCACAGAAGTGATGGCGGGGTTTGAGTTGAGGGAAGATGACATATAAAGGCCTGGAAGAGGGAGAAATGGACTTCTGTCAGGGAAACCAGCCAGGAGGCCATAGTTTACATGACAGTTAAGGGGACCACTGGCCTCTGGCAGCAGCTGAGGCAACAGAAAGGAAGAAATGAATAGAGTTGAGAGCCATTACGAGATAGGTATCAGAGTGATTGGTTGTTGTATTCAGAAGGCAGGGAGGAGATGAGGGTGGCTTTAAGGATTCCAGCTTAGTGGACCTGGTGGGAGTGGACATTCTTAACTAAGATGTAGCAGCTTAGGGTGGACATGGGATTTTCAGCCCCAGATAGGAGGTTTTGGAGGTGCTTGCTTCAGAAGGTGATGGTAAACCCATCAACCTGGTATTCGAACCCTACAGTTGGGGATGAAGCCTTCCCTATTTCAGTTCTTTCTGAGTTGTTAATGATCTGCTATATTTGACTGACTTTCTTCATTCGTCTAGTCACATGATCAAGGTCCCACAGTGACTGTACAGTTTCTACTTGAGAAGGACTTAAGGATGACTGCCTGTCTGGAAGAGGGCTTCTTGGGAAGTGCTATTGTATAGGAAGCATGTTGCCCTTAACTGAGTCGTATATTACAGGTTTATAAAAACAGGGCAAGGAAAAAGACAGATATAAAAAAGTCATTATAGAAATATTACCAAAACACAGTTCTTTACTTCCTACATGAGTAATGTCATCAGCTGTCCAGGACTGATCAACACAAAATGAAGGAAACAGACGTGATTAATGAAAACGCTTAGCTCCACACTTTGTGCTCATTTAAAAGGATACTTAAAGGGTTTATAGAGGCAGAGTTATTATTCATTCATTTCAGGGAGGTTTTGGTGGGAGTTGATGGAGACTGGGAGGGATGAGCACCCCTCCAAGCTGTCCTTTGGCGCCACCATGATAAAGACTTCATTTCAACGTGTCAAGCTGAACAGTTTCTTTGCGGACATCCAGATTTATCAACTGGTGGCCGCATTGCTTCTTGAAAGATCCTGTTTCCACTGCAGACATTTAGCTATTGGAACGTTGCTTGTTTCTCTGGGCTGGATTCTATATCTGTTGAAGTGTTTCTCTCACGAATCATTTACAGGATATGGCCAAAGTGAAGTAACTTTGTCCCCCTGTAGTAAGGATTTTATTCCCTTTTGTCTAAGCAGAGATAACCCTTGCCTCTGGAGAGGCTGTGAGACGGCATTGTAGGCAGTGAATTCAGACCCCTTCTTGGTTGGGGCTGTGGTCTGCAGACTTCACTCCGTGTAATCACACAGATCTGTAACCACTCCTCGTGTATGAACTTTGGTGAAGTCTGCTAAAGATTACAGCACATATGCCCATTTAGAAACTTTTACTGGCTACTGTTTTGTTTCAGAATGGCTGGCGGAACCACAAATTGAGCTTAAGATGTATCTTGAAACCCTTTAGCCATGCCCCACATTTGATCAGAATCAGCCAACTCCTTTGAAAGTTATCAGGAAACAAATAGGGGAGATAAAAGCAAAATGCTGAGTGGCTGAGGTGAAACAGACCCCTTGTTTTGGTTGGTTATTTGATCTCCAACCATATCCTGTCATTAGGCACATTGTCAGATTTAAGAACTAATTCCAGACTTGCATTTATGTGAGGTAAGCCAGTGAACTCAGTGGAGGAGAGGGGGAAAGCCACACCATTCATTGGATTCCTCCCCCACCCTCTGTTTTCCTTGTTCTTGAGGCGCCTCTCCTGCGCTCAGGGCCTCAGCTATGCCTGCAGAAAGGGGCAGAGGGACCTAGATCAGAGGGCAGACTGGGGACGGCCCTCCCTTAACTCAAACATAGCATTTGATTCCCTGGGCAGAAGTTGAGGAGAAGAACTATCAGAGGGAAAGAAACCGTTTTTAAAGTTTTCCTTTTTACCTAATAAAAACATGCTTGGGTTTTTCACGATAAAGTTTGGCTTAGCAGTGTGAGTTCCGTTTAAATTTCCATTCATTGGGAATTTAAGGAAGACTGTAGGGCAGAAATCTCAAACTTCCCATATCTTCAGCAAACAAGAGCCAAATGACCCAGGTGTTTAGAAGAGTCTGTATCAGGTGACTGAGTTTTGAAATACCGTCTTACCAGCAGAGAGCGCTTCTCTTGGTTTCTTTGTGAATGGGTGAAAGAGCGTGTCCCCTTGAGTCTCAGATCCACAGTGTCCAGCCATCAGGCAGGGGAGCTTGTCAGAGCTGCATGTTCTCTGGAAGCAGAGACACGGCCGGTTAGAGAACTGTCAAGGAAGCAAATGATGTGTCTCAACCGCTGTTCGGATCCTGTGTGCTGGAAGTAAGCTAGAATTTAACTTTCAGGAGAACGTAAATGCATGTTTGCTCGGCGAGATTCAATAACAGTTTCTTCTAGGACTGTGTTCTCCCCAACCCCTCACCCCAGCATTTTATTATGAAACGTTTCAGACAGGCAGCACAATTTTTCCAGAGTACCCAGCATCACCTAACTGGAACAAACAGCAGGAATTCGAATCAGATGAATTCGGACACCAAATTTACTTTGTGTAGAGCTCCCCATGAAGCTTTAGATGCTTTTTGTTATTGTGAAAACGTGGTTGTTCGTCTTGTTGAAGTAGACAAACACCGCCTTCCGGCACTTGGAGCACCATGTGTATGAAACGTGCCCCCTCTGCCCCGTCCCCCAGGTTCTGCCAGTCATCCCTCCATGTTCCTCCTTCCTAGACCCCAGATTTCCGAGCCCCCTTTGGTGTTCCCAGGGCTTCCCTTGTGGCTCAGCTGGTAAAGAATCCATCTGCAATGTGGGAGACCTGGGTTCGATTCCTGGGTTGGGAAGATCCCCTGGAGAAGGGAAAGGCTACCCACTCCAGTATTCTGGCCTGAAGAATTCCATGGACTGTATAGTCCATGGGGTTGCAAAGAGTTGGACACAACTGAGCAACTTTCACCTTCACTTTGGTATCCCCTGTCCTTTTCTTCCCCATGACCAGCTGGATCCTGACAGGTCACCCATGGGAACAGCCCTCCCAGCCTTCTCTGATCCTTTTGGCTACAGCTACCCTTCTGCCCCCAAATTTGTTGACTGTTTTTTCTATACCAGACCCCATGCCAAGCACTTTCCACATATTATCACATTTAATCCTCGCAGCAATTCAGTGGGTAAGAAAATTATTATCCCCATTTAACAGATGGGAAAATAGATCCCTATGACTTTATTCCCAGACTGCTGTGCCATTTATTCTCCACTGGACCCTGGACATGCCTAGTAGCTTCCTATTTCTGGGCTGTTGTTTCCCATGTTTTATGTGCCTTCCTCTTGTCACTACCATCCAAATTCTACTCATTTCTCCAGGCCAGCCCTGGCTTCCACAGCTGGAAATGATCTCCCATATCCCCTTCAATTATAGCTCAACTGCCTGTACCACTCCCCCGGTTCCTCTCAGACACAGCCTTGTGGGTCTTTTTCCCCCATGTGCATGGCTCATCTCCCAAGCTAAGGGCATGCCCTCAGCTGTATGGATATATTGGCTGGTTATTTTTCAAAAGTGACCAGTGTTGTCATCACTCTTGCACACCTCTCACAGGAAGGGGGCAGTAATGACATTGAACCAAGAAGTGCTGGTGCTCAGGGGCTGGTGAGGGCGGAATCTCACTCTCCATCTTCTAGATTCCAGAATCAAGATCTGACTGGCCATTTTTACTAAAAGTAGTAACTCCCCCAGGTTTGGTTCATTTGGGGCCGAGGTTTCATATCCTTTAGACCTTCTACTTGTTCTGATTGTCATAATGTTTTCAATAAGGGCTCTTCGTTTCTGCCTTTGCTTGTGAGGAAAGCAGCATTTTCCAGCCCTCTTTGCAGTGCTTGAGGAACTGAGTTTCTGAAGGTACCTGTCATGGCACAGTGGTGAGGGCAAAATGATCCGTGGTGTCTGACTTCAGCCCAAGTCCGTGTGTCAGCACACCCCCACTTCTGTCTCACTATTTCCCCTAAGAGAGGACCCTTCCCCTCCACAGGACAGGGGCTTCATTCGGTTCCTCTCGGCATGTCCTTTTAAAGACATATTTGTAATTGACTGTGACAGTGGGATAAATACATAGAGCGAAGTTAAGCTCTAGGGGCTTGCACTCTGGCTGATGGTTGACTAGATCATTCTGACCAGTGAGTCTATTGAAGACAACTAAAAATAATGGCTAAAACATAAAGTTTCAGCTCCCACAGCTCCTGTGAAATGGAATTAATTAATGGTTTTGTGGTTTATCTGCTGGTAAACCTTCTCTTTCGCTCGGTCTGCACTTTTCTTTGGGGGGTGGGAACAGGAACAGAATGTTTGGCTTGTTCTTGTGAGATTAAAAGCGACGCCTGGTATCACTTAGTATGGATCGGGGTGGGGAGGTGGTGTTAAAAATGCTGAGCGTCTCTCCAGAAGGTCTGCATTGTTGAGAAGTGATCCGGGCCGAGAGAGAGGATGAGTGATCGCTTGAAGCAGTGGCCCTCACTTTTCAGAGGCACGGAGCTGTTGACAGAACAAATAATCACATCGAAAAGACTTTGAAGCTCCCCACATGGTGAGCAGACAAGGGGCCACAAGGCTCAGCCGTAAACGCTGGAATTAGTTCAGAGAGCAGAAGGAAGGACTTGCCTTCGCTTGAAGCCAAAACCAATCTGAAACCACAGAGCCTCAGCCCGAGGGCTTGGCCAGAAGCTGGCTTTTGAAACCTGAGCTCCTCTTGCTGTGGGGGTGGGCAGCTGGGTGGAGAGGGGGGGGTCGGTGTCTGTTCCACTTGTATAAGCAAACCTCTGATAATTCTGACCCTGCAAAAATTACATAATCCTTTCATCACAGTGGGTTACATTTTCCAAGGGCAGAGCTTTGACTTTCCACCAATCATAGGTGTATTGTTAGGATTCAAGCGCCCATGCTTAACGTATGTTTGTTCTATTTCCAATGCCTCACATATTAAGTGTCAACAGTGTACACTCATGGTCCCTCCTGTTTGAAAATGAACTCAGGAAATTCCAAAATGAAGATATCCCCCCTTGGCAATTTCCCATCTTCGTCATGTGATGAAGGATTTTGGTAACAGCTCAGGTGAACACTAGGCATACATGGGTCTGTGGGTCTATTATCAGTGTCCTGTGTTAATCTAGGCTTTCTTCCAAGGAGTTTGCTGTGCTGGTTTTTTGTTTTTACACATTGTGTCAGATGTTTTCTTCCTCCTGTGTTCCTTAATCTTGCTTCATGACAACACCATTAACTCCTATCCTCTCTTCTCTTACTGCCATGATAGCCCCATCTTCCTCCATGGTGGCATCTGCACGTGCCCTTCCTTTGCCATTTTTCCTTCTGCCATCCCAGGGCAGGCTCCAGTCGTTTCTCACTTGGAATAATGCCGTGATCTCCGTGACCCTGTCACTCTTGTCTTCTAACACTGTGCTTGTCCTAAAGGACCCTTTGGTGTGTGTGATTCTCAATCATCTGGCCTCTTTGGACGTTTCCAGCATCATCCATTGGGACTTCCCTCCTTCACCCCCTCACCATTCCCTGAACACACCGTACACTCACCTTTGTCCTTTCTTGGGCTCAGGCTGTTTCTGTCATGTGTGGTTCCTTCTCCCCCCTTTCCCACCAGGAAAATCCCCCTTGTCTATCAAGGTTCCTCTTGCATGCTACCCCATGGAAAGCTCACCCTGGGTGGTGAGCTCCACCAAAGTCTCCATGGGTGGAACTCATCACTCTTCATCCTGTACTTCTGGAGCCCTTGGATGTGAGCTCAATTTCAGCATTTATTTCAAGCTGAAACAACTAACCAGAATACAACCAGCTACTGAAGTAAATGCATGGAAACAACTCGACTGCAAAGCCAGGATGTTTCGCTTTTCTCTGGGCCCTGCTATAGCATCTAGCAAGTGGCTGGGCCGTAAGGAGAGCTCATGAAATGAACTGAGTGAGTGAACGATAGCCCTGTTGGGGAGGGGCTCACATCCACTGTTCTAAGGACAGATAAGTGGATTCTCTTATTCACAGCCCTTCAAAGGACAAGTCAAGTCAGAGACCCTATCCCTTCTGTCACCATCCTCAAGTGGTTGGGCGATGCCACCTCTTCAGAGATCTTGGTTCTAGATGTTCAGTTGTCATTTGTTATCTTACACATTGAGGTGGGGACTATATAGATGTGTATGTGTGGGAAGAACTTGGGGAGGCAGGTAGATAGCTGTGTGAGGTTATTTTTAGTCTTGAGTGGCACCATCCCACAGAAATGCAATGTGTACCCTAGATGTAACTTAAAATTTTCTAGTACTCAAACTTGAAAAGCAAAAAAAGGAGTGATATTAATTTTAATAATATAGTTTATTTAGCCCAATACATCAAACCTATTAGTTTAAGAATACAACAAATATTTTAAAATTATTAATGAGATGTTTCACATTTTTTGGTACTAAGTCTTCAAAAGCTCTATGTATTACATACTTAGAACAAATGTTCATGCAAATGCTAAATTTTTATCAGAGTACACTTGATCTCTGTTTACATTTCCTAGAATTTACAGTTGAAAAAGTAGACTCATGTATCCAAGGTCTTCAAAGTGTGTTTAATATTTTTCCAGTAACTGAGCAGCTTTTAAATTTAAGCTAAATAGAATTAGAGTTTTAAAATTCCATTCCTCAGTTGCACTAGTCTCTTTTCAAATACTCAGTAGCCAGATGTGGCTAATGGCTACCATTTTGAGACACAGATTGCTCAGTATCATTTAGCTCATTCCTCTTCTCCTACAACTTAGTTTTTTTTTTAAATAAAGAAAAAAATGTGATGGAGAGTGGTATTAGAGAACTCTGATTAGCCAGCCTTGCCACCAAGTTCTTCATGAAACTGGGGCCTGTTGCCTGCTGCGTTCCTGGGCCTGCCATGAAAGGTAATAGGATTCTGTTGATGAAGCACTTGAAAATCCAGGGGTGAAATGACCTGTGTAATGGCCAGACTTGTTGGTGAGGCGGGGTTGAGAATCGGGGTCTGTGTCTACACAGTCGCCGCCCTGCACAACTACTCTGATCTGTGTTTCCTTCTGCAGTGTGTGTCTACACCAGTGTCTGATGGTACATGTCGACTTGCATGTGTCAGCTCCATACTTGATCACCCATAGCACTGGGATGACTCATTTTTCAATGCTCTCAGCTTTTATCAGATTAGAACATATTGCATGTTTCAATGCTTAACTGCTTTTGAGTGATCAAATATGTGGAAAACGTCTTTCTCAGCCAAACAGCATATTTTCCAAATCCAAAGTAGTTGAATATATCTTTTTTTTCTTTCTTCAAGTTTCCCATTGAATGGCACCCCAGAGACCACTTTAGAGCTTGAAAAGTTGAGAGCAAAAATGTTCTGGAGCAAATGAAAATGAGGTGTGTCACCTCACCCAGTTTCTAGCCACTGTGTCTCATATAAATTGTGAAAGCATTCGGCATTACTTATTTATACTAGGAAACCGGGGTTAGACATCGACTTCCCCAGAATTCTGTGAGGGTGGGTCATGGCCCCATTGTTGCTCTGATGTGAGATTTGAGACCTAAGGGGAAACTTGAGGTGACTCTAGAACCTTCGGGGTCTTGAAGCAAATGCCATTTCCCTCTCCCTCTGGGAAGTGTGCTGTCCACAGTTGGCAGAGTACTTCAGCAGCAGTTCATTGAACTCTTGGATGAAAATAGCAAAGTTCTCCCCAAATGCGCTTATTATCTGCTGCTGTTGGGTGCAAGGCATCCTTGAGCTATGGCAGGAATTACAGCTTCCATCTGTTCCCTAATGTGAAAAATGTACGCAGGCCTCTGTGCTAGCAAGCTCCATGAACTTGAGCCATTCAGATCTGCTGACACATTGGAGTCACGGCCCTCGGAGTGGCTTTTGTCAATTATTTCATTACATATCCAAATAACCATCCTGAGGGTGGTCTGGATTTGTGATCTGTGACAGTGTGGTGCTAACACATTTGGAACTATCTGTTTTTTGGCTTGGTTTAGGAGTTGATGATATATAAGTCCTCAGTATATTTAATCATTATTGCTTTTGAAGTTAGCACAGTGCCGCCAGTATGAAGAATTCTTGAGTAAAGTTATAGCAGATCTACATCATTAATTCTTGGCTTCTTCCCAGCATCTCCAGTCTTTCACCTTGCTCCATGATTTTGTTCCGACATCAAATAATACTTTGTGCTTAGAGAGCAACTTTAATCAGAAAACTGCAAGGCCCTCTGCAAACTTTTATTTTTCTAAGTACAAATAAATATCTTCAGAGAACCGTGTATATTTAAGCATGTTTATTCGTGCTGGGATTTTTTAACGGGCTGAGAAAAATTATGGCTTTCTACATGTTCACTTTGGAATATAGACATGTAACATGCAGACTTAAATTTGGCTTGACATATTTAATAAATATCCCTTGAGTAAGTGATTAGATACAGAGTCAGGTATGCTCTTGAGAATTTAGCCAAGCATTCGTTTCTTCTACTAATTTCATATACGTGAACATTTTCAGGGTTACGTCCTGTAACCTGAAAAAATTATTTTCCTCCATTAACAACTGTTTCCGATTGTCACCTGGAAGAGAGAATGCTTTGACTAAGTAAGCAGGATTAACTCACCAACTGGAAAATCAGTTACTCGTGATTTAATTCTTTGTGGACAGTGGTTGATGGTTTGGTTTACACAGTACCACTGCTCTATTTTCACTGCACTGACTCGTTCTGTATTTTATCTCACTATTAAATGTCTGATGGCAGAGACAATGCTAGATGTTCACCCAACCCCATTTTCCTTTCTTCCCAGACACACAGATAGACTACATTTCCCAGCATTCCTTATAGTTAGAAGGACCCCTGTGACCGTGTGCATGCTTAGTCGCTTCAGTAGTGTCTGACTCTGTGAGACCCTATGGACTGCAGCCTGCCAGGCTCCTCTGTCCATGGGATTCTCCAGACAAGAATACTGGAGTGGGTTGCCATTTCCTCCTCCAGGGGATCTTCCCCACCCAGGGGTCGAACCTATGTCTCTTATATCTATGTGCATTGGCAGGCACTGCCACCTGGGAAGCCCTATGACTGAGTTATGACCAATGGGATGTGAGCAGAAGTAATAGAATCCTCTTTGAGCCCTGGCCTTAAGTCTTTCCTTCTCATCCTCCACACACTCTCTTCCTTTGCCTATTACCTAGGTGCAGAGTCTGGTGGAGGGCCCCAGGCCCCTGAGGGATGATGGGGTCACAGGATAGAAATCTGGGCTCCTGAATGACTGCATGGAGCAGAGCATCTCAGCTGAACTGTCTCAAGTATGACATAAGCAAGAAATCAAACGTTGTTGTCTAAAACCAGTGACATCGGCAGGTTGTTTGCTATACAAGTTAGCCTACCCTAACTAATATTCTTATAGTTGTAGTGGAGAATCAATACTCTCCTTATACATGTTCCCTAACTTCCAAGGGGGCATGGAACAGGCAGAGCACATTACTGGTGTTGAACAGTAGGTTGTGAAAATGTGTAACCAATGAGCCATGGGGCTCTTTGATCACCATGCCCAATTAAGCCACACAGTTACTGTGATTTTCCTGGTTAGAGTCAGCCTTTTATCTGGGGCAGATGTAACTGTGGACAGTTTGACGTAGTGGAAACTGATCATCTCAGTAAGCCGCTTCCCCAGAGGAGGGTGCAGAAATCCGTATGAATTACAAAGGACTCCAGGTTTTAGCTTCATTTTTTTTTCCTCTGAAGAGACTTTCCTAATTCCCATCCAGGTCTGGGTTGCTTTCTTCCCACTCTGCAGTCTTATCACTACCCATGTGCCTCCATCAGACTCTTATCTTCCTGGCTGGTCATGTCTTGCTCATGAGCTTGCCTTTCTTCCCCCAGTAGACCATGCAAGATGGCAGAGGCCATTTCAACTGCCTTGCTGATGTATGCCCTCCATTCTGCCCAATGCCTGGCCCATACGTGTTGTTTGTGATGAAGGCAGTGAATTACAGTGAGATTCTGGTGATCAGGGATGAGCAATAGCCTTAGGGTCGTCATGAGCTGGTCCTCAGACCACTTAAGTTAGACAGGCGGGATAGAGTTTTCTCTTTTTAAAAGCAGGAAACTTAAGAAGATAAACTGACTTCAGCTTAAACAGAAATCTGTATTAGAAACAAGAACAGGATCCATTTTCAGATTTTATTTTTCCCAACCGCCATGAGGCTTTGAGAGCTGGAGCTCAGTCAGTTGATGGCTCAAATCCCTTAGTGAAAACATTTGAGAACAAACATGCAAGTAGCAGTTAAAGCCAAATCACCTTATTTAAGGCCTAGGACCGATCTTGTTTTATGCATCCATGCATTCACTAGGCCGGTATTTCTTGAACTTCTCTCAGGGCAGAGACTGTTTCTAGGTGCTGGGACACAGTGGCCCAGCCGTCCAGGAGGTTTCAGTCAAGTGGGGACAGACCAACAATAAACACACAAGAAAATGTCAAATGGAGATAATGTTCTGTGAAAAAAAAAATCCAAAGGGGTCAACATGATGGAAAATGCCCAGGTTAGGAAGATTCCATCAGTGGTCAGAAAGGCCTCTGAGAAATAAGTATTCCCGTGACATGCAAGCTGAAGACGGAATGACAAGAAGGGGCCAGCCACATAGGGGAGAGAACGTTCCAGGCAGAGGGACACACTCAGGTTTTCTCTGGCCATGAGGTGAGAGAGTATCTTGTTAAGGATTAGAACATGGCTTGAGTGGTAGCGGAGGGTGTGTTGGGTGTGGAAGGAGCGGGGTGGGAATGGAAAGGGAATGATGGCAAGAGAAAGAGGCAGAGGGTCATTTCTGAAGAGCCTTGTTTGCTCCGGTTCCACAGTCTGGAGTTTAGCTTGAGAGCAGCGGGAACCAAGAGAAAGACTGAAGCGGAAGAGAGAAGTGAGCTGATTTGTATTTGAGGAAGAACATCACACCGGCTATTCTGTGGTGAAACTGCCCCACCCCAAGCCTCCATTGGAGGCCTGATTAGAGCAAGGGTCAGGGGGATGTAGAAGGAAGAAGGCAGTTTCAGAACTCCCTAGATATGGGGACTGAAGGGCTCTCAGGTGTCTGGCTTGGGCTGTGGATGCAGAGGTGGGGGTGCTCTCCTCTGAGACAGGAAACCCTGGTGAGGAGCAGGTGTGCATGGGCTGCCGAGGGGTTCTGGACACAGTGAAGCCGACATACCCATAGCCTTGCCAGCAGGGAATATGCAAAAAACAACTGAACGTGTGGCCAAGCCAAGAGAAGAGGAACACGTTCTGAGGAAGCAGCCAGATGTTAACAAAGAGGAGAAATACCAGGAAAGAAAGGTCGAGGTCAGATTCTGAACCTTAGCCATTTGATTTTAGGTGACATCATTTTTTTTTGCTTCCTTGCCCATCTCCTTTTCAAGATGCTGTAGAGTCATTTCTGCCTCTCCAAGCTAGTCTGCCCCCACCCTTTTTTAAAATTGAAGCAGAGTTGATTTATAGTGTATAGCAAAGTGATTCAGTGTGTGTGTGTACATATATATATATTCAATATATATATTCTTTTTCATATTCTTTTCCATTATAAGTTGTTACAAGATATTGACTATAGTTCCCTGTGCTATACAGTAGGACCTTGTTGTTTATTTTATATATAGTGGTGTGTATCTGTTAGCCCCAAACTCCTAATTTATCCCTCACCCTACTATCCCCTTTGATACTAGTAAGTTTGTTTTCTATGTCTTTGAGTCTGTTTCTGTTTTGTACATAAGTTCATTTGTATCCGTTTTTAGATTCCACATCTAAGTGATATCATACACTATTTGTCTTTCTCTGTCTAACCAACGTCACATAGCGTGATTATCTGGTCTGTCTCCATCTTGACTTCTCCTGGTCTCCATGATGCTTGTAGCCAGTGACTTGTCTTCTCAGGGGCCGTCACGTGGTCTTGCTGCTTGTTCCTCCTCCTCAGCAGCTCTGAGGAACGAACCCCCCCAGTGATGGCTCTGAACACCACTGATAAGTCAGGCGTCACTGGGATCTGGCTGCAGTCTAGTTTTAGGTCTGAGCCCCGAGGCCCCTTGCCATGTGATCCAGGCTCCTTTCCCTCATCGGTAAAATGAGGGGATTGGCTTGAAGAGTACTTTGAGCTCAAAAGTTTTCTGATTCTAAGTTGTCTCGGCCCACAGGGTGAAGTGAGTGGCCTCTTACAGAACTGGCAGTCAGAGCTGGTACAATAGCCATCAATACCTGGGAGAGAATAGCTTTTTGTTCTTTTGTGCAAGGCCCTGTGGAGGCTGGGTGGGCTGCAGCTGTTCAGCTTCAATTAAAAACACACAGAAGCCTCCCGCTTTGTTTCGGCTTCAAACCTTGACTGTCTGACTGAACACATCTGAATTCCTTAGGCTCCAGTGAAGGTGTGAGGAGGTGCCAGTCCACAGGCCCCAGTCTACCCCTTCTTCCACTTCCCAAATTTCATTTATTGAGGGCAGGAGAGATTTCAGTCTTGGGAAAATGAGGGGAGACCCTACATCGGCTTTGAAGCCGTGGGCAACAGATTCCAGTGCACGTGATCTATTTCCCATCGAGGGCTCCTGAAAGGCCCCCAGATGCTTATGAGCCCTGGCATCTGGGCAAATTTTCAGCCCTGGTATCATTTCTTAGGAGCTGGAGTGAGAAAGTGGGTCTGTCTGTGATGAAGACAGTCTCCCAACTCTCTGCCGTCATCCTGAAGCAATCTTCCCTCCTCCAGCTAAGACCAGGGTCAAGCTTTCCAAACGGGGTCTTGTTCGGGAATGTCGGGCTGCTGTCTGCCAACCTCAGGGTGGGCCTGCGCACAGGCCTGAGGTGGTATCTGTCCCCACCCGGGGGTCATCTCCAGGCTTGGGGAGCACATGGGGTGAGCCAGGAGGAGGCAGAGGTGGTCTAGGAGGCTGCTTAGCAGCCGTGGAGCCATGAGGATCTGGGCCAACATAGGATGGGAAGAGTCTTGTGGTCCCGCTGGCTCCAGATTCAGTGAAGGTCTGAGAGGTGAGGTGCGGGGGTAGGGGTGGGGGGCTGCAGCCTTGGGGCCAGAGGCCAGGTGACTGGGAACACTCTGACTGGATCCCAGTGCCCCAACTAGGGTGGGAGGGCTCTCTTTTATGGCTTCTACCAAGTGTTGGCTCTCCAGGAAGGAAGGAGGGGGTCCCCAGGAGGCAGAGGCAGCCCTCTCAGCAGTGTTCACACTCTCCTCCTCTGGGCACACAAAGACCAGCTCCACTGTTCCCCTTTCCTTGCAGCGTGTGGAGCCAGGCTTCTCCCTGGCCTACCTGCACCCTGGCCTCTGTGGGTGTAGAGGGGACTGAGATGAGGTTGGGGGGGGCGGGTAACTTATGTCCATTTAAGGTAAGGGTTAGGGCGCTGGGACTACTGAAATGTCCTAAAAGGTGATCTCCCCTAGAGGCACCCATGAACAGCTGGATACAAGCACAGGTCCTGACTGACAGGAAACCCTATATTAGAAATGGTTGCAATGGCAGAAGTAGCCTCTTGGTGGAGGGCTGTCCTGGGAGACCAGTGGTCAGAGCATGTCCACATCCCCTTGACAGCAAACCCTGGTCTGTCAGTCCATCTTCCCCAGAGGGCCCCTCTAGAACACAGCACCCCCCATGCTGCTCCCCCTCACACTAGCACCCCCTCCCTGCCCCCATAGCCACATAGCCACCCTTGGCCATCAGTGTCGGCGCAGTGAGCTGAGTCTTCATCGCCCAATGGCCTGAGTCTCTACTGGAATCATTGACATTGTAGGCCTCAAACTCAGGTGCCTTCAGGGTCAGGCAGGTACCTCAAGTGTGGGACAGGGCCACAGGCATAATAACAAGGAGCGGCAGGGCCCAAGATGCTGTGTGCGTTCTAAGGAAATAAAAGCATTGCAAGTAAATTCAAAGTAAGCCATCATGTTGTCCAGGCAAAACAAGCCGCCCCAAATTGCCCACCTCCAAATTAAATCTTCTACTTTTCTCTCTCAGAGAGACTGATGTAAAGGCAGAAACCAGGAACCATGTCTGAAAATTTTATTTTATCCCCTCCTGTGCCTAGCAGAGCACAGTGTAAAAACAATAATAAAATAGTTGATTTTTTTAACCTTTTTAATGATGTCTAGCATTTATACAGAAAAGTACTCAAATCATACAGATCAATGAATTATTAAAAATTGAACACACCCCTGTACCCCCTAGACAGGTCAAGACCTAGAATATTATCAGACCCCAGCACCCGCCACAGGCTCTTCTTCCTGCCCAAAGGCAATTACTATATTGATTTCTAATAACATCAGTTAGATGTGCCTGATTTTTTAATATGTATTTGTCTAGTTTACCATTTTTAAAATTGAAGTATAGTCGATCTACAGTGTTGTGTTAGTTTCAGGGGCATGGCAGAGTGACTTAGTTATACATATACATATATCTCTATATATTCTCCTTCAGACTATTCCACCATAGGTTACCATAAGACACTGAGTATAGTTCCCTGTGCTATACAGTAGGTTCCTGTTGTTCATCTATTCTGTGTACAATGTAGCAGTGCACGTATGCTAATCTCAAATTCCCAACCTGTCTCTACCCCACCCTTCCCCTTTTGTAACCATAAGTTCTGTTTTCTATGTCTGTGAGTCTATTTCTGACCTGCGAATAAGCTCATTTGTATCATTTCTTTAGATTCCACTTATAAGTGATATCATATGACATCTGTCTTTCTCTGACTTGGCTTTAGTATCATCATCTCTAGGTTCATCCATGTTGCTGCAAAGAGCATTATTTCATTCTTTTTTATGGCCAAGTAATATTCCATTGTATATATGTACCACATCTTCTTTGTTGATTCATCTATTAATGGACATTTAGGTTCCTTCCATGTCTTGGCTGTTGAAACTAGTGCTACTGTGAATACTGGGGTGCATGTATATTTTTGATTTAGAGTTTTCTCTGGATATATGCCCAGGAGTGGGATTGCTGGGTCATATAGTAGTTCTGTTTTTAGGTTTTAGAGAAATCTCCATACTGTTTTTTACGGTGGTTGCACCAGTTTCCATTCCCACCAACAGTGTGAGAGGATCCCATGTTGTTGTATGTAGCAGTGCCTTGTTCACCCTTGTTGCTATATAGTATTATATTCATGTATTATATAATATAGTATTATATTTCATGTATTATATAATATAATATTATATTCCACGTATTATATAGTATAGTATTCCATGGTGCGAAAGCACTGGAACTTACCGTTCAGCCTATTGTTGATTGGTGTTTGGTTGTTTCTAATTTTGGACTCTCACTAATAGTCCTACAGCATGAGAGAAAGCCCTCAGGCAGAGCAAGAGAGATGCCTGGGTGTTTGAGGTGGGAAAGTGTTCACAGCAGCTGTAGGAGGACTCAGACGTGCACCTAAGAGCTAGGGGATGAACCATCAGCAGCATCTGCTACCAAGTCTTTCTAGGATAACAGTTCTCAAAGTTTTAGATCTCAAGATACCTCTTCACTCTTAAAAATTATTGAGGACCCCAAAGAGCTGTAGCTCATATGAGTCAATATCAATATTATCACATTAGAAATTAAAACTGAGAAGTAAAAATAATTTACTTGATAGTTTATTTCAAAATTAACAATAATAAGTACATATTCTACATATTTTGAGGAAAAAATAATCATGTTTTCCAAGACAAATGTTAATGGGAAGAATGGCATTCTTTTACTTTTTTGTGTGTGAGTATCTTGCATAGTAGTTGGCTTAGTAGAAGATCACTGGATTCTCGTATCTGCTTCTTTGTTCCAGCTGGCATGGTGTCACGTGGCATCCAGGAGAGAATGAGAGTGAAACGACAAGGAATGTCTTCAAATCATGATGATGATAGTTTGACTTCACAGGTTCTCTGAAAGGGCTTCAGGGACCCCAGGGGATCCCCTGACCAAAACTGGAGAACTGCTTCTCTAGAATGCCCCAGTCAGCCCAACTTTGGCTGTGAACAAATTTGGAGCAAAGTTCCAGTGAACAGGGGCCTCCAAGTTAGCCCACTCACTGAGGGGTTTTGGTAACTTAATGCAAACCACCATGAGTTAATTCTCTTCCTAGCTGATTAAAAACTCATATTTTCTTCTCAGCTTATAATTAATACATTTAAAAACAATGATTTGAAATGTTTTGAATCTTGTTCATTCAAAGCCAGTAATGTCCATTAGAAATACAGTGGAAGTCATTTATATAATTTAAAAATGTTAGTAGCCACTTCAAAATGTGAAAAAGAAATGACAGAAACTAATTTTAATTATATATCTTATTTAACTCAATATTTATAAAAGAGTATCATTTTGGCATATAAAATCAATGAAATTCCATATGGAAATCAAATCATATAAAATCTATATGAAACATTAGTGACAAGTTTTTACACTCTTTTTCTCATATCAAGTCTTCAAAATCCAGTGTGTATTTTCATGTATAACACATTTTAACTTTGATGCTAAATATCCATCCAAAATACTTCATCTGTACTTATATCTCATAAAGTTCCACAAAATTAGAAAAAAATGGTTCTTATTTAAGTTCTTCTAATAATTGAATGGAGTATTCAAATTAAAAGAAATAAAAAATTCAGTTCCTCGCTCATACCAACCACATTTCAAGTGCTCAGTAGCCAGATACAGCTAGTGGTGGTCATTACTGGGCAGAGAAGATCTCAACCTTATCCTGTGCTTTTCTTATCCATCCCATCCTGTGGTTCTTTAGTGCTTAAAAGCCTGACTACGAAAGGTTAATCATTTTTACTGTGTTTCAAGCTGGTGCCACAGTGGGTTTCTTCATAGGCTGGTTGGGGTGTTAGACCTCTCAGACTGAAAGAAGCATTCAGCAGCCATACCTAGCAATGGCAGCTCCCCTTTTGACTTGGCTTCTAGGACCTTCTCATTTGATGTTTTCATGTATGTAGAGTAATCCCACATGGTTACCGATGCAGCTGTGATGTATACTGCTGGTCACAGCCAGCCCTGGAATGGACCTCTCTCTGGTTGACATGGTGGGAGCTTAAATGGGATGCCACCATGGACTTGGGCTGCTGTGTTTGTTGGAATCAAGCCCTAGGAAGTTTGCTAAGTTCTTAGTGACAAACTCCACATCAGTGTCAGCTTGCCCTTTGTCTTCCTGTCTCCACATTTCATTCCATTGCTTCCCTTTACCTTTTGGACAAGAGATGGAGTGAAATTCCAGGTCAGACAGACTCAGGGTAAAGATGCAGCAGTGAGGTTAGCATCTTGTAACTCAAAGGCAGCAAAAGTACTTTAACAAGGCTCAAAGGACAGTGCCAGAGAAAGTCGGTACAGCATAAAGACTTTGTTCTGTTTTGAAATGACATCATCTCCCAACCATTTCAAATTCAGGAGAATGAAAAGCTATCCCATTTTATACATTGATGGATCTCTTACTTATACTTCCCAAATGAAAAAGATTAGAATTCCAAGTCTGACCATTGGGTCCCATTACTGCAAGTTTTGTGGCTGGTAAGGTTTGTTTGAGTCTTCTCATTGAGTGGACACATGAGAGAAATGACTTTTATCCCTTTCAAATGTTCTCCCTTTTCCAAGTTGACTACTTAACCTTTTTGCCAGTTTTCTCACTCAAGAATCCTGCATCTGAGTGCATGATGTCATTTCTAATAAATCTAACAGCAATTGGAAAGCTTCTGGAATTTCCTTATCTGAGGTAGCCAAACTAAATAAACCTAATTCACATCCATCAGGATCTCAGTGAAGGCTAGCACCATTCTGGTTGAAGTGATTTCATGCTAAATGACATGAGAATGACATGAGAAGACTGTTTTCCTGGACTCCTTATTGAACTGGATACCCTACTTTTCTGCCCGCAG
The DNA here is from genome assembly GCF_019320065.1 of Cervus canadensis. Classification (NCBI taxonomy): domain Eukaryota; kingdom Metazoa; phylum Chordata; class Mammalia; order Artiodactyla; family Cervidae; genus Cervus; species Cervus canadensis. The sequence continues at coordinate 20,852,754 of NC_057419.1, forward strand.
GTCCACACTGCAGAGTGTCAGAGGAGCCAGGAGTACACAGTGCTGGCTGGACACAAATTGCCTTTCAATTAATACACTCAACTGTTAGGGTCAAGAATTGCCTAAGACAGCAGTTGTGCCACCATCTTGAATGCATTCGGATTTGGGGAAGCCAAGTCTTTTCTTCAGCATTTGCACTAAAGGAGCTAGAGTCATTAAAAGATGGGGAAAAAAAGAAGTTAAATCATAATGATAGAACTATTAGGAACCTTGGAGATTATCCATTGCTGTTTCTCTGTCCTGAATGATCTTGCTCTTAAGGTCATTTTAATATTCTTTCCTCTTCTGGGTAAAACGTAGTTTTCTTTTACTAAGGATCCTCAAGAAATCTTAAGTGAAGCATTAGCTAATTCTAAAGCTACAGAAAGCCCCAATGGTTCTTCCTCCCCTTTCCTGCTCAAATTCTCTTCCACCTGCTGACTTTGAGGTTTATCCTTTCAGCATTAGACTCCATCTCTACACAAAGTTCCTCCTGAAACACTCAGCAAAGCAAGCACCAGGTATTTCCTGTGGGTAACTGGGATTTCTGTCCTGTCTTGCCTCATGATTAACTTGGGTTTGGACGTGAATGATGAGAGATGGTGAGTCTGCACTTTCCAAGGTAGGATAATGAGTTCCCTAACGTCTGTCATTGGGGTAACCCAGCATAGTGGTTAGAAGGCCAGGCTGTACCATTTACCACCTCCAGGGCCTTGAACAAGTTATTTAAACTCTCTGCACCTCAATTTCCAGACCTGTAAAGTGGAGGTAATACCAGTATGTACCTCATAGAATTGTGAAAATTACAGAGCATTTAAAATAATGCTTGAAAAAAAAATTAAAATAAAATAAAATAATGCTTGACACCTGCTGTGTGTATTAGTCACTCAGTGGTGTCCGACTCTTTGTGACCCATGGACTGTAGCCCACCAGGCTCCTCTGTCCATGGAATTCTCCAGGCAAGGGTACTGGAGTGGGTTGTCATTTCCTCCTCCAGGGGATCTTCCCAACCCAGGGATTGAACCCTGGTCTCCTGCATTACAGGCAGATTCTTTACCATCTGAGCCACCAGAGAGGCCCCTAAGATGAGTTTCCAAGAGGGAAACACACCTACTAGGTGCTCAATGAATATCTGCTGAATGAATAGACTCTTTGTTTTATCATGATTATGTAATTCCCAGGAGAAAACTCGATGTGGTGGCTTCAGCTTTAGTGGGCAATCTGAGAGCCCTATTAAGAATCACTGTTTTTGTTCTCATGGCTGGGCCAGATTGCCACACAGACTCATCTGCAGAGAGTTCTCGGTTTATAAAGGAAAGGAAAAACAACTCAATGTCTCAAAACAAAACAAATGATGAAATCTGGGATGAGACGGAGATGGGGATTGACATCTTACAATTAAATTAAGGCATTGCCACACAGCAGTTTCTGGAGAGAGAGTTGAGCCAGGCCTGGGTTTTTTATTTTTCTAGCTCCAGACTCTGACTGGTTGAAAGTGTTGAGTTTCCACTTGGATTTGAATGAACCACAAAAGGAAAACATCTCATTCCCCCCCTTTTTTTTCAGCACTCCTCACTCTTTCCTCCCTTCTCGGCTTCTTTTCCTGGAACTCTGCTCCAATACAAGAAACCAGAATGGTGGTATTTCCTTGATGAGAGCAGAGACTGAGTCTCTGTGGAGCTCCTTAGGGGGTTGGAGTGCTCCAGACATGGTTCTTGGCTGATCTCTGGATGGAAAGCAGGTGACAGATGGGGAACTGAGTTGTGCTTTATCATTGATGCTCCCCATTTCCAAGGTACCTTCCACAAACCTTGGCATTAAGCCTGGTGGGGGCAGGAACAGCTGTGGGGCCAGGCAGCTCCAACTGGGGACCTACTGGGCCTTTAATTTTCCCCACACGTGCACTCAGGTACAGGGATGCAGCAGATGGGCAGTGAGCAAGCTTGGTACTGATTTCAGGACACAGTAGCAGGAACTCTGAATAAATGACGGTGGCCTGGGCAGCAAGTTTTGCTCCAGGGGGAGAGACTTAAACCAGGAGAAAAGGCATTCACCTAGCTTTTTCCTGAAGTACCAGGGGGAGAACAAACAGGTCAGCGGTGAATACAAAATTAGCTTTTGGCCAGTCTCCAAGGTGATTTGACCCATTTAGGAGTCATTGAGAATAAGCCAAAGGGAGCTCTGTAGCCTGCATCTGGATTTGTCAGGGTTGAGAAGGAAGAGGGGACGGACCACCAGGTGGCTGTAGTCCTCTAAGTCGCTTGTTCTGGAGTCTGAGTGAATATGGCTGGAACGCCTGAGAAGGATTCTGGGACACTGACTTTGGGCCAACTCCTGGCAGAACTTACCAAGCAAATGATAACCCTGGCAGTTTCGTTGGTAATCGGTATACCTATTTGGGGGTCCTGGTCCTTGAAAGGACCATATCAGGTTCTGAAAACCTCCCTCCAGGTTAAACTCTTCTTCAAGAGTGTAAATGGTAAACTTGTGTAAATGGTAAACTCGGACCGAGTCAGCAAAGGGAGTGGAGACATGAGGGCTTCCGTGGAGAACAAAGCCACACAAGTACTAAGGCCGACTCCACTCCAGCCTAGAATGGTGGAGTTGGGACTGGGTGCTGTTGGTGCCCTGCCTCTGTCTTCTCCATCAGCTGGCGTGCTCCTCCTCCACTGAGAGTATCCCCTCCATACAGCATTTCAACAAGAATCCCCATCACAGACTTTGCTAAGTAACCCAGACCATCGGGGGCTTCCCAGGTGACTCAGTGGTAAAGAATCCACCTGCCAATGCAGGAGATGTGGGTTTAATCCCTGGGTCAGGAAGATCTCCTGGAGGAGGGCATGGCAACCCACTACAGTATTATTGCCTGGAGAATCTCCTGGACAGAAGAGCCTGGAGGGCTGCAGTGCATAGGGTCAAATAGAGTTGGACATGACTGAGCGATTGAGCACATAGCAACCCAACCTAAGAGAGAGTTGGGGAAACGGGGGCATTTCAGAACAGTCTCAAACTTGAATACACATCAGATCACCAGGGAAGCTTAAAAATACAGATTCCTAGGCCCTACACCCAGAGATTCTGATTCAGTGGGTCTAGGGTGGGGCCTGAGATACTGTAGTTTTCCCGAGTGCGTCCTTCATCATCTGAATGCAGCCAATCCTTTGACCTATGAGAACCACGCCTGCTAACTCATGGCATTTATTTCCTTCCTTAGATCTTTTAGCAAACATTTATTGATCAAGTTCAGGAACAAACCACACAATCTGTCAGAGACACTAAGAAGCAGAGATTTAAGTAAAAAGATCCACAGTTCTTGGCAAGTCTCTTGAAGTCCAGCATACTATGCTGACTCTCAGAACTTTTTAAGCAAATTGTTGTATCTTTACATTTTTTTGTTTCCTCGTCCTGCAGTGTAAAGGTCTGTCTGGTTGGGAAAAGGGAGTCTCTTGTGGCACTGAGTTGCCATGGAGCTTTGCAAAAAGGGACATTTGACCCAACTTGGAATTTAATTAACGCTTCCCAGTCACCGTGCTCAGACGTGTTAACCTCCTAACCCCCACCCCCTGTGTCACCAACAGGCCTAGATTTTCAATGTTATTGTTTATGTGGATGATTTGGTGATGAAATTCAAAGAGGACCCTGTGATAGGAAGACTCTTGATCAGGTTCTCATGAAAGACATAATCCTAAGGAATTTTAAGCAAATTGATTAAATAACTGAATGAAGACAGTTCAGGCCTGACAGGGAACATTTTGGGTTTTAGTAATGGTAATGATGACAGTAGTCATAAGAATAGCAGCAAAACATGATTGCTAAGATTTGTTGGAGTATTCACTATGTGTAAGGCCCAGCACTAATTACTTGGTCTGCATTATCTTTATAATCCTCCCAGCAACTCTTTGAGGTAAATATATCCATTGGAGATTAACAAAGGCTTCAAAAAGATGGAACTTTATTTTTCTCTTATGTATAAGAAGTCCAGGGCTAGTCCAGAGACCAAGACTTCTCCCAGCTCTTGGTTCTGCCATCCTTGTGGCCCTCATCTTCTCAGTCCAAGATGGCCACTGGAGCTCCAGCCACCACATCATTGGCCCAAACAGGAGAAGGGGCATGAAAGAAGGGGCATGTCTCTTGTGTTCTAAGGAGACTTTTCAGAAATGCCACACCACAGTTGCTTTGATCTCATTGGCCACATAGCAGCCCCTAGTTACAAGAGAGGCCTGGAGATAGAGCCATTTGGTTGTCTGGCAATGGACCCAGTTTAAAAAATTGAGGTTTTATGAATTCGAAACAGAGGGTACATATGGAAGATCTGGTAGGAAGTGAACAGTTTCTGCCATAGTAGGTAATGCTTTTCTCACCATTTTACAGATGAGGAATATGAGGTACTGGAGACTGACTGACTTAGTTGTGTTCATAGGCAGCAGGGTCACAGTAGGACTGCAGTCTCTCTGACTCAAGGCTCCCTCTTTTAACTACTACTTCCTCCTCCTCCTTCTGCTATTTTATAAAACAGTTGTGTTTCCTTAGGGGTGCATTTATTCATTTCCGGTTTTCTTCCCAGTGTGCCTTTTACCCTCTTTGTGTAAATCCCAGCCATGCTTCATAGTTCATCTCCAAGGCCCCCTGAAAGCCCTTCCTTGCACCCCAAGTGGCTTTTTTCATTCAGTAAAGATTTATTTCACACCTACTATGCACGAGGCTTTGTTCTAGGCACTTGGGCTCCATCAGTGCAAAAACAAAGACCCCTGTTAGCTTAACAGGTGTGCGATCTTGATCAAGTTTTTTAAGCTTTCTGAGCCTTGGTTTCCTCATCTATAAAATGGGAAAAATAAAACTCACTGCATAGGGTTATTGTAAGGGTTAAGTAAGACACTGTATGGAAAACACAGTCCTTAGTGCATCATTACATTTTGAAAAGTGGGACCCATAGCTATTATTAGGATTGGTGTTGTTCCGAACATGTCTGTCCTGCCCAGCAGGCTATAATGGACAGGAATAGTAGCCAAGGCCTCTGTTATCACCCAAATAACTTGCTTACCAAAGTGTGTGTGTTTGTGTGCCAGGGATGCTTAGTAAATGTTCGCTGAGTGGATACAGAGGGTCCTGGAGTAGAGAGAACTTCGTCTTTCCTTAAGCTGCTGAGTTAGGAAACTGAGAAACAGACTGAGCCCCAGAGGAACTTTTATTTTTCCCAATTTAAGCAGTGAGTTGTGGTGGGTGGTGTGCTAAAGAAAAACAAGCCTGACAAAATGGAATACTAATCTCCTCCTCATACTCTCCTGGAAGGCCCCAGAAAGAACATGTAGTTTTTTTCCTTACAGGATTTGTTTTCACCTTCTCTGATAGATTGAGTGTGCCAGCAAGCCCTGCTGACCTCTTCTTGTGTTGCTTCTGTCTCCTCATCCTGTCTTCCCTGCTTTTCTGTCACTCACCGTGGTCTCTGCTGCCTATGGGAATAGTGCCTCGTGTACTGTCCACAGCAGAAAGTTCGGGAAGTCCAGAGGCACTGCACATGCAGGGTCGCAAAGCTGTTGTATTCCAGTCCCGCTGGCAGCCCCCCACACAGACCCAACCAGCGAGTCCTTCAGAACCGCACGCTGGGTTTGCTGACTGCCCCACTCCTTCCATCTTGTCTTCTCAGTCCAGCCTGGCCCTTGGCCCCCCTGCAAAGGTGAAAGGCAAGTTCACAGGATGCAGGCCTTCTTTCTTCCCTGACATCTGGTTTGATTCTGGGCAGCTAAATAGTGGCTTTGCCATGAACAACAAAAGCTAATTCACTGTGGTTTTTAAACACCAAGTGCAAATATTTTTCCTTTTCAGCTTGGGGTCACTGGAAGGGAAAAAACAGGGCTGAGAAGGAGATTAACCTTTTAAAAACTATTATGACTTCCCATAGAAAATAAAACAACAGCCTCATTTCCTTCCATCCGTGAGTCTTTTTATGAGTGATTGTTGTTGGAGGCAAGACTGGGAATCCACGGATTTTTCAATTCTGTCTCAGCTTGGGTCTCTACCCAGAAGCCCACCGGGAGTGCGTTTAAGGGCCCTCTCGAACTCCAGCAGAGCTCAGGCCCACCCTCTTTGCCTTCTTGCTTGTCCGTCATCATCCCTGGCTGACTTTTCCTCTTCCTTCTTCTCCCCAGCCCTTTGATTTCTTCCCTCCAGCAGGGTTCAAGGAGGTGAGGGCCAGGCCCGCCCCTGATGCCGCTGACAGGTGCTTGCAAGGCTGGGGAGTCTTTCTGTTGAAGTCACCCCTTCTGACTCTCACCCCACATGGCTGTGGAGCAGAAGCGAGGAGCTGACACCGTTAGTTTTAGTGACCTCACTGGACTGCAGCACCAGCGCTCTTCTCAGTCTTTCCCTCCATATGTCTCCTTTCTTTCCCTCCTCCCTCTAGATTTTGCACACCGATTCTGTTGCTGGGCTCAGCTGGGAGGTGAAGCGCGTGCCGTGACAACATAAAGGCTGTGAGGGCAAAGCGGTGGAAATCTCTGCCTTCTCCCTCTGGTGCCAAGAAGACGCTCTCAACAGACCCCAGGATGGTGGATGTTTGTGAAAGGGCTCGGGGCGCTGTTACTGTTGTTATTGGCATCGCACTAGTCTAACATGTTGATACAGGTGGTGTGTGCCTTGGCGGTGGGAGGGGATCTGAAATTGATTTGCAACCTGCAAAGAGCAAACTCCACTTGTGTGCTGCCCCTCATCCTTTCAGCGGGTGTGCAAATATTTGCAGACCTGTTGAGCGGCTCAGCCTCACACCGACCTAACGTTTTTTCACAGCCAAGTGATCCTGCCCCAGCCTAGTGAGAAGAAGGGTGGGGGAGGGGATGGGGGTGCAGAGGGGCCGGCTGGGGTGATGAGATGGGGTGTGTTCCTTATCATGACTGGACAGTCGCCCTGGGGCTGGGCTGCTGTGGCTCCCTGGCTGTTAGCCTTGGGCCAGCTTCCTGTGTCCAGCGGCGTGCTCACGGTTTCCATAGCCACGTGGCTCTTGGCAGAGCTTCTCCTGAGAGTCTGCATTTCAAACCAGCTCCCAGGTGATGCCAGTGCAGCTGTAGAAAGTACCGGGCCTTCGGACGTCCTCCAGGGCCGAGGAAGGAGAGTGCCGCTGAGCCCCTCCTCTGCAGACAGGGTGTGGCGGAGGCTGCCCTGGAGTCCTGATTTGCCATTCAAGTGAACCCCCGAGGGATTAGCAGCTGGCCCAGCGCTTGCTTGGGTGAGACCATCTCCCCCTCCAGGGGGGAGTCCCGGAGGCAGCGCAGATGTCGAGTGAGAATCTGCCACCCTCCTCACTGAAGGTTGCCCTCCTTCACCCTCCCACCCCCCCTGCTCTGCCTGCCGACTTAAGCAGATCAGCTTTCAGCTCCCGGGACTCCAGAGGGCTTTGGATGAAAGAAAAGGCCCGGCCTCAAGAAGCAGAGCGGGAATCCAAGCATGCCTCTCGCCTGCTGCATGCCCAAGAATGCAGGTACTTGGGGGTTTGCAGCATTTCCTGGCAAGACAAAGGGGGAGGGAACCGGGGGAGGCTGGGCCCAAGGGAGCGCAGTTCCAGCAATGATTCATCTTCTGGGGGGAGTGAGGGAAGAGCAAGGGGAGGCCGTGCCTGACCTGCAGAGATGACCCTCACTTTTGTGCTCGGCAGCTCCTGAGCTCCAGGGAGTTGGGGTGGTTCTTCTGGGCTGGCCAACTTGGCAACTTTGTGTTCCTTCTGAGGTGCTGGGCCACTTAAGACAGAGAGGACAAGGTTTCTCCCTCCTCCTCTTCTGTGCCGACCTTGGCCCCTTGGCCCGCCTTCCAAGAGGGCCCAGAGGGTGGCCCACGGGGAGGAGTCAGGGCAGGATCGTCAGGCTGCAGTCTGGGTGGCTGGGGAGGCCGCTGTGGGCTTGGCCTCACGTCTTGCACCGGCTAGCACCGCGCCTGGCCTGCTAGTCCATTGCTTCTCCTTCGGCACCTCACCCCGCCCCCGCCCCCCCCCCCCCCGTCTTGTTGGAATTCTTCAGTATCCTGTCCTCATCCTGAGATCACAAGTAGAGGTTTATGTCTCTCCTGGTGGCCCCCAAACAGCCTTGATCTGGGAGTTCCCAGAGCCAAGTTCCCCAGTGTCATTTCTGTTCCATCTGCAGTGGCCTTAACCCACTCTGGGCCATCTTGACTTATTTGGTCCAAACCCCTGCTTCCTTTTAGTTCTTCGCCACATCAGCTCGGCCACACCAGCGAACCCTGTTTGAAAAGTGTCAAACTCTTTGCAGTATCCGTCCTGCACCATGGTTAGTCCTTCCATCTTAACTCGGGCTCCGGCATGGCGGGGACGGGGCCTTTTTTCTAGAGATGCCACCACCGTGTTGGTCACCATGAGCACGCAGCAGGGCGGTGTGCTGGCTGAAGCTGGCGCTCTTCTCGGCCTAGCTAAGCCACCATGGTGCGCATTTGCCTCCACTGGGTCTGTGGAGAGTGGGGCAGTGTGCTGTGGCCACGCGTTGGCCTAACCAATATGGTCGTCTGCAGCCTCACTCATTGACAATGCTATTCTGCTCCACCATCTAACAGCGCTCCCTCTGAGTTGCTTCTTCAGGTGTGGTGATGAGGAGACACTGGTTTGTGTCACTTAGTTACCTAAGATCTGTTAAGAGGGGAAGGAAACAGGCCTGTGGGCCTGGCAGCTTCTGGTGGGCACCACTGAACCTGTGTGTTTCTTCAGGGCATCATGGTTTCTGAACTTGGGAGCAGAGAGGTTGTTCAGTCCACATCTCAAATAGCTTATATATTTGTAATGAATCACCATTGTTTGACATGCAGGCCGCTCCATAGGCCAGTTCAGTCAGACCCTCTGGAGATCGATCCAGGCATCAGAGCATTTCTTTAGAAAGCTCCCCAGCTGAATCTCTGCGTGCAGCCAGGGTTTAGAGTCACTGCCTTAGGTAAGAAATCAGAACTTCACTCCCACCCTAACCCCTGCTTTCCCTCAGGGAACCAAGTACGACAATCCAGGACCTAAATCCACCCAGTTTCATGAGGATCAGTGGATTCAGGGGAGAATAAACAGCCAGGTAGTGTTTTATCAGGACAGAAGGACTAAGTCACGGGAAGGAGTGTCAAAAAAATAAGGCCCCTGCAGGTGCCTGCCAGAAGTTTCCAGGCGTTCAAGGAGAAAGATGGTGGGGTGGGGTGGGGTGAAGACCTTTAGGATAGCCTGACCCAGTTTACCTTGGAGACGTGAAGATCCAAGGCTGAGGTGTTGGGGGCAGGCTGGGGTCTGGGGGCGGGGGGAGGTTGAAGGGCTCACCTTCTCAGAGCCACTGGCACTTTGTGAATGGAGCCATCTTCTGGCATTAGTTTCAGCAAGGTCATGGCACCTCTGCCAACTCTGGACAGCTCACCAGTGGGGGAAGACCAGGCCCTTAATCAAAGATGCCTCCAAGTAGGACTTGGCAGAGATTGCATATGGCACAATAAAAGCAGAGGGGAAAATGACTGCTTTTTGCTTCAACACAAATTTTATTACACCAGGTTTCATTATAAAAATGTTATAGTTTTGGGTGTGTGTTTATTACATAAACAATGTAGTTACTCTGATCTTCACCATCTTTCAAACCGGAGTCTCAAAGGGAGTTTTACTTACTAGATTTAAAGCCATGGAACAATTGTTTCATACGATTGCCTTATAAGCATAGGAATAATTCAGGGAAAAAGCAAACTCCCCGCATTCTTTCCTTCTCAGCCCCTGCCGAATCTCCGCAAACTAGAGGCAGGCATAGCCACCAGCTGACCATGCTAGATCTTGTAGCTGCTAAGCTGCATGTGGGTAGACCTCAGTGGAGTAGTATGGTCTTCAGAAGGAGGGCAGAGCGGGACTTAGGCTTAAGGCTCCTGCTGCATCTAGCCTATAAGGGTGTCCTAGTGGCTTGGGTAAATGTGGGAACCACCTAAGCTAATCAGGCTGGCTCTTGGGGCCCAGACCCCTATACCATCCCATAGTCTGGGGCCACAGGGCCCAACAGCTACTGCCATTATTTATGCCCTAATCTCTGGGCATTCATATTTACCAGAAACAAAGCTTTCACATTAGTATAAATATCGTCTCAGATCCCTTAGTTCATTCCTGGGAACTCCACATTCAAAGGAAGTGCTGTGTAGACTGCCACCATCTTATGGAAAAGTCTGTTTTGTCCATTTTATTAGTGTTTTCCATTTTGATTCATTTATCTGATTTTATAGTTGCTGACTTCAGATTGTAAACTTTTTTTCTAACCCTTAAATTGAATGCTTAATTTACAAAATAAATATGTGAATTGCCAGCTATAAATTTACCTCAGAGGACAGCTTTGGTAATTTCCACTGGTTTTACTAGTTGGGTTCATTGTTATGGGTTTCATCCTCTTAATAGTTAGGTTTTGGAGAGGCAGCATGGTGTGGGGAAAATAGGCTTTGGCATCTACCAGATCTGGGTTTAAATCCTCACTCTGCCATGTATCAGTTGTGTGACTTTGGTCAAGTTACAGAATTGCACCTTCCTTATTTCTAAAATAGAGATGGTAAAATCTGCCTTGTATATTCTTTAAATGAGGATGAAATGAGTGAATGCAGGCAAAAGGCTTAGCATAACTCACCTAGGAACTGTTCAGTCTGTAGTAGTTGTGGATAATAAACATATTTAAACTAACACGCCTTTGGCTGGGAAGCTACTCTGCATTTGCATGTCTTAGGCAGGGGGCCAGGACAGTGGGTGTCCTTTCTGGATCAACCCACTTATCCTAACGTCCTCCAGAGGCACTAGCAGATGGGACATGAAAATACCAACAGTGTGCCTAGGGAAGGGCATGCAGCCAAGTGTTACACTGGATTGAGCTTGCTGAGGCAAGCCAGGAAAAAAACTCAGCATAACCCAAAAGCGCACCATTGAGAAATTCCTCTGAAATTCCTTAGTCTGCCTCTCTTGTGGAATGTTCCTCAATAGAATATTGGAGCTGCTCTGTCCCAGACCTGGCTTCTTTCCCAGCTACCCAACTGGGTTGCTTCTCTTCTCTAGGGCTTTGACTGCTTGGCATGGCCAGGGCCTTGAAGGAGCTGAGCATCTGTGGAGCTGAACTTGATGTAGCAGCATCTCTGTGCTGGGCACCAGGCTTGGCTCTGGGCCTCAGACATGACTAAGACCCTGCTCTGCGCTCAAGGACTTACAAGTCAGGAGGATACTGACCCACGAGCAGCAGAAAAGCTGATCATAGTACCTCAGGGCCCATCCACAGGAAGGAGGGACCAGCTCTCCCTTGTGGGGTGTGGCTGACAGAGCAGGGGACCTTTGAACCTACTACGTTCGGGTAAATGGGTTAAGGTGTATCAAGTTTTGGGTGGATTTTTATTTGTGGGGTTTTTGCTTGCTTGCTTGCTTGTCTGTTTTGTCTTGTTCTGTTTTTGAGAACATGGTAGAATGAGCTCACTCTGATCTTCAACATGAAGAAGGAAATACCTAGTCTGTAAAACCAAGAGGTTTTGCCATCTTTAGGTATCTAGGTATTATCATCTTTTATAGAGGCAATATTTTGCAGAAAATGAAAGCCTATTTGCTTGGGGTTGATTCTTGCATTCTCTGAGTTGGAGGTGAGGGTATGGAGGTAGAGGAGATGGGAAGGTTAGGAAGTGTTAAGGCTGCCGGAAAACAGAAGCCAGTGTAACCTGCTGTCCACTCTCTACCCTGCTCAAGTTCTCTGTATGTAGACTTAGGTAGACATTACATGTCTGTGTTCAAGGCAGAATCTTCTAGTCTTCTCCAAAGCTGACCTGTGCTTCTGAACGCTCTGTTGGGTTGCATGGCTTTCTTCCTCCTGGGTGCCACATTTGGAGTCAGGAGGGATACTGAGAAAGTCTACTCTCCTGAGGGTAGCTGGCCTTACGTGTGGCTCTAACTCAGTGACCTTGAGTGTGGTGACACCCACTGGCTCCTGAAATGGCAGAAACGAAATGTGGAAAGGAATTCACCTCAGTCATATGCTCTCATCTGAAACGCAGACCTAGTTGTTCAACATCCAGAGGCCAAATGTCAAACACCAATAAAGGAAAAGATGCAAATGTTTCCTCAGCTTTGAAGAACTGAGGCCTCCCAGGAATGTTATCTTTTCTCCCTCTGGCCCCTACTCTACAACCGAGCAAGGAGGAAGTTTTGATTTATTCTTTAAGACAGAGTAAATCACTCTTCTCTCACCACCTTGTCTCTATGTTATGCTTGCCATGGATGGCATTTGGCCTTTAACAACTAGGATCCCTCTTCCATCTAAGTTTTTATCCCTGGAAACCTTCACCAGCAAGATAGAGCTGGATGATTAATTTTGAAATAAGGCAAAGAGAATAGGCATGAGAATGTGCTTGAGAATAGGCAGGGGGCACACATCAGTAGCCACAGGGCCCTTGGCTTAAATGGATGACAAATTACTCATCCCACCTAATGCAGGCCTCTATAGCTCCTGCTCTGAAAGCCAGAGGTGATAACGGGAGCCATGGGTTTCTAGTACTTTCCACAGCTACCTTGGAAAGCCAGCAAAGTGGCCGGCTGGGAGAATTAAGATAATTGTGTATTGAATGCTATTCCTTGAAAAGAAGTTGATTTGTAGCTTCACTTGATGAGCCTTCTCTTTTTCCCCTCGGCCCATCTCTTCTTGGCATTTCCTTGTTCCTGCTGCTGCTTTTTTGTTGTTGTTGGGGGTTTTGTTTGTTTGTTTGTTTTGTTTTGTTTTTACACTAACGACATCATGGACAAGGAGAGATTTTATTTTGAAGAACAATGATCACATTAACCAGGTGACAGCAGATAAGCTAAAAGTCACTCCGTTTTCCCCTGGGGAAAAATGTTCTTTGCCGCCAAATCGCATTCCGCTTCTCTTTGTCTGGTCTCCTCTTATGGGAGGGTGGCAGGGCTGGCTGCTGAAGGACTCAGAAGAAATCACTGGCAGATAAGATACACCCTTGATTCATATAAGAAGGGAAACTTTTGAGTTCAATGATAAAAAATGACTTCCTTTCCTGTTGCACAACATTCTTGTGGCTGGAACTCTCTGTAGAATGGTGACATTTCTCTACCCTTGGTCCACAGTATCAAGCAGAAAATAACTATGAAATCTGAAACTTGGTAAAGGATGAAAACCCAATTCATTGCAGTTTAATAGACGTGTAGGCCTGGATCAGACTCTAGCTACAGAATCTGCCTACATCCTGCCCTATTTTCAGAGCAAAACTGAGGACTTGCCTACGTTCAAGGTATCACAGCCACATACAAAGACCCAGCCAGTGCTCTGTGCAGGAGCTGGCAAACCCAATTGGTGTGTCACCGCAGGTCCAAGAGCAGCTATTAGAAAACAAACAGACCAAGCTTCCAAGTGACTGAAGAGAAAGTGAGTGGGGGACGGAGGAGGAAAAGGGAAGGAGGCGCCCTGAAGGGAGTGACGTTTAGTTTGATGGATTTCTAGGAATTTGTTGGCCCCCAGAAGCATTCTGGGGTCACAGCTCTCTGAGCTGTGGTTTCTTTGGCAAGATCTCATAGGCCTGTTGTGAAGACTAGAGGATGTAATGAAAACGAAGCACATAGTGCAAGGCTCGGCCCACAATGCAGACTGAGTAACCGTTTGCTGTGTTGTCATTATCAGGAGATGGTGTTGTGTGGAGAACTTGAAGGCCCTCAATCACAGGCCATGAAAACCCTTTGCCCTTTCTAAGGGCACTCTAACCCACTCTTTCTAAGACTTGACTCTCATTTCTCATATCTTGGCAGACTTTGGCTAATATTAGTTCACCTCTGGCAAAATGAAAGCAGATTCAACCAAGTCTCAAAAGATGTTTTGAACCCTACTCCATTTCTCAATATAGCATCTTGTACTCCGGGTTTATAATTTTAGGAGTGGGTGGATATTTGTGTGGCGGTATAGATGGAAAGCCAGTGTCAGATGCGAGCATTGCTCTTGGGTCTTTGTTTTCAGCAACTCATTTCCGCAACTTCAAAAAACATTCACTTGGTCGTTTTTTTCTTCTAATCTGTTTATCCTCCAGTGCTTTTGTTCGGGTCACAAAAGGAAAGGTATTTCTGGCAAAAAGCAATGAAACTTATTTCTTCTAAAGTTTAGCATTTACAATAGAAGGCGAAGTACTGTTGTATCATAAGTGATCAATATAATGTTTTTGAGAGGAGTCTGTCCATTAACATTGGGGGCTGAGGAGATTTGGAGCCTGGAGCTTGGGGAAAACCAGGATGTTAAGATTAAAACCCATCTACGGGCTCTTTATTATGTGCTCAGCAGAACTGTGTGGGTCACAGCAGCTACTCATAGCAACCCTCTGATGCAGGCACAATTATGTTTGTTCCCCAGAGAAGAAAAATGAGGCTTAGAGCATTTGCCTAACTTGCCCAAGATTATAGCTCAGTCGATGGGAACCGGAACTTGGACCCATGTCTGTCTGATCCCAAACCCCAGGCTTTTACCACCAGGCCATACTGACTGTGAGGATTTGAAAATAATGATTCCAAACTAAACTTGGGGGTGGTATCTTTAGGTTATCGTACAGGTTAAGAGTTAAAAGATGTGCCATGGCCTATGCTCTAGTCTCTGCTGAGGTCATCCAAAGAGAAGGAAACTTAGTTTTTATTTGAAGGAGCAACACCCGATCAGCAGAGATAGGCCTGGCACAACATGAGACTTGAGCTAAAGAAGAGGTGCCAGAGAAGGGACAGAGCCAACAGTGTCCGCTCACCCCCCCCCCACCAACCCCATGTCTTGAGAAAACAGAGTGGTGTAGGGAAGGCCTTTGACTTTCTCTTTCAGTCCTAAGCTAGTTAACCTGACTGCCTGTAACTGATATATTTATTATCCAGCATTGTTTATCAGTGACATATTGTTCAAATATTCATTTCCTAGGAGAGGGTTGTAAATGTCTCCTGCAATCATAAAAGGTGATGGATTAACAAGTCAGGGAGGTTGCGGCAGGTCAAGAAGTTACCACGTGGGGTTTCCCACACCATCGCTCGCGAGGGTCGGCAGGTCACGAGTAGTCTCTCAGTGGCGAGAGAGAGGAGAGTTGGTCCTCTCTGACTTCCTGACTTCAGCATCCTGGTGAAGGTCCTCACAGTGATTATACTTCATCTCATTCAAAGGTTTTGAGCAAAGTAACAAGTAGCAGGTACGATTACAGCTCTTCCTGGATTTGCAGGAATCTGATTGTAACTGTCTCCGTTCTCCACTTGGCCATCTTCCCACCATCATCTGCTTTCCCAGAGTTCTCAGGTGCTCACCCTTCAATAGCAGGCCAAACCACGCCTTGATCCTCCTCCAGGTCACATCCCACCTGGCTTCTCTAGCGTTGCTTCTGGTATATCTTATGGTCATTTCTCTATTGTTTGACGTCACCCCATCCTTAAATGACAAAACCTTCCCTCCCAGTTTGGCATATGATGCTATTTTTCTGTCTTCTCTGATCTGGAAGTTGCAGTTCTGATTCCACCCTAAAGGCACCTCACGGAGGTCCCAGCCTAGAGCCAGAATCCCCGTTCTCACACTGGACAAAGTGGTTGGGAAGCAGGGTCAGGGCCTGAACTGGGGGAAGCTGCCACCACTGGTGTAGAGAGGGTTTTTTTTTTTTTAATTTCTGAAGTTTCTCAGCAAAACATCCCCTTTTCTGGAACATAATTAGTATGTGTTGAACCACAAATGTAGAAAATCGCTGAGGGTACAGACCAACATATGTTCACAGGGCTACAAAGAAGGTTTCTTTCTTTCTCCCTTTCCTTTATTTGCTCCTTGCAAAGCCTTGCCAGAGTCAACTGAAAAGAACCCCTTTTCATCATATACACTTTTTCCCAAGAAGTAAAATGAACTAAATTAATTCATTCACTCAGCACTGTAAATACCAAATGAAGAAACCATAGATGTATAGATGTAAATAATCCCTCTGTAATTATTTTTTGTGTTTATATAACTAGAGGGCACCAGTAGAAAGAAAAGAGAAATTACCCTAAGTTCAAAGGTTCCCAGATTTACTAAGAAAATTAGGAAAGAAAAGAAAGAAGCCCAAGCATCTCATGCAAAGACAGCCAAACAATCAACTCATATGTTACTCACCAGCACTTTCTGCAAAAGAAATGACTTTTGATGAAACTGCTAGGAACTCTGAATGCTGAGCATTTTTCCTATTAAATAAAGTTAGTAATTAATGTAGCAATTAAGAGTGCAGGGGTTGATTTCACCATGTTGAAACTGCGTCGTGCAGCCAAGGTTGAGCACTTCTGTTGAGGTATTTAGTTGTACCATTGTTTCTTCCTGTCTCAGACTATTGAGTGCGGCCCTAATTTAGTTTGGAATTGTTCCTTTCTTCCTTTTGAGAGTCTCCATCTGTAAGTTCCCCAAGTGTGTGGGAAAGGGAGGGTGTGCATCTCTTCTCCCCTGGCCACCTGTGTCTTTGGCTGCCCCATCTTCTTAAGAAGACAACTTGACTGTTGTTGAATATTACGAAACTGGTTCTTGTTCTCAGGCTTACTCCTCTGTTTGCCTGAGTGGGTTCTGGGGTCGAACACACCATCTCTCTTTCTCCTCCTCCTCCTATGCACTGACCATCTCCTGGGGGTGACTCTGGGCCACTCCCCTTGGAGATGCTGTCCCCCAAACCACACGACCCAGCATCAGGCTGACAAACCCAGGGTTGAGGAGGGAAGGTGGATCTCCATGACTGAAGGCTAGTCGTAGGAAGCCTCTCTGGCTTGGCACTTTCACGGGGCATAAATGAGATGATGTGAATACTTTAAGCTATGGCAATGTGTGGAGCCACAAAAAAGAATTCATTTTGTTTTTAGGAAGGTTTTAGTTGATTGATATCTGCATTTAAACCAGGTCTCAACACTTAGTATCTGTTTTGACAAGTGGCTAGAAATGGACAGAACTTCCTCAGTTGGCCTTTTCTGTGTAACAAACCCCCCTAGTATTTAGTGGCTTAAAAATCAGTGGGTGGTTCTTCTGGTCAAGCCCTGCAGGATGATCTAGGGTGGCCTCATTTACACATTGGTGGCTAGCGGGCTCGGGGTCAGAATGAGGCGGACAAGTGAACCCCATGTGTGTCATCTGCCAACAGCCTAGCCCAGCCTAGCCTAGCCCTGCTCTCAGTGGCTATAAGCCTGGATAGGCACCATGATCAGCAGAGGTGTAGCAGCTGGAACACATCTTGAGTCCCAGGCTCAGAACAAGTTCAGTGTCATGTCTACTACATTCTATTGGCTAGATGAAGTCACAAGGACTTGCTCAGATTCAGGGTGGAGAAATAGATTCTACCTTTTGACGGGCAAAGCTGAAAAGTACTACAGCTCTATTTTGAAATCTATACAATAACCAAGCTCCTTTATTTGTAACTTAATATATACTGAGATACACACACACACACACACACACACACACACACACACATATATGAACTTGGTGTTCTTCCACTGATAAGGTAACTCTCACTTGCACTCAAGTAGACTTTGTAAGTGGGAGAGAAGGGGTAGGAATTGTCCATGGCCATGACAAATGAATGATCCATGTAAATACTATCTGTCATGTGAGTCATATTGTTAAAAGGTTGTGAACAGCTGTCTAGAAGGCAATGTGGTGAGGTGGAAAGAGCACAGACCTTGGAAAAAGACAGATCTGAGTTCAAACTTCATCTCTGCTTTTAGCTGGATGGCCTTAGGCAAGTTACTTAACCTCTTTAAGCATCCATTTCCTCAACCATAAAACTGGCATAGTGATACCTGAGGCTGTTGTGAGGATTAAATGAGATTATGTATAACGCTGTACATAGTAAAGAGCCATTTCATGCTAGCTTCCTTCCCCCTCCCCTTCATTTAAAAAAATAATAATTTTATTTATTTATTTATTGGCTGCACTGGGCCTTCTTTGTGTGTCTGTGTGCTCAGTTGTGTCTGACTCTTCTGCAACCCCATGGACTGTAGTCCGCCAGGCTCCTCTGTCCATGGGATTCTCCAGGCAAGAATATTGGAGTGGGTTGCCATGCCCTCCTGCAGGGGATCTTCCCAACCCAGGGATGGAACCCGGGTATCCTGCCATTCCTGCATTGCCGGCAGGTTATTTACCACTAGCTCCACCTGGGAAGCCCCGTCCCCTTCCTTTTTTCTTTCTTTGAAATTCACATGCAGTGGGCATAGTGGCTTCTACTTAGAATCACAGCTGCCAAGTTCCTTTCTCTGCCAGGTACCAGGTTTTCTTTTTCTACATCCTGCCTATTTTAGAGAAATGACTTTGATATAGTATTTTTCAACCTGGGATCTTGGCAGTATTTGCAAACATAAGCATACAGCTAACAGTTCCAAGACAATTCTTAGTTTTGGTGCTATACATGATGTCACACTCTTGAACTGTGCATAGCTTGGTTTTCTTTATGGTCTGGATATCCTGAGGAATTCTGGAAACTCACCACCAGAAAAGCAGACTTTGAAGTAATAAAAAGTGGGCAGCAGTGTATGGGAATGGAGTTCTCTCAGAAAGGACGTATTTACAGTGGGGAAGGTTTGCAAACACATCTAGGGGCTCTAAGTGGTGAGCCCGGGCTTTGGGGGCTGGGGAGGTGGGGCAGATGGGGCCAGACCTCTGCTTCTCAGATGCATTCCATGGGGCTCCATTTTGGCTAAATCATCATAATTCCCACCAAGACAGCACAGAATGATAATGGTTTTATTTATTATTTTATATGCATTGCCAGGATATGCAAAGCTTTATAGCTTGCCATAAATCGAGAGGGATTATCACAGCTGTTACTTATTTTAACAGGTCACAATACAGTAGTTTGTGCCAGATGGTTTTGAGAATTTTGAGAGAGAAATTTTATACAGGCAGCCATACAGACACTAGCTTGGGTAGTTGGGCCCTGAAATTAATTTACATTTGTTATGATATAAAATGTATATGAATAAACACATAGTTCCTTATGAACGAGCAAGCCATTTTAGAGCAGTGGTGTCTTGTGGAAGTCACAAGATCTCCTGTGAGCAGCGGTGGGCTGGCACCTGTGATGTGATGTTGCCAGGAGCCAGGAGGAGTGAGACTCTGCCACACCCGCCTGATACCAGGGACATCCAGCTTGCTTCAGGGAAATAAATGTTGGAGGTCAAACTGGGTTTCTGTTATTGGAGCCCAAGAGAGGAAAGGAGGGAGGCCACCTTAGGGAAACATCTGAGGAGGGTGTGTATGCTGGAGAGTGAAACTGGAATTGGGATTCCCCAGGTAACCAACAAGGTCAGTCTGGGACAAAAGGGTTTCCCAGACTGGGCAGATTGCAGTTCATACTGTTGTTATTATTATTTACAAAGATTTATTTATGTATTTGGCTGCCTCGGTCTTAGGTGTGGAACAGAGACTCTAGTTGTGGCTCGCAGGCTCGGGCTCAACAGTTGCATTGTGTAGGCCTAGTTGCTCCACAGTGTGTGGGATCTTAGTTCCCCGACCAGGGATCACACCCACGCCCCCCTGCACTGCAAGGCAGATTCTTAAGCGCTGGACCACCCGGAAGTTCCCCCACCCCAGGTCATATTATTGCCCTTGCAGATGCTGAAGTTTATGTGTAGAGTGGTCAGTTCTGGAAGATAAGCAGAAATGGCAAGAAGAAATAAGAAGTGATGATGAAGAATCATTTCAGAAGGTGGTTTTGGTTCCAGGTGTCATAAAACAATAAACTTCCAGAATGAGAGACCTAGAGAAAACCTCTCAGATCATCTCCACTGTCCTTGTTTTATAGCTGAAGAAACAGACCAAGAGGATCACTTACATTCAGTCATCTTGGTTCTTTCAATTAAAAAAATGAACACACACACAAAAAATGAACACAGACTGTCAGGGTTTGTGGAGTCTGTAGGCCTCTCCCCACACCTCTCTTTGATTTGCCTCCTCCCTGCACCAAGTATGTCTCCTGCTGCCCAACCTTGTGCTGGCAAAGGACTGCCCCCACCCATCAGAATAATGCAAGTGTTAGTCACTCAGTCATGTCCAATTCCTTGGGACCCCCTGGACTGTAGTCGACCAGGCTCCTCTGTCCATGGGATTCTCCAGGCAAAGAATACTGCACTATGCTGCCCTGCCCTCCTCCAGGGGATCTTCCCAACGCAGGGATCCAACCCAGGTCTCCTGCATTGCAGGTGGATTCTTTACTCTCTGAGCCACCAGAGAAGCCCAGGTCTAAAGCACAGCTGGGTTTTCTTGGTAAACTGCCCCAAGATATAAAGATAATCACTTCTGGAACAGGACTAAAGTTTTTTAGCTTTTTCCAATCAACTTCTTTAGCTCCTATAAGATAACAATGAAATAATTAAGCAAGAAAGGCAAGTTTAGAACAGACTTGGGGCATATATTGGGTATCATCTATGTCTAGAAAGTCAGGAAGTGACAGTATTTTGAAAGTTGAATAGACCATGAATGTCAGGGGACAGAATTAGAACCTTTCTTATAGATTCCCCTGAGATGACGAGTAGAAGCATTAAAGCTTTAAAAATCTGGAGGCTAGATAATACCGAAAGGGCCCACTGTTTCCAGAGATGCTGAGCTTCCAGTAACTTTATCTCTGGAACACAGCACTAAGCCTGAAAGTAAGTGGAAGGAGCTTCCCTGGACTGCAAATAGTTGTCAGCAAGCCCATGCACCTTGTCACTTAGATTCTTGCTCAGGCCACTAGTAACTCTTCCTTAGTGGGCGGCTGTTACCCAGCCATGATGTCTATTTCCCTCAGCCCACTGTGGCTTCAAAGAACAGGGAGGGAGCTAGAAGACGGTGAGGGGAGTGACAGTGGGGAACTAACAACCATCAGGGAAAGAGCTTGGAAATCCAGAAAGGAGTCTTTGAAATGTGTTGCCATAGAGACTGATAATAAGCCTTCCTAATAAAGACCCTAAGTAATCAGCAGAGCATTAAATTGTGTTTTGTATCATCTGATTAAAGAGATAGGAGAGTGACTTGTTCAAGGTAGGCTAATTCTGGTAACCAACCCCCAACATTTCAGTGGCTTCTTTCTGACACTGCAGGTCTAATGCAGGTTGGCATGCAGTCACTTGCGTCCCCAGGCTCTTTCCATTTGGGGGTTTATTTACCCCAGGGTCTCTTAATATATGTTGGAATGGGCAAGAGCTTTTCTGGGCCTGGCCTAGGACACACAGGCCTTTCCCACCTCCCACTGGCAACACGGAGTTACATGGCTGCGCCTGATGGCCAGGGAGGCTGGCTGGAGGAGCAAGACAGGGACAGTCGGTTGAATAACTAACTAGCTAGTTTCTTCCAGGGAAAATATAAGACGTGCTCTAAAACAATGAGGGGCTTCGGTGAACTGCTCTTGGTCGGCTCAACTTGAATTGAATGGACGATCTCCGATAATTGAATGAACGGACTTACACATTTGAGTTGAATGGATTTACACATTTCCTGGGAATACCAATTAAAGGGAACAGTCCTGTCCTGAGTCACGTGGTAGATTCAGAGGCCGGCAAACTATGGCTCTCAGGCCAAATCCCACCCCCTGTCTGTTTTGTGCATAAAGTTTTATTGGAACTCAGCCACTTCCATTCATTTATGCCTTTTGAGCTATAACAGCAGAGTGGAGTCATGGCAATGGAGTCCTTGTGGCTTTTGAAGCCTAAAATATTATCTGACCCTCGACGGAATGAGTTTGCTGATCCCTACTCTAGATCATCACTGTCCTAAAGGGACGACACATTTGCCATTGTTTTCCTCCTGAGACCTGGTACCCTTGGCTTCCAGAAAAAAACAAGCAGGACACCCACATGGGCTGGGACGTAAACTCTGCCTTTAGAATGCTAGCTCCAAGAGGGCGGAGTCCGCTCTGTCCACTCTAGCACCCAGCACAGTACCTGGCATTCAGGATGTTCAATAAGTACTTCTGTTTGAACCCGTGAGCCATAGGAAGCATCAGGTACCCTAACCACCAGAAACAGGGTAGGGACTCAGAAAAACTACAATCTGAGCTTATTTGGGAAGACCTAAGACACAGGAAGGAGCTTTCTTCGTTGGGCGTTTATTACGTGCCAGGCACCATCATGGTGCTTTGTATCTATTATTTTATTTCCTCTTCCTAACAACCGTATAAATTCACATCCTGTTTGCCTTTTACAAGTGAGGAAAACCAAGGTTCAGAAAAGTCAAATGATTTTTCAAAGGCCATACTGCTAAGAGTGGAAAAGCTTAGATTCCAACTCAGGTCTTTCTGGGACTTAAGTCCAGGGTTTGTTTGTTTTTTTCTTTTCTTTTTCCTCTCTCTCTCTCTCTCTCTATACCACAGGACTTGCCAAAACCATACCCAAATGTAAGTGATCTAGTTATATCATTATTTTCATTGTCACTGTTAAGAACAACCTCATCGCTGTAAAGATGAATGCAAAGGGGAAGACATGGATGGCCATTTTCATCACTTTACAGAGCTCTGCGGGCCTCACTGCTGAGGCTCTCCTTTGGTAGAGCAGCCCTGAAAAGCTGGAGCAAGACAGTCCATCTCCTTGGGATGTGTGATTAGTGACTTGGCCACCAGCTCCCCCTGATCTTGCCAGGGATGGCTGTAGAGGGTGGCCATTTTGCTCACTGGAACATAAATTCTCATTTCAAAGCCCGAGTGGTTTGAGTCCGCACAGGCAGGGCTTCCCGTGGCCTGGTGGAGTCTGTCCCAGAGCTCTCAGGGTGCTTTTAACAAGCTCCCGGGTGCCTCTGGTCCTTCGACAAGCAAGTCTAAGGGAAAGACTCCTTTTTTTCCTTTTTTCAGCAGCAGTTGCACACCTGCTGTGGCCACTCCACCAGGCTCCCCCTAAGCCAAGGGAGCGGTGGGCTCTGCTCCCACTGACTCCTCAGGGAGGTCTGGCATTCTCCATCATGCCGCCTTCGTGAAACCCTGTGGTCCTCTGGTGTCCAGGAGAGGCCGTCCCTCCTTCCCTGGTCTGCTGCTTCTCTGTCTGATCTCCCTGGCAGGCTCTTTTCCTTTGTCGACCCACCCCTTGAACTTTGGGGTTCACGACTCTTCTCGGCCTCACTTGGGGGAGTGACCGTGCCACCTCCTCCCACCTTATCCTTCCTGACCTCGCCTCACTGTCTTCCAGCGGGGACTCTAGCCTATGCTGTAGGCTGGCAGCCCTTGGAGGAGGTTGGTGCGAGCAGGGTCAGAGGAGAGCAGCCAGCCTGGACTAACTTGGCTTCCACGTGATCCTTTGTGTGATCACAATCGTAATTCATAGTAATGCCAATTAGGAAATACTCTCTACCAGGGCTTGTGCCAACCCTGTGATTTCTTCTGACCTTGGCAAGTCGAGTGTTTCACCACAATTTGTGAATTATGGAGGGGTCAGAGGCCTCGTGGACACAGGACTGCTCTTGCATGCAAATCTGCCCAGGACCTCGGTCTCCCTATTTGAAAACAGGTAGCCTGGTCAAAACAGGGGCAAGTTTTCCCTAAATGGGTTTCCAAGGCTTCAAGATAAAGTACCAGAAACTGCCTCCCACAAGGCATATTTTGGATAATTTCATTCACTGCTTTCCCCCTGGTTATATATTAGGATATATCCCATAAGTGTTGTGTTTTTAGTGGCCCTAAATGGCTTTCTGTCTTCTGCATGTGGTGGTTATATATAGAATCTGCCAGCCTAAGGCATGGGTACACACTGCCGTGGTTTTTAACCCCGGTTTCTTCTCAGAGCTGGTTTAGTAAATTACCCATCCCTGGAGATGAGCCCGTCGCCGGGAAGGCATTGTCTTTGCAGTGTTTTGGAGCCTGGGCAGGCTGAGTTGTGTCCAGCCTGCGAGGTTTCGCCAATGAAAGGAGGGAGGGGAGGCAATGTTACAATATTCGGCCGCTCTAATCCTGTTACGCACGCGGGCACATGCTCCGCGCCAGTCTCCAGCCTCCCTCTTGCCCCGGCTGGAGGAGTTGGCACGGTCGGCATCTCTGATTCCTCTGCTGTTGGCTCGAGACCAGGGAGCGGGGAGGTGAGAAGGGAACCACGGGGGTGCGGTGCTGAGCAGCCGCGGTCGGTCCAGCCTGTTGGTGATGAGCCGAGCCCGCCGCCTCTCTGGGCATGGGTAACGCGCAGCGCCAGCGGTCGTGCTACCGGAGAAGGAAACGCACAGGTACCAGAAATCCGGATCCAGGATCCTCCGCAGCCCCCGGCTCCTCTGAGCGCGCAGGGCCCGCTTTGTGGCCAGCTCCCGCGCGCCACCGAGTTTGGGGCTGGGGTCTGAGTCCTGCAGCTCACTGCGGCTGGCAGCAGGGGACGGATTATTTTTAGCAGGTTCCCTTTAGCCCAGTGGAGCCAGGAGATGTTCACAGAGCCGGGCGGCTGTCTGCAGAGCGTTGGTGCAACCGTGCCTGCTGCCCGGGAGGTTTGGCTGCCGCAGTCCCCTCCATTCACTGGGCTGTAAATCGAAGCTGTCTACACCGGCAAGGCGCTCGATCCCAGCGTGGCCCTGGGGCTACGTCCCGCCCAGGTCTCCTGGCACCTGATTTCCCAGTGGTCAATTAGGTGTCTCTGCCTGCAGCATTGAAGCAGTGGAGGGGCCAATGCCCCGGCTTTGATGGAGTGCGCCGTGCGCAGAGACCTCCCCAGTCGACTTCCTCATCAGAAGGCAGCATCCATTCATAATTCTCTCTCAGCCTGTGGACCGAGTTTGGCTGGAGCTGAGCATGGACTCCGGCGATCTCCCTTTTTGCATCTGAAGCAGAAACTAAGATAAAAGGGAGAAGGAAGGGGGAATGCGGTCCTAACGCAACAAGGCGCTGGAAAGCCCCCCGGGAGGCCTCTCCTTTGCAGGGAGAGGGAGAAGAGGCAGATCGCGAGCCCAGCGCCTCAGCCAGCTGCTGCTTCGCTGCGGAGCCGGCACGCATGCCTACCTCACCTGACGGCCGCATTCCCGGGGAGCCGGCGCGGGGCCCGGCGGCGCGCCCAGGGCGCACGGGCGGTAGGATCTCTGCACCGGGGGAACGAAGCGCGGGCGGGCTTACCAGGGCCGAGCCCGAGCCTGAGCGGGCGCCCGGGGAGGCCAGCCTCGGCCCGGAGCCCCACCGCAACCCCCCGGGATGTTCCGGTGTGTGTGAGACGGGACCGGCGTGGGGGGAGGGGGGAGGGGCAGGTGACATCATTTTTAACTAATTTTTCACACCTCTGGGTGGTGGGTAAACTTGGGGAACGGAGGAAGCAGGAACCGCAGCCCCGCCGCGCGCTAGCCTGAGAGGAAATACCCCTAGCCGAGGTCCAAGAGCCCGGTCCCCTTGGCAGAGCAGAGTGAGGGGGAGTGGGCAGTCAAGGTGGACCGCGCATAGCTCTGAGGGATGAGGGGAGCCCCTCTGGCTTTGGGGGGGGGGTGGCTTTTTTTTTCTTTTAAAGCATATTGCAGCTGCAGCTTTGAAGTTTGCCGCCTCCTCCCCACCCCCATCCTGGGTTTTGGGGCGGGGCGCACTCTTCCACGCGGCTGCCCAGGCCTCCTTGCTCGGGTGCAGGCACTGCAGGGGCTGGAGGCGACAGGGACTCGAAGGCACTGGAAGTAGGAGGGCACCCCGAGGCTCGGCCTTCTGGGAGCTCTAGGGGCTGGGAGAAGTCGGGGGCACCTCTTGGTGCCTCTTCCTGTTTTCCTGCCCTGCTGGAAAACTGGGTGTTGGGTGACATTTTGCCTGTGCTGGGTTCTCCCTGTCACAGATCTGGCTGTGATGCTGTAAGGCAAGTGGACTGTCAGGACGAGCTGGACGAGAGAGGCGGCCGAGCTGCAGCTTTTGCTTTTGTGGCAGTGTTAACCCCATCAAGCCAGCTCCCTTGGTGCACCTGTCCCCCTGGGTCACTGTCTGGGGGGACGTGAGTCTGGCTTCTGATTGACTAGTCGCTGGCGGGTCAAAGTGGGATTTGCCCAGGGCCTGCCAGGCCAGGGATGGGGGGACAGTAGAAGAGCGAAGCCCCCCACCCCCACCCCCGGTACCCCCCTCAGGGGAAGGTTAAGCAGGCCCGCCATGATGGTGCCCGGTTGTGGCCACCGTGTGCTCTGCTCCTGAGTTTGGGAGCTCTTGTTTTATGAGGTTTTTATTTTCCAGTTTCATGCCTCCTGGTCCCCAGTTTGTTTTTCACAGCTGCTTGTGAGCAAGGCAAAGATAACAGCATCTAAAAATAGCCTTGCGGGCTGGAGATGCAGCTTAGCCGGACCCCACCATCACAAGGATGGGGTCTCCCTTCCCGGATATGTGAGAGTGAGCCCCGCTGAGCCCCCAGGAAGCCTGAGGCCAGGTCCACACAGCCTTCAGAGGCAGTGCCGCCTCCAGTCTCCGGACAGGGTTGGGATGCTAGGACACTGGTCTGGGTGAGAGAGCAGCTGCCTGTCCACCCCTCTGTGAGGGCCAGAGCTACTGGGCTGCAAGATTGGGGGATGGGATCCCAGACAGGGACCCCTCCCCAGCCCCCAGCTGTGGGATTCTGCAGCTTTACATTCTCTGGGAGTTCTGCTTAGCCATCCATGTGGGGCTTCCTCCTCTGTGCTTCAGGGGCTAGCAGACCACACACCCCCAGAGGCATTTGGCCTGGAAAATAGAGGGACCAAAGGGTCCAGGTGGTATTTAAATCATGCCAGCTCCATGGGTGCAGATAGTAGCTGGGGTGCCACTCTTTCAGATGGAAATCTCTGGACAGTTGAGTGAGGAACCTCTTCTTGGTAACTGCAGGGTACCTGGTCTGTCTGAGAGGGGCAGCCCCAGCTGATGGGGAAGGTACCACATGGAAGGGAGGAGACAGGAAGGGACTGAGGACTTCAGTGATGCTAGTGGATGGCAGGAAGCCATGGTCTCCTCCTGGGTTCCTGGATCCCTTGAGCCTGCCAGGGCTCTCCTGTTATTTATTTCCATAAACCTTCATTTCCCCCATGTTTGCCTTCTCTTTGGTGGCAAAGATAGCAAAGTCCAGTGTGAAGAAAAAAAAGAGACCCCATCTGTTCTTGATCTGATTGAATCATAGGATTTTTTTTTATTTTGGCAAAAATGCATTGGTAACTGCTGAAAAAATGTAAATGCCTAACCTTTTAACATTGAAAGAAATAAACTAGAGTGTATGGGGATTTAGGAGGGAAGGTGCACATTCCCACCATCAGTTCCCTATTCAAGATAGAACCTACTGGATGAGTCTCTCTTCCTTTTCAAAGTGCATTTTGATTTTTAAATTGTACATTGATTTTCCTTGGACTTCCCTGGTGGCTCAGATGGAAAAGAATCTGCCTGCAATGTGGGAAACCTGGGTTTGATCCCTGGATCGGGAAGATCACCTGGAGGAGGTCATGGCAACCACTCCAGAATTCTTGCCTGGAGAATCCCATGGACAGAGGAGATCAGGACCGTATTAAGATAGCTTTTGATTGGGGGAAAGGAAGAGATTAGGAAACCAAATACCTCTGATAAATCCTCTAATCATTCCTGATTAGTCTTCTAGTAGAGGCCTCAGAATATTTGCTGGTTCATCTATGTCCCTCACCTTGATGTTCCCTACAGAAGATGCAAGATTATTGATGATTCCATTTAGCCCAAAGGCCCAGTGCAACAGTAGCTAACTCTTTGGCCCCCTTGGAAGAGCATATGGGAAGACCATGAGCTGGGATACAGAAGTCTTTCCTAAAGACTCACTGACTTGGCTCTGCCTGTAGCAAATAAGATGTCAATGATCTGTTATACCAAAACAGAAAGGTGCTGCTTCCTCTTGAAGTTCAGAACCTGGATCAGCAGTTAACTGGAGACTCACACTGAGAGCATTGGTTAAGGAATACCATAACAAATAAGTCCCAGATCTCAGAATTTTAACACAATGCAGTTTTTTTCTTTATCATATAAAGTGTAATAAACGTTTAGCTTGTGATGACAAGGAATCTGGTCTCATGACCTCTTGCAGCTCTGCTATCCCCTAGGGCCTCAGAGTCCCTCCTGAGTTTCTTTGCATCTAGCCAACAGAAGGGGAAAGAGCACTGGGGATTGGAAGTAGCACATCTCATCCCCATCCACATTCCACTGGCTAGAAGTCAATCACGTGACCACAGCAAACTGCAAGGGAGGCTGGGAAATGTAGTCTGTGCCTGGAAGATGCCCCTTTTTTGCTCTCCTTTAGGATTGGATTTGGCTCTGGGCAGGTCATGTAGCCAAATACATATCTGTCTCTTTAAAATGGTGGTACCTGCCCTTTCCTGTCTCACAGGATTTGGAAAGGTGTCAAGACATAACAGACTTCTGGAGGGACCATCTGGTCATTGTCATTATTCCCCATGTTATAGATCACTTGCCCAATGTGATACAGCTAGTTTATGGCAGAGCTGCAGTTAGAACCTCGGTCTCCTTCTCTTAGCTCTGTGTTCCTTCTGCCATGTGCTGATCACTCTGCCCTCTTAGGAAAATAGTTACATAGGGTAGAGTTTCAGAAAGCTGATATACAGTCCACTAGATAGCCTTCATCTTGTATAATCACTAGAAACAGCCATTCATATTACCTAAAATTGATGTGAGATTCCCCCCCCCCCTCCGCCAGTTGTTACTGTAGAACCAGTTAGAGTTAGTCTCAGAAGAGCCAGGCATTGGTCTATCCCCTGTACATAGATGAACTCACTTAATCCTCATAAGAAACCTGTGAGGGAGGGATTATTATCATACCAACTTTATAGATAAGGACGCTGTGGCACAGAGAAGTTAAGTAACTTGTGCAGGGTTTTACAGGTAACACGTGACAGATCTGGGATTTGATCCCAGGTGACGTGGCTCCAGAATCCAACCCTGGACCATCTGGCTACATTCTGTCTCTGCTTTGGTGGGCTCTGGGTTCTGGCCTTCTGTGATGTGTACAGTCAACATAGACCCTGATGCTCAGGATGTAATATTCTGAGTTTCTTCTCTTAGTGAGTGACCTTGGAGGTCCACAACAGGGAGTCATTTGTAAATGGACTGAGGCATGAATTTGAGGCCCCAGCATATGAAAATGATAAACAGGATTAAGCTATGTAGCTAGTGAGACAGCCCAGTTCCTCACCTCTGGCTCTGACAGTCCAGTGAAGCACTTTTTTTCCCCTCCTTTTTAAAGTTTCGGTCTACTCATCCCTGGATAGG
Source organism: Cervus canadensis (assembly GCF_019320065.1). Taxonomy (NCBI): domain Eukaryota; kingdom Metazoa; phylum Chordata; class Mammalia; order Artiodactyla; family Cervidae; genus Cervus; species Cervus canadensis. Next base: position 20,881,881 of record NC_057419.1, read on the forward strand.
CAGTATCTACTACGAAGTCATAAAAAATGTTTCTTCCTTGTGAGAAGTGGCCATCAAGTGAGAAAGGGCTCTTCAGTCCAATCTGAAAAGGCAGTTGACTCAAGATGGGAGGGGCAAGGCCAGCATAGCCATTTGACTCTTGAGGTAATTGCTAGTTGCGGTTATGTTGTCTATCTACTGTTCTGTAAGAATCCACTCCAAAACTCACTGGCCTAAGAAACAACTGCCGATCTGTTGGTTCAAGATTCTGCAGGGTCGGGTAAGCTCCCAGGGGCAGTTCTTCTGCTAGTCTTACTGGTGGTATGTGCCCTGGGGGCTCGGCTCTGCTTCTGTCTCTGTGTAGTCCCAGGGCCAGTCCAAGTGCCCTTGCCAAAAGGGTAGCTGGACTTCTTACCTAGTGACTCGGGGTCCCCAAAAGCACAAAGGCAGAAGCTTCCAGGCCTTCTCAAGGCTGAGCCTGTGACTTGTTTTGCCAACAGGCCGTGAATACTAGAGGGGCGGAGACAGGCTACCACAGTGGTGAACTCTGAAGGCTCTGTATTTACAAACTTGAGGTCTCAGGAGAGGTCTCAGGAGAAGTTGACTGTACATTAAAGTGTAGGTTAAAGAAATCTATTCCTTGTACTCCAGTGGACAAAAACGGCTACACGTGCCTGGGTCTTTCTCCATCCCGAAGTCATGACCCGTTTATGACCATGAAAGCACTGAGGCTGCGGATGTAAGTGCCCAGAAGGAAAGGGGACTGAAGTATGTGACTTCTGTTCTCTTGCCCTTCCCAGACAGCGTCTCACAGGTATCGATTATTTTTTTACACAGTATCAGTACCCACCCTCAAATAAGACGCATACCAGTTGGATCAGGGCACAAAAGTCCCTCTGATGTCCACCTCCTCTTTCCCAGCCAGACACACATTCTGAGATGACTGAGCACACACAACGGAAGCACCTGGCTGCCTCAGGAGGGACAGCTGCTCCTGCAGAAATGGGCTCGCAGGTTCAGTATGTCGGGGTTCCATTTCGGATCACCCTCCCCAGGCCCTTGCATCACTCCAGCCAATGGAGGTGGTGCAGCGGCTACTTCGATGCACCCACACAGCCCCTTCCTCCTCAGGACTCGAGCGCTCATTCCCCATTGCTGGGCACAGCTGGCTGATGGCTCACAGCCCAGCCCCTCTTTGGGAACCGTCCTTGAAGAGAGCTGCCTCGCCCAAGGTCACACCCCTTACCTTCCCAGGTCAGCGCAGAACCAGCGACTGGCCACACTGCCTCCATTGAGGACAGTTCTGTGCAGCCACCCCAACTCCAGAGCTCCCCCATGGGGCTGGCTGACCCTTCGTTGTGACGGGGATCAGCAGAGGATCCCTCCCACAAGCGGAGAGAGAAGCTTCTCTCTGCCCAGTCCTGCTCAGTTCCCTCCCTGACCCAAAGAGCTTTTCCTACAAAGCTTCCCCCACTTCAGAGTCTATGTGACTCCAGTGCCTGCTTTCCGGAAACCTGACCCAAGATAGGTGGCTTGTAGACCTGGTCACCTCCTGCTGAGGATTGGGCCACTGTGAGCACACGTAGAAGCAGGCCACACAGCATGGGCCATCCCCAGACTCTTCCAGTTGGGCAGAGATGACAAGTGCTGAAGCAGAAATGTGAGAAAAAGAGCAAACAGGAAGTGACGGAGTCCTAAGTCAGTCTGATGCCTCCGTGATTTTTTTTCCCCTCCTTGCCCTACCCCTCACAACTTCCCCCAAAGTTATATTTTTTAGGGGCTGGGTGATTCATGACATTGATTATATGGTTAACAATTGTGCCTGAGCGCTCTCCCACCTGATTATTTCTTCCTTTGGGCATGGCACTGGCAATCAAAATTTATCTTTCAAATTAAGGCTATAATTATATTTTGATAAAGATCTAGCAATTCAATGAGAATGAAATTTTGAGGGTTGCCAGGATACGGATGACTCTGGGTTATAGAGAAGGGTTTGCATGCAGAATACTAATAGGTGGTTCAGCACTCTTATCTAGACCTTTCCAATAGTGTCTGATAATGCAGGCCCATCAAGCACTGTGTCTCTGCTATTATTCTAGCAGGATAAAAGCGATGAAAGATATAAGCAGGGTTTTATGAATGAAAAGGTGATTCATCAGATGTCTTTTGGTCTATCGCACTAGAGTTAAGAAATAGAGTAGTAATTATGTGGTGTTACCTCAAAATATAGGAGACAAAAGCTTTCTGTTATTTCCTTGCCTCCTCTTTTATTGTAAATAAAAGCAAGCTGTCTTAGATATTGGGTTATTGTTACATGTTGGGAGATAGGGACCTACATTTGCAGTGGTGTTGACTCATGGGAAAATGGAAACCTTGGAATTATATATGTGTTGTATTCTAATTTTCCTGTAATTCCCTTTTACACTGTGATTATTACTCACTCATTGGTTCAACAAATGTGGAGCCCCAAGTATAGTGCAGGACCTACTGAGGGACCTAAGAAAGTTTAAAATGCATAACTGCATATGAAAATAATAAATAACAGGACATTACAGTAGTACCCAACATGGCTCTTGGGGTGGCAGCAGGGGTAGTTTTAAAATTGAGATATAATTTAACAGACAATTAAGTTGTGTACACATCTTAAGTGTTGAGTTCAGTGACTCTGACACGTATATCTGTGAAACCAAAGTAACAAATAGTAATTACCATCACCCCCCAAATTTTAGTACCCCTTTCCAGTCAATCTTCCACCCTCTTTGTCAACCATTATTCTGATTTCTGTCCCATAGATTAGATTTGCCTCTTCAAGAGTACATATAAATTGAATGATACAGTATGATGCTTTAAAAATGCCTGGCCTCTTTCATTCAGCATAATATTTCTGAAATTTACTCATGTTGTTTTATATATCAGTAGTTCATTCCTTTTTACTGCTGAGCAGTAATCCATTGTAAGAATATACCACAATTTATTTATCTATTTAGTTGAGCTGTTTCCAGTTTGGGGCTATTATGAATAAAGCTGCAAAGAATATTTTTGTACAAGGCTTTTTGTGGATTTACATTTTCATTTCTTTTGAGTAAATATCTGGGAGTGAAAATGCTTAGTCATAGGTTAAGTGTATGTTTCCTTTTATAAGAAACTGGCAGAGATTCTTCCAAAACAGTTGTACTATTTTACACTCCCACCAGCAATTTATCAGTTCTGGTTGCTTTGTATCCTCAGTAACACTTGGTATGTCAGTAGTCATTACAGTGGATATGAAATGGTCTCTCATTGTGGCTTTAATTTTAATTTCTCTGACAGATAATGTTGAATATCTTTTCATGAGCTTACTAGACATTTGTATATCTTCTCTTGTGTACTGTCATGAAGCCTTTTCTTCATTTTTACTTGGGTTGTCTTTTTATTATTGATTTGTAATATCTCTTTATATACTCTGAATGAAAGCTCTTTATCAGATATATGGATTACAAATATTTATTCCCAGCCTGTGCCTTGCCAATTTGTTTCTAAATAGTAGACTGTTGCTATACAGACATTAAAAAATATTTTTTTACAAAGTCCAGTTCATCAGTATTCTCTCGTATGGCTTAGTCCCTTTGAGCCCTGTCAGAGAAATCCATTTCCCTTAAGTTCATGAAGATTTTTGTCATGCATTTTGTTCAAGAGATTTTATAGTTTGAGCTTTTATGTTTAAGTCTGTGATCTTTCTGTAATTACTTCTTGTGTATGGAGTGGAGTAGGGATCAAAATTACTTTTTTTCCCATATGTATATTCAGTTCCAGAATCATTTGTAAGACAAAAAAACTTTGTTTTCACCCCCATTGATTTAATGCCTTTTTCCAAAAAATCAAGGGTATGTGTGTGGGTCTATTTCTGGACTCTGTTCCACTCCATTGATCTATATGTCTACTGTCTTGCCAAAACCACAGTCTTGACCTCTGTAGATTTATAGTAAGACTTGAAATCATGTAGCATAAATTCTCCAAATTTGTTCTTTTCTTTCAAGATTATTTTAGCTATTCTAGAACCTATGCATTTTCACATACATCGCAGAACCAGCTTGTCAATTTCTTTTAAAAAATACTGAGTTTATTGGCCATTTATTTGGACTGATAGATAAATCTGGGGAGATAGACATCTTTAACAATGTTGTGGCTTCCAATCTCCGAATATAGTATAGCTTTTGGTCTCATGAGTTGTCTATAATTTCTCTTAGCTTTGTAGTTTTTAGTGTAGAAGACATGCAGTCTTTTGTTAGACTTAAATATTTGATAATATTGTAAATGGTATACCTTTTTATTTAATTAATCCTCCATTTTCCAGTATTCTTGCCTGGAGAATTCCATGGACAGAGGAGCCTGGTGGGCTACAGTCCATGGGGTTGCAAAGAGTCGGACATGAATGAGTGACTAACACACTTTCTTTAATTCTCCATTTTTCTTTACTAGTGTATGTGTATGTGTGTATATACATACATATGATAAGTTGCTTCAGTCATGTTCAACTCTTTGTGATCCCCTGGACTGTAGCCCACCAGGCTCCTCTGTCCATGGGATTTTTCAGACAAGAATACTGGAGTGGGTTGCCATGCCCTTCTTCAGGGGATCTGCCCAACCTAGGGATTGGACCTGAGTCTCTTAATCTCCTGCATTAGCAGGTGAGTTCTTTACCACTAGCACCCTGGGAAGTCTATATATATATATCACACACTCACAGAGAGATAGAGAAATACAATTGATTGTTTAAAAATAATTATTTATGTATTTGACTGCAATGTGTCTTAGTAGAGGCACACGGGATCTTCAGTCTTCATTGCAGCATGCAGTATCTTTGGTTGTGGCATACAAACTCTTAGTTGCAACATGTGGGATCTCGTTCCCTGACCAGGAATCAAACCAAGGACCCCTGCATTGGGAGCCCAGAGTCTTAGCCACTGGGCCACCAGGGAAGTCCCCCTCAACAAATGATTTTTATATATTGACCTTATATCCAGTGACTTGTAATTTTACTCTTTAGGTATTGCAGTTTTTGTCAGTTTCATAGGGCTTTTAACCTACACAGTCATGTTGCTGATAATGACAGTATTTGCTACTTCCTTTCTTATCCTTGTTTCTTATTATACTGGTGAAAGAGGATGTTTTGATTTCCTCCCAATCTTAGGGAAAGCAGCCAATGTTTAATCATTAAATATGATGTTAGCTACAGATTTTTTTGAGGTGTCTTTCAGCAGGTTTTGGTATCAAGGTTATACAAGCTTCATACAATGTGTTGGGGAAAGTTATCCTCTATTTTCTGAAAGAACTTGTGTAAATTGGATTGTTTCTTCCTCAAATGCTTTATGGAATTCACTGGTGAAGCCATCTGGACCCAGAATTTCCTTCGTGGGAAAAGTTTTGATTAAGAAATCAATTTCTTTAGGACATATAGGACTATTTATATTTTCTATTTCTCCTATGTCCTATGCTAGTTTTTTTCCATGAGGAATTGTCCATTTCATCTAAATTGTTGAGTATATTAATACTATGGAGTGGAGTAGACAAAGATCAAAGATACCACTTGAGGTGGGACTTTGAAGAGAGGAAGGGACTTAGGCAGACAAGGAGGGGAGTCCTGGGGAAGCAGTGGTGTGAAAAAGAGATGGAAGTGGGGTCACCAGTGGTGTGGGTTGTTGGCCATGGATTATGCCAATCTGGCTGAAGAAGTAGTTGTGGGTAAAGGAGAAGTGGAAAATAAGGTTAGAAAGATAGCTCAGATCTGGATCAATGCCAAATTGAGGACTCTGGACCTTATGTGGGCAATGAGAGACCCCTGGATGATTTTCATACAGGGGCATGATCTATAGAAATGGTACTTGGGAAGATTGGTTTGGAATGATGGGCCACTAGGAAGGAGAGACTGGTGGTAAATGCAGTTTTTTGGTTTTTTTTAAGAATGAGTGCGATATGCAGGGGTGGGCACTGTCTTAAAAACAGGAGTCTGATAAAGAATGAAAGTAAAAAGAGGATAGTTGCATTTTTTAAAGGTAAAGACCTCTGAATATTTATTTCTCTGCACATAACAGAATGTTACGCAGCCAAGACACACTTAGCACCCTGTATTATTATTGTCTCTGCTCCCACGTCCATCTCCTCACCTGGATATACACCTGTTCTCTAGAGGAAAAACCCAAGGTGTCTTCATGCTAAAGTACTAGCCAGGTAGTGGGCACTTAAGTACTATCAAGTGAATGAATGACCTCTGAAAGGGCAAATGAATGAATGAATGGATGGATGGTTGAATAGGCATAATAAAGGAAAACTGTGTTAGTCAGGATAGGCTACACTATGCTATGCTAACAGATAAACCAACAAAGCTCAGTGCTTTAATACAATAAAAGTTCTGTTTCTCCCTCACACAAAATCTGATATAAGCCTAGAACGTGTAGTTCTCAAGCAGTGGAGGAAGAGAAGCAAGGCTCCTGGGAGGTTTTATAAGGAGCAAGCCTTGAAGAGGTGTACATTAATTCTGCCTGCATCCCACTGGCTAGGAGGCGACACTCTGTCATCTGGCCTCAGTCTGATGACATAGGAAGCTGAAAATGTAGCTGTATACGTGAACATTTGGTGAGCACTAAGGACAAGACAGGTAACAGGGAGCCCTAAAACCTATTTGTTATCGCTTCCAGCCTGAGAGACTCCGAAAGCCTAGAGATGCTAGGGACTCCTAGGACCAGCTACACAGAGAGCAGGCTAGTTCTGCCAACAGAGCTCAGTCTCCCTGGCCTACCTTTTAGTTCTTAATAGGTATCACCTCAGGGCTCGCTTACTGCTAACTAATTTTTAGATGCCAACTCCTCCAGAAGGAGCTGTGAGCAGAATGAAGCACTAATAGACTCCACTGCCGGCTACCCAGTAGCTGCAGCCAGAAGCACAAATGGAGAGTCGTGATGTGGGTCAGGGCAGGAAGTTTTGATGATGAACCTCCCAGGAGGCAGCAAAGCAGTCCTGCTCCGGGAGGCATCTGTGCTGAGCTCATGCCAGCCGCCTAAAAAGAACTCCAAATCCTCTGTGATCTGGAGTCTCCTATTTGAAATCAAAGCAACCGCATCAGCAGGGCCCCAAATACATGGCGAGGGCGCTGTGGCCCTGGGAATCACTGCTGCGGTGTATCCTGTGTAGCCAGGGGCACCTGCCTGGAGGGGGAAATACAAAGAAGGTAGCCTCCCTGGGCTGTAGTTACTGTTTGGTTTTCAGAGCTGGCCTAAGGGTCAGAGATGATGAAGGTGAAACAAATGGCCCAAAGTACAGCACAGAGTGGTTTCTTAAGAGAAGGTGTCCTTGACGATGATGGTTGATAGAGCAGGAAAAGAGAGTCCGTCTCCCACCTTTTAAGAATATCTGGGGTGGGGCACCCCTGTGGGGAGCAAGCTGTTCCCTCTCCCACCCCAGGCCACCTCCCTAAGCAGGGCTGTGGACAGTCCCCACGGCTCCACGCCAATCAGTGGTAGATGTGTTTAAATAGAGTGAAATAAAAAGTGCTATTTCTATTTCATTTATATGGCAGAACTCTCAGAAAATGAGCCATCAGAGCAATGAGAAGTGAAGCAATTGGAGGAAATCGCGACAGAAAGAATTCCAGGCGCTATGGTAACTATGAGAGGAGGAAAGGGAGAAAGCTGTTTTCTCCTGCCCTTTGCCTCACGCTTTCTGTCCTTCCCTCCCGAGTTGTGCTGCCCCTCAGGCATTCCAGCAGGAGCCCACCTCAGGGCCTTCACCTCCGCTGTTCTCTCTGCTTGGGACTGCCTTACAGCACGTCTCCCTCACTGGACTAGGCGTCTGCTCCAAGGTCACCTTGGCAGAGACACCCTAAGTTGCCATCTTAGTTTGGATTCTCCCCGAAGTCGACCCTGAGCCAACGGCTGGAGTGCAGGTGGCTTAGGGAGCAGTGCACGCGGTGAACGCGGGCCGGGTGTGGGGCAGCCAGCCGGAGGGGCACAGGCTGAGAGGGCACATGTGCTGGCCAGCAGTCGCCGCGGGGACCACGGAACTCAGGCCTGCTGAGCACCTCGGGGAGAGGGCCAGAGCACTCTCAGGAGTTGGCCTAACCTCGAAGGACGGGGCGTCTGTTATCGCTGGGGCCACTCCTACTGGCGTGAATCCTCTCATACTTCTTGCTTACCCTGCTCGAGGGCCAAGCACTCTCCCAGGGCGGGGAAGACAATCACCAAAGGCAGAGGACCTCCCTGCATCTAGGTAAATGCTGGGGGGATGTCGGCAAGGCACTGAGCTTGTCTGCACCTCCCCTCTTGAGCCCTTTGGCCCCTCCCCTCTTGAGCCCTTTGGCCCCGCCCCTCTTGAGCCCTTTGGCCCCTTCCCTCTTGAGCCCTTTGGCCCCGCCCCTCTTGAGCCCTTTGGCCCCTCCCCTCTTGAGCCCTTTGGCCCTGCCCCTCTTGAGCCCTTTGCTCTGCTTTTTGACTTCATCCCAGAACGTGTACCACCTGATCCCGGATCTGGGTGTTGATTGGTCCGCTCCAGGAGGCCAGATTCCCTCTGCCTCAGGCAGGGACAGCATCAGTGGCTGTTCAGGGACTATCTGCTGAATGAATATTCAGAGGAAGATGGCTCATTGTTGTCCTCGACAGCACTATTATCCTCAGTGCAAGTGGGAGGAGCAGGCCTGAAATAAGTTGCAGGAACAGAGGTGACGTTTACCCAATGGTGGGCCACGTAGGTGCTGGCTGAGTGACCTGCTGAGCGGGCATTGTGGTTTATGTGCATGTGTGTCAGTGGATACAGAGTGAAGAGAAGAGAATGACTAGTCATTTGTTTCTTGGTCAGATTTTTCTCGGTACTTAATAATTTCATTTTTGTCATGAGTGAAATTATCATAATAGCTATTACTCTAGTCCCATACACCTAACGGGAAAAAAAAACCAACACCGGGACTTTCCTTAGAGGCTGAAAAATGTAATGTATCCAAAAAGAGCGGGCTAGTCTTGATCTTGACCCAGGCCCTCGCTCAGCACAAAAGGGAAGGGAGTATGAAGGGGACAGAGGAAGGGAGTGACAGAGATGTGTGGTCCAGGGAAGCAGGAGGCAAAGTCGGGGGAGGGGTGGGCGGGGGGGGGGGTGGCTAGCGGTCTGTGAGTCCTCTTTCACAACTATAGTCACCTAGGTAGGATTTTCTTAATTGCTGAGATGAGAATTTTATTGTTGTTGTTGTTCAGTTGCTAAGTCGTGTCCAACTCTTTCCGACCCCATGGACTGCATAGAGCCTTCCGGGGTCTATCCAAATAAATACAACCACCCAAAAGGCCCAAATCCACACTTGTTACTGAGACAGCCCCGACAGTCCTACAGTTCAGGCCTGGAATAGTCTACTCCTGGCCACTGGCTTGAACTCACCCCAGGAGGAGGGAACTTCTGGCATCTGTTACCTGGGAAAAGGCAGTTTGCTTGGACAGCCCCCAGCAGAAAACCCTACCAGATAGGACACTGGTATTTCTGCAGTGGGCTTTAGCCAGTAGCCAATACCTAAAAAGGACTTGGTTGAGCACACTGACACAGTGGTAAGAAAAATGGGAATCTGAACACCTCTGTGTGTCACTTGTCCCAGGTGGCTTTTGTTCTGGAAAGAACATTAACTTGGGTGGATGCTGATTCATGTCAATGTATGACAAAACCCACTGAAAAAATAAATAAATTAAAAAAAAAAGTTACATAAATGTTGTGCTCACCAAAGCTATTGATCTGACAGCCTTTAAAAGAAAGTTTAAAAGAGAGAACACTGGCTGAAGTTCATTCTTAACTGAGATCACCACATTGAGTTTAAGTACTACCTTTGCTCCACTATCATTACCTCTTCATGTAAACCTCCTGCCCTAATACCTAATTCCCTGCAGAAGTGACAGGAGGGGCCCCCATGCCAGCCCAGTGAGAGAGGTCTGTCCCCTGCCTACACAGGACTGCATCTGTACCTTTCAATTCATGGGCAGCTTTGGGGAAACAGCCAGTTTAAAAGGTGTGGCTTATGGGTTGTGTAAGTGTAATGAAGTAATAAATGCTTCTCATTTATTCCTGAAAAAAAAAACAAACAGATTAGCCACCTGTTTTTTCAGTGGGTGAACTTCTGTCACAAATGCCTCATTCTGAGGTTGATCTCTTGTTAGATCAAGCGAGGTGACCTCTGTGCAACTTGGACCACTGCTTGGGCTCAAAACAGGTCTTAGAGCTGGTGTCTCATGCCATTCGGGTTGATTCATGCCATTCGGTTTGCAGGTTTAGTGGCATTGGTGTTTTAACCTCAGTTCCTCTTGCAGCGGGGGTCTGAGGCTGTGAAAGAAAAACCACAGTAAGGGAATTCCTTGACTCTTCATGGTTATGGATTCTTCACCCATTCTTCTGCTTTGTGACATTCGAAGAAAGTTTCTATCTGGAGCGGGAGGGGAGTGTGGAGGCGAGAGCCTGTGCAGGGCTGGGCCACTAGCTCTGAGGGCACAGAGGAGGCAGTGTCTTGCTCTCCAAGGTCAGTCCCCTGTCACATGAGCACTGCCTGCCTGTTGACCTTGGAGAGAATGGAGCCCAGTATTGGGCTAAGTGGGTGCGCGCAGCTTTCACAGGGTAGGTGACTTAGGGAGGCGTGTGTCAGGATAAAGAGTGTCTCTGCCTGTAGATGCCTAGAGATAATTTGGAGGTAGAGTCTGAGAAGAGCGAGCAAAGTGAGGAGGGTGGGGGGAAGCCAGCACTTAGCCAAGCAGCGGGAGAGCACAGTCCTGCTTCGCGTGCCCTCCACACAACCCTCATTTCTGTGGACGCCCCAGAGCGCCTCGTAATTCAGCCTGACTTCTATGCATTTGGTTTTCAAGGAAAAGCTTTTGTTAATGCTGACTGTAAATTGAGGGGGTGGCTTTAAAGATGTTTTCTGAAGAACAAAAACTGGTGCAGATTATCTCCCTCAAATGCCAGTGAGTCTAGCCACAGTAAATAACCCTGCTCCCTATTCGTTTCCTCAGCCAGCAGGTACTGAGCTCCTACTCTGCGCCTGCCTGTGCCTGGTGCTGAGATAGACACCTGAGAATGCATACAGTCTGATGGAAATAAGCAGCTCCCCCTGTATGAGCAGGAACTGTCATACCAACCCTGGCCCTGCCAATTCAGGAATGATCCTAATTTGGGGAAAGACTGAGATAAGGATTGTGTTGTGGTAGTCGAGAAAACATACCTTCTAAGCACAGTGAAAGAGAAAGCATTCAGCATTTCCCTAAAAGTACAAGTGACTTAAAGGGCCATAAGAGAATCCATTGACATGATGTATCAGTGAAAGCAGAATCCACTCTGATGCACAGATAAGGTATCAAAGTACTCACCCTAGAAGGGCAGGCCTCTGGCTGCACTGTGGCCATCTGAGTTGAGGGGCTAGGACCTACAGAAAGCAGAAGTGAACTAAAAATACAAAGGTAAAGAGGAATAGGAGAAAACCATTTCCTAGGCTGAGAACAGGTCAAATCAGTAGCTATGGCAGCAAAACAGTGACTTCAATGTATTCATGTAATGTGAGCTGCCATAACAAATAACCCCCAATATCCCAGCGCTTTAATAAAATTCAGGTTTATTTTTCACTTGTGTAATGTCAAAAATGGGTTTTTCTTCATGGGTGGGTGGCTTCTCTCCTAGCTGGAGTTCAAGGATCTCTTTGTATCTTGGGAGTCTACCATCTTCCGTGTATGGCTTCTCAAGAACATGAATGATAACGTATGACAGATTTCCATGGGCTGTGCTTCCTGGCAGTGGTTCCAGTCGCTCCTGCTCACATGCTACTGCTAGACTGCCACAGAGGGCTATACCCAACTGCAAGGGAGGCTGGGAAATGTAGTCCAGCTGTGTGCCAAAAAAGAAGAAATGACTTTGGTAGCCAGCTAGGCCACACGGAGCTAGAGCAAGCGGTCACTCCACCAGGTTGGCTCCCTGTGGCCAGGTACCCTCTGTCTCACTTTTACTTTGAGATCTCTGATGGCTAGTTGAGACTCTCAGGCCTCCGTGGTCATCTACTGTTATTACTCTATGCCATGCCTCCATGTAGTCTTGCTCTCTCTCATACCCCACTGTTTTATTTCATCAGAGTGCTTATTATTACCTGATTACATCCTTCCTTATCAGTCAGTCTTTACTTCCTCACCTACCTCCAACCTGGATATGAGCTCTGTGAGGGCAAGGCCTGTGTCTATCATGTCCATCCCTGTATCCCCAGTGCCTAGCATGGTGCCTGGCACATGGGAGATCCTTAATCACCCATTGTTCAATGAGTGAATGAATGTGAACCTACTAGGCTCTGGAGGTCCTAATGGCTTCATGGAGGAGGTACAACTTGAGTTGGATATAGAGTAGCATTTTTCTGGGAGAAAAGAGATCAGGAGAAGAAAGGAGGCAGAGTAAAGGGGAGAGAAAGGGCCACAAAGATGTGTGAAAGTGAAAGTCGTTCGGTCATGTCTGACTCTTTGTGACCCCATGGATCATACAGTCTGGAACTCTCTAGGCCAGAATACTGGAGTGGGTAGCCTTTCCCTTCTCCGGGGGATCTTTCCAACCCAGGGATAGAACCCAGGTCTCCTGCATTGCATGCAGATTCTTTACCAGCTGAGCCATAAGGAAAGCCCCCAAAGATGTATCGATTGAACCATTTATGAAGTTAAGTCCCATCCATCCAATTGAAATAGTTGAGCTTCTACAACATATAGGTCCGTGTAGATTGTACCATTTATGAGGTTAAGTCCCATCCAGTCAACCAAAATAGTTGAGCTTATACAACATATAGGTCCATATTCTAGACTTGCTTATATGGAAGGTGCAAAAGTACAGAAGGAAGCCCCTCTCTAACCTTAAACAGCTTGTCATGCACTCGGCTGTGGGACACGGAAGCTACTCCCCATGATACAGCAGGTTCCTCGTCCCAATCCACCAGGACTTTCCATGGAACGGCTTCAGTCTTCCTGTCCAGGATGGCCGTGGCCTTCCCACACAGATTCCTGCACCTGTGTGGGGCAGTGGTATGGGTTAGAAAATGGGGGAGCAAGGCAGAATGTGGTGTGGGTCTTTGGATTCAGTGGTGGTAACTCTGAGTTCCTGGCTCTATCATTCATAATCTTTGGGGCCTTGAGCAATTTCTTAACCTCTCTGTGCCTGTTCAGCACAGTAGATATGATCAGACTGCTTCCTGGGCTTACTGTGGGAACCAAATGAGATGGGCTCTATCAGAGGCTAATGCTGTGCCTACTCCATGCACATGCTCATTGGTACCATGATCTTCCTTCTTGGCAGCCCCTAACCTGCCCCCTTTGCCTCACAAGCCCTGGTCCAATGGCAGTCAACTCCTGGGACCAGCCCTGACCGACTCTTTCTAGCCTTCCTCTTGGGTTGCCTCACCAGAAATTGCCAACAGTCAGATCTTTCTTACCTCAAAATAGAAATCTCCTGTGGCTCTCTTCCAGCATTTTCCAACCTCCTGGCAAATCCTGTCCATCACCTCTGGCCCCCACCTCAAGACCACCTCTTCCCCGGGTCCCTTTCCAAGCGGAGAGCATTTCTCCCACACCTGGCCGGCCCTCTGTACCTCTCTCAGGGTGCACGCTTGAGCCCATTGGGCTCATCATCTCGTCTGTCTCACGTGGCTGCCAGGTTTGAACCTCCTGAGGGCCCTGACGGCATGAAGGGCCAGAAGGCTTGTATGTTTTTCTCAAATAAGCTGTAACTTACCAGTGCAGAAACTGTCAATGGATTTTAGTTAGTGATGAACACCTGAATGGGGCAATCAGGAACCTCTCTCATTTCATGTCCCCAAAGGATTATTCAGAACCTTAACAATCGTCGTATTCAACACCTTCAGTCATGTCATTTGCCTTTTAAACTAAGTATGTCTTGCTATATCCATTTCTAGTAGAAAATATCCTAAAGACACAAAGGAAAACAAAAAGATATCTACAACTGAAATCAGTTGTCTTCTTGTAGTCATTTTGAGACTATTCAAATAGGAAATTATGGCAGTGTCGTGAAGAATCAAGATTTTCAACACAAAAGAGATCAATTATAAAATCAAGTAAGTTAAGTGAAAACCTGTAATCTTAGATTTGAATTGGAAATAGCAGTTTCAACTCAGCTTTTATCTTCACCTTCTAAGACTTACATGTTTTCTAGTCCTGTCAGTTGAAGCAGCTTAGAGGCAATGGGCACCTAGAAACAGTGAATATCCCCCGGCACGCACAACGTGCTCTTTAAAGCCAGTTCCCTGGGAAGAAGCCCGGACTTCTTGGAGATGATCCTGGGATACCACACCAGGCCAGAAACTCCCACCAAGAAGGAAGGAGACCAAGAGGCCCAGAAATCTGCTCAAGGGCCCACAGGAGGCCGCTGCCTCTGCCCAGCCTCCTGGCCACGGCCTTCCTGCTGATGTTCCAACCGGGATCCAGATTTGTCTGACCAGGGCTTTTCACTGCCAGACCTGGGGGATTTTGACAACAAATCCATTTTAAGCTACTTTGGCACTGGAGAACTTGTCAAAGTAGCCTGGCACACAATCCAGACATCCCGAATCTGAAATGCAAATGCTTGTATGCTCCAAGGGTCACAGTCCTAAAACCCCCAGGCCAAGAAGTGCCCTTCCCCTTATCACCTCAGTGCACAGCAGGCAGCCTCACTTACAGCTCCCATGACAGACAGAGGAGCATGCTTTTCTAGAAGTAGAAGGAAATACTGTTCTGGCCCTTCAGCAGCCTTCAACCGATGGCTGATAGGAAGTGGGAGATAAATATCCCCACCCCCTTGCCTCTAAGGTGTGTGTTCTGCACTGGCTCCTAAGGGGTTCCAGCCTGTGCACCCTTTATTGGCTTCCTTCCCTTTGCTGTGTCACTTCCCCACTCCCTGTACTTCTGACTTCTTAGTATCACCTCCTGAAGCTTTGTCTCAGTGCCAGTCATGAGGAATCATTCTCAGAGCCTGTCTTCCCTGGGCTGAAGGAGAGAAAGAGCCACTGTCCCTGAAGAGCAGGTCTCCCTCAGTCTTGCTGCAGACTCGGCTAGACTCAGGCTAACTGAGTCAAAAGAGAACACATCTTTTCTGACTCCAGATTCAATATATCATGTGTGTCTTTTGCAGAGAGCACAGAACACATAAATCTCTAGGCTTTGCGGGTGGAAAGGTCCTTGGAAAAGAATTCCTTTTGGCTTGCAGGCTCATGTATTTATAGCTTCTTTGTGGGTCCAATAAAGGGCATTACTTCTCTACCTATGAAGATACTAACTAGCAAGTAAGTAATAAGTCTTAGTGGAGTGCAGTGGAGGGGTATGTGGGACCTTCTGTAAGTCTGGATATTTTTACATTTTCCATTGTTGCTGGTGATCTCTAAGTAATTTTTAAGAGTCTCACCTCTATCTAGGAGAAGAGATTTACTAGCATGTATAATCGGGTGTCATGTGCTAATTACCTTACTGTGTCATGATTTACTCGAGCCCAGGGCACCTGTCCAAGCAGACCAGAGAGTCTGGGCACCATACTGGTGATAAGTATGCAGTGTCTCCTGAGCAGAAAGGTGATTTTCATATGCTTTCTCTGATCTGTCTCTCCCACTCCAGCTCCACTGTCTTCCCTGGAATGCAAGAGGTACTTGCATTCATAACATCACTTCTGTAGCCTGAGCGGGAGTGAAGGGACTTTAAAACACCATATGTATCTTTGTGGTTAGAGTGCCTTCTTGCATCTCCATTTTCCTGCTTTCAAAGAACCAACCTCACCTGGTTCTTTGCAAATAATGAAAATAGCTTTGTGACAAGTCACCCTTCTCTGAATCTTAGAAGCATTCCTTAGTTATCCATCAGGCTTTCCTGAAAGATCCAATTCCTTATTTCTGATCTGTATTATCTTTTGTATACTGTAACTTGTTTGCCACCATGTAAAAGTGCCAGTGTCTTTTTAAGGCCTGTGGGGCTGACAAGATAAGGGCAGAGCCAGGCTCCTACTCTGGTTTAAGCTCAGGCATGCAAGTCTTGCAGACTGGCACAGAGGTGTAAGGACTTGGTGATGGAGTGGTTGCTTTCAGTCCAGGTTGCTGGAAGCAGGTGCGTTACCGCTATCTGAGAACACGACAGCCTCTCTAGTGAAGTTGGCCTTGGGGTTGATCTATTTACTATGTTGAACTCTAGAGAAGGTTTGTGTAGAGCAAAATGGTTGAACATCACTCGTTTAATGTGATTTAGCCGAGTACCTACGTTGTTGCCTCAGTATCTCTTTCTGGAAAGCAGTGGTCCTCACTATATGGTCTGCAGACCGGGAGCGTCAGCGTCCCTGGGAAACTTGTTCTCTGCTCCCTGGGCTGAAGTGTTGCTGGCATCCTCAAATTCAAATGGCTGCTTTCTCAGACAACAGGGGAAACTTGTGTGTGTCGTGAGTTGAGAGTTTTGGTTTTGGAAGGACAACTTAATAGATGCAATAGATAGCAAATAGTCACCAACAGAGAGGAAGGGAACAACGGCCAGGCCAAGTGACGGCAGGGAAGCGGAGGAAGAGTCTGCCTAGGGAAGTGCATGGACCTGGCCTCAGGAGACCTAAGCTTTGTTTCCACCTCTGCCAAAAATCAACTCTGGGATCTTGGGTCATACCTTGGAACCTTGATTCCTTCATTAGTACCTGAGAGCGGTGGTCTAAGCAGTAACTTTCCATATGTTGACTGGTACCCAGAGCAAGAAGTACATGTCTGCATCACACCCCAGCATCCACGCACACACATGTACAAATGAACGCATATGTAACAGAACCAACAGCTTCACAAAACAACACTACATGTGATGCATGTTGGCATTTTCTATTCCAGTCTCTTGTATGTCTTTGTTTTAAAAATGCTAGTCCTGATCTGCTGAATGGATTTCACAATCCTCTCAAGGGTCATGCCCTGTGGTTTGCAAAAACACAGAACTCCGTCATTTCCGAGGTCTCTTCAGCAGTAGAATCCAATGGCGTTGCTCAGTGCCCACAGGAATTTTCCGAAAACAATAGCCGAGCTGTGACAGACGGGTGCATGCTTACATACTCTGGAAGAAGTGCATGGTGTAGAACACAGCAGCAGAATGACCCCCAGATAAACAAGAAAACGATAAACCATTTCCAGGGAGAATGTATAGTGCTGCAGCTCTCACAGTGACTCAGAGAATTAGCATCTCGAAGCTGCCCAAGTTAGCTAATATCAGAGACCGGGGACATCCTACCTCTCAGAGAGGCCACAGGCTCCCTGGTTGTAGGCAGCTTTCTTTACAGTTTCCAGAAGGTAAGACACCCTATCCCCCCACCAACAGTCATCTCTGGTAGCCTCATGTTTGTTTACACATGACTCACCATGAAGACAGGAAAATAAAAAAGGAAGAGAGCTCCAGACTTTGGTCTTTGACCCCAAGCCTGGCCCCTTCATCTCATCCGTTCCCACCACAGCAAGGGGAACTAGTATTTAGTAAGCAGAGACATGTCAAGGAATGATCATGTCATGATCATTTCCTTGGATTCCTTGGATTGTGAAGGCTCTAGGAGCCCCACTTACAGAGGAGGGGACAGAGGCCCAAAGATTTCAGTCACCTGCTCTGGACCACTGCAGGCAGGCAGAAACCCGTCTCTCCACCCCAGAGCCCAGGGCCTTACACCAGTGCATCCTGAAGTTTGGTGGTGGGTAGAAAGGAGAGGCACAGAGAGCAGACAGCCCTCCTTCAGCCAACAGGAAGGCCAAACCCTGATTCGTAAGGATGGGGAACTGGAGTCCTAGGCACGGTCAGTGACTTGCCCCAGGGCAGAGAACTGTGAGTAGAACCCAGGCTTCCGCTGGTCTTTCTCCAGGATGTCGGGTGTGCAAACAGCAGCACTAATAAGTAAACAGTACTCCTGGTGTGAAGCTCCGTTTTATTTTAGAAGTTAGAGAAGTTTTTATAGGGGAAAAATCGTTCTGGATCTGCGTGGTGCATAAATAAAAACACAGCCAGGTTTTCCCTATTCCGTCGGTGTTAGAAAAGTCTAGGCTTCCTGACAAGTTCTGACACTGAGGGCGTCCATGGTGGATGCTGTGTCCATAGCACGGAATGACTGTGGTTCTCTCGAAAAGGCTGCCTGGCAGGGACAGACCGTGGACATTGGGTTGCTCCCTCTCGCACACTGCCGAACAGTGTGCGGGCAGGACGCTGGGGAGGAAGGGATGGAGCAAGAGGGAGAAAGAAAGGAGTTTCACCTGGTGACATGTGCAAAGGCACACAGCTGGTGCCTGGAAGATCTGGGGTTGGAAACCAGCTCTGGCTTCCAAGCTGCTGTCTGTTCCCCAAGCAACATTGAGAGACATTGGCCTAAAGGAAGGCTGACTGGGGGAGGGGGTGTGAAGTGATAGTCATATTCCAGAAGTACAAACAGCACTGCAGACAGAAACCAGAGAACCAAAGTGCTAAAAGAACTGTCCACAGGGCAGTGTGACGTCTTTTTAGGCTGAACTTACTGTCTATCCCCTGGGAACTCTGAAGGTCATGGGATTGTCTAGACCTTGACAGATAGTGATGTATCGACCACAAGGTTATGGTCACTGGGTTCATCTGAAGTTGGTGTCCACCCATCTCGTGGGAAGGTGAGGTTCATCTCTAAGGACAGGTGGAGGCTTGGGTTTAGGATCTGTTGGGAAATATAAGAATCAGGAGTAAGTAGAATCCTGCACTGAGTCTCTCTGGCCCCCAATCTGGGGTTAGTACTGGCCTCTCTTCATAGAAAACCACTGGAGCCCAAGTCTCCATGCCACCAGTGCTCTCTCTGCAGCTAGTCCTCCTCCCAGGATGAAGCATGTAAAAAGGGGGAATTCCCTGGTGGTCCAGTGGCTAAGACTCTGAGCTCCCAATTCAGGGTGCCAAGGTTCGATCCCTGGTAAGGGAATGAGATCCACATATCCCGCTACCAAGAGATCGCATGCTGTAAATAAGACCCGCTAAGTCATGTCCAACTCTTATGACCCCATGGACTGTAGCCTGCCAGGTTCCTCTGTCCATGGGATTCTCTAGGCAAGAATACTGCAGTGGGTTGCCATTCCCTTCTCCAGGGGATCTTCCTGACTGACCCAGGAATCAAACCTGTCTCTACTGCATTGCAGGCAGATTCTTTACCAACTGCGCTCTGAGGGAAGCCCTAAATAAGACCCAGCACAGCCAAATCAAGAATTAAAATAAGTACCCCCATGTACCTGTAAGTTACACTTACATCATCACTTTTGCACTGTCCAACAAAGAATCCATGTATCCACTATGCACTAATATGGTATGGACCTGGCTTCCTCACTCCTCCACTCCCCCCCCAGGAATCAAACCCATGACCCCTGCATTGGGAACCAAAGTCCTAACCACTACACCACCTAGCAACTCTCAAACGGTAATCACACCCCCCCCCCCCCAACTCTGAGCACTTACCCTCAGTTTACAGCTCAGTGGGTAAAGAATCTGCCTGCAATTCAGGAGACCCGGGTTTGATTCCTTGGTTGGGAAGATCCCCTGAGAAGGATATGGCAACCCAGTGCAGTATTCTTGCCTGGAGAATCCGATGGACAGAGGAGCCTGGCAGGCTACAGTCCATGGGGTCGCAAAAGTTGGACACAACTTAGCGACTAAATCACTGCCACCACAGAGGTATATATCCTACCAATTCTGATGCTCGCAAGGTGCTCAGGAGTTCTGCTGGAATTCCAAAGGCGTTGTCATGCCCCTTTCCTCCCCAATACTATGTGTACTTTCCCTTCCTAACACACATCACCCCTGTAATAGGTTATTTAATAAGTTCTTTAGTTCTTGTGCTCTTACTTAGGCAAAACCAAGGAAGCTGAGCAGTGCTTTGAATGATGGGCAGATAGTTTGGTGGATAAATATATGGCTCAGTGGTAAGGTCTGGAGATAGGAAGTAAGACAAGGGCACTGATCAGGTAGTCATTGGGAGCAGCTGTGCAGAACTCTATAATTCTGAGGCCCGGGACCAGAAGACTGGTCCAGTCCTTCCTCTGGCGCTTCTCTGCCTTCCTACAAGGCAGGACCTCACCCCACTCTGAGGCCTGGCTCAAAGAGCCAGGGTCTCTTGTCCCTTGCTTTGGGGGGGCAAAGGTTGTCCCTGTCTGTACTGGCAATTTGAAACCTTTCTCGAGGTCCTCTGGTCAGTGCAGCGGACTGGATTTCCACTGTGCCCAGGCCCCACTCCTGTTCCCCTCTCCACCCTGGGACAGTGCAATGCACAGCTGAAACCTGCTCCTGTCTAATGCCCTATTTCCCTCTTGATCTCACAGCTGTCTCCAACCTGGACGTCGAGAGCAAGCTGAGCGTGTACTATCGTGCACCGTGGCACCAGCAGAGAAACATCTTCCTCCCGGCCACCAGGCCACCCTGCGTGGAGGAGCTGCACCGCCAGGCCCGGCAGAGCCTGCAAGCCCTGCGCAGAGGTGACTGATTTCGGGCTTGGGGGCTTTTTGGGGAGAGAACTTGGAGCTCGTCCCCACAAGGGCTTGTTCTGTGTCCCTTTGGTCCCAACACCTCCCGTCGTTAGAGCCAGTACTTTGAAATGCTCCCTTTTCTACCCTGAAATGAAATTCTTGGTTAGTATAACTTGCCTATGGATATAATTAATAATAGCATAATGGCCTGAATATAGCAATAAAGAGAATTAAAAGGAAAATTGGTTTATAATAATAATACTTGCAGTGTATAAATGGCCAGACATGGCAGCACTAGAAGACGTCATGGAGTCAGATGTTTATGTCTATCGAAAGTAGGTTCAGATTAAGTAGAGACAGGAGTCATTCTGATCAAAAAGTACAGAGACACGAAAGTGTCAAGAGGCCACAACCATAGAAACTGGTGCATTCAGCACGTATTAAACATGAACCAAAAAAATAAAACACCTCTGGATTACAATTACAAGAGAATTAGGTCTGACTCAGAAATACGTTCTAGGCTTTTCCCTGAAAAGAAGTTTTGGTGTGTTAGCTGTGGAACGTGGGGCACCGATTCACTGTTCAGCACTGTTCTACGCATTGTAGGAGGGCTCCTGTCCTTGGCTCCAGCCTGGTCCTCTCTGAACCAGAAGCTTCCCAGGGTTGGGGTGGAGGCTTCTGCTCCTGTTGAGAATCAATGATGTGATCCATTCTACATCGGAGCACATGGAGGCCGAGAGAGGGCAAGACACCTGTGAGGGTCACACACAACAGGTTAGGTACAGTGCCAGGGCCCAGACCGGAGCCTCCAGACCCCCAGCCAGACTTGTTTTCCTCCACATCACACACTGTCCTAGGGAAGTAAATATTTTCAGTCCTCTCATAGTCCTGTGAAAGTCAGAGATAGGCACACAGCCTCTTCTTCCACTGCCTGCATTTTTACTGCCGTAAAGCCACTCTACCTAGGACAAGGAGATTAAAACCTGGCATCATCCTTCCAGAGTCCCCTCCATTGGTGTCAGAATTTGGCATGCCAACTTTTTTGGCCTTTAGATTTTTGCTGTGGAGACACATGGGGCCTATACAGTCAGTGTCTTTGTTCTAGATACCCTATGCTCCTTTAAGGAATGGTATTTGGTTAGAGTGTTAACAGTCACATAAAAGGCTTTCATGTTACTGTCAAGATGGAGAAATAAAATGGCAAATGTTTTCAGCTTTTTTCTTCCTCATGTACATGACTTGTCCCTTTTTCCCATCCCTTGTCTTTTTCACCTGTAACAAAAGAGCTCATGTCCTAATACCCCTAATACAATTGTTTCTGACAATTCTCCTTGGTTATTAGTAGCTGATACTATCAGCCTTATCATGAAGGCTGACGGTCAGTATTCCCTCGACCTACCTCTGGCATTCTTACTATTCACTTGGATTTGATAGTTGGCTGAAAAGTTCTTTACTGACTTTTTAGTGCCAGCCACCCTCCAGAAAGCTTCCTTAACAACACTCTTCCTGTTCCTCTGTGGCCTGGATTAGGCACTCTTCTCATAATAGCCTGTGCATCCTCCCATCGTGCCACTTAAAAGCTTATATCATCACCAACCACTTACCAGCCTGTCTCCTACCATCAATCCATGAACAAGTCAAGGATGAGGAAGATAGAAAAAAAAATTTTTTTGACCAACTGTATTGAATGGCTTGTGGGATCCTAGTTTCCCAACCAGGGACTGATCCCCAGCCCTTAGCAGTGAGAGTGCTGAGTCCCAACCACTGTACCACTGGGGAATGACCATAGATTTTCTTTTTTATTCAAAGCATTTACCATAAGCCTGACATAATAGGTTCTCACTCATAGTAGGTCCTCAATGAATGTTTATGTACCTGAATCAAATTCTGCAGAAAACTGCTTGAGCACTAGCGGGTAGCGAATGATGACCGAGGAATCTGATCATTCTCACTAAATACTTCCTCTGATCCCATCATTAGAGAGCTTCAGTAATGTTAGCCCTTTAGACATAATTATTTTTATCCCTTTATTTTTATTCATAAGTCATCTCTGATTAGATTTTTCCAGATTCAACCAGATAACACTAAGCTGCTCATAAGCTACCACATTTCGCTGTGTTGTCAGATTTGGACTTAATGGCAGAACTAAGGAACAGCAAGTGCCAATATCAATTTTCTCAGAACTTCCTCCTGGGGGGCTGAGAGGGATATGGGGCCTCCTGGGGTTTTTAGGAAAGACGGAGGAGCTGCGTCTTGCCCTCTACACACAGGCTTGCTTTGTGGTTGTCTCCATAGCAAATCTTGGGTGTAGTAGTTTTAATAGCACTGCAGAGAGCCATAAACAGGAATTATAGGCATCATAGAATTAAAAACATGCAGTGTAGAATTGAAATTAGAAAGTGACTTTTTTTTAAAGCTTGTCCAAGAAACAGAAGCTTACTAGTGCATTTGTCAGAATACCACTTCCGCCATCTGGTGGCCATGACTAATACTGACCTATCCGACAAGCCCTTGCTCACAAATGATCTTCCCTGTAGGTGCTCTATTTAGACAGTTGGAATATCCTGAGATCAGAACTGAGAAATCAGCTGCCTTTAAGATCTACTCTGCAGTAACCCCCTCAACAAAGTCAACTGAGGGGCCGGGCACTGTGCTAAACCTAGGGTGCAGAGAGCAATAGCATGTGGTTCTTGCACACAAAGAATTCCTGGTCTAGTAAGGGAGAAGGGCAAGTAACCAGGTCATTTCAACACAGGGCCATGGGAGCTCAGAGCAAAGGCACTAACCAGGCCATGGAGCTTCAGGGAAGGCTCCTCAGAGGAAGCAAGGCCTTAATGGAGTTCAAGTTATTAAGCCTCTGATTCTTCTTCTTTCCCCTTTTTTTCTTAGCAGTTCTTTATGCTCAGAGCCAATAATGGCTTGAAGTGATGCCAATGTTTACATTTGTAAGACAGCGACAGAGAGATTATTACGAGGCTATAAAGAGAGATTTACATTTTATATTTCCTTCTCTTTCAAGTTTCGGGGCTGGGGTCTACATTTCATTGGTCTAAGGGAATAAGGACCAAGAGTCTACTGCAGTTTCAGGCTCTAGTTGATAAATGGTCTCCCCACACCACCACCAGAAAGAAGTATTAAGGAGCCATTAATCTGCCTGCCTCCTGCAGGCCTGGGGCACATGAAAGAGATGAGCTTTAGAAAGAGCAAGCAGAGAGAAGCTGAATGGGAAACTGAGTTGATATCTCCCTCCAGACTCCGCCCTTCCTGCTACCTTTTCCTAACCAGTGACACCTATCTTTTACTCTCATTATGATTTTAAGAATGTAGAAGCTTTTCCTCCCACCGCCCATTTAGAAAAGCCAACTTTCTCCTGGTAGAGAAAAATGAGGGTAGCACTAGAGGTAGACACTTTAACATGGCAGACATTTATCTCAAAAAACCTTCCTGGAAAGGAGAGCAAGGAGGCAGAGTAGGACATGGAGCCCACCTCCCTCCACAAATGCAGGAAAATTCCAGCTGCATCTGGAATAATTCTCACAACATACCAGCTAAATGCTGTCAGAAGAGCTCAACCAACCAAAGAGCCCCCTATACCTGGGTAGCACTAAAGGAGAGAGACCTGCACCCCTGGGAGGGAACTATGAAAGAGAACTGGTTCCCGCACCTGGGAACCTCCTTCACTAGCTGGGAGGTCTGCCAGGACAAGGGAGCTTGAGGGGTCTAGAATTTCCAAGAGAGGAATGTGCCTGTGCTACCTTGCTGCCAAGCAAAACACAGAGGGACTGGCATTGAGCTGCCATTTCACTGCCCGGCCACTGCCGGTCTGCACAGTGCTGGGTGTGGAAACTCAGGCTTTAGTGGACAGACATGGGGAGAGGACTTGGTTTGGCTATGCAGAAATATCCAGAAGAGCCTGGAGTGTGGTCTGGGCTATAAGTGGAGGCATACACAGGACGGGGCACAGGCCCACCAAAGGAGCCCCAGTCAATACAGGAAGGGCTGTGTGTAGGTCCACCATAGACACCTCATTCTCAGGGTGCTCATGGTGGTGTGTGGCTCCAGCCACACCAGACTTTGGGAGCACACACACACACACACACCCCAGGGCTGACATCGGAACCAATTATCAGTGCTCCCACCACGGGGCACTGCTTCAGCAGGCATTAGGAGCTCATGCTTTGTGAGCGTGCACACACCGAAGGCAAGGCTGCCACCCGAGCCAATTATCAGTGTTCTCACAGCCGAGACGGGTCTTGGAGTAGCTCCAGCAGCAGCTGATTTTGTAGGCATCCACACTGGCTGGCAGGATACGTCACAGAGTCACATGTCCCAGCACACAGCTGAGTGCTCTGGTCTTACCTACCTCGCACTACAGCTGAGAACCAGATCTCAGGGTTTCTATTCCAACAACTGGGGAGCAGACCCTGCCCCCAACAGAGCTGTGGCAAGTACAGAGCAAAGAGGGGGCCCCCCGCAACATTATAGTGCAAGCTCTGGGCAGCACAGGACCAAACACACCCTTCATCAAGGGAGAATAACGGGCAGCACATGCTGAGGAAAGATGTGGCAGGCATCCATACCAAATACAGCCCTCACATCAAAACGACTGGACTCAAACAGTCTACACCAGAACACTCCTACAGGAAAACAGCCCTTCAAGATCACAGTAGATAACTGTTCCTCCTAAATTCATGGAGTAAGAGAAATATAAGTAAAATGAAAATGCAGAGGAACTGCTGCTGCTGCTAAGTCACTTTAGTCGTGTCCGACTCTGTGCGACCCCATAGACGGCAGCCCACTAGGCTTCCCCGTCCCTGGGATTCTCCAGGCAAGAACACTGGAGTGGGTTGCCATTTCCTTCTCCAGTGCATGAAAGTGAAAAGTGAAACTGAAGTCGCTCAGTTGTGTCTGACTCTTAGTGACCCCATGGACTGCAGCCTACCAGGGTCCTCCACCCATGGGATTTTCCAGGCAAGAGTACTGGAGTGGGGCGCCATTGCCTTCTCCGCAGAGGAACTACTCCCACTTAAAAAGAATAAGAGAAATTCCCTGAGAGAAACAGACCTCGCCAGTCTACCAGACCCCAGGTTCAAAAAGGAAGTGATAAAAATGCTAAAGATCCTCAGAAAGTCTATTGATAAAAAGGCAGATCACTGTAACAAGGAACTAGAAACCAGAAGGAAACCAAAATTAGACAACTCAACTGCTGAGATAAAAACCAAGCTAAAGGCAATAAACAGCAGACCAAGTTTACATAGCAGAACAAATAAGTCATCTGGAAGTTAACACAAGGCACCCAATCAGTAGACAGAAAGAAAAATGAAAGAAAAAATGAAAGTGACATGTGAGACCTACGAGATAATGTAAAGTATGCCAACCTCCACACAAAAGGGATTCCAGAAGAAGAAAGACAAAAGGGGATCAAAATGAAGTTGAAAACTTGTGGCTGAAAACTTCTCAAACCTACAGAAGGAAACAGATATCTAGGTACAGGAATCACAGAGGGTCCCAAATGAGATGAACCCAAACAGATCCACACTAAGATATATAATTGGAATGGCAAAAGTGAAAGATAAAGAGGGATTCTAAATGTAGCAATAGAAAAACAGAGTCATTTACAAGGGAATATAAAAAGGCTATTAGCTGATACCTCTACAGAAACTCTGCAGGCCAGAAGGGAGTGGCAACATATATTCAAAGCTCTTAAAGGGCAAACTTGCAACGTACGATACTCTATCTAGCAAGATTATCATTTAGAATAGAAGAAAAGAGAAAGAATTTCAGACAAGTAAAAACTGAAAGAATAGAGCAATACTCATGAAAATATGTTCAACATTGATAATGACTAGAGAAATTTAAATAAAGATTGCAGTCAAATATCACCTCACACCAGCCAGAATGGCCCTCATCATAAAATACACAAACAGTAAATGCTGGAGAGTGTGTGAAGAGAAGGAAGCCCTCCTGCACTATTGTTGAGAATGTAAATTGGTGCAGCTACTGTGGAGAACAGTATGGAAGTTTCTTTAAACACTAAAAATAGAGCTACTGTATGATTCTGCAATCCCACTCCTGGGCATATACTTGGAGAAAAACATGATCCGAAAAGATACATGCATCCCAGTGTTCATAGCAGTACTGTTTACAATAGCCAAGACATGGAAGAAACCTAAATGTCCATTGACAGAGGAATGGATAAAGAAGCTGTGGTACATACAAAAGAGAAAGAAATAATGGCATTTGCAGCAGCATGGATGGACCTAGGGATTGTCATACTGAATGAAGGAAGGCAGAGAAAGTGAAATATCCTTATGATACCACTTATATGCAAAATCTAAGAAACAGTGATACAAATGAACTTATTTACAAAACAAAAACCAACTCACAGACTTAGAGAATGAACTTATGGTTACTGGGGAGGGGTATGGGTAAAGGATAGGGAGTTTGGGACTAACATGTACACTGCTATATTTGAAATGGACAACCAACAAAGACCTACTATATAGCACAGGAAACTGCTAATATTATGTAACAACCTAATGGGAAAAGAATTTTAAAAAGAATAGCTACATGTATAACTGAATCACTTTGCTCTACACATGAAACTAACACAATATTGTTAATCAACTATATTCCAATATAAAATAAAGGCTTAAAAAAGAATACAGCAATACTAAACCTTATCCTAAAAGAAATATTGAAAGGTCTTCTTTAAGTAGAAAAATAACAAGAATCTATAGGAAAGGGAAATTCACAACAGGAAAGGTAAATATATGAAAGGATTGAAGATCACTTAGATAAGCCAATACATACATTTAAAAACAATTAAAATTGTGAAAGCAATTAAAATTATAAGGAACAGCAAAAGGATAAACATGAAGATGTAAAATAGGACATCAAAATCACAAAATGTGGGTGAATAACAAAATGTAGATTTTTTACAATGTGTTTGAGCTCACATGACTATCAGTCTAAAACATGTAGCTAAAGTTACAGTTTAACACACTTGAAAACCAGGGTAACCACAAATCAGAAGCAAACAGTGGCGTCACAAAAGCTAAAAAGAAGGGAACTCAAGCACAATGCTAAAGAAAACCATCAAACTACAAAAGGAAAAACAAAAAGGAGGAACAAAGATGACATACAAAATCAACTGGAAAACAAAGTTTAAAATGGCAGTAAATACATACTATCAATAATTACTTTAAATGTCAATAGACTAAATGCTCTAATAAGAAGATATAGAATGACACTGGATAATAAAACAAGAACCTACAATATTCTGCCTACAAGAGACCCACTTTAGGGTGAAAGAAATACATAGATTGAAAGTGAGGGGATGGCAAAAGGTACTTCATGCAAATGGAAATGTCAAGAAAGTGAGGGTAGTGATACTCATATCAGACAAAGCAGACTTTAAAACAAAGGCCATGAATAAAGACAAAAAAGGACACTATATTAATGATACAAGGATCAACGGAAGAAAATATTGTCCTCATTAACATATATCCACACAATACTAAAACTCCTAAATACATAAATACTAACAGACATAAAAGGAGCAACTGATGGGAATACATTAATAGATTTTAACATCCCACTGTTATCAATGGACAGACCTTCCAGACAGAACATCAGTAAGGCAATAGACACATCTAAATGACACTTTAGAATAGTTAGATGGATTGATATCTACAGGACACTACGTCCAAGGAAACCAGAATACACACTCTTTTCAAGCACGCATGGAACATTCTCTAGGACAGATCACATACTAGAATATAAAATAAAATCTGAACAAATATAAAAGGATAGAAATTATCTCAAGCATCTTCTCTTACCACAATGGCATACTAGAAATCCATCACAGAAAGAAAAATGAGGAAAAAATGATCATATGGATACTAAACAACATGCTACCAAAAACCAATTGGTCAACAATGAAATTAAAGAGGAAATTAAAAAATACCTCAAGATAAAGGACAATAAAAACACAACCATCCAAAATCTTTGGGATACAGAAAAAGCAGTCCTGACCTGAGAGAAGTTCATAGCAATACAGGCCTTCCTCAAGAAATAAGAAAAAATCTCCAATAAACAACCTGACCTTCCACCTAAAAGAATTACAAAAGAACGTTCAAAACCTAAAATCAACAGAAGGAAGGAAATAATAAAGATCAGAGAGGAAATAAAATATAGATTAAAAATAAAAAATCAATAAAACCAAGAGCTGTTTTTTTGAAAGAGTAAGCAAAATCAATGAATCTCTAACCAGGCTCACCAATAAAAGAGAGAGGACCCAAATACACAAAATAAGAAATGAAAGAAAAATAATTACCAATATTGCAGACATATAAAAAATATAAGAAAAGTACTATGAACATTAATATGCCAACAAAATGGAAAACCTAGAAGAAACTGACAAATTTCTAGAAACATACAGTCTGCCAAAACTCAATCAACAAGAAACTGATAATTTAAATACACTGATTACTACAAGTAAAATAGACTCATACCTACCCTTCTCAAACTCTTCCAAAAGACTAAAGAGGGGGGAACACTCCCCAAATCATTTTATGAAGCCAACATCATCCTGATACCAAAATCAAAGACACTACAAAAAAAGACAATTACAGCTCAATATCTCTGACACATGTATCAACAGATGCAAAAATCCCCACCAAAATGTTAGCAAATCAATCCAACAACATATAAAAAGGATTATACATCATGATCAATTTGGATTCATTCCAAGGATGGTTCAACATACACACATCAATCAAAGTGATACACCATATGCCATAAAAAAAAGACAAAAGCAACATGAGCATCTCAATAAAGTTAGAAAAAGCAGTTGATAAAAGTTAATACCCATTCATGATAAAAACTCACACGAAAATGGGTGTAACAACGTAACGCTGAATAACGTCCATTTACAACAAATCCAGAGCTAATACAATATTCAGTGGCAAAAAGCTGAAAGCCTTCCCACTGAATTCTGAAACACCAACATGGATGCCAGCTCTCATCATAGTATTGGAAGTCCTAGCCACAGCAATTAGGTGAGAAAAAGAAATAAAAGGTATCCAAACTGGAAGGGAAGAGATAAAATTGTCATTGTATGCAGCTGATATGATACTCTATATAGAAAACCCTAAAGACTCCATATAAAAACTATTAGAATAAATGAATTCAGCAAGGTAGCAGGGTACAAGATCAATATATACAAATCTGTTGCATTTCTTTATACTAACAATGAAATATAAGAGAAAGTAAAAAATTTATTGTGTATTTAAAATTGTGTAAAAATTATATTTTTTACACAATATTAAATACCTGGAATTAAATATTAAATACCTGGAAAAAAAACCTAACTGCTGAGGTACAAGACCTATATGTAAGAACTATAAAACACTGATAAAGGAAACTGAAGATGATATAAAGACATGGAAAGGTCTCCCATGCACTTGTTCTGGAAGAATTAATATTGTTAAAAACAGCCATAGTACCCAAAGCTATCTACAGATTTCATGTGATCTTTATCAAATTACCCATGACATTTTTCACAGAGCTAGAACATATAATCCTAAAATTTATATGGAACTACAAAAGACCAAGAATTGCCTTAAGAACAAAGCTGGAGGCATAACCCTTCCAGACTTCAGACAGTATTACAAAGCTACAGCAATCAAAACAGCATGGTACTGTCACAAAAACAGATCAAAAGAACAGAAGGGAAAAAGGAGATAGATCAAAAGAACAGAATAGGCAGCCCAGGAATAAACCCACACATTTACAGTCGTTAAGCTTAACAAAGGAGGTAAGAATATACACTAGAGAAAAGACAATCTTGTCAGCAAGTGGAGCTGGAAAAGCTGGACAGCCTCATGTAAGTCAATGAAGTTAGAACACTCCTTCACACCATACACAACAATAAATATAAAATGGCTTAAATACTTAAACATAAGATATACCACCATAAAACTCCTAGAAGAGAACATAGGCAAAACATTCTCAGACATAAATGGTAATGCTTTCTTAGATCAGTCTACCAAGGTAAAAGAAATAAAAGCAAACATAAATAAATAGGACCTAGTGAAGTTTATAGATTTTCTCATAGCAAAGACATAAACAAAAAAACAACATTAAACAAAGAAACCATAAACAAAAAGACAACCTACAGACTGGGAAAAATATTTGCAAATAATGAGACCAACAAGGGCTTAGTTCCCAAAATATACAGACAACTTAATACAAAAAAAACTCAATAAATAGATATTTTTCCAAAGAAGACATACAGATGGCCAACAGGCACATGAAAAGATGGTCAACATGGCTAATTATTAGAGAAATGCAAATCAAAACTACAACAAGGTATCACCTTACACCAGTCAGAAGAGCCATCATGAAAAAGTCTACAAATAATAAATGCTGGAGAAGGTGTGGAGAAAGAGTACCCTTCTATCCTGTTGGTGTGGATGTAAAGTGGTGCATCCACTATGGAGAACAGTATGCAGATTCCTTAAAAAACTAAAAATAGAGTTACCATATGATCCAGCAATCCCACTCCTGGACATACACCTGGAGAAAACTATAATTCAAAAAGATACTTGCACTGCTATGTTCATAGCAGCACTGTTCACAATAGCCAAGACATGGAAACAACATAAGAGTTCATGAATAGATGAATGTATAAAGAAGATGTGGAATATATACAATGGCATATTACTCGGCAACGCAGAAAGAATGAAATATTGCACCAACATGGATGGACCTAGAGATTATCATACTAAGTCAGAGAAAGAGAAATATATGCTATCACTTATATGTGGAATCTAAAAAAAAAATTACTTATTTACTAAACAGAAATAGACTCATAAACATAGAAAACAAACTTGTGGTTACCGAAGGGGGATGGGTAAGAGTATGGGATTAACAGATACTCAGCACTATATATAAAATAGATTAACATCCAGGATTTACCTGGATAGCACAGGGAACTATATTCAGTATCTTATAACAGAAAGGAATCTGAAGCTATAATGCCTGAAACTAGCACAGTATTGTAAATCTACTATATATAATAAATACTTTTTAAAAAAGTCTTCCTGATGAGCAACAGCTATGGAGGCAGTTTAGCAAAGAGCACCTACATGGGGTTGAGGACTTTTCGCTGGTTGTGAATGGGAGTCAACATTTGTCTCAAGAACCCCAAACAAAGGAAGATTGAGTAATTCTGCCACATTTTCCTGGCAGACAAAGCTGGCAGTTGAGGCAGGGAGGCCCACAGACAGGCAGATCAGCCATGAAGAGAAATCAGAAGGCTGAAGAGTGCTCAGGTACTGGTTTAGAGCACAGCACACTGAACACAGCAGAGAAGAAAGAGGTCAGCATTAGGGAGGCCGGTGTAAACGGGCAACAAGACCCCGAGAAGGACCTAAGAGCAAGGGTACAGTGAGGGCACTGACTCAGTACCCAGCCCATGGGAAAGATAGGGCTTTAGAGTACATTCTGCGGTTACAAAAGCAGACCTTCATGAAAGCATTAATTTGTTCTTCCTTTCAGTCACTCCACAAACATTTACTGAAAATCCACTATATCACAGGCACAGCAGGGCACAGTGATTGAAAGCTGACTGTAATCTCTGTTGTCCAGGAGCAGACTTCTATACAGAGGCAGACATACAGAGAGATCCTGACTTTTATCAGTACAATGACAGAGATGAAATGGGCCCTGCGCACTACAGGGCCTTTAGAGAAAAGACACCTGACGCCGCCTGAGAGGGTTAGTGTAGTTGGCTGTTTCCTAATATGGGTAAAGGGCTTCCCTAGTGGCTCGGTGGTAAAGAGTCTGCCTGCCAATGCAAGAGATGCAGGTTCGATCCCTGGGTCAGGAAGATCACCTGGAGAAGGAAATAGCACCTCACTCCAGTATTCTTGCCTGGGAAATCCCACGGAGAGGAGCCTGACGGGCTACAGTCCATGGGGTCGCAAAGAGTCAAACACAACTGAGCAACTAAACAACAATACGGGGGAAAGAATACTGTCTTATGAGTAGCCAAATATTCTATATTTTCAGTCCAAAGAATTAGAATGTGATAAAATGTAATTATAACAAATATACTATCAAATGCCAGCAGTCTTGCTCTGATGAGCGAGGTGTGTTTAGATCTTCTAGAGCTTACAAGTCAAGGAGTGGTCATGAGCAGGGCCCTGGGGCCAAGTGTGTACCAGTGACAGCTTGGCAATGACTTAGCCTCCCTGACCCATTTAGGCATCTGCACAAGAGGGACACTATCGGTGCCTGCTTCGTGCAGTTGTCAAGATAATGCACCTACAAGCTTTTGCAAAGCATCTCGCTCATTGCCCAACAAACACTGGGCATCACAATTATTATTGTGGATGTGCTGAGTAATGGCAGTTTTAAACAACAGAAGGCAATTTAGGATACCTGCTGCACAAATTTGTACCCTGGTCATATTGGGTGGGGGTCACGAGACTTTAGGCCCTGGGTGTGAGTGTGGGCTGGGTTTTGGCAGGTAGTACAGTCTTTGGTGTGGCCAGTTTGTTGGGCAGGATATGTTGGGTAGGCTCACTAAGATACCCAAAAAGCTAAACTGTGCTCCTGGTGTCCCTGTGATTCTTATTATGCAGTTAGGATCACTTCACCCCACACATGGAAATTTCTTGGTTTTTCCCAAAAGTAGCTTTATTTCTAAATTAGACAGTTGCCATCATTGGGATTCTTTTGCTTTCTCTAGGAACCCAGAATTTGAAAACCATCTGGGTGTTGTGGGTGACAGAGCTTAGATGGGTGCAATGGTGTGCTGGTCACAGTCTCTTTTCAAAAAAATATAAGTAAGAGTTAGTTGCTCAGTTGTGCCCAACTCTTTGTGACCCCATGGACTGCAGCCCACCAGGCTCCTCTGTCAATGGGATTTTCCAGGCAAGGATGCTGGAGTGGGTTGCCATTTCCTTCTCCAGGGGATCTTCCCAACCTAGGGATCGAACCCAGGTCTCCTGCACTGCAGGCAGATTCTTTACCAACTGAGCTACAAGGGAAGCCCAAAAAATGTAATAAAGAAATGAATGAATAAGGCCCTAATGTGTAGGACTCACCAATTTCTGTGATATAAATATTCCCACCATAGCCTATTTCAAGTTACTGACAATTTAAAAGCTGGCTTGCAAAATTCCTGAACCCCTAACTATCTATGCCCCTGAGCCAATGTGAGCTGGCTCCACTACCCACTGGATAGCTGTGAGCATCTGTCCTTACCACGCCCTGGGAGGCTCTTGCCTGTCTGTGCCTATGGTCCACTCCAGGACACATGTAAGCAGATCTTGCACTGCTATTCTAGATTTTTTTTTTTTTTTTTTTTTTGGTTCATGTAGTTTTGAAACAAGTTGTGTTGAGAAATATCAAACTCAGAGTGATCCGTCTTGAGACGGACCCACTGAAATGTAGGCATCCAATTTCATATTACTATGAAGTAAAAGTTTAGTTCAGAAGCATTCTGAAAATCTTATTTGGTATACAAATGAGCTAGATTAGCAAAAACTCACTTTTTTCCAGCCTTTCGCTCATCCTCCCAAGGGGGAAAGAGAAATTGAAAATGCCAAGTGTGTTTCTGTACTATTGATTTTTCTGCCCCCAGAACACCGGAGCCGGAGCGATCGTCGGGAGCAGAGAGCTGCTGCACCCATCTCGGTAGCAGCTCCTCCGCTGCCCGCCTACCCCCCGGCCCACAGCCAGAGGAGACGCGAAGCCAAGGACCGGCACTTCTTAACGGTAAGCTTGGTGGCCGAGCAACCACCCTGTGCCTGCTCAGTGGGAAGTCTGAGTGGGTCTTGGGAGTCAGTGTCCCTTCTCCTACCAAAGGAGACTGGGCTGCCTGAAAGAGCTAGTCATGGGCATTTGACAACTGAATTTTTCCCCTTTTGTTTCTGAAAGGAATGCCTCTTTCTTTGGAATAGAGTGGGGATACAGATTTGTTTTTCAGTTAATTGGCTGCACAATGCTATAAAGCAGTAACAGTTAAGGACTCTAAAGTAAGAGAAATTAGGAGTATGGGATTAAGACGTATACAGTGCTATATGTAAAAAAAGATTAACAGGATTTATTGCTTAGTTTTGTTGTATACCTGAAACTAACATGATATTGTAAAGTAACTATACTTTAATAAAAATAAAGTCAGGGGGGAAAGTCCTTCAAATCCTAATTCTTCTGCATACAAGCTGAAAGATTTAGAGCTGGTTATTTACCTTCTTTGCCCTAAGCTTCCTCATCTGTAATATGGGGATATTAATAGTAGCTAGCTTATAGAGTTTGAGGGTTAAATGAGATAAGGCATGCAAAGATCTTATCACAATGCCAAGCATAGAGCAAGACTTCAGTAAATGTTAATTGCTGCAACCACTACTGTTGTTACTAGCCAGGTGATAGCGTGGCCGTCTTGGTAAGGTGAACTGAGAAAGCACTTATGTGATGTGAAAAATTACTGTTAAAGATGAATCATGTCATAATTTCATGCTTCCCCCATTCTATGGGTGTTCTGAGTAACCAGTTCCTAGAGTGATATCACCACCACTGGTGATGTCAGCCTTTCCTGGGTGGGTGTGGCTGTAACTCGGCTCAAGCCCCCAGGTATGGATCAGAGATGATGAAGCTGAGACCAGCTCAGAATACCTGGAAACACCATTACTCCAGGTGTGTCTTCTGAGGCCTCAGGAGGGACAGGTGAGCACTTTCTGCTATCATTGAGGTGAGGGACTGCTATTTCTGTGACCAAATCAGCCCACAGAGCCTGCCTGAGTGGTTGGACTCCTGTGCCCTTGTCATGCTAGTGTGAGGCCCTAAGTCTAAAGAAGTTATAATAGTGTAGGGAGAGGTTGAGGTTTTATTTGAAATTAAGGTTGTATGTATGAGTATAAACTCTGTACCCTTATGGGTTTTATAACATGCAAATTAGATGCAAAATATATGGGTCACATGATGCCAGACACCCAGATGAGAACAGATTTCATCTAAATGACTCTCATGATATATCCAGATAAAACAATGAGTGATATTTAACAATAGACAGACTTTTTCCTACCTGTGGCTAGACAGTAGGCTTCATGTCCTTCAGGTTCATCAAATGTCTGCTAAGTGCCATGTCAAACCACACTGGCTGCAATGCAGCCCAGGGACCAGAAAGGAAGGTAAGAGCCTCTGAGGGCTTTCCAGGTCTTTATATAGAACAGTTACACATGCTAGTGATTTGTCATAAAAGCCCCTGCTTGACAAAAGTTCCTATTAAGCTCAAATCTGCTTGCTGAAGCATTTGCTTTTAATGAGGCATTTTCTGCATAAAAATGCTAAAAATATTTTCCCCATTCATTATAACATGTTTTGTGGCTCATTAAGTTGGTTTTTTTTATGGGGGGAGGTGGGAGAGAAGAACGTTAAACATTTACAGAAATGACATAAAAATATTACCCTTTGTCTTCATCTGCATAATTTTTAATAATGTCTAAATTCCAAAGTAAGAGTATAGGAAAAAGCTTAGACTAATGAATAGCAATGAGGGTACTTCATTTTCCCAATAGACATTAATAAGAGGTCATACTTATATAAAGCAGAAAATTTACCCATCTCAATGACACTATTTAGTATATCTAAGTAATTTGGGAAAACTTTAACTGTTTCA
The DNA here is from genome assembly GCF_019320065.1 of Cervus canadensis. Classification (NCBI taxonomy): domain Eukaryota; kingdom Metazoa; phylum Chordata; class Mammalia; order Artiodactyla; family Cervidae; genus Cervus; species Cervus canadensis. The sequence continues at coordinate 20,918,000 of NC_057419.1, forward strand.
TTTGTTTGATTGGGTTTGGGTCACCATGGTCATTGGAAGATTTTCCATTCAAGTTGAATCCCTCAGACCTGGAGCTGACTCACAATAGAACACAGTTCTGTACATTATGCTAACAAAGGCTATACACTAAAAGAGAAAAGGCTGTTGGTATAGGGATAGGAAATTTGTAGCCAAATTGCTAGACAGACATTGTCATAAATGGCAACTCTTCTTTCATTTACAAGACTTTAGTTAAATCATTTTTTTTCCTTTAAAAAAGCATTCATACTGAGATTCTGATATATAATCATCCACAATTCTACAAACTATTATACTGTACCTTGGTCATTAAAGACATGGACTGTGAAGCCAACTGCCTGGAATTGAAGACCAGCTCTGCTATTTAAGAGCTATGTGACCCTGAACAAGCTAATCGTTTCAGTGTCTCAGGGATAATAACAGCTGCTGCTGCTGCTGCTAAATCGCTTCAGTCGTGTGCGACCCCATAGACAGCAGCCCACCAGGCTCCCCCATCTCTGGGATTCTCCAGGCAAGAACACTGGAGTGGGTTGCCATTTCCTTCTCCAATGCACAAAAGTGAAAAGTGAAAGTGAAGTTGCTCAGTCATGTCCGACTCTTAGCGACCCCATGGACTGAAGCCTGCTAGGCTCCTTTGTCCATGGGATTTATCAGGCAAAAGAGTAGTGGAGTGGGGTGCCATTGCCTTCTCCGATAATAACAGCTAGTACCTCATAAGTCTGAAATAAGGATTGAATGTATTAATACATGTAAACAGCACCTGAAGCCTAATAAGCACTTAATATGTATTAGACATCATCATCATTACTACAATTAGGCAATCAAGTCCCTGAGGTTATCAGTGATACAGTGATAAGACCATGGGTCTAACTAGGTTTAAATCCCAGTTCTGTAAGCTGAAAATTCAAGGGGTATCTCTTAACTAAAGCCCATATGGAAACCCTCCCTCAGTAAGGGTGGCAAAGGAGGTGATTTCAGGCCCAGATGGTTTCCCAGGGGAATTCAACTAAACCTTCAAAGTCCAGGTAACACCAATGCTCTATAAGTTGTTTCAGCACATTGAAAATGAAGAACTTCCCTGATTCTTTTATGAACTTTTTCTGAAGGTTTGATATTTAAACCTGATACAGATGGGAGGGAAGGTAGGAAGGACAGACCAATACCAATTCATGATTATTGATGCAAAACTACTAAATTAGGACTTCCCTAGTGATACAGTGGATAAGAATCTGCCTGACAATGCAGGGGACACAGGTTCAATCCCTAGTCTGGGTAGATTCCACATGCCATGGAGCAGCTAAGCCCGTGAGCCACAGCTAATAAGCCCACGTGCCACAACTACTGAAGCCTGCGTGCCCTAGAGCCCATGCTCTGCAACAGGAGAAGCCACCCCAATGAGAAGCCTGTGCACCTCAAGAAAGAGTAGCCCCTGCTTGCTGCAACTAGAGAAAGCCCACACGCAGCAATGAAGACCCAGTGCAAAGCTAAAAGAAATAAAATACATTAAAAAAACTAAATTAACTTTGAGCAAACAGAATACAGTATCACATTAAGAAATTAATATACCATGACTAAATGGGATTTAATGCAGGAATGGAAGGTTGGTTCAGTATTAGGAAATCTATTAGTATCATATACTGTGTTAATAGATCTAAGGAGGAAAAATCCATATGATTACTTCCATAGATGATGGAAAGGCCTTTAATAAAATACAAGACCTATTCTTTATGAAGACTTGAGAAAATAGGAAGTGAGTGGTACTTCATTAACAGGATAAAATATCTCTGCCTTAGTCCTAAAGCCAATATCTTACTTAATAGGGAAACATCAGAGGCATTTCTACTAAAATCAGGAACAAAGGAAGGATACTCACGATCTGGTACTAATTGGCATTATATTAGAGGGATTAATCCATGCAGTTAGACAAAATAGATCAATTACAGATATAAGAATTGGTAAAGAAGAAGTAAACCTAAGTCTAGTTGCAGGTGATGTGATGCTGTACCAGGAAAATTGTAGAGAATCAATGATAAAACCAATTTAAACAATAAAAGAATTCAGTACAGTAGCAGGACATAAACACACAAAAATCAATACCCTTCATTTACACAAATGAGAGACAATTAGATGACCTTGTGCTATAGAAAATTCCATTTACAGCAATAACAAAGAAGGTTACTTAGAAATTAGTTTTTCACAAATGTACAAAACCTATATTGGAAAAACTTGAAAGCATTCCTAAAAGACACAAAATTAGACTTTCTCAAATGGAAGGACATCCCTTGTTCTTGTATAGAATGATTCAGCACTATAAACAAGTCAATTCTAAGTTAACTTAGAAATTTAACACAATTCCCCCAAAAATTACTCATAAGTTTTTTTAAAAAGGGAGTTAGATCCATTGATACTGAAGTCCTCATGGAGAAGCAAACCTACAAGAACAGCTAGAGAAAATTCTAGCCAAGATGGCAGAGTAGAAAAACCCTGAGCTCACCTCCTTTCACAGCACACCAGAACTACAACCATCTGCAGAACAACCATCTATGAAAAAGACCAACACCTACCAGAAAAGATCTTTAACAACTAGAGACATAAAACACACACACACACACACACACACACACACACACATAAAGAAGGAACCACAACAAGATGGGTAGGAGTTGATTTGTGATATAATTAAGTCTCATACCCCCAAGGTGAGTGACCCACAAACTGGAGAATACTTCCATTGCAGAGTTTATCCCACAGGGGAGTTCTGAGTCCCACATCAGGCTCCCTAGCCCAGAGGTCCTGCAATGCTCTGGGAAGACAAGCCCGCAGAGCATTTGGCTTTGAAGGCCAGCAGGGTTTAACCACTCTTAAAGGACGCACACACAAAAACCTCATGCACACCAAGATCCAGGGCAAAAGCAGTAATTTCATAGGAGCCAGGGCCAGAACTATCTGCTGGTCTTGAAGAGCCGCCCAGAGAGTTGGGGGCAGCTGTGGCTCATCCCGGGGACGTAGACACTGGCAGCAGCCATATTTAGGAACTTATTCTACCCCATGGAAGTCAGTGCTGGCAGGTGCCATTAGCTCAGTAGCACCAAGCTATGGCCCTTACCCAGTGGCCTGTAGGCACCTGTTTTGGGGCATCTCAGGTCAAACAACTAACTGGATGGGGACACAGCCCCACCCATCAGCACACAGGCTGCCTAAAGACTTCGTGTGCTCATGTGTGCTTAGTCACTCAGTCGTGTCCAACTCTTTGCGACCCCATGGACTGTAACCCGCCAGGCTCCTCCATCCATGGGGATTCTCCAGGCAAGAATGCTAGAGTGGGTTGCCATTCCCTTCTCCAGGGGACCTTCCTGACCTAGGGATTGAACCCAGGTCTCCTACATTGCAAGCAGATTCTTTACCGTCTGAGCTCATATGAGCCTGAGTTCATAGCCCCCTCTAGACACACCTCTAGGCATGGCCCTGCCCACCAGAGGGCCAAGACCCAGCTCCACCCACCAGTGGGCAGACACCAGATGCCAAAAAACCACAATCCCACAGCTTGTAGACCCAACCAGCCAAAAGTATATCAGACCCAATCCTTGGACAAGCCCTGCCCACTAGCAGGACAACACAAGTTTTGGGACACCCCAAACCTCACACTCAGCTGTGTTAGGAACTATGCTTCCACCACCCATCAGTGATCTGACACTAGCTCTGGATCCCTGGGCCCTGCAGCCAGGCTCCAGGACCAGGCTCCACCTGCCAGGAGTTTAGCACTAACCCCAAGAACTGCCTTCACCCACCACTAGAGAGGACAATAATCCCTGAGTCTTCTGTACCCTGATTCCGCCCACCAGTGAGCCGGCACTAGCCCCAGGGCCCCCTGGAGTTCTGCAGTCAGACACCTCATAAACAAGTCCCAGCAGCCAGTAGCATCCACACAAGGCAGGGCCTGACAACCAGTTGGACTGGGGGCCTTCCAGACCACCCACATAGTCAGCCCACCACAAAAGAAGGACCCACACAGCCGTCTTAGAGGGAATCCCTAGAGCATATAGCTTGGGTGACAAGAGGGGAATGTGCCTCAGGGACGCATAGGACCTGTCCTACAGAGGACCACTCCTCCAAGGTTGAGAAACATAACTAACCTACTACGTATGTAAAAATACCAACAGCAACTTAGACAAAAATGAGGTAGCAGAGGAACATGTTCCAGATGAAGGAATAAGATAAAACCCTAGAAGAACTAAGCGAAGAGGAGACAGGCATTCTACCTTAGAAGGAGATCAGAGTAATGATCGTAAAGATGATGAAAGAACTTGGGAGAAGAATGGATGCACAACACAAGTTAGAAGTTTTTAACAAAGAGTTAGAAAATATAAAGAATAATGAAATAGAGATGAAGAACAATAACTGAAATGAAAAAATATACTTTAGGAGGAATCAATAGTAGACTAAATGATATCAAGGACTGGATTGATAAGCTGGAAGACAGTGGTAGAAATCCATCACTACCGGTGAACAGAAAAAAAAAAAAAAATGAAAAGAGGACAGCTTAAGAGACCTCTGGGACAACCTCAAGCATACTAAAAATCACATTATACAGGTCCCAGAAGTAGAAGAAAGAGAAACAGGCTGAGAACATATCTGAAAATCTAATAGCTGAAAACTTGCCTAACCTGGGAAAGAAAACAGTCACCTAAATCTAGGAAACACAGAGTCCCATAGAGAAGAACCCAAAAAGGAACACATCAAGACACACTATAATTAAAATGACAAAAATTAAGGATAAAGAGAGAATATGAGAAACATCAAGGGAAAAGCAACAAGTAACATTAAGGGAACTCCCATAAGGCTATCAGCTGATTTTTCATCATAAAATCTGCAGGCCAGAACAGAATGGCACAATATATTTAAAGTGATGAAACAGAAGAACCTACAACCAAGACAACTCTACCCAGCAAGGCTCTCCTTCAGATGTCACAGAGAAATCAAATGCTTTACAGGCAAGCAGAAAGAGTTCAGTACCACCAAATCAGATTTACAACAAATGGTAAAGGAACTTCTCTAGGCAAAAAGAGAAAAGGCCCCAAGTAGAAACAAGAAAATTACAAAATGAGAAAGCTCACCAGTAAAGGCAAATATATAGTAAAGGTATGAAGTCATCCACACACAAAACTAGTAGGGAGGTTAAAGACAAAAGTAGTAAAATCATCTATATCCACAATAAACTGTTAAGGAATACACAAAATAAATACATAAAAATATGATATTAAAAATAGTAATTGTGGGAACTCCCTGGCAGTCCAGTGGTTAGAACTCTACGTTTCCTATGCATGGGGCACAGGTTCAATCTCTGGTTGCAGAATTTAGATTCCATAAGCTTTGCAGCAAAAATAAAGCAATCATGAGGGGAGGATAATATAAATGCAGGATTTTTGAAATTTATTCAGGGTGCCCAGGCTTGCCACTATTATTCAACATAGTTTTGGAAGTCTTGGTCATGGCAATCAGAGAAGAAAAAGAAAAGCAATCCAAATTGGAAAAGAAGTAAAACTGTCACTGTTTGCAGATGACATGATACTGAAAATCCTAAAAATGCCACCAGAAAACTACTAAAGCTAATCAATGAATTTAGTAAACTCACAGGATATAGAATTAATACACCAAAATCTCTTCTATTCCTATATACTAACAATGAAAAATCAGAAAGAGAAATTAAGGAAACAGTCTCATTCATCATTGCAACAAAAAGAATAAAATACCTAGGAATAAATCTACCTGAGGACACAAAAGCCCTGTATCCAGAAAAACTATAAGACACTGATGAAAGAAATCAAAGATGATACAAACAGATGGAGAGATATACCATGTTCTAGGATTGAAAGAGTCAATATTGTGAAATGACTATACTACCCAAAGCAATCTACAAAGTCAATACAATCCCTTTCAAATCACCAATGGCATTTTTCACAGAACTATAACAAAATTTTTTTTACAATCTGTTTGGAAACACAACAGATCCCAAAGAGCCAAAGGAATCTTGAGAAAGGAAAATGGAGCTGGAGGAATCAAACTCCCTGACTTTAGATGGTACCACAAAGCTAGAGTCATCAAGACAGTATGGTGCTGACAAAAAAACAGAAATATACATCAATGAAACAGGGCAGAAAGCTCAGTGATAAACCCACGCACCTATGGTCACCTTATCTTTGACAAAGGAGGCAAGAATACACAATGGAGAAAAGAAAGCCTCTTCTATAAGTAGTGCTGGGAAAACTAGACAGCTACATATAAAAGAATGAAATTAGAACACTTCCTAACACAATACACAAAAATAAACTCAAAATGGATTAAAGTACAAATTGTAAGGCCAGACACTATAAAACTCTTAGAGGAAAACATAGGCAAAACACTTTTTGACATAAATTGCAGCAAGATCCTTTTTGACCCACCTCCTAGAGTATTGAAAATAAAAACAAAAACAAATAAATGGAACCTAATTAAACTTAAGAGCTTTTGCACAGCAAAGGAAACTCTACATAAGATGAAAAAACAACCCTCAGAATGGCAGAAAGTATTTGCAAACAAAGCAACTGACAAAATATATCTCCAAAATATTATCCAAAATATTATCTTCAAAATATATAAGGAGCACATGCAGCTCAATATCAAAACAACAAACAACCCAATCAAAAAACGGGTGAAAAACTTAAATAGCCATTTCTTCAAAGAAGATGTACAGATGGCTAATAAACACATGAAAAGATGCTCAACATTGCTCTTTATTAGAGAAATGCAAATCAAAGCTACAATGAGATATCACCTCACACTGGTCAGAACGGCCATCATCAAAAAATTGTACAAACAATTAATGCTGGAGAGCATGTGGAGAAAAGGGAACCTGCTTGCACTGTTGGTGGGAATATAAATTGATACAACCACACTGGAGAGCAGTATGGAGGCTCCTTAAAAAACTAAAAACAAAACTACCATATGACCCAGAATTCCTACTACTGGGCACATACCCAGAGAAAATCATAATTTGAAAAGACACATGAACCCCAGTGTTGACTGCAGCACTATTTGCAATAGCCAGGACATAGAAGCAACCTAAATGTTCATTGACAGATAAATGGATGAAGATATGATCCATATATACAATGGAGTATTACCCCTGAAAAGGAACCAACCTGGGTGATTTGTAGAGATGTGGATGAACCTAGAGTCTGTGATACAGAGTGAATAAGTCAAAAAGAGAAAAACAAATATTGTATATTAATGCATATATATGGACTCTAGAAAAATGGTACTGATGAACCTATCTGCAGGACAGGAATACAGACAGAGAGAATGGACTTGTGGACTCAAGATGAATTGAGAGGGTAGCATATACACCACCACGTGTAAAATAGATAACTAGTGGGAAGCTGCTGTGAAACACAGGGAGCTCAGTTTGGTGCTCTGTGATGACCGAGAGGGTGGGAGGGAGGCTCAAGGGGGAGGAGGTATATGTATACATATGGCTCACTCACATTGTTGTACAGCAGAAACTAACACAACACTGTAAAGCAAGTATACTCCAATTTAAATAAATAAAATAGACACCACAGAGATAAAAAGGATAAGAGACTACTAGAGCTTCCCTTGTAGCTCAGTCGGTAAAGAATCTGCCTACAATACAGGAGACTCAGGTTTGATTCCTGGGTTGGGAAGATCCCTTGGAGAAGGAAATGGCAACCCACTCCAGTATTCTTGCCTGGAAAATCCCATGGACAGAGGAGGCTGGCAGGCTACAGTTCATGGGGTCGCAGGAGTTGGACACAACTTAACAACTAAGCCACCAAAAGACTACTACAGACAACTATGTGCCAATAAAATGGACAACCTAGAAGACACATGAACAAACCTTTAGAAAGGTACACTCTCCCAAGACTGAACCAGGAAGGAATAGAAAATATGAACAGACCAATTTCCAATAATGAAATTGAACCAGTAATTTTAAAGCTCACCCCCCCCCCCAAAAAAAAAAGTCCAGGGCTAGATGATTTCACTGGTGAATTCACCAAACATTTAGAGAAAAGTTAAGACCTATCCTTCTCAAAATATTCCAAAAAATTGCAGAGGAAGGAACACTTCTCAACTCATTCTATGAGGCAGTGTCACCACGATACCGAAACCAGACAGAGTTATCACAAAAAAAGACAATTACAGACCAATATCACTGACGAACATAGATGCAAAAATCCTCAACAAGACGTTAACAACACAAATCCAACAATACATTAAAAGGCTCATACACCACGATCAGTGAGATTTATCCCAGGGATGCAATGAGTTTTCAATATCCATAAATCAATCAGTGTGACACACTACATTAACAAATTTAAGAATAAAAACCATATGAGCACCCCAACAAATGTGGGAAAATCTTCTGATAAAGCTCAACATCCATTTATGAATAAAAAAAATCCAGAAAGTGGGCATAGTAGTAACATAACTCCACTAAATAAAGGTCATACATGACAAACCCACAACTAACATCATGCCCAATGGTGAAAAGCTGAAAGCATTTCCTCTAAGATAAGGAACAAGGCAAGGATGGCCACTCTTGCCACTTTTATTCAACATAGTTTTGAAGTCCTACCCACAGCAATCAGACAAGAAAAAGGAACAAAAGGAATCCAAATTGGAAAGGAAGAAGTAAAACTCACTTTTTGCAGGTGACATGATACTATATATAGAAAATCCTAAAGATGCCACCAGAAAAGTACTAGAGCTCATCAATGAATGTGGTACAAAATTAAAGTACAGAAATCTGTTGCACTTGTATACACTAATATAAACTATCAGAAAGAGAAATTAAGGAAACAATCCCAGTTACCAATGCATCAAAAAGAAAAAAAAATACCTAGTAATAAACCCACCTAAGGAGGTAAAAGGCCTGTACTTGGAAAACTGTAAGACGTTAATGAAATAAACTGAAGACAACACAGATGGAAAGTATACCATATTCTTAGACTGGAAGAATATTGTTAAAATGATCATACTACCCAAGGCAATCTACAGATTCAGTGCAAGGAAGGGAAAGAGTGAAAGTGGCTCAGTCGTGTCCAACTCTTTGTGACCCCATGGACTATACAGTCCATGGAGTTCTCCAGGCCAGAATACTGGAGTGGGTAGCCTTTCCCTTCTCCAGGGGATCTTCCCAACTCAGGGATCGAACCCAGGTCTCCTGCACTGCAGGCAGATTCTTTACCAGCTGAGCCATAAGGGAAGCCCAGGAATACTGGAGTGGGTAGCCTATCCCTTCTCCAGCAGATGTTCCTGACCCAGGAATCAAACCAGGGTCTCCTGCATGGCAGGTGGATTCTTTATCAACTGAGCTATCAAAATACCAGTGGCATTTTTTTAAAAAATGAGAATAATTTTTAAATTTGTATGGAAACACAAAAGACCCTGAATAGTTGAAACAGTTTTTCTTTCTTGAGAAAGAAAAACAAGAGCTGGAGGAATCATGCTCCCAGTCTTCAGCCTATACTACAAGGCTATAGTCATCAAAACAGTATGGTACTGGCACCAAGTACTGGCACATAGATCAACAAAACAGAATAGAGAGCCCAGAAATAAACCCATACACTTAAAATCAGTGAATCAACAACAAAGGAGGCAAGAATATACAATGGAGAAAAGGTAGTCTCTTTAATAAGTGGTGCTGAGAAACCTAGACAGCTACATGTAAAAGAAATCTCTAACACCATATACAAAACAGATTCAAAATGGATTCAAGACCTAAATGTAAGACCATATACTATAAAACTCCTAGAGGAAAACATAGACAGAACACTCTTTTTGACATAAATCACAGCAATATATTTTTTGATCCACCTCCTAAAGCAAACATACGCAAAAATAAGCAAGTGGGACCTAATTAAACTTAAAAACTTTTACACAGCAAAGGAAACCATCAATAAAATGAAAAGATAACCTACGGAATGAGAGAAGATATTTGCAAATGATATGACCAGTGGAGGGTCATATCTAAGAAATGTAAATGGCTCATACAGTATGGCAGAAACCAACACAGTAATTGTAAAGCAATTATCCTCCAGTTAAAAATAAACAGCTCATACAACTCAGAATCAAAAAACCAGACCACCTGATTAACAAATGGGCAGAAGACTTGAATAGACATTTTTCCAAAAGGAAATGCAGATGGCCAACAGGCACATGAAAAGATGATCAACATCACTAATGATTAGAGAAATGGAAATGAAAACTACAATGAGGTACCACCTCACACACATCAGAATGCTATAATCAAAAATATTATTTATTATAAATAATAAATGCAAGGGAGGGTCTGGAGAAAAAGGAACCCTTGAATACTTGGTGGGAATGTAAATTGGTGCAGCCACTGTGGAAAACAGTATGGTGATTTCTCTAAAAACTAAAAGTAGAACTACCATATGACCCAGCAGTTCCACTCCTGGGCATATACCTGGGAAAAAAAACAACCCCAAAACACTAATTCAGAAATGTACACACACCCCAGTGTTCATAGCAGCATTATTTACAGTTGCTAAGATATGGAAGCAATCTAAGTGTCATCAACAGATGAATAGATAAAGAAGATATGGTGTGTGTGGGTATATAATGGAATAGTACTCAGCCATAAAAATAAAATTTTGCCATTTGCAGCAACATGGATGGATTTGGAAGGCACTATGCTAAATTAAATAAATCAGAGAAAGACAAATACTGTATGATAATCACCTATATGTGGAAACTAAAAACCAACAAACTAGTGAATGAAACAAAAAAAAAGAAGCAGAATCAGAGACAGAGAGATCAAACTAGCGGTTACCATAGGGAGAGGGAAGAGGGGAGGGGTAACATAGGATATTATGGGGTTATATGAAATTGTGTGTGTGAGACTTCTGAAAATTGCAAAGCACTATAGAATTTAAAGACTCATTCAATTAAAAATAGTCTATTACATTAAAAAAAAGAAATAGCCAGTAAAATTCTGAAAGAAGACACCTCTAAGGGGGAACTAGACCTAACAGATATTAAAATATCTTTAAAGCCTAAATACACTGAATTACAACAGTGTGATACTGGCACAAATATACCAGTAGAATAGAATACAAATTCCAGAGATGGACCCAAGTATACATGAAAACATCTGATAGAGGTAGTATTGCTAAACATTGAGGCAAAAAGATAGAGTTTTTTTTTTAATGTTGAAGAAAAAAATTTTTATCAGAATTTCTCAACACTACTGACATTTTGAGTCAGATCATTTTTTGCTGTGGGAGTTAGCCTATGCACTGTAGGATGTTTAGAAGCATCCTTGGCCTCTATACACTAGATGTCAGGAGCACTCCTTCCCCTAGTTTTGACAACATGAAATGTTTCCAGACACTGTTACATCGCCCCTGGTTGAGAACCATTTAATTATAGAGTTATACTTCACACCTTATATAAGATTGAACTCCAAAGGGATCAGAGACCTAAACATAAAAAAATGCAACCATACAAGTACTATTACAGAGTAGGGGTGAATTATTCTTTGCCCTTGGTCTAGGAAATGGCTCTGTAACTCTGACAACAGAGGCAATAAAAGAGACTACTGATAAATTTGAACATTAACTTTTTGCATGCTGAGACACCATAAACAAAGTCAAACAATAACCAAAAACTGGGAAAATATATGTGCAACATATACCATAGGGGAAAAGGACTGATATCACTAATAGATAAATATCTCTTAAAAATGAGGGACAAAGAGAGGAGCAAAAATCTGGTAGAAATGTCGGTGGAAAGCCTTGAACAGACAATCCAGAAGAAAACATGAAAACATTTATTAAACTTAGGGGAAATTGTTCAAACTCATAATTAGGGAAATAGAAACAATACAGATACCATTTATCACCTATTAGATTAGGAAAAATTAAACAATACAACAACATACTCTATTCCATTGGTGCAATTGGAGAGAAAACAGGTACTCACAAATATTGCTGGTGGAAATGCAAACTTTTTGGACAGCCTACCTAGAAGGGAATTTGGCGATCTCTAACACAACTGCATATGCACTCACTTTCTGCCCTAGAAATCTTGCTAAACCTTCACCTCCAATAATACAAAAAGGTTATTCATTGCAGTGTTGTTTACAATTATGAGATACTGGAAGGTGCCTATAAACAGATGGATATATTTAAGAGGTATTTAGTCATTAATGATATTAGCCCTTTTTCTGTGGTTCTGTACATGTAGTGATGGAATACACTATAGGACATCCACATAATGAAGTACTATGCAGCTGTAAAAAATATTTTTATGAGCTAATAAGGAGTGCTTTCCAGGACATACTCTTAAGGGACAAAGGCAAAGCCCAAAAGAGTATCTACAGTATGCTACCCTTCATGTTACAAAGAAGGATATATAAGAAATTATGAAGGTATCCACTTGTTTGTATAAAAGAAATAGTCAACTCTGCTATAGCACAACATAGCCATCCTTATAAATCTTCACATTATGCAGAACTGCACAATAAAAATCCAAAGGTTTATGGAGAAAACAGCACAACACTCAAAACATTTCTGTCATACACACATATACAAAGACAGGAACCTAATAAACAGTAGCACAGGTTTACATGTGCGAAATGGTTAAGTAATGCATAATACAATAAATATGTCACTTTCCCTAGAAAAGGCCCTAAAGTGTGCTTGTGGAGTGGGCATCAGGAGAAGGGGGAGAGGCAGGGGTACCTGAAATCAGAAGGCAGGCTGCAGTACCAGATGTCGATGGGTGTGGCTGCTAAGACAAAGAGTGAACCAAGGGGGCTCAGAGATGATTGAGGTGTGTGCATTTTGTGTTTTTCCACAGTTCAGGTCAGCTGGGTCAGTTCCTGCATTCACCCAGAGCTTCTCATGCACAAGATTGTGCATAAAACAAACACAAAATTCATGCTGAGCTCAGATTGTTCTCTAAGATAGCAGTCATGTTGGGACAAACTCACTTTTTCAAAACAAGAGTTATGGCAAAACCGACTATATAGGGGAGAGAAACCAGAAACGAATGAGACAGGTTTACCAACAGGGCGTGGGTAGGAATGGGGTAGAAAATGTGGGGGGTGGGAAGGAGGCAGCAGGGTCAAGGGAGCATGTCTTTGAGTATATTTTGGGGAGCTCTAACTCTTAGAACCCAAGTAATCTTTCACATGCATGCATGCATGCTAAGTTGCTTCGGTCATGTCCGACACTTTGCACCGTTATGGACTATAGCCTGCCAGGCTCCTCTGTCCATGGGGTTCTCCACGCAAGAATACTGGAGTGGGTCGCCATGCCCTCCTGCAGGGGATCTTCCCAACCCAGGGATCGAACCCATGTCTCTTATGTCTCCTCCACTGGCAGGAGGGTTCTTTACCTCTAGTGCCACCTGGGAAGCTCCAGTGTATCACATACCCAACCCGATAAATAAATAATTAACATCAGCCTGAATGTAAAGAGAAGCCAAAATGGAAAACAGGCGATAACAAATAAACCTAACTATATTACAAATGAGTATCATAACCACACTGAAGGAGATGGGGAAGAAAATAGCTAACCTAAGTAACTTTGGAAAGACCTATGTTTACTTTGTTGTTTTGTCTTAATCACAAATATTTATGGATGGACTGATGAATATAATTTTAAATATAAGAATAAGGCATGACCAAGGATTTAAACAATATGCTATGACTGCTAAAAGAGGGCAAAGCCATAAACTTAGGAACTTTAAAAATTCAAGTCAAAGAGCCTCTGAGGTGCTGAATAGATGCTTATCAGACAGTTATCCCCTTGTAAACAATTCCTGTGTTATATCACTTCATCAGAAAGCCAGAATGATACATCATACAGAATTCCTCATTTGTTTGCACTTGAGCGATCTCTCCCAGCCACTCCCCTGTCCCCCATTCCTTTCCTTTCCCTTTGCAGTGGTGTCCTTTGGCCATTCCTTTTCTAAAGAATTGCTTCTTCCCAAGCGAGGAAGCACACAATGAGTCAGAGAAAATCCACCAGTTCAGTTCAGTTCAGTCACTCAGTCGTGTCCAACTCTTTAAGATCTCATGGACTGCAGCACGCCAGGCTTCCCTGTCCATCACCAACACCCGGAGCCTGCTCAAACTCATGTCCATTGAGTCGGTGATGCCATCCAACCACCTCATCCTCTATCATTCCCTTCCCCTCCCATCTTCAATCTTTCCCAGCATCAGGGTCTTTTCCAATGAGTCAGTTCATCGCATCAGGTGGTAAAAGTATTGGAGTTTCAGCTTCAACATCAGTCCTCCCAATCAATATTCAGGACTGATTTCCTTTAGGATGGACTGGTTGGATCTCCTTGCAGTCCAAGAGACTCTCAAGAGTCTTCTCCAACACCACAGTTCAAAAGTATCAATTCTTCAGTGCTCAGCCTTCTTTATAGTCCAACTCTCACATTCATACATGACTACTGGAAAAGCCAAAGCTTTGACTAGACAGATGTTTATTGGCAAAGAAATGTCTCTGCTTTTTAATATGCTATCTAGGTTGGTCATAGCTTTTCTTCCAAGGAGCAAGCATCTTTTAATTTCATAGCTGCAGTCACCATCTACAGTGATTTTGGAGCCCAAGAAAATAAAGTCTCTTACTATTTCCATTGTTTCCCCATCTATTTGCCATGAAGCAATGGGACAGGATGCCATGATCTTAGTTTTCTGAATGTTAAGTTTTAAGCCAGCTTTTTCACTGTCCTCTTTCACCTTCATCAAGAAACTTTTTAGTTCTTTGCTTTCTGCCAGAAAGGTGGTATCATCTGCATATCTGAGGTTATTGATAGTTCTCCCAGCAATCTTGATTCCACTGTGTGCTTCATCCAGCCTGGCATTTCACATGATGTACTCTGCATACAAGTTAAATAAGCAGGGTGACAATATACAGCCTTGACATACTCCTTTCCCGATTTGGAACCAGTCCATTGTTTCATGTCCAGTTCTATCTGTTGTTTCTTGTCCTGCATACAGATTTCTCAGGAGGCAGGTAAGGTGGTCTGGTATTCCCATCTCTTGAAGAATTTTCCACAGTTTATGGTGATCCACATAGTCAAAGGCTTTTGCATAGTCAATAAAGCAGAAATAGATGTTTTTCTGGAACTCTCTTGCTTTTTCGATGATCCACCAGATGTTGGCAATTTGATCTCTGGTTCCTCTGCCTTTTCTAAATCCAGCTTGAACATCTGGAAGTTCATGGTTCACATACTATTGAAGCCTGTCTTGGAGGATTTTGAGCATTACTTTACTAGCATATGAGATGAGAACAATTGTGCAGAAGTTTGAACATTCTTTGGCATTAGCTTTCTTTGGGATTGGAATGAAAACTGACCTTTTCCAGTCCTGTGGCCACTGCTGAGTTTTCCAAATTTGTTGGCATATTGAGTGCAGCACTTTCACAGCATCATCTTTCAGGATTTGAAATAGCTCAACTGGAATTCCATCACCTCCACTAGCTTTGTTCATAGTGATGCTTCTTAAGGCCCACTTGACTTCACATTCCAGGATGTCTGGCTCTAGGTGAGTGATCACACCATCGTGGTTATCTGGGTCATAAAGATCTTTTTTGTATAGGTCTTCTGTGTATTCTTGCCACCTCTTCTTAATATCTTCTGCTTCTGTTAGGTCCATACCGTTTCTGTCCTTTATTGTGCCCATCTTTGCATGAAATGTTCCCTTGGTATCTCTAATTTTCTTGAAGAGATCTCTAGTCTTTCCCATTCTATTGTTTTCCTCTATTTCTTTGCATTGATTGCTGAGAAAGGCTTTCTTCTCTCTCCTTGCTATTCTTTGGAACTCTGCATTCAAATGGATATATCTTTCATTTTCTCCTTTGCCTTTAGCTTCTCTTCTTTTCTCAGCTATTTGTAAGGCCTCGTCAGACAACTATTTTGCCTTTTTGTATTTCTTTCTCTTGGGGATGATCTTGATCACTGCCTCCTATCACAATGTCACAAAACTCCATCAGGTATTCTGTCTATCAGATCTAAACCCTTGAACCTATTTATCACTTCCACCATATAGTCATAAGGGATTTGATTTAGGTCATACCTGAATGGTCTCATGGTTTTCCGTACTTTCTTCAATTTAAGTCTGAATTTGGCAATAAGGAGAAAATCCACCACAGGCAGATATATGAATGAACAGATTTAGGTGTTAGGATGGCAACAGCCTTTTGGGGTGAGGTCTAAACTAAGCTGACTTTGGCAAAGAAGCTGCTCTGACTCCTGGCTCGCTGAAAGGTCTACAGTGCTACCTCGGGTTGTGCCACCACTGCCAGACTCCTTGATTCTAAGCAATTACCAGTGGAGGTAGGAAGCCATTGTAACCAGACAGCTAATGTGACAATATAGTCAGGGCTCTGGACCTCTACTGGGAGCTGACTGTGGCTTCTGACTTAATTATTTGCCAAGTGCAAAAACCTTGAGGATACTAAGGATGATCTTGAAATCCCTTGGACAGGATGAGTTAGGCATCTCCATAACTCTTTCCACTTGGAAACATGAAGTGAAAAACATTCCAGGGCATGCAGTACCAAGTTGTATAAAGCATGCTGCAGAGGTGGGAACACAAGAGGCTCTTAGGGTGCCCGGCCTTTTTGTTCAGAGAGTCCCAGGCAGACTGTCAGGGCGGCTCCCTGGGTTGTGATAGTGCCCCAAAGCTGAGCAGACCAGCAGGCATGTGGCTATTTTCTGAAGAAACAACACTGTTCTAATGAGTACCCACAGAGTAGCCACCCTTCATGTGCAGAATCAGAAGCCATAGGTCAAGCACCCATGGCAAGCCACCTGGAAGACTTGGCTCGATACCTTTCGAGAAGAACATCTCCCTCCAGCAGCCCTTTGATGACAGAGCAGAGTACAAGGGACAAACAGATGGTCACATTCTTCTGAGACAAGTGTTGGCTCCCAGAATGCTCCTGGGGAGACAACGTCCCAGAGCCTCATTTATGAGCAAAGGTAAATAAAAGCTGCCAGGCCACAGAAGCATCTTGTCAAGTTAGACATATATTTAAGAGAGGAGATTTGGAGGCATGACAAAGGGCATGCAGACTGAAAGATCGAGGCGATGGTTGACTGGGTGACAGAGAAACAGGAAGCAAACGCCACGTGGAAAAGGCCGAAGTTGCGTGCTGAGGAGGGACAATGGGGTGGCCACGGTCTGTATCAGTGACAGAGCTCGCCTGGCTGCTTCTTGGCTTGAGTTGCTGTCTCACTTTCTCACGCTGGATGGATGTGTAGCATTCAGCAGCATAACTGCGGGGGGGGGGGGGGGTGATATTTATAAATGGGGAACTGGTGAGTGGATACTGAACAGAAATGGACTGGGTGTGCTGTTCTGTAACGCCCCAGGTACACCAAAGGGAGGTTACCACACAAAAGCTGTAGTATCTTGGATAGATAATAGGGAAGAGGGAGGGCTGGGAGATAGGAGGACGCTCACATCCAGTTCTTAGATACTAGAGAGCAGGGAACAGTCTGGTCTTGGCCTTTCAGTCAAGAAATCAGATGTTCACTTTCTGCTTGCCGTCCACCTTCTCCAAAGCCTTACCAAATTCTTCAAAAGATATGGCACCATCCCTCTCTAGATCAGCCTCCTGAATGGGGAGTCTGTGATGCCACCCAGTTGCTCATCCGAGACATTCACTCCAGCCATCATGTGAAGAACCTGGAATAGCTCATTGTGGAAGATTTTGTCATTTTTATCCAAATCATATAGTCGAAAAGCAAAGTACAGTTTGTTGCTTTGGCTGTTAAGTGGTTCTAGTCCATTCTTATCTTTGCATTTTGCACTATCTTCAGTGGATCAGAAATGAGCCAAAGATTTTATGAAGCCACGGGAGCCTGCCTAATCTTTTCCCTCTGGAAAGAAGGCACTGATGAGCCAGTCCCCCAATGGCTTGATGACAAGTCTTGGAATCCACTGGAAATCTTCCCAGCTGAGGGTCCCATTCTCACCTTTGTCCAGGCTGGTGAACTGGCTGTAGAGGTAGATGATTTGATTGTGGGAGAAGCAGGTCTCCATCCGGATCCTCCTCAAGCTCTTCCCTCCACAGTGACGTGGAAGCCCAATACCCCATTTGCACATGAGAGCTCCTCGGGGAGCCCCCACACCTTGAAGAAACAGTGTAGACTAAAGACAAAAGGAATTGTACACAAATATTGTACTTTAGTTGGTAAATTTTTTCTTTACAAGAGAACAAGTTAGAAATTCTGAAACTACTTTTTGTGCATACTAGGATTGAACAAATACTTTGTGGATAACTAGAGTTTGCCACCTTTGGAGAAAGGAGTTCCAAATAAGGAAAGAGGAACATAAAGAATGAATCCCTTGGTGCTAGATTAGAATCTAAAGTACCAGTATAAATTCATACATGTATTTTCACACATATACATATGCAGGTAGTTAGGTGCAAAATATGTGCACATATGCATTTGTGAGTATTGAAATGTACTTCCTAGCTCTGTCATCTGAGAGTGCCTTAGAAGCAATGACACTCTGGTAACATTTAAGCATATCTAGTGCCTAGAACTTGCTTCTATATACCACTCTGTAATAAAAGAAGCCAGGACTCCTTTCTAGGACTGGGCCGGGGGAAATAGAATACAAACCTGGAATATCTTGAAAGGCCAGAAATCAAGAAAGTACTAAAATAATAATAATAATGCCATGTGAAAAGGGCACAGGAACCAACTTGAAGGAGCTCCCAATGGCCAAATCTGGGACAGTAAAATAATGATAGTAATAGATTATAAGACACAGCATAAAAGAAATATTCAGGAGTCTATATTGACATAAGTAAACTGGGATAAGCAAATAAATATATTGGGGTGAGTAGCTATTCCTTACAGAAGAATTCTAACTAATAAATGTAGAAATAGTGATAGAAGGTGTTTTAAATCACCATTTAGCCAAATGTGACAGCAAAATTTTGTACAGGCAATAATCACTGGATGCTAAATAGTTGGGTTATTATGTTGAGAAACAGGATACTTGCGTAGTTTCAAAGTTTCTCCCCACAAGATACTTGTTGATTACAAAGAGAAAACAGTAACTTGAGCTGCAAATATCTGGCAGACACAATCTTAACCCAGGGATCAAAATTAACATCAGCAGTAAAAAGGCATGCCTATGCATGAAACCCCTGACAGGAAGCACTGAGATAACACTTCTGTGGGGTTCTTGCCAAAAATTAGTAACTTCAATCTAATCACAAGACAATATCAGACAACTCCAACTTGAAGGACATTCTAGAAAATAACTGGCTAGTACTCTTCAAAAATATTAAGGTCATGGAAGGCAAAGACTGAGGGAATATCACAAACTAAGGAGACTAAGGAGATTTGACAACTAAACCCAATGCGAGATCCTGGATTGAATCCTGGACCAGAGAAATGACATTATTGGGAAAACTGATATTCCAAACAAGGTTACTGTATTAGTTAATAGTATTTATCAATGTTAATTTCCTGGTTTCAATAAGTGTACTATGGTTATGTGAGATGTTAACATTAGGAAAACCTAGATAAGGATTATATGTACTCTGTTGCTTGATGACTTCCCTGTTAAGTTTAAAATTGTTTCAAAATATAAAGCTAAAAATAAATGTATACTCTTAGCCATAGATATTTCACAGTTGAGACCTATACCCCAATGCCTATGCTATATTTATGGCTTCAGGAAAAGGTAAGTTCTACCAGGAAATGCTTAGTACACAGTTTACTTTAAATAGCAAAATTTAGATGACCACAAAAATCTACTCTCTGATGAGAAGTTGCCATGGTATGTGACACTTTGGCCCCTAATGTACCATCATGGCATAGATTCCCATTTCAGAGCGTGGAGTCAGTTTGTCAGAGCAGTTCACTCTGATCCCTTGCTGAATGCTTATCTGTTCTCATCAGTCAAGACCCCTGGTCCAGGCTCAGATCTGCACTTACTTGGAATATGCACATGTTCTTCCCCTACACAAACATTCCCACAAAGCGTCCCTGCACAAAGCATTCCCAAGAAGGTTACAACACTCTTTCCCACATAGTCCCCGCCGCCCCAGCTGATCAGAGTCAGCACTCAAGCTGAACAAACTATTGCTGCGTTTGGCCTGCAGTCAAGTCTCCAGGACTCTTGGAGTCTAAGTTCCTGCTTAGATTCTGCTGTCTAAATAGACAGGCATGGAAGTCACTCTTCTGCAAATGTGGGAAGAGGCTCCAGCAGTCTCACCAAGTGTCCCTCTTCAAGCCTCCCCAGCGATGCAGGGTATGATGTCAAATGGACTCTGTGGTATGGGATGGAGATGCTTGCTATGAGATGGCAGAAGTTGATCAGGTTCCAGAGAAACAATGAGACCTAAATCCGTATCATCAGGGTTGACAGTTAACTTATTCCAATCACATTCACAGTAATTCTTTGTCAGACTTGATACAATGAACCAAGAAAGAATATCAGAGATTCTTTGTCATTTCATAGCCTGATAGTAGTTTCCTTACTTACCACACTGTGGCATCCAGGGATATTAAAATAAGAATCTGTCAAATCCTACTTTTCTTCTTACTAAGGGGGTGCATTTGAAAGACAGGGGACATTTCAACAGCCTTATTCAGAAGTAAACGGAGGACATCATTCAAATTCTGATCCATGCCCCTTTGGTTGTAGTCCAGAGCTATAAATAATGACCGTATTTATTCTTTTTTTATCAAGAAGAAAAAAAATCAGCCTTATCAGAAGGCAGCTTCTGAGAAAAACTAATCTAGCTCACAGAAGAATTAGAATGCTGAGAATGGAGTTTTGAGCCATGAGAGATTAAAGACTAGAGTTGGCAGGAGGGGTGTTTCAATACTTTTTACCTGACCTGGTGATAAAGAGGTACACACTGCTTCACCCTCTCCCCCATCCCTAGCTCTGTCTTCTCTCATCCAGTCTCTCCCTTTCTTCCCTTTCTTCATGCATTCACATTGAAGATTTCAGTATTCTACTGGTTTGTAAGAGTTGGGACTAAGAAATGCTACCACGCCTTTCCTTTTCTATAAAAGAATTAGACATACCACAGTGTCCTAGACAAGTCTTGTTTTGCTTTTACAAAATATCTTCATAGTTTTGCAAGCTTTCTCAGAAGTATCCTGTTATGACCTGTTTCAAAAAGGTACTGTCCATAGAAGTCAAGTCTGTCTTGCTTCAGCTTAGGTATTTCCCTTTATCTCATCTAGTTTGCTCCTTTAAACCAGTTAAGAAAAATTTCTAACTTTGGTATGAGAACCTTTGACCTACAAATTCTTTCCTAAACCTAAGCCTTCTATTCCTCCATTCTGCCTAAAGAAATAATTTCAAATCCTTAATCCAGCTACTCTCCAGCCTCTGTTCAATCTGGTCCTAACCTACCTTTCCAGATGGATTTCCCACAGAACCTTTGTGCAGACCCTAGACCTCAGCCAAACCAAACTCCATATGCTTCTCTAGAAAATATCCTGCACTCTCAAAGCAATATTGCCACTTGGTATGCCCTCTCCCCTACTGTAGCCTCTTATTTATCCCTTCACTTTGAAGTAAGTACTAGGAGGATACAAAAATGAATGAGACATAATCTCTGCCATCGAGAGTGCATGACTACTAGAGGAAATTATATGGTATTGAATGTCAGGTGTTAATACCTAACTTGTGTAAGGGTGTTAGAATTGAGTCAATTGTTAGGATTAAACTTCACGGTAAAGGAGCATTTGAGAAGACCTTGAAGGATGGGGTGGAATTTTGAAAAGAATTACAGGCTGAGGAAACCACAAGGGCGAGCACACGGAGGCAGGAGAATATGGAGTGCATATACATGAATTTTGAAAGTTTGGTTTGGCTGCAGTGCTTCAACAGACCAGATCCTAAAGGATCTTGCGTGTTGGACTAAAAAGTTTGAATTTATTCCATAGGCAAGGGAAATTATTGAAGGGTTCTGGGCATAGAAATAACATGATCACAAAGAGCAGTGCTTTATGAAGATATGAGGCTATGTATGTACAGGATTAATTTCCTCCATTTCTAGAGCTTCCTTCATAGTATCCCAGGGAGAGAAAAGCCTGGCTTGAGTTTCAAATCTAAGACTGGAGGAGTGGTGATGCCTCTCACACTCTCCTCTTCACTCACCCGTTTGGTCTTCACAGCAGACAGACAGACATCTGGGAAACTGGCTGTAAGTAGTTTGTGACTTTGTAGCTGCCATTCCAATACAGTATTTTTCTTGGAGCATGTTCGCATAGCACCTAGCATGTGGAGTGACCCCAGCAAATACTTTTTTCCCTCTATACCCATTTTCAAGGGCCATCAGAAGCAGTTAGCTTTTGACAGTATGTCGGCTCCCCTGCTCTCCGCCATAAACTGCAGAGAGCATTAAAATCTTGACATCCCATGGAACATCACACTTGTTCATTTTTTCCTCCTTTGACTGAGGAACTGGAGGTAGCAGGCACTTCAGAGGCCTCAGACATCAGCAAACCAGGAGCCAATGCTTGGTACCTTATCAGTCAAGATCCAGTCAGGAAAACAGAAAGCACACAGGTGTTTTAAAAGAGAGAGGGTGTTATAAGACTGGCATGGCAAATGGGAAACGGAGGTGACACAGAGACAGTAACTGCAGAAAGTGGCTGACACTCTGAGGGCAAAAGCTAAGAGGGAGCAGCTGGTGCAGAAATGTTTGCAGAGTCCTGGCAGTACCAGTGCGGTGTGTGGAAGGACAGGCTTGGAATGGACAGACACAGCTTAAGAGCCTGCATGATAGCTAAGGAGAGCATTAGCCAATGAGTCTGGTTTATATTAAATGTTGTGAGTAACAAAGAAAATTCCCTGTTGCAGACTTTAGATTCTTTCTTCGTAAAACATTACCCTGGCTGTGGAACAGCCAATAAAATTACTTGTTTGCACACATCATTACAGAACATTCTCAGGTTGACATTCTCTTGCATGCCTGAGACATTTCATTGTTCAAAGTGTAAGCAGACAATAAGATATTAATACTACTCACAGTAAAAAAGGAACAAATTGCTGATAATACAATAACTTGGCTGGATCTCAAAGGCATATTGGGTGAGTGAAAGAAGCCAGTCTCAGAAGGTATGACACATTTATATGACACTTTGAGAAAGACAAAACCATAGTAATGGACGACAGACGAGTGGTTGCTAGGGGTAGGAGTAGGGGGACTTTGCTGGGATGATGGAAATGTTTTGAATCCTAAGTGTGCTAGGATTACAGGAGTCCATGCGTGTGGTAACATTCATAGATCTGGAATTTGAAAAGAGCCAATTAAAAAAAAGGAGGAACTTCCCTGGTGGTCCACTGGTTAAGACACCCTGCTTCCACTGCATGGGTTCAATGCCTGCCCAGGCAACTAGATTCTGCATGCCACATGGTGTGGCCAGTTTTTTTAAAAAAGAAAAGAAGAAAGGGGGGGAAAGGTAAAGAAGGAACATGCATAGCTTGTGTGTGAGAAGGTTGGCTTTTTTTTTTTCCCCTGTGGTAAAGTCAAGTAGGACCCTATCCAGCTTTTGCCTGAGTCACAAGGGGTACATGTCCCTCAGCAGGAGACTAGATGCACAAAAGCTCTTCAGTCACCAGGGCTGAGGCAACTGAAGCCCCCGGCTCAGCCTCAACCTTGGAGCCCCCAGCCAAGGGCTGAGGGGACACAGAGACAGTAACTGCAGAGGGTGAGGGAGGAACCTCCCCACATCTCAGGGCTGTGCTGGGACTCATGCTGCCAGCTCCTATGGTCTGGGGAAGTTATTTGTGCTGTTTGCAGCACTTCAAAACCTGGCCTGCTTCTCCCCCACTCGTGTCTTTATTTGGTGCCAGCGACCTTTGAGGATTGATGCTGAGTGGCCCTGGGCAGTGACCCCCACTAATTGGCAAAGCTAGCCACCAGGGAGGAAGGAGGTACTCACTGGCAGCAACATCACAGGGATTGTGGTTCAGTGAGCCTTGTTTTGGGCTCTTCTGGACAGGCCAGAGCACTTCCTGTGAATAAACAACGGAGCAGTGGTGGGAAGTGTGTTCCCCCCTCCCCCCCCAGTCTCCCCAAGGCCTTCTTTTCCATCCACGAGGAGAATACTTTCCCCATATGCTTCAAAAATAATTTTATTGTGCTCTGTACATTTAAATTACTTCATTAGTAGGACTCCATTAAACAAAGGGTTGTTGAACTTTGAAATATACAACGTCATTTTGCATTCCATCACGCTGAGAATTTTTGTTCAGTTCTAGCTGAGATCAAAAGGAGAGCGATTCTCTGTGGTTCCACAGGGTCTTTCAGAAAGCCTCTCTTGAGGCACCACTGCCATTGCCACTGCCGTTCAAGCTCTGCTCACTAGGAGCGGATCTCATACACAAACTATCAATCTGTTGATGGTATGTGATTCAAAAGTGAGTGAGCAGGTACTCTTTTGTATCTGGCTTCTTTCACCCCACATGCTTTTTTTGGAGGTCAATATTATGTGTATCAATAGCATGCTCTTGTTTATTACTGTGTAGTATTCCATGGTGTGGATACAGTACTCCTCAACTTGTTTATCCATACTGCTATTGGTAGTTATTTCTAGTTAGGGGCTTTGGGGGGGCTTTTATGAAAAGAACCTATTATACATATCTCTGTGAAAGGCTTTTTGTGGACACTCATGTTTCTCACTTCCATATACTTAAGAGAGAATTAAAAGGTAGACACAGTCTGCAAATAAATGCTGGAGAGGGTGTGGAAAAAAGGGAACCCTCCTACAATGTTGGTGGGAATGTAAATTGCTGCAGCCCACTCTAGAGGACACATACTGTCCTTTAAAAACTAAAAACAGAGCTACTATATGATCTAGCAATCCCACTCCTGGGCATATATCTGAAGAAAACTCTAATTCCAAAAGATACGTGTACCCCAATGTTTATAGCAGCACTATTCACAATAGCCAAGACATGGAAACAACTTAAATGTCCATCAACAGATGAATGGATAAAGATGTGGTATGCACACACATGTACATACACAAAATGGAATGGTGGAATATCACTCAGCCCTTAAAAAAGTGAGATGCTGTCATTTGCAGTAACATGGATGGACCCAGAGATTATTATACTAAGTAACTAAGTCAGACAGAGAAAGACAAATGCTATATGATATCATTTATATGTGGAATCTAAAAAATAATACAAATAAACTTATTGACAAAGCAGAAACAAGGTTCACAGACATAGAAAAAAACTTATGATTACCAAAGGGGAAATCAGAGGGAGGGATAAATTAGGAGTATGGAATTAACAGATACACATCCTTATATATAAAATAGATTAAAAAAACAAGGATTTACTGTACAGCACAGAAAATTATATTCAGTATCTTGTAATTACCTATGATATAAAAGAATATGAAAAAGAATGTATTTGTGTATAACTGGATCACTTTGCTATACATCTGAAACTAACACGGTATTGTAAATCTACTATACTTCAACGTTTTAAAAGTAAAAAAATTAAAGAGAAGGTAGACACTCGTTTAAGTTCAGACACTACTAGTCTCTGAAGTGGCTACACCACTTTCAGTTCCCCCCAGCAATTTATGAGAGTTTGAGTTGCTTTACATCTTTGTCAACACTTGGTATTATTAATCTTTTAAATTTTGGCCCCTAGTATATCACTGTGGTTTTCACTTGAATTTTCCTGATGAGAAATGATACTGAGTGCCTTTGCATATGCATATTGGCCTTTTGTAAAGTGCTTCTCAGGAGAATTGAGGAAATGGTGGTGTCAATTATCAGGGAACAGAAATGAACGTATGACTTGGAAAAGCAGACATAACAAGGATAAGGCCATTTTTCCCAGTGTGAATATTTGTACATGTGCTTTAAATAGATATTAGTGTGTAGAGTGGTTAAAAGAAGAACTCAATAGGCACCTATTCCTAAATATCTTCCTCTTAGCCTACAACCACTGTCCAGAATTCTGCTTGAGAGATTTATTTCTGTGAGTTTATCACCAGGAGTTCTCAGCATGGAGATGTGAGCTCATCTGTGGGCTTCTTTCCAGCTTCACAACTGGCCAGAAGTGTGGTGTGAAGGCTTTGGGTATGTGAGGTGCTGCACTCAGGCCCTCTGGGGAAGTACGAAGGCCTCGCTTTGCCTGGTAGAGTGTGATTATGAGGGAGAGACCAGGAAAGGGACAGGGAGAGCCTGGGATGGGCCCTAGACTTTGACTTACGTCATCCTTTTGTTTTCCCCATGGTTGTGCACTTTGGTAAAGGTTGGAGTTGAGAAGAGAGGAAAGAGAGAAGCACAGTATGAGTTTAACATGATGTTATTAAACATGTTGGGAAGAGAGGAGCCCAGTGTCAGCCAGCAGGAGACTTTGGGACAGTCTCAAGGGGATAACAATGCTGTGTAATTGTAGCAGCGAGAGTCATATGTGAAGAAGGTATGCCAGACGCCTTTAAGCCTTTCAGAAAGATCACAGCACTTCCTATTTGTGTACAACACATACACACACTCCAGTGAAGAAAAATCTAAGGCAGACAAGTTCCCCTGTATCTCGCAGACAGGCCATACTCCATACAGAAATGCAAAGACTCAGTCTAAGGACAACAAGCCCCAGGGCAGGATGTGAATAAGATCTCAGATCACCTCACCTCACTACTAGGAGCCCAGAGTGGCTTGCAGTGGACAGTTTTGCTGTATTCAAATGTGCCGCAGCATTGATTCTCTAGTAAACATTTCTCGTGTTTAAGGCAGCATTATAGTAATAAATCAGCTCTGAAAGTTGACTGCTATAAATGCCATGTGGTATCGGTTAGATCACAAACCAAAGCCAATTTTTCAAAACATTTCCTGCTGGAATACCCACAACATTTTAACAGATGTCTTTTGGAAAGATTTGAAGCAAAACAAGCCCCCATCAGCATATAAAATAAAACCAAAAAGAAAGTAAACTGTGGGTAGATTGTTTTTTTCTTTTGGCAGTAACAGAAAGATAGGAGAAAGTCTTGAGATCTTTGGAGAAATACTTGTTCATAGCCATGAAAGTGCAGAAATGAACTTTTTCTCACACACACCCCACAAGAGAAATTGGGGTTTTGGAAAATATCCCTTCATTATTCATGAAAGACACTTCTTTGACAGCTGTTGAGTATAATGTCTGTTATTTCTTGTTCTGAACACTGGTTACAACTCCAGCTCTTGTTGAAGCAATTCCACAGGAAGCTAGAGAAAGGGTCTGAGGCTGTAATTGATGGGGCCAGCAGGGACAGAAATGCAGCAAAAGCATCAAAGAAGCATCTTTTGTCAGGGACAAGATGACTGGTGGTGGCTGATTCTAAAATGGTGCAACATGGAGTCTGAGGCCTCGCAAACTTAGTGGGAGGGCCAGAGTGGAAGCCTGCAAAAGGAAGGGGAAACACCGTATGAACTACTGTTTTCGCCATAGAAAAACCTAATCAGAAATAATCCAAATGATTTTAATTCCTTTGACCAAATACCCAAGAAAGAGGAAGGTCTAAAACATTATGCTAAGGCAGTCACTAAATCATGGCGAGAATAAAACCATAGCCCACATGAATATTATGAACTTAAATACTCTACATAGACAGACCATCTGCAGGGCCTTGCATGCTTGTGTCTAGGTGGTGGAACCAAAGAACACAATCCTTACACACACAAGCTCAAGAGTACCTAGTTTCAGCCCTCACAAGCTGGAGGCTGGAGCTACTATCAAAGGAATAGATCGTACACCTGGAAACTGATACAATATTGTAAATACTGCAATTTAAAAAAATAGTGGACTAATTACTTTACAATATTGTAGTGGAATTAGCCTCCAACTAATAAAAATAAATGGAAAAAATAAAAATAAATAAAAAAAGAGTGGAGAGGCTGATTAGCTGAGAAGGAATCTTCTGTGGAGTATAACCCATGGAAACCTCGATTTAATGATGGTGAACAGTCAGAGCTCTCTCTGGACGTTCCATCCTTAGTCATTCCCAGGTGTCACCTCATGTTTGTTTAATGGGATGGGGTGTTTCTCAAACAGATGAGAAATAAAAATCACTCCTCATCCCTCATTCCCGGAAAAAATATTCAACAGGAAAGCTGACTAAGGAGATTTAAGACAAACTACCCAAATTACTATATTATCATTAGTATCACTAATATATTTTCTGCCTTGCTGCTTCCTGCTGTGTAATTTTTTGAAATCCTTTCATGAGCACTTTTGGTTTGGCTTCTTGCAAACAGGTTTGATTTCCATGTACGTTTTGCATTCAGGTTCCTTTTTTCCTGCTTCCATGAGT
Source organism: Cervus canadensis (assembly GCF_019320065.1). Classification (NCBI taxonomy): domain Eukaryota; kingdom Metazoa; phylum Chordata; class Mammalia; order Artiodactyla; family Cervidae; genus Cervus; species Cervus canadensis. Next base: position 20,946,370 of record NC_057419.1, read on the forward strand.
TCTCTATTTTGCACGCTCCAGTGTCTTACTTGAGACCTGCACGTCACTGCATATGACTGATTCTTATGATAGAGCCCAGTTAGTCTCTGTCCACATACACCACATCTTCAAAACAATCGCTTTCAAGGAGACTCCACATAGACTCCACATAGACTCCACAAAACTATGTCCTTAAATAAGATCTGGAGCAAAGTTAACTGGGCAGAAGGAGATGGCTTTTGCTTTGCTCAAAAGTTAATGAGCAACCCTGTCAGTTAAAATTTACAAACTTAGAATAGAATTAGATCTGGAGTGTTCCTCCCTTCCGAAACACGTCTGCCACAGGCTCAAGAACTAGAACTTAGAACTGCATACACCAATGCTAAGCCTCTGATGAAACCAAGAGTTGTTTGTGGTTTCTTCTATGTTTTCACCTACTTGCCTTAAGATGGTAAGTACCCTTGGAGTCTGTGGTGTCTGCTTCCTTCTGAGATATTGAACGTGACCCTTACTTTATTTGGGTTTCCCATCACTGTTAAGACACAAAGAGCTGGTATCATTCAAATACACAAATAATTTGTTGAGCTCTTACAAATGAGGAGGCATTTTGCTGGCATCATGGATAACTGAAAGGAAGGTTAAATACGGCGCCTGACCTCTAGGAATTAATAACCTTAATAGATGAAAAGACACATCCAGAGATAATTCATGTTACATTAAAGCAATATTGTATGCCAAATGCTGTACTAGAGGGCTAATTGAATCCAAAGCTAACATGGTTCAGAGTTAAAAAGAGTTTGACTGTCCTTCTCAGTAGATCTTGAAAACGGGATTCTGGTTACTAGATTGTTCTAACAGGATTGCCTATGTGATTTGTGGGGGTCCAGTGCAAAATGAAAATACAAGGGCTCATTACTCAAAAACTTAGAATTTCAAGATAGCAACAGCATTAAACCAAGTATGGAGTCCTTCTAAGTGTGGGGTCCTATATGACTGCACAGGTCACATGCCCATGAAACCGGCCCTGTCTTCAAGTACAGTCTATGAATATGAGGAAGAGGCAAATTTTGAGGAGTCCAGCAGAGGAAATTATACACAAGACATTTTCCTCCAAATAGTTCACAGGAAAATAAACTCACTCTAAGAAAGTAATTTGGTCTTTCCCAAATTATCAAGTGGGACTGGGATCTAAAAGGTATCAAGTTACAATGTACAAAGATAATTTCACAGCTACTTCATAGCTACAAAGTGAGGATAATAATAATAGGTAATAGTATCTGATGGCTAACATGTAGAACTTATGAAGTGCCATGATTCTTCTAAGCCTATTACATATATTTACTCATTTGACTCTCAAAATGGCCCTGGAAGGCAGATACTATTCTTCTCTTGCCTTAAGGATGAGAAAACTGACCTTAGTGCTCCCGGCCACACAGCAGATAAGAGGTAGAACCAGGATTCGAACTCAGTCTAGCTCCAGAATTTGTGCTGTTAACAACACTATGCTGCTTCTTAGAAAACAAAGATGCATTCAGAAAGAAGGAAGGAAGGAAAGAAGTTATCCTGGTATATTCATTCATTCATGTCATAGATTTGGCTTAACCAGACTGTGTGTTGTGTGCATGTTTTTAATTTTCTCTCTTTTTTTTTTGCATTTCATGTTCATAGTTTAACAGCACCCGTTCGCCCTCCCCTACTGAATGTTGCCACATGACCCCATGGAGTAGAAAGGTACTGGTTTTGAGAACATTCCGTCACAGCCTATCCCATTCTCTCTATACACTGTCATTTTCTCCTCTCTTTCTTTATGGAAAACTCTGTTGTTTCTAATTAACCAACAGGTATGCTTTTAAATCAGTTTAAAGAGTAGCATTTTCCTAACTTGAATTAAATAAAATATAAGGCAGACAGTAATGTCATTGGCTGTTCTATCCCTCCCCATCCCCCAGTTGCATGAAGGCTCTGTTCAAAGCCTCACCTAACAACATTACTGGACTTTGTAGTTCAGAGAAAAGAAATTTCAACTTGCCCTATATTTATCAGAACTGTAAAGGTTCAGCTTCTCAAATCAAAAGAGAACAGGACAAAAGGATTCTCTGGCAGCCAATTGTCCCTGTCACCGTTAAATACAAAGTGCTTTTGGCTGCCGGTCAGAGACTGTAGTCAGGTCACTATTCTTTCTTTGTTTCCCAGTCCATTGTTATTCAGGGAAGGAATCGCCTACAAAATGTGGCCTCTGGTGTGTGTGTGGGGAGGGGGGGTCTCTCCAGCTCCTGCTCTCTCCCCCTCTCTGTCTCTCTTTCTGCACGCACCAAACTTTTTTTTTTTTTCCTTTTTGGAAGTTACCTAGGAAACAAAGTCTTTTGTGCTCCAACTTTATTTGAGCTATTCGCTTCGCTGGGAATCTGCACAAAAGCTGAAGAGAGAAAGAAGGTTGCAATGTTTTGCTAACAAACGTTCATGGCGAACACATTTTTCTCAAGGGGGTAATCATATCCTGTTGGGTGTGTTGGGGGGCTTTGCAGATACCTCTGACAAGGTAAGCAAATGCTGGGGGTTAATTTAAAACAAGTGGCTCTGGAATCTTCTCTTTAAGGGGACTTGAGGACAGTTCACTTGATGATATGTGAAATCCTCTGAGTCAGCAGGGTGTGATGCTTCCAAATGTGAGGATGAGAATTTATTGAATGATCCTGATTTTTTAGCACAGAGTATTATTAAAACATAACTGGATTAAGAGGGGGAAATGCTTATTTTATACAGCCACCTTCCTGCCAATTGTGGAAAGAAAGAAAACTAGGTTCAGTGGTGAAAACAGTCTTACTAATCTGGTTTAGAAGCCCAACCCTGAAATCTAACTTGGGATGGAGCCTTTTTAAAAATCTGGGCTAGGAGCCCAACCCTGAAATAAAAGTTAGACAATATTAATATCAATCAAAGGTTTGGATGGAGAATTTTCAAACATCACATGGAAGTCAAGGTCTTTAAATACACAGCTGGAAGAAAAGCTTTGCATGCAGAGGTGAAGGAAAATAAACTAAGAGTGTTTTACTCTTCCGAATCTGAAGAAGAAACCCACTTGAGTCTTTCCCACCAGTAACAGAATTTGTATTTTCCACTATCAATGGTGGGAGGAAGTCCTTCACTTTTGTTTTTCCATGTGTATAGTGTTGAAAAACTGCATTTTTAAATGTCATTCACAAATGCTATCATCCTGCAGTAAAATTAACTCCTCGTATTTGAATCTGGCCTCTCAGATTAGGTCAGCTTGTCCTTCTGGTGATGTGTTCTGGAATGTCTTCTGACTCCAGGCTTTCTGGCCACTTTTCCAAACCTTTTCAAGGGCATCTAAATCATCTTCTGTCTGTGATCCTAGTCACCTAGAGCTTTCGAGAGTTTGAGTAAGAATTTATGGGGAGACAGATATCCAGAAAGTGAATCTACCTCTCAGCGGGTTAGAGACTCACATCTTTCTTCAGTTTCAAGTTTGAGGATTTCTGGCTACCTGGTCTCTCCTCTTAATTCCCTTTGACCTGAAAAGCATGTTTAGCCGATGTTTTTTTCCTTTGTGTTGCTTGACTGTTGAAATTGTAACTTTCAATTAGTTGTGCTTACTAACTATGCCTAGGAATTCTTCCTTTGACCTGAAAGCTTATTTCTGACCTCATTTTTCTTAACTAAACTCTGAAATTCCTTATATGTGTGTTTGTGTATAAACTCTGAGAGCTGAGTCTGAACGTACTTTGTTTGCAGTCCCATCCCCCAGAGGATGAAGATACAGATGTCATGTTAGGGCAAAGGCCGAAAAACCCAGTACACAATATCCCCTCAACACTGGACAAGCAGACCAACTGGAGCAAAGCACTGCCTCTTCCGACGCCAGAGGAAAAGATGAAACAAGATGCCCAAGTGATTTCTTCCTGCATTATTCCCATCAACGTCACTGGTATTGCTCTGTTCGTTTCCTTTGGGGCAGTCGGGTCAGAATATTCAGTGTATTAAATATGGTCAAAGCCTGTGCTGGTGGGAGTACCCGTAAGAATACCACTTTGTAAACAAATAATACCTTTTTCATCAGGACACAACCCAGAAGATGTTCAATATGCTTTTGTCAGGTTTTGAACATCAATTTGCATATGTTCTGCTGGGCTGCTTGTTATGTAAATGATGGACAGTTTCTTTCTGGGGGAAAAAAAAAGTCACCAAATAGCTCTCTGGCCAGAGCTGACTGAAATAATGGAGAAAGCGGCAGTGATTAATCGTATGGTAATGATGTGGGCACTGCCAGAGAGAAAGCAGCAAGCCCCAGGTTTCTAAAACTACAAGTAATGATCCTATAAAATCTATTTTCTTGCTTCCTTCGATGGAGGTAGGCTTGTTCAAAAGATCATTTAGACTTTTGCACTGCTTTTATGGATTTTTGACCCAAAAATACATGGATTCATAGATGAAGGCTGAATTCTACTCGAAACCCAGCAAGCCTGTCTTCTGTTCACCCTCTGCTTTCCTCCTCCTGTGTACCGACAGTTGGGATATTAGTCTAAATCAAGGGCAAGCCTGTGTGGACTTTTCTTGGAAAGTTTATTGGCAGCAATTGAAAAGTTCAGAATTGGTGATTTTCCAATGCGGTAGCCTTAGCTGTAAGCAAAATGTTGCTGTAAAACAGTCTCACTTTCAAAGATAGAAATTAAATGATCTATCCATTGGGGTTTCTTTAAGCATCTCTAATAGTTAAATTCTAATTTACATTGAGAAGCTCAAAATGGCCATTTTATGACTGACTTCCATCCTGGTAATATGTAGTAACTGAAGATTGTATGTTGTTCAGGATGCATTTTGGACATGGCCATTACTAACCTCACTCAAATTTCTCTCATATAAAGTGGGGAGCAAATGATGACCAGGTATCAGGGTAGATACTGTTTTCTTCCTGACAAATAGGAGTTCTAGTTGATTGGCTGATTGTGAACTGGGAGTTAATTTTCCTGATGACCTATTCAACTTGTAGGATAAATTATCCTAGAGATGTACACTTTATCTGATCTCCATAATTTAAATGAGATGGCTGTCAAAATGGATCATTTTGGCATCCTCTTAAACTAACTTTCAGTTCTGGAAACATCTGATTATTAGCAGCACCTGCTTTCTTCATGGCACTGTAAGTAAAATTTTGTTTTCAAATTTAGTCCTCTGATTATAGGTCTTGTGATTCAGGAAAATGAAAGATCTTTCCTTCTGCTTTATTTCAGGAACTCTCAGGCTCAAGCCTAGATTATATGTTGATTTCAAGAACTTTAATGAGAAAGTTGTCAATTATGTCCATATGACACAAAATATCTGTGTCTGTAATGTAATTATTATGATTAGAAGGAAGGATTTTAGTCTCTGGTTGGAACTAAAAAAGGAAAATTTCATTAGTATGAATTCTCTGATAGCATTTGAAATTATTCATCATATGATATCTCATTCAGATTTTTCAACATGAGTTCTAGAAACTGTTATTACTGTGAAGCTAAGCAGAACTCAAACCGTTTCATTACATAACTGAACCAAGGTTTAACAGACCATCCCGCCCCATGTTTAACAATTAGGATACATGATGAGGCAACCAGATTCCAAAGCACTTTTGGCTTATGGCAGTTCAAGTTCCTCACCTCCTCCACCATTCTAGTTTTGAAAGGGCTGCATTAGTGTGTCAACAGACTATGGAAAGAGAAACTAATGAGAATCATGCTTTGCTCCCTATATTTACAAAAGAAAACAGACACCTGTGTAAAGACTGGGAATTCCAGCTTTACTGACAGTCGGCACAGAAGGTAGGTCCACTTAAGTGAAGAACTGGGGACTGCCTTGTATGTTTTATTGATGAGACACTGTTGCTAAACCAAAAGGTGTCCAATTTAGGCAGCAGAAGAAATAGGCAGTTACATATGGCTGATTCATATCAATGTATGACAAAACCCAAAAAAAAAAAAAAATAGAACACACACACAAAAAAGTGTAAAGTGAATATGATGCACCCAAAAGTTATTTTAAAATCTGAATTATTAAATAGGTAATATAAAAAAAAAACACATCTCTAGGTTGTTGTTTTCCTCACAGGTAGTGGGGTGTGTGTGTGTGTGAGAGAGAGAGAGAGAGAGAGACAGGTGGTGTATGTGTCTGTCTGTACTATGCAAAGATATCCACTTCAGAAAGCCCAGAAAGAGACCAGTAAGTAGTAGTAACTAAAGGTTGTAGAAGTCCTTAAGGAGCCATTTCTGTGTGAGAGTGATTCTTTGATGTTATTTTTCTCTCCTCTCTCTTTTGATTTTCCTTCTTGGCTTGTTACTTTTGGCAGTGCAAGCTATTGTGGCGAGCTGCATTTAGAAGCAAAGCTTAATGTACTACAGCATAATTTAAATAAGAGCTGAATAAGGACTCGCTTATATTTGTTTACAGGCTTAATCCAAACTCTTCCTTCCTTCCAGTCAATAAATATCATTGTGTTCTAAGCAAATGAAAATTTGTTTGCCATTCCTAAAGGCTAATGAGACCTATTTGTGGGTTGCAGGAGTCGGTTTTGACAGAGAGGCTAGTATACGCTGCTCTCTTGTTCATTCACAATCTGTGCTACAGCGGAGACGAAAACTGAGGAGGAGGAAAACCATTTCGGGTATCCCCAGGAGAGTCCAACAAGAAATAGGTGTGGTATAAAACTGTTAATGGTTAACATTCTGTCAGGTGCCAATTATATGGACACATAATGAAAGCCAGCCTTTAACCAGCTTCCTTAAAAACATCCACTATTATTGTAACTCACAGAGGTTTTGAAATGATGTGTACTTGTTTTGTGTTCAGTAGGCCAGGTAGTGTTACTTTTAAATTTGCATTCTTGACTATGAAAGCTTGACTTTATGGATTTACTCATATACGTTCAGATTTGGGGCTTACCAGGTGGCGCTAGTGGTAAAGAATCCACCTGCCAATGCAGGAGACATAAGAGATGTGGGTTCAGTCCTGGGTCAGGAAGATCCCCTGGAGGAGGGCATGGCAACCTACTCCAGTATTCTTGCCTGGAGAATCCCATGGACAGGGGAGCCTGGCAGGCTACAGTCCATAGGGTCACAAAGAGTCAGACATGACTGAAGCAAATTAGCATGCACAGCATGCACATTCAGATTTTATGGCTGAAATATAGTATTTTGCTAACTTGTAAAAGCATTCTTAAGGTAGAAATTAAGCAAAACAAGATTCAGTGAAAGACTCTTTTAGAAAAGTATAGATTTGTCTGAAGAGAGATATACTGTATGACATTAATTATTTTAAAAGGTAAACTTTAAGCATATTCAAATATTGAATATTGATAACACGATACCCTTGGTTACAGTTTTTCTATTTTTTTTGTTCAATGTGTTTAAGATATCTCTTCCTATAATTTTAAAAATTATTATGATAGTATTTCTTATATATAAGATTATATCATAATGAATTCTATGATTTTTATTTCATTATGCTTATATCAAGAAATAAAAGTGTATAGTGGCCAAAAAAACAAGATGTATTTTACTTAAAAAATATTAGACCTACTGGGGTAAAGTAATTTGATCGTGAAGAGAGAGAATTCACAAGAGATCTAAATACTTATCTTCTCTTAGTATATATACATACATACATACAGTATGTATTTGTGTGTATATATAGAGAGAATCGGAGAGGCAAAGGGACAGAGACTGCCCAAAGCAGTCTCTTTGTATCTTTCTCCTCATTTTATACACTGGTTTTTTTTTCCTGTAAGAATAACTTCAACATGCTAGCGTCCAGACTTGTGGACAGCTCTCAGAATGTCTGTCCATCTGTTGATGTATGAAGTATCTCACTGTGCTTTCCATGTGCCCTAGATTCTGATGAATCGCCCGTGGCCAGGGAAAGGAATGTGATTGTGCACACAAATCCGGACCCTTCCAACACTGTCAACAGGAGGTCTGGAACCAGGGACTCAGAGTGCCAAACTGAGGATATTCTGATTGCTGCTCCATCCAGAAGAAGAATCAGAGCTCAAAGGGGTCAGAGCATTGCAGCTTCTCTTTCTCATTCTGCTGGCAACATTTCTGCACTGGCAGACAAAGGTGACGCCATGTTTACTACTGCAGTGAGCAGCCGCACGAGATCTCGGAGCCTTCCCAGGGAGGGCAACAGAGGTGGGGATGCTGAGCCCAAAGTTGGTGCTAAACCCTCAGCATATGAAGAAGGGGAGCCTTTCGTGGGAGACCAAGAAAGAACCCTTCCCGATTGCAGTGAGGCCCCCAACAGCCCCAGTGCACAGGAGCACCAGCCTGCTTTGAGCCTGGCCTGTTCTCAACATCTGCACAGCCCCCAGCACAAGTTAAATGAGAGAGGGAGGTCTCGTCTGTCGCGGATGGCAGCCGATTCTGGCAGCTGCGACATCTCCTCCAACTCGGACACCTTTGGGAGCCCCATCCACTGCATTTCTACAGCTGGCGTCCTCCTCAGCAGCCACATGGACCAGAAAGATGACCACCAGTCATCCAGTGGCAACTGGAGCGGGAGCAGCTCCACATGCCCCTCACAGACCTCAGAGACGATCCCTCCTGCAGCTTCGCCTCCCCTCACTGGCTCTTCACACTGTGACTCGGAGTTGTCACTCAACACGGCCCCTCATGCTAACGAGGACACCAGTGTCTTCGTGACAGAGCAGTACAGCGACCAACTGGAGAAAGTGAGAGGCCACCGGACAAACTCCTTTACCTCCACGGTGGCAGACCTGTTGGATGACCCCAACAATAGCAACACGAGCGATAGCGAGTGGAATTACCTACACCATCATCATGACGCCTCCTGCCGCCAGGATTTTAGTCCTGAGCGTCCCAAGGCAGACAGCCTGGGCTGCCCAAGCTTCACGAGCATGGCCACTTACGACAGCTTTCTGGAAAAGTCTCCGTCGGACAAAGCCGACACCAGCTCTCACTTTTCAGTGGACACAGAAGGATACTACACCTCCATGCACTTTGACTGTGGTCTCAAAGGCAGTAAGAATTATGTCTGTCACTATGCAGCCCTGGGCCCGGAGAATGGCCAGGGCATTGGGGTTCCTCCTGCACTTTCAGACTGCGCCTGGCAGGACTACTTAGACCACAGGAGGCAGGGGAGACCAAGCATCTCTTTCAGGAAACCAAAGGCAAAGCCAACTCCACCTAAACGTAGCTCATCATTGAGGAAGTCTGACGGAAATGCAGACACTTCTGAGAAGAAAGAACCAAAGACAAGCAGTGGCCAGCTCCTGCCTCACAGTTCCAGGGAAATGAAGCTGCCTCTCGATTTCTCCAACACACCTTCTCGAATGGAAAATGCCAATCTTCCCACCAAGCCAGAACCTTCGTGGATGAACCAGAATGAACATGGTATTAAGGAACCTCAGTTAGACACTCCAGATGTTCCACCATTCAAAGATGAAGGTGCTGAATCAACTCACTATGCAGATCTCTGGCTTCTAAATGACTTGAAAACAAATGACCCTTACAGATCTTTATCGAATTCAAGCACTGCTACGGGTACCACTGTTATCGAATGCATTAAATCTCCAGAGAGTTCTGAATCCCAAACATCCCAGTCAGAATCTAGAGCCACCACCCCCTCCCTTCCTTCTGTCGACAATGAGTTTAAACTTGCTTCACCAGAAAAGCTGGCTGGCCTGGCATCTCCATCAAGCGGCTATTCCAGCCAGTCCGAAACGCCAACATCCTCTTTCCCTACTGCTTTCTTTTCTGGCCCATTGTCTCCTGGAGGTAGCAAAAGAAAGCCGAAAGTCCCAGAAAGGAAATCTTCCCTCCAGCAACCCTCTTTAAAAGATGGCGCTCTGTCACTGAGTAAAGATCTGGAACTTCCAATTATACCTCCTACCCATCTTGACCTAAGTGCTCTTCATAATGTCTTGAACAAACCATTCCACCACCGCCACCCCCTACACGTCTTCAGTCATAATAAGCAGAACACAGTAGGAGAAACTCTGAGGTCCAATCCTCCACCATCTCTTGCAATTACACCCACGGTCCTGAAATCAGTTAACCTTAGGTCCATCAGTAAATCTGAAGAAGTTAAGCAAAAAGAAGGCAACAACACAGATCTCCCCTACCTGGAGGAAAGCACTGTCACCACGGGTAAGATTAGGCCACACGTGATGAAGAAATCATTACCATGTCAGTACGCCACTGAAGATACCATCCTGTCCTTTTTAGACTCCTCTGCAGTTGAGATGGGACCAGATAAACTACAGTTAGAAAAAAAACATACTTTTGATGTGAAGCATCATTGTGATCCAGAAACAGTAACCTCAGCTGGTGGCAATCTTCTAGATTCAAGTGTCACAAGAGACCAAATGCATATGGAGAGTGAGCCTGTTTCAGAAAACAAACCAAGTAAAAGTTGTGACTTTCTCACAGAAGGCTTTCAGAGGGTCTCTGCTGCTCGCCCAAATGATTCAGATGGTAAGACACTGCAATATGGAGCTGGTCCGGATGGAGCCCTAGCGCAGGTCCAGAAGTTGTCTTTTGTAGATCGCGAGGAAGCTGCACCCCCAGAGTCTGTGGATGTGCTCACACCTCAGTCAGACTCTCCAACTCGAGTCACAGACATAGGCTATCAACTTAAGCCTCAACTTGGGATGAGCCACCACCATGACAAAGTGCCTGGGAATATCAGCTCCGAAGTAGAGATATCAACTATAAATCCATGCCCTGAAAAGTGTTCTGAGCAGGAAAATATTGCTTCAGGGATTTCAGCCAAAAGTGCCTCTGATAACAGCGGAGCAGAGGAGACCCAAGGAAGTGTGGATGAGGTTTCGTTGAAAGGTCAGTTGTTGACACTTTTGTCACAATGGAAAGGTGTCTCATGGCACTTCCTGAAGTGTTCTTTCTTCCCTTCCCCATAATACAGTACAGCCCTGGGTATTGCTTTCCCTCCTCCTTTTTAACTTATTAAAAACAATTACGATCAAAGCTTTTGTTATGGAGGGACTAAGTGTGACAGATAGCTCTTTCATTGTAAAAATGGCAGCCATGTCACTGCTGTTTATTGTTCCCCGAGTCAGTGAAGCCCAGCAATGTGTCAGGTGACTTCTTCCTAAAGGTGCTTTTGTTCTTAATTTAAGAATCGTCACCGAGTGATGACTCTGTGATTTCACCATTAAGTGAAGACTCTCAGGCTGAAGCAGAAAGTGTGTTCGTGTCTCCCAACAAACCTCGAACAACTGAGGATTTGTTTGCAGTTATTCACAGGTGAGGCAACGACACCGAAGGTTTTGCTTCTGATGATGCTTCTCATCAAATGCAAATATGGAAAAGCCTTGGGTACTTGTAATACATTCCTCAAAAAAAACAATGAAAAAAATTATTTTTCCAAGTCGATAGACATATTCAACTTGAGAAATATGTGGCTTTATATGTAGTGAGGTAGACTTCAACTGAGAGACTTTCCTAAGAACTGCTGAGGGAAGCTGTTTTTCCCCCCAGAGGAAAGACATTCTAGAACACGTTTTTATTTGAAAACAATTTGTGATCAAGTAAATTAAGAGTGAAAACTCAAACTCTAGTGTAATCTCTGACTTTCAAATAATTCCTTAATCTAAAAATCATGCTCAAAGCTACAACCCTACACTAGCAGAGATAAGTTGACTCACTATGCACAGCCCCAGATTTCAGACAAGACAGTGTAGAGGCCTGCCCGTTTCACAGTCCACAACAACAAATCACTACTCTCTTTTCCCCCCTCTCTTCCTAAAACCTAACATTTCTTTAATAACATTGGCCTTCTCTAGATTTAATGCTCCATACCAGGCTCCTCCGTCCCTGGGATTCCCTGAGAATCCCAGGGACGGAGGAGCCTGGTGGGCTGCCGTCTGTGGGGTCACACAGAGTCGGACACGACTGAAGCGACTTAGCAGCAGCAGCAGCATCCCATGAATAGGGGATGTCCTCTGGGCTGCTTCCATGCTGATCATTCATATTCTCTCATCAGTCCCTGCACCCCTGTGATCAGGGCCCCTATTTGCAAGAACACTCCTTACAAGCTGTGACCAAAGAACAGAGCTGAACTAGCCCTTGGAAACTGAACCCATATCAGACTGAGCTGTCCAGAGCATGCCTACTTCACTAGGTCTCAGTGACCTAGATGCGGCTCCCAAGGGACAAAACTTGGGGACTGTCTTTGTCTTCCTCATGGAGTTATACTGTGAAGCAAGTTCTTCTCAAGTAGCTTACCACTGTTTTTTCCCAAGGATCATACCTCCTAGGTGAAGTCGTGTTTTCTCTTCATGTGGTTCTCTCATAAAGAAGGAGCACTGCTCACCAACAACATTTTTCTTTTTTAAAGCAGCCAATCACAAGCACATTCTGTGTAGACCTTAGCAGGCTCACCTTTCTTTTCGGAGAATGAAGAATCATTATTTTCCTTTGTCCCCAATTATATTCCCCTCACCTGCTTTTATCCCCAACCTTGGGACAAGTTATTAAGTGCTGTGTGAGTTAAAGAACCAATGCTAGTGTCTAGAAGAGTGGACAGAATGTAAGGAATAGAGTCAGAAAGACATTGAATTGAAACCCAATGCTGCCACTTCCTATCCAGTCTTGAGTCACTTAAAACCTGTGTACCTATCCCCTTGCTGTAAATAGGGTACCTATAGCTCATGCATTCAGTTCTGATGATACAGTATCATGTCATTGTCTAGAATATGATAGATACTAAAAGCAGACATTATTTTGAAATCCCTGCCTTATTGGAGTGCCAGACACTGGCATACACAAGATAGTAACCACAGAGCTTCCAGTGAATGAAAATCAGGCTGGTCTCCAGTTGCAAACCTGACATTTTCTCTAACCTACAGGTTTTTAGGTTGGTGAGAAAGCTAGTCGCCAATACGTAGCAATGAACTGAAGTCATGCTGACTCATGATTAAGTTCACTAAATTTATGCCTGTTTATTTTTGCTAAAGAAAGAATACAATGATGGATGGGTGCCTAGGTTTGGTAGACTTAACAGAGTTTGGTAATCTTAGATTTACATTTAGGCAGCATTTATTTATGTGCAGCACAGTGACAAGAAATATTTTCTTTTCTTGAGAGCTTATAGTACACAGAGCTTTAAGAGCTCCAGAGGTGGCCTAGATACTGATTAATAGAGCGTTGACATTCCTAGGTAGCTATGGAAAATGGTATTTGCAGCCAAAATAGATTGACTTATTTAAGGAGTCATGCAAGAAATATCTTTATATGGAGGAATTTTAAAAGTAGACAGAGCAGTATAATGCACCCCCCCCCACCTAAACACACACAGAGACCTGTCTATCACCCAAGCCTATTAACCAGCAGCCTGTGCCTAGTCCTGTCCCATCCATACCTCCATCCACTTTGCTCTCCCACCCAGTATTCACGGGAAGCCAGTCCCAGACATCAGAGTGTTTCATCTGTAATACAGAGACAGACTGAATGAAGGGGACAGTCCTTCACCATCTATATGCTAACCAGAAGTCAGAGAGCAGTAGTTTTTTATACTTTTGTGAAACATGCCAGTAAGTCCTCCTCTAAAACCTCTAGCCTCCACATGAGTCATTATTTGAAATGGTCCCTTCCATAAACCTAATTCCTATCCACTGGTTATTGGAGAATTTCCCGCAGGCTGCAAGTACAAGGGTTGGGTCTTACTCCTCATGCCCATGGCCCTAATGCTTAGTATCCCAGCAGACAGGGGGCACTGAACTGCTCTTTAAGGGGATGCAGGAATGTGACCTAACACTTTTAGTTTCATTCAAATGTATTGTGGACTGAAATTTTTCCCTTTCTTAAAAGGTCCAAGAGGAAAGTACTTGGAAGAAAAGATTCTGGGGACATGTCTGTCCGCAGTAAATCGAGAGCTTCCCTGGGCAGCAGTAGCAGCAACAGCGCCGGTTCTGTCACTTCGCCCAACAGCAATGTGACCACCCCAAACAGCCAGAGGTCTCCTGGCCTCATCTACCGAAATGCCAAAAAGTCCAACACATCCAATGAAGAGTTTAAGCTGTTACTGCTGAAGAAAGGCAGTCGCTCAGATTCCAGTTACCGTATGTCTGCTACTGAGATCCTGAAGAGTCCCATCCTGCCCAAACCTCCTGGGGACCTCACCGCGGAGTCCCCCCAAAGCCCCCATGAGGCCCATCAGGGGTCACCGGGAACTGAAGCACTGTCTCCCCTCTCTCCGTGCTCCCCACGGGTTAACGCAGAAGGGTTTTCCTCGAAGAACTTTGCCACCTCGGCATCGGCCAGGGTGGGACGTTCCCGGGCTCCTCCTGCGGCCAGCAGCAGCCGCTACAGTGTCCGCTGCAGGCTGTACAACGCACCCATGCAGGCAATCTCCGAGGGTGAGACCGAAAACTCTGACGGGAGCCCGCATGACGACCGATCCTCCCAGAGCTCCACGTAGGCGACCCCGCCAGGCTGGCTATCCAAGGCCAAAACCTTACTCATGAGGATGGAGGAACAAAACGGAAGACGTGGGACAAGTCAGCATGTGGTGGGGTCCCATTACGTTTACCAACGAGTTCCTAAATATTTGCTGGAGAAATGGAAGGTGGTTCGGTCTTTCTTATTTTCCATGTTTTTCAGTAGCTGCACTGTCTTTCATATTTTTCTTTAGCATAGTTTGATTTACCTAGTCTCATTCCTTTTGATAATAGAGAATTTAAAAATGTGTGCTTTTCACAAAACCTAGAAAAATTTTTTCCCAGAGCTGCCTATTCAGAAAACAAAGCCCTCACTGTCATAATTCATATGAAGATGAAATTACTCTGGAGGTTTGGTATATTTTTACATTCAAATGAACTAAAGCAAAATTTAGAAGAACTACACACATGTAAATACCATATTTTTGATAAAAATGTGTAAATAGATTTATCGACGACGAGTGGACATGTGGCCAACTATCTACCACACACCAACTGTTTATAGAACACAACAAATACAGTGTAATAATTGTATTCTGTGAATACCATTTTCATATCAAATACCATATTTAAATGTCCACCAATATGATTTCTGAGTGATAAACCTCAAATATGACTTTTAAACTGGTGAAATAAAGGAAATCTTGAGGTCATATAGTGAAATGTGATTAATTTAAAACAATGAATTCAGACTTAACCATTTTTGTGACAAATTGCAGCACCACACAAACTACTGGTAACACATGGCTGATTCGCTGTGTGGTAATCTGAACAGAATTAAAAGCATGCTTTTGATTTAAAAAACAAAATTAGTGAGAGAAATCATCATTTTCAATACAAAGCCCTGAACAACAGCACTTGACAGTGTCCTTTTAACTTCAATTTTTCAATGGATTGCTTTAAAGAGAATAAGTAGGGAAAACAGTAGTTAATTTTAGGTTACATTTTATATTATACTACTGGGGACATAAATAGTCATAATCTGATGACTATTATCTTTAAACTCCTTCAACAGTTTAGCAATTAGCTCCAGGTTCTTTAATAAACAAAAATAAAACATAAGCATGCCACAGAGCTGTGGATTTATCAGTAAGTACCTGCAATGAGTTTTCAGTGACGCTTTCTCTCTGTGCTGACAAGATTCATGCTACCTAAAAATTAACAGAAATGACACTGTGAACAACGTAGTTGGGAAATAGGTATGTGTATATGCATTATTTATATTCACTGTTAAATGGGATTGGGGAGCATCTCTGGTTCACAATGCTATATACAACTGAGTTTTTGTCTGATTTTACTCTATCTGCTTGATGGCAAAATGGGAGGGTGGTGGGTGGGACAAGAAATGTCAGGGCAACTGCTCTGATAAAATGAAGGCAGGGAAACAAGCTGAATTACTTGAAATTACTTGAATTTTCTTGTCTTAAAACTGAAAAAAAAATGTAGTTACAAGTTGAAATCTGCCAATGGGTTATACACCTGTGATTTTAACATGAACTGATACTAATGTTTGAGATGATATGTCAGAAATATAAGCAGCTATGAACTTGGAATATGTTTTGAATGAGAGAAGGTAGAAAGTAGAGAACTAAGAAGGAATATGGCCTATAAAAGAATAGAATGTGATTAGAATGATAGAACATACCAGAGTTACCAAGAAATTGACAAGCAGCTGGTTTTAAGCTTATGCAAGTGGTATTTGGGAAAGTAGGATGTGTGAAAGGGGGTTTGTGGTTTTGGTTTAATTCATGCAATATGAAGGAGAAAGCCTGGTCTAAGAAGATGCTGTCTTTCAATAGAAAACACTTTATAAGACATTACAGAGTAAGAATTACAGAATCTGATTGCTGTTGGGTTTCTGTTTGTTTCTTTGGAAAGAAAAAAAAATATCCAGTTTATTCTATTTGTTTTTGCTATCAAAATGTGTTTCTTAATTTCTTGTCATCCTTGTATGTAAAAGGGGTGCTGGGGGTGGTGGGGTAGAGGAGGGAGAATGTGTGTGTGTGAGTGTGAGTGTGTGAGTGTGTGTGTGTGTGTGTGTGTGTGTGTGCTTGTGCAGGGATAGATAAGCTACCTGGTAAATGATACATTTGAACATTTATAAAGTGTTATACTTTTTATTAAATGAAAAATGTTTGGGGGTTTGGAAAAAATGGACCATCATTTCTCATTGGAACCCATTAGTTAAGAAAACCAGCATGGTTTAACACCACATGGGAACATGAATAACTTTTTTCTCATGCTTTGAAAAGTACACTTGGCAAACTTTTAAAAATAAAGTTTTTAGACAAATGCGATAAGTCATTTCCAGTCACAATAGGTGATCTTTTGTAATTTTCATAAAAGCAGTTCGTTTGCAGTATGGCTTTTGTGTAATTAGGGGTTTTTTAGTGTAAAGAAAGGTATGTGGGCTTTAAAAGTGATTCTAAATCTTGAACAGAAAACACAAATTGGCTTTAACAAATATGTCACCTTATTATTGATATTAATTTAAGTAATGGTACCATATATATTTTAAAATACATATTGACTTGAATTGTGAGGCAATAAGATAGCATCTATATGTAATGATCACAGAACTAACCCTTAGAATATAGTTTTACTTATTTTGTTTACTCTAAAAATCTATAGCAGAGCTTCTCTATTTTATATTTCATAGATTAAAAAAAAACCCAGATAAAGATGGATTTAAAATTCACTGTGCAAAAGAGTATTGAATAACAAACTGAGTTTTAAAAAAAGCAAGAAATTCCTTTGTAATTTGGAATAGTCTACATGGCTTTATCACATAGCATATAAGACCAAGATTTAGAGGGCTGTCTTCAACATCACTGCCATCTTGAAGCAGGGTACACACATTAGGTATTGTGAGGAACATCAACCCAAACTTTTCTTCTGTTGTTTGCACTGATGCTATTTTTTCTTCTTTTATGTTATACAACATGTCTATGTTGTGTGGGGGAGATATATTTTCCTTATTTTTTGATTTTTTTCTTTTTTTTTGGCTAAGTAGAGGACATGGACTAGTTGTAGCAAACAAAAACACGCTGTTTGCTCTTGCCAAAGTTTAGTGAGAGAGTACATATGCTGCAGTGGTGGCAGACTTAGAGAACTAGATCATGACAAAGATTTACAACTATGAGGAAGGTTACAGTGTAACTCTTTTGGTACTAGAACCAGTTCATGCTGGCCAAAAGACAATGGTTTATGGACTTGCCTCCATTTTGTATTTTTGTAATATTTGTAAATATGGACTTTTTAAATTGTTGCAAAAATGGTTTCTTTTGTAAGATGTTTTCAACGTTTACATTCAATTCAAGCCTTTGTATATTTTAGAGCTGTGCAACACTTTAAGTCTTGTATTTATTTTTAGTAACAATGGTGACAATTTCATTGTGAACCCCTCTCAAAAAAATGTACCAGAAAAGTTTGATTACCTAGAAAGTGTGTATAGAAACTGCAAATAAACGTGACTGCAATTAAACAACTGGCTTCTCTGTTCATTGTTATGTAATTGCACGCCTGGGGTTTGCAAACAGCAAGTGTTTCATAGGGGGCCTGGGCCTAAGCGATGGGAGCTGCTGCAGTAAAAGTATGAGCAAAATAACAATGGTAATAATAAACACTGTCTCTGTAATGGGCTCTAATTTTGCTTTGTATTTGAGAGGAGAAAGAATACATTTCCAACATCCAGTATACTTTCCTTGTACCTCTCCAGGCCAGGAAATTACTGATGGCTTTTCTTTAAAGTAACCTGCTTGGTTTCTGATAATTACTGATTGTGATGAGCAGCCTTGACACACCACTAAGTAATGTCACGAACCCTTTATCACGCAAATGTGTGTGCCAGATACGGTTCCAAGTGCTTTGCTTACTCTAACTCAAGAATACCCACCCCCGCCATGCTGTGCCTGTTTAACAGATAGGGAAACTGAAGCACAGAGCCATTTACCTGAGTTGCCCAAAGCCATAGAGCGCTTAAATGTTGGGCCTAGGGTACAAACCCAGCAAATCTGGCTCCAAGGTCTGTTTTACCTCGCCCCGTGGAGAGAGAACTTTTTGAAATAACTTCCCCCATATGAAGAAGGGGACGACAGAGGATGAGATGGTTGGATGGCATCAACGACGCGATGGACATGAGTTTGAGTAGACGCAGGGAGTTGGTGATGGACAGGGAAGCCTGGCGTGCTGCAGTCCATGGGGTGGCAAAGAGTCGGACACGACTGAGCCACTAAGCTCCCCATTTGTACCAAACCACAATTGCTAAAGCCTCCGCTCCCTCCCGCTTCAAATTCCAGCACTGCCCTGTACACCTAGGATTGAGTCAAAGTCAACGTCTGTGGTGCATCACAGAGGGACTGCGAGGGAGGGGGCAGAAGGGGGAATTATATATATATATATTTTTTAAAAAGCTTCAAAGAACTAGCCAACAGGTGGTGAAGCGGCACACTAAGCCTCAAATCCGCACTGTCGCAGGAAGTAGCCCGCGCAGGCGCGTTAGAGCAGCTGCCAAAACCCCTCTAAGCTTTAGAGGCCAGTGTTTTCAGTCGAGCGCAGTTAGCATCCCACCAGCCTCCGCAAAGAAACCGGAGGTCCAGTGCGGCTGCACTGTGCCCATCCCCCAGCGACAGCTCAGGGGTCCCCTGATTGGTTGGCTGATAGCCACTCTGATTGGGTGGCTGATAGCCACTGGATTGGGAGGCGTGTCTTGTAGCGGCCGCTGATTGGTCAGCGGTGTGCATGGACGAGCCCTACTTCCGGTGCGAGGACCGTTTACCCGCCACCGGTAAAACCTAACCGTCTTTTTCAGTTTCTGCTGGGGATACGGCCACGGCTAACCGGTTCCCACCCCCTTCCGAGGCCGATTTCGCGGATTCCGGACCAGAAAAGGTCTGTCAAGTGGCACTTTTTCCTTCCCTTGAACTTCTTTTCAGTGTGCGCTAGAAGCAATTGAAAAGAGGTTTAATTCTAATGGCTTGGAGGGCTCCGGAGCGAGGTGGCAGGGGGAGGAGGATTTACTTAAGGGAAGAGAAAGGATTTGCCGTTTCAGAAAGAGCCAGTCTTTTCTGGCTCCGCTGGTGGGTTGGTTTGGGATGGTTCGGGATGGTTCGGAGTGCTTTGTCAAGGTGGTTCCCACTGCTGCTCCTGGAATGCCAGTGCATAGGCACTTGAGATTTGGCCTCTTAGTGGTACCGGGTGCTGATTGAAAACAGTTGATCCTTTTCCATCCTTTCTCTTCCTTGGTATGGGAGGGGGCCGAGGGGGACGAACGACCGAGGCTCTCACGCTTTATTTAGATTCTTCAAACTCAAAATCCTATTAACTAGCAACTTTTGCTGTAACACTTTTTGAGATGTAAACTTTTATTTTGAGACATCTGATTGTAACCGGCATTAGTCAAACACAGTGCAGCTAAGCTATTGGTGTTCTAAAGACATACACGAGGCGAAACCGGGGCTTCCCAGTAGCTCAGTTGGTAAAGAATCCACCTGCAGTGCTGGAGACCCCGGTTCAATTCCTGGGTCGGGAAGATCCGCTGGAGAAGCGATAGGCTACCCACTCCAGTATTCTTGGGCTTTCCTGGTGGCTCAGCTGGTAAAGAATCCGCCCACAATGCGGGAGACCTGGGTTCGATCCCTGGCGAAGGGAATGGGCTACCCACTCCAGTATTCTGGCTTGGAGAATTCCATGGACTATATAGTCAATGGAGTCACAAAGAGTCAGACACGATTGAGTGGCTTTCAGGCGAAACAAAGTAAAGATGTGGTTTGAGCACGGTCGTTTGGTGACTTCATCTGTTGGGGATCGCTTCCCTCCGTTTACCTGGCTCTCCCTGAAGTGGTACTGCTCTAGCGTTTTAAACTGGTTTAATGTTTATGCATAGTGATTTTACAAGCAAAAGTTTTATGCATAGTATTGTATAAAGAACAGTGCATGGGCTTGATTCCCTGTCAGCTGACTTTATAGCCTCTAAAGTTTGATACTGACGGCAGAAAGGCTGCTTTTCAGAGTCCTGACAGGACTTTTATAAATGATCAGTGCATTGACACAGACTTGTTTAAAAAAATTTTGGTGTGGTCTGGCGATTGTAATCTGCCCTGTCTTGCCAAATATTTCTTGCAGTGGTTTTTGGGTAAGTTGATGAGTTGATGGCAAGGGAGAGCTAAAGAGCAGAATCCTCAAGTGACTTTTGAGGAAATGTCTTTGCAGTGTCTTTTTTAATTTTTAAAAATTGTAATGTATTTTGGGGGGCTGTGGTGGGTCTTGCTTGCTGCGCCGGCTTTTCTCTAGTTGCAGCCACTGGGGGCTACTTTCTAGTTGTGGTGCACGGGCTTCTCATTGTGGTGACTTCGCTTGTTGTGGAGCTCAGGCTCTAGGTGTGCAGGCTTCAGTAGTTGCTGCAGCTGAGCTCAGTAGTTGTGGCTCCTGTGGTTGCACAGGCTCAATACTTGTGGCACGGGGGCTTAGTTGCTCCCTGGCATGTGGGATCTTCCCAGAGTGGGAATCAAACCCCTGTCTCCTGCATTGTCAGGTGGTTTCTTCACTACTGAGCCACCAGGGAAGTCCCCTTTGCAATGTTTTTAATGTCTAAACTGTGTCTGTTTGAAAACCGGATGGTTTTTCTTAATGTTTTAAGAGATTAGACTTCCTAGTGTAAAATGTAAGTGCACTTCTCTGTAAGTAACCTGATTTTGCAAGATTTTGAATTTAACAAATTATATTAATTTTGCATCATCTAGTCATAGTTGGGCTATAAGAAAATGTTGCAAAACCTTTACTTACCTTGTGGAAAGGAGAGAAGGGGAACGAAAACTTAGACTTGGCCTGCTGTGAACCAGACATGATGCTGAGTGCTTAAATGTAATTTGGTCTTTCACAGCTCTATGAAGTAGCTATTATTCCAGCTTTACAGGTTAAGGAATTGAGGCACAGAGGGGTTAAATCCCTGCCTAAGCAAAATAGCAAATTTTGCAGTTTGGATTCAGATTCATATATTTCTTAAAGTCCAGTTCTTTGCACAGTGGCTTGCTAGTTAAAATTCATTTAGGGGAAATGGTTGCTATACCTGCAGTGCATGGTGCAACATAAGTGATAATTACATGTTATGATCCTGAGCAAAAAAAAAAAAAATATGTGAAGCAAAAAAGAAATCCTTGACAATTGTTTTTTTGGTGGTGTTCCAATTACCAAAAGGATCTCATAGAAGTTACAGTTCTTTATTGTTGGGTTGATTTCTGAAAACCTTGAAACATTTATTGATGTAATAAAACTGTTTCAAAGGTTACTTGAATGTTGCAAAATTATGTTTTCATCAGATTGTAGCTATCAAAGGAAAAGCTGACATAAAATAATGTAGAACATTTTTATATTTGAAATGTATCCTTTTCAAGGTCCATTTTTGCTGTTGCTCCTAGTGAAAGGAAAATCTCTCTGTAAAAGGAGAAAAAAAAGACTTAAATTTTTTTAGTTTATACTAAAATATACAGCAATATTGCTTTTTAATTCTTCTAATATCTATCCTATGTACTTATTGTAGATGGTATACATTCTTTTAAATTATAGCATCTATGTAGGCTTCCCCAGTGGCTCAGATGGTAAAGAATCCACTTGCAATGAGGGAGACCAGGGTTCCATCCCAGGGTTGGGAAGATCCCCTGGAGGAGGAAATGGCAACCCACTCCAGTATTCTTGTCTGGAGAATCCCATGGACAGAGAAGCCTGAGGGCTTCAGTCCATGGGGTTATACAAGGAGTGGGACACAACTGAGTGACTAAGCATACGTGATCCTGAGGATTTGTTGTCCATGTGCTCCATGACAAGTTGATTCTTTGAGAGGGTGTCATGACTACCTAAATAATAATAAGGTGGCTTTGCTATGCCAGTCATTGTTCTAAGCACTTGACATATATTAATTCACATCATCCTCATAATTCCATGGTTTGTGCTATTATCCCCATTTTTACAGTTTCTTTTTTTAGCACAGAGAAGTAAGTTGTCCAGAGTCACCCAGCTAGTAAGTGGAGGAGCTGGGACCCACACCCTGTATTCTGGTCCAAACTCTAAGGTCTTAATGCTATTTGATGTCGCCTCTCCTGTAACTAGCCAGCATGTGACAACTGCTTTAAAAGTGTTGCAGTGTGAGTGTTCTGGTACTTCTGGGAAAGCAGTTTTACTTCCAGATGGTGTGACATTGCACCCTTGCTTTGTGGAGCTTGGAAGTTGAAGGAAGCCCTGAAGTTTTGAGGTGGTTCTCCTCTGTGGAGTGGTCTCGTGGAGTGCAGGGTATCGGGGGCAGAGGGCATGGCAAGTGCAGAGGTTCAGAGAATGCCAGGTCAGCACTGATTTGTCCGTGTCCTACAGAGACAGAGGTGCTGGGTGGGTGTCTACTGGGTGACTCCATGTACGCCGCCTCTGTGTTTACAGCAGAGTTTTAGCAGCATTGTAATTAAGCCGGGTGGGGGGAGTGGGGGACTGTCTGACTGTTAGAGCCTCTAACAGTGGTTGGCAAACACTGTTTATAAAAGGTCAGATTTTAAGTATCTTAGTTTTAGAGCAAGGGGACAAGTGATAAGAGGTGACGTCTGAGCAGTGTGGAGAGACCTGACTGGAAAGACCTTGTAGGCCAGGGTAGGAGTTTGGGATTTTATTTTGTTCTTGGCTGAGAAGGGATTCCAGGTGATTTTAATGAAAAAGTAAAGCACCTAGACTGAAGCCAGACTGCACCATGTACTAACTATGAGACCTAGGTAAATTATTAAAATTTCTTTGCCTTAGTTTTCTCTTAAGGAAAATGGGGATGATAATAGAGCCTGCCCTGTGGGGTTGTCAGGAATACTAAATGAATTAACACACATCAAGTGCTTAGAACATTGCCTGGCACAGAATAAGCAGTAAAATCTGTTAAATGGTATTATCTGTACCTTGTGGCATAGTCCAAATGTCCTATAGTGAAACTGTATTTAATGAAAAATTATATATTTAAATCTATAAAACAAAGTTGTTGAAATACTCCCTAGAGCTGGGGTCCCCAATCCCTGGGCTACAGACTGGTGCTGGTCTGTGGCCTATGGCATGGCTGCATGGAGGTGGTGAGCAGCAGGCTAGGGAGCAAAGCTTCATCTGTATTTACAGTTGCTCCCATCACTTACATCCCCCCACCCCAGTCCATGGAAAATGTGTCTCCCACAAAACCCCTCCCTGCTGCCAAAAAGGTTGGGGACTGCTGTCCTAGAGTGGAAACTTTAACTCACTATTCTCATTCTTTGTGCGTTTGAGCAGATCCTGCTCTGCAGTGTCTTTTTTAAGAGCAGGACTTGGGGAGTGATTTTTGAATATCTGTGACTTGGAACTAGGTAAATAAATCATAGCCTATTTGCAAGATGGGGAATTGAGACATTGTTGAAGTGACTATGGTATATCTAAAGGTACTGATTTAGAAAGACATCTTTTCCTTTTGTCTCTTTTTGAACTCGTACATTGTATTCTTTTCTGCATCTGGGTTTTACTCATCATGGCGGTTGTGAGATTTCTGAGATTTATCCTTGTTGTGTGTATCAATAGTTGGTTTATTCTCACTGCTGTGAGAGTTGGCTTATTCTCAGTGCTGTGTAGTCTTCCTTTGTATGAAACCCCAGTTCAAGTATTCATGACTTGTATTAGTTGTATAATCAGAAAAAATAGTCTAAAAAAAGTAAAATTTGGTTGAAGTTACAGCTCAAACTGAAGGTATCGAATAACCTGAATTTATTTTACATTAGTAGACTGCATTTATCTAACTTGAGGGGGCTTCCCAGGTGGCTCAGTGATAAAGAATGTGCCTGCCAAGTAGAAGACACAGGTTTGATCCCCGGGTCAGGAAGATCCCCTGGAGAAGGAAATGGCAACCCACTCCAGTATTCTTGCCCTGGCAGGCTCCTCTGTCCATGGGATGGCAAAAAAGTAGGATGTGACTTAGCAACTAAACAAAAGCAATCTAACTGGCGAGTTACTTTTCCCTTCATTCTGCCTCTCATTACCGCTCAGGATCGATAAAAGGGCATTAGCTCTCCCAGTGTTCAAATCTGCTACAAAATATGATATGATAGCATTATACTCAATATCCTTTTCTGATTGCTAAGAAGAATGACTCAACCATAACTGAGCCTACATAATTCTAGAAGAGGTGTTGACCTATTTTTCACATGCAGTTATTTAGGTTTTACACAAAATTTAACTACGGAAGCAATCATAATCTTAGCGCTGAAATGACCTTAGATGTAATTTTGCCCACTTTTCACCTGGCAGGGGAGGATCTTTAGTGGTCTGCCCAGGCCACACCTTGGTGGAGGCCCAAGCTGGACTCTCCTGACTTGAATTTGGAGGCCTGCAGCCTCCCTGAGTAGAAAGCCTCTGAACTCCCTGACAAAACCAGTTAGAATTCATACTCTGTTGTTCATTTGTTTCCAGCACTTACTCTGTAGCCTTTAGGTTGTAAAGCATTCACTTTACAATTTGGAACTGTGTTTGCTCTGGATTCTTATTCCTACATGTGAACAGTCAAGCCCTTCAATTTTTAAGTTTATCCTAAATCACTAACGCAAGAATTCTCATTTTGTTGCTCTCTAAAATTCAACCAGGACTCCAATTCAACTTGAGTTGGCATTCTGAGAATATACCTATGTTAAGTTTGCTAAGGCAATAAGTGTGTGAAGTAACTTTTTTATGCATTGCTTTTCAGGAGTAAGCTTTACCAGTCCTAGACGTTCAAGCATTTTCACAAATAAATCCTCCAGCAAGTTTAAAAATAATTAGGAAGTGGAGTTTCTCTGGTTGCACAAAAAAGATGTCAAGCGGATCTAGTGAAGTTGATGTGGTTTGTATTTCAAGTTGAAAATCTGCTTTTGTTCGTTTTATTGTGTTCTGTTTCTTTTCCAAATTGAGTTTAATTTCATACAGTAAAGTGCAGTGATTGTAAATGTACAGTTCATGAGTTCCAGACAGTGATGTTTAAAGTATTTAAATGATGAGCATATGTGTACAAGTTTTAAAATTTTTACTATCTACCAAGATTCATTTTTTCTGACTCTTTTCACATAATTATATGAAAGCATTTTGAAAAGTATAAGGCCCTGTATACAAAGGTAACATGGGGTCTGTCTGTCTATCTATCTATCTATCTATCTATCTCTCTCTATATATATATAGTTAAGTACTAATCTATAACCCAACCCCACATTATCTTGTTTATGGCTTTTGAAACAGACATATGTACTTTTAAATGGTTAAAATTATTCCTGTAGCTCATAATCCATTCTTAGAATACACTCTTAGAATATCATGGTTGTTTACTTATCTATTTACTTATTTATGCCCTATCTCCTTCTCCCCAAAATGTTTTAGGTGATTTAGAGATTAACTTCTCAAGAAGAATAGGTGTGGGGAATTCCCTGGCAGTCCAGTGGTTAGGACTCTTGAGATCTCACTCATAGCCGAGAGTCCACATTCAATCTCTGGTCTGGGAACTAAGATCCCACAAGCCTCGCAGTGCAGGGGAAGAAAATAATAAGAAATATATGCTCAAGTGTTTCCTATTTTGTCCACAGAGTGGCACTGTTGGATTATTTTAAAATATCAAAAGTCATGAAGAGGATTCTTTGTAGTTGCTTGTAGAAAACGCTTATTTTATAGCAGTTCTGGTGCCAAATTACTAGAAGAATAGACTTTCTACCTTAAGGTACACAGGAGGAAAATGATGTCTTATGTGTGGTTGTGATAATGTGAAGTTTTGAAAGTGCATCTTTTCCTGTAGTCATAGTATTGAAAATAGACAAAGGTCCTTTGATATCACCAGTTGACTTTTGGAGCCTCTTGGAAGTGAAGTAAGTCCTCAATTTTTCTTAAAGTTCTATCATCATTCCTTTTAATTTGTTAATAAATCTTCCTTAGATAAGAACACGAATCCCTGCTTATGATGATGATAACATTGTTCTTTATGCATATGAACCAAATACTGCATATTTCAGTAATGTAAGTAATGTTAATTGCCATTTGCCAAATACATTAACATTTAACCACTTTAAAGGAAAAGATTTCAATTCTTCATAAACTATAGATTTCCTCTACACTCACTCAAAAAATACTAGTCTCTCTCAAATTTGTCCACTTCCTTTCATTAAACAGTGAGCAAAATCATTTCACTTCCTTTTTTCCTTGTAGGAAAGTCAGAGCAGTTTTTACTTATTTTTCAGTGTAAAACTCTAAACCTAAGTCCCTGCAACATTATGAATTCTTTCCATACTCCCTCTCTTAATCAGCAGTGGGTATTTTCATTCTCATATTAACATGGTTTTTTTTTTTTTTTTTTGTCTCTGGTTTAGATTAAGACCTCTGAAACTCTTTGTAAAGTTGGTTTAAAATAATAAGTTAATATTATTCTTTCCTCTCATTGTTCAGTCTGAATTTCACAGAATTATTAACTGTTCAATTTTTAAACTATTAGCAGGAAACTGCTGCATCTGAGACATCTTACAATGAAGAAGAACAAGGAACAATTCAGGATATCTTTATTCATTGCCAGGTACAAAAAGTTCTGTCTGTCTCAAATGCAGTTTTCTAAAATACTAAACTAAAATTCTCTTTATCTCATATACAGTATATAATTGAAAGTATGCTGTTTTGAATTATTTATGATTATCACTCTCATTATGCTCTTTTAACAGTTTTCTTCGGTGAAAGTTTCAAAATAGCAGTGTGTAGTTTTTATAGCCTTTTGTAAAAACCCTTAATTGATCCAGTGTAGTTATAGCTCTTTCATCTAAACTGTTCGATACTGAATTAATTTCCCCTACAAATTCTTTAAAGGAAGTTGGCTGATATAGATAAAATTTAGTATGTACCTAAATGTATGTCAGGATATTTCAATTGAAATGAAATGACAGCCCACTGTTTATTAATGAGTTTATCTTACATAGTTTTGAGGGGATTTTTTTTAAAAATTGACATGTTGGTGGAGACTGGTAGAGGTAGCTAACTATCAAGGATTTTGTGAGCTGCATACCCTAGCAATAATGAACATTTATAAGAAGTAAATGTTTCTTAACATATAAAATTTCTGTGATACAATGAACTAACATACTTTGAAAAGTAAGAAGTGTCTATGAGAGTCTTTATCATGCCTTTATCATGAGAACAGTGGAACACTTAAAGGGGACTTGTGGTGTCTTCTGGGGAAGGATGTACAGAGAGCGGGAAGGTGGGGGCCAAGTAGGGAGTTCTGATTTTGAGCAGCAGCAGCTCAGCCTGCTTTACATCAGCATCCACGAGGTTGATGAATGAGGTTGACACGGCTCTGCCAGGACCTTCTGAACGATTGTGCAAGATGTGGTGGGATGAGCATCTCCCATAAGACACACCCAGGTTTCAGAGTCACAGCCCTGCAGTGGGCCCTGGGGGATCCTCTCCATTTCTCCTCTTGTGCCGGCTCCCTCCTGTCTTCGGCACCTTCCCTTCCCAGTCTAGGCCACATGGGGCAGCACTTCCACCTGTTCTTTTTTATCCTTCCCAGCGTCCCCTTTAGTAAAACCCCAGCCCTGTCCAGCCAGGCTGGGAAACAGAGGGCAGGACCTCTGCTGGGGACTGGTGGCCCTCAGACAACCTCAATCCTTCTCGCTTATTTCATGGAGAAAATGGGGAAGCGTGGAGCAGAAATCCCCCCCAAGTCCCAATTCTTCTCACAGCCCACAAACCTGCCTAGTTCCATCTCTGCCAACCTCCTTCCTGACCGCTGGAGTGGGAAAAGGGTTCCCCCTGTAAGGCTAACACTAACACCTCCTCTGGTTTCTGCATCTGATCCGATCCTCTTTCCCTGTGTTCAGACACCTCCATTCTTCCATCACCTCCCTCTCTCCCGGATCTTCAGCCTCTGTCTCTCTCAGCATACTCATTCTCCCACTGTTATTTATTAAAATCACTGCTTTTGGCCTCCTATCCCTCTCTCCTTCCCTTTATAACCCAGCACTTTGAATGTCATTTATGTTCACTCTGTAAACATTTGACTTCCTGTTTGGGTATTTGGGGGGTTGTTTTCTATTGAAGTAGAGCTGATTTATAATATTGTGTTAGTTCCAGGTGTAGAGCATAAATTTGGGGTGTAATTCCCTGTGCTCTACAGTAAATCCTTGTTTCTTATCTATTTTATGTATAGTAGTTAATATCAGTTAAGGTCATGCTCCTAATTTGTTGGGTATTTTTTAATATACTCTTCCTTCTGCCCTGTATACTCTTGGATGCATTTCTACCTGGTGGACACTTTCTCATCTTTTCACTCTTAACACAGATAACACCCACGACTGCCCACCTAGATTAGGTCTTGCCCTTCTGTGCACACTTAGCTTCTTATTCTTATCTGTATTATGGCCATAATATTAATAACGCTTGAACACTACTGGACTAGCCATTGTGCAGTATTATTATTATGTTAGTAGTGATACTATAGCACATTGCTTTGTCCTTAAGAGAACTAAGATATTTTCATCCTGATTCTATTAATAAGGAAATTGAATAGCAGAGAAGTAACTTGAACCCCACTGTGTTCCCCTCAAGCCTGTGCTGAGAGCCAGCAGGTCTCACACTTGATCATGTCAGAATCACCTAGAGGGCTTGTGAAAACAGGTCGCTGCTCTCGCTCTCAGACTTCCCAATTCAGTAGATCTGGGGTGGGAGATGTAGCATTTCCAACAAGCTAGTAGATGGTGCTGTTGCCTCTGACACTGAAATCAATTGCCCCTCGCTGCTAATCACTCTATTTACCTTGTCTCTTTACTTGTCTCTCTCCAGCTAAAATGGGAGTTCCTTAGGGCAGGAGCTGGTTCTGTTCTTTTTTTTTTTTTTAATGTCCACATTCCCAGCATCTAGCAAAGCAGTCTGGCAGGTGGTAAGCTCTCAATAAATGTTTAGTTGAATGAATGATGTAATGGTTCTGGCCTTTTTATTTAAGTGTATTTTTGCCAAAATGAAATTTCTATGTATTTCAAGAATTCTCAGGTTTTATCAATCACATACCCGATTGGCATACAGGGGCTGTGTACTCAAACATTTTATAAAGTTAATTGTTAATTGCATGACTTTAATCTGGGGACTTCCCTGGGGGTTCAGTGGTTGATTCTACACTTCCAGTGCAGTGTTCAATCCCTGGCCAGGGAACTAGGATCTCACATGCCACATGGCCAAAAATAAATAAATAAAACATGCTGATGCCAAAGGTCACATCTGTTGTATTTGGTTCACTGTTCCTTCCAGAGTGGACCCTTCACTGCCTATTAGTTTATACCATCATTATGGGAAGAGGCTCTTTTGCCTTTTAGCAGATTTTAAATTTTCTTTCCTAAACTATCACCTTCCTTGATGTAAAATGACTCCAGCATAAATGTGATGGCTTATAGGAATTGTGGAACATTTACCTTCCAGTATTCAAGCTTCTTCAAATGCCTGTATGATATGGAGGAGTTGAGTAGGAGGTTGGGGCACTTTAATCTCAGCCAGCTCGGCCCTGGATCACTAACAACCAGGCATTAAGTGGGAAATAAGAAATTTCTGATGGCTTGAGAACTTTCTTTGTTTCTGGCAGTCAAAGGTTGGCTTAATGGTATTTTTTATGTTACTTTTCTTTTGAAGTAGAAATTAGTAACAGTTTGTACTATAATAGGCCATCTATGATGCTATTCAAGACCTGGATAAGAAGTTTGATATTATTCATGGAAAGGTTTCAAAAATTCACCGTTACCGTTGCCGTATGAAGTCAATGTGGCAAAGCCGTGTAAGTGTTACAAAAATATTTTCACAGCTATAATAAATAAACCTCTGGGTTCTAAAGATGTCAATTAGAAGTGAGAGAGAACTAATAACTCTTAAAGAGGAATAAGGCTGATCTGTACTTGCTATAGCAGCAGATGGGAGACTAAACCTCTGCTGGAAAAATGCTGATGTTTAGGTTTGAGATATGTATGACAATGGGTATTTTTATATTTGTAACCATAATATATAAAATGTGATTCAAATGTAGGGGTGAAGAGAAATAGAGCACTTATCTTTAATAATGTAAAGCAATCTTCCATAGAAAATAACTATCAATGTATTTACTATATATGTCTTTTTCCTTTTACTCACAGTTAATTTGTGCTGGGTTTGTGTCATTTCAGAAACTACATGGACATAGATATAAAAAGTATAATTGCCAGCATTCTAGAAAGAGCAAACGCCTGAAAAGGAAGAGAAGGGACCTTACCTCTTCATTATCTCTCACTGAAAGTTATAGCCCCACTATACCAGTAAGCAGGCAGGATAATGATTCCCAGAGCAACACTTCGGGAATACCTATCGAGTCCCAGAAGTCCCCAGAGCGGGAGCAGGAGTCATTCATCCAGGATCAGGAGCCAGATCGCAACCTGAGCCCAGGGATCCCTGCCATCTTCACACAACCCTATGAGCCATATGAATACACGCAGGAGGAATCCAGGCAGGTCCCTTCTTACTACGACAGCCCACAGGCCCACAGCACCACCAATTTCTTCACACCGAACCAGGCCGCTGTAATTCCAACTGCATCCATACTGACCCAGATGGAACCTGAACCAATACCTACCCCTGATGTTGTGACCTATCCACCTTTATTTGATACCCAGCCCTCCAGGCGTAATAGCTCACCTCCCTACACGCCGAACACTTACGGTGAGTATGAACTGACACCTGTTATAGGTAGCATTATTTACCCTATAGTCCTCAGCACTTGGATGCAAGTTTGTGGAAGCTGTTTGTTTCTCATCTTGAGTACTAGTTTGGGGTGATACTCTTAGCGATGACTAACACTTCTTGAGTGTCTCTAATGTGCCCACACTATGCCAGTCAACTGACACTGCCTCTACACTAATACTCATAATGATCACACTGTGAGTTTTTTCATCTTGTTTTTCTTTACCCTTTCCCTGTGTAAACAATCACATGTTCCTAAAATGGCTAGAGCCCAGATGACAGAAAAGGAAAGGCACACTTTAGGTTAATTCACACAGAGGTCAAACTTGTGTTGACATCTTTGGTTAGAGAAATAAATCTTCCTAGCGAATTACAAAACCCACTTCCATTACAACACACTAACTTTAAGGAGTCGAGCACTCTGGTTGAATAACTGAGTACTTGTCTGGACACAAAGAAATTTGAGTACAACTTAGTTTATGGCATGGGCTTCCCTGGTGGCACAGGCAGTAAAGAGTCTGCCTGCAATGCAAGAGACCGGGGTTGCATCCCTGGGTCGGGAAGCTGCCCTGGAGAAGGGAATGGCAATCCACTCGAGTATTCTTGCCTGGAGAATCCCATGGACAGAGGAGCCTGGTGGGTCACAGTCTGTGAGGTCACAAAGAGTTGGACATGACTGAGCAGCTAACACTCTCACTTTTATTTTATAGCATAGCTAAAACTTCTTGAGGTATGAGCACTTACATTATTTCATGTCTCAGTTACTTTTTAAATATAAACCTCCAACCAAATATCTATTACTATGCAATGAAACTTGAAAGAGATATTCAGTGTAATGTTAAAGTTACTTTTGACCTAGCTAAGCACAAAATAATCTTGTTTTCTGCAAAATTCAGATAAGCATTTAAGCCTTGAGAGACGGGAATTTTAAAGCCATGGTAGAGGGTTGGTAAGAGAACTCATGTGGTTCTCAAAGATAATGGAAGTTATTGAAATTCATTAATTAAAATGAATAAATTTAAGCAACTTTAGAACTATAAATTCTGGAAATTTCCCACTGAAATTAGCTAGTAAAATAAACCTCATCTGGAGAGACCAAGAGGACAGAAATTGAGAGAAATTCATTGAAATTCTTAAAGGAAGAGAGCAGTAGCTTGGCTTAGATTAACTTAATTCAACCTAAGTTACAGGTCTTTTTGCTATATTTGCCTGTGGCCAAAGAGGCCTTGGGTTGCTCAGTCTGTTTTATGATCTTTGAAACTCTAAGTTACCTTCTGAAGTTGCTTTTGTTGTTTGGGGGAGGTCATGTGGGACAGCAACCCACTCTGGTACTCCTGCCTGGAGAATCCTATGGGTGGAGGAGCATGGTAGGCTCTAGTCCATGGGGTCGCAAAGAGTCGGACACAACTAAGCAACTTCACTTACTCACTCACATGGGACATTCTTGGGTCGCTAGCCTAAGGTCATCTTTAGTCTTTCATTACATTTTACCTTGAAGTTCTGGGTCCATGCTGGGGTACTTCACAGAATGTTCCAGGAATGATACAATTACTCCCTACTTAACATCTCTTCTTTCAGGATAATATCAGGTCAAGTATGATTTGTCTTTTTCCCCTCTTTGAAGCTCCAACTTCACCAGTTAGAAATCGCCCGGATTTCTTCAGAGAAAACTTCCCTGAGGACCCCTCAACCTGGTCCGTGGATGAAGTGATCACGTTTCTGCAAGATGTAGATCCTCTGACACTCGATCCCCTGGTTGACCTCTTCAGGAAACATGTAATGTGTCTTTTGATCTGGTTTTTCTGCCTTAATGACTTTGAATTATCTCTTTGCAGACCCTTCAGTTGGTTACTGTTTAGTATAGATGGTGGGGGAACCCTATCAACTGATTTTTCCATATTTGAGAGAGTTCACTTTGCCCAAAGTCAGATCCTTAAAGGGTAGAGGGTGGATTTGTGCTTAAATGGTTACCCAAGTACCTAACATACTACACGTCTTCAAGTTCTCAAGAGAAGATGATTCAGCATGGCCACTCTCAGGTGTCTTCTCCTTTGTAAGACCAGCTACAAAGATCCTCTTCCCCACCTGCTCCCTGCTTGGCCCTGGGATTGTGAGTAGGAGGGAGTGACCACTGTTGTAATACATTGTCCTCCTTGTTATGATTCCCAATGAACCCAGTAACTGATTCCATTTGGCTCTGTTCTGTTGACCTTACATGATTACTGACGATTTGGGATGCTGATACTCTCATGCCATTTACAAAGTAACATCATGGGCTAAATTTTTTAAGTTCTAATTTCTTTAATTTCTACTTTTACTTACTAGAAAATGTATAGAAGGTACCTGACAAAAGCAGTACTGTGAAGGACTTCAGGTCCCTTCAGCCAGTGATAAATGATTCAGCAGTTTTATTTTTAAACTAGATCTCATAAAAACCAAATAATATGCTTCAGCAGCATCACTTGGCCAATTAATTCTTTTTTACACTAGGAGGATGGCTTGTGACTATCAAGTAATATTTTTGTAGTTTCCTAATGAATAAAATTAGTGCCCACATATCTGATGTACCATTTTCAATATGGTAAGAAAATCAGTCATTAGTTTTTAGCATCTAATTAGCTTCAGACAACTAACTGATTACCTTCCAATGTTAAGACAGCACTGTATAGCACACTAATAGCTGAGATACTCATGTTCCAGCCCTTCTAAGAAAGTCAATGACCGTCTGAAATTCATTTTTATGATTCATTAAGTTTTTACTCTCTTTGTCACAGTTATGCAGTATTTTGTTTAACATAAGGTATTTAAAAATAGGTAGCTTGACGCTTAGGACATTTTTAAGATATTAAATTTCCTTTTTCTTAAAATTTGAAGCAAATTTACAAGTGATTAAGTGATGCTTCACTGTACAAATTAGATTTTTGATAGTTTCCATCAATCAGTTGCAGATTCAGAGAATATATAGCTGGAATGAGCTGCTCTCTAATTGTGTTACATGTTCTTATATAGAAAGGAGAAACTATTCTGATTCAATATGAATGCTTTATTAATTATTTTAATTTCCTTTGCTCTGTAGGGCATTGATGGGAAAGCTCTGCTACTGCTCAAGAGTGACATGATGATAAAGTACATGGGGCTTAAGCTGGGGGCAGCCTTGAAGGTGTGCCACTACGTCGAAAGGCTTAAAGAAGGAAGATACATCTACAATTTATAAACCACGTATAGGTTAGACTGGACTTAATTCTGGGAAGACCAATGCTGTCTTTGCTCTGCCCTTAGAAGTTTTTGTTGCATAGAAGATTCCTTTAAGATATGGTGTATCCAAAATAGCAGAACCTGGGATAGTCCAGTCTACTTCTTTAGAAGCCATTTAATGTACTAGTGCTAGCATAGTCAAACTGGTTGTTTGTTCTTATCTTTTCATTATTTTCATTGTATAGTTTACAGATATACTTCATGCAGGAAACAGAAATACCTTTTGATTTTGGTTAATGTTTATATGTAAAACCAAAACAGTCAAGTCCCAAAGGGCAAAATATCAGGCACTGACAAGCTTTCTAAAGAAATCCATATGACATTTTCCTTAGAAGAAAATTTAAAGTTGCAACTATAGGTATCCTGTTTTTCTCAAATATTTTATGTCTGTTACTGCAATGTTCTGTTTGTATTCTACCAGTTTCCCAAAAGGGAATAGCCACATAAATTATTTTCCTTTATGTTATTATTTCACTGTATGTTTTATCTGTCCCTACTAGAAGGAAAAAAGCAGCCTTTTAAGATTTCATGAGGCGTTCTTACCAGTTTTTAAAAAAATTATCACATAGTCATTTCATGCAAGAGATACTACACTACAAGGGTGGTTTGGATTGAGTCTGACTATATTCTTTTCAACTAAATACATGTTATTTTACAACTTCCATATTTTGTCTAAACTTGGACATTTAACTAGGCATTCATTGCTCACATCTCTCCATGAAGATGCCTATGTCTGAGTTTTTTAAAGATGTGTTTTATTGTCTCTTCATTCCTCATATGGATACTGTTTTGTGTTTATATTTTATTCTGTACCTGAAGTATACAGATTTAAATTCTTTTTTAATTTAAAATGGCACTTTACACTTCCACTGAGCTAAAGACCATCTCTATATATAATGAGTTTTTTAATTGTTTAAAACACATGCAAAGTGTTTGCTATCACTGGTACCTCTCAGCTCACACTTCAGGGTTTCCGTACAGGGAAGTTCTATCTTGTGCAATGTTTCTAGTTAATTTCCTTTCTGAGCCATTTATCTTTATAAACTTTAGACAAGTACATTAATTCTGATTTGAACTTTACTTTAAAAATTAGAACCTTCATGTGAAACATTCATTGTTATTTTATTTATTACATCATATGTTGTATAATATTCAGTGTAATGTTAATAAGTTATGAGAAATGGTGCTGATTTTATTAGCCATTTGTTATAAATGCCAATAAGATGTTCACCAGGGGTAAGAATATACATTATCTTTTTAGAAAACCAAGTGTACCTTATAAGCAAATATAACTATTTACTGGGCATATATGATTTAAAGGACATTTTCATCTATATTATTGCTTTTGTGTTAGAAGATTCAGATTTCAACTTCGTCTTCTTTCAAACTGTTTATGTGAAGATGCTGTGCCCACTTGAACAGTCCTCAGGCGTTTGTATAAGCACTATGTTTTACAGTTTTTAAATATAATAAAGTTTAATAATTACAGCCATTAATGTCAAAGCCTCAGATTTGATTTTACTTGCTTAAAGAGTTAAAGCCAGCAGTGATGCATGTCATGAATCGTTATGCTTTGTGACAGCCTCACTAGAGAATTCTCTTTCCATCCTGAATATCAAGGCAAAAGTATGGCTAACACAATAACTTTCATAAATACAGACTTCAAGTACCAGGACTAGAATTTCATATCCACTGAAACAAATTTTTCTCTCTAAAATTACTCTCATCTTCATGAAACATAGTCAAATCAAGACTAAATTTGTTCACGGAATGGTCAACTCATCAGTTGACCACATAGGCTCCTCCAAAGTGGCTGTGGTGGAAATCCTCAGGATTCATCTCAGAACAAACTCCCAAAAGGCCTCTCAAGGCCAGGAAAGACATACCAAAGGCTTGCCATCAGGCTGCGCTTCAGTGGATTTCACTCTTCTACAGAATCCCTAAAACGTGATTCCTGCACGTGCCAGCAGGAATCCCATTCACCTGCTACAGCTGCTCAGCACCCACGAGTTTCCAATGTCTGGAGGGACCAGGCAGAGAGACGGAAAATGTTTCAATCCTACCCACAGGTGTAGTTTACCAAAGTGCTTTAAGTCACAAATAATTTGAGGGGAAGGGCGTCCCTATATCTGGGAAACACAGATCAAAACCAGTAATATTATAGGCAAAAACCATAAAAATTATAACCATATTCACCACTTCACACAGTAACTATTTGTTAACTTTTTCTGAAGGCTCAAGTTTTCCATTAGGATTTTTTACTATCTTACCCAGTTCAGCTATATGATCTGAAACTTACCAGAGACCTATATTTGTCAAAAAGGTCTTCCTATGTATATCATCTTGAAAATGAAGCATTTTTGCAAAAGCATCAGAGTAAAATAACTGCCTATAAATAACAAAAGACTTTAAAAGGCATGGACACCTGACTATAATGTAATCGCTAAAGAAACTTGGTTATGATAACTAGAATTATAACCAATGATAATCTTAACCCTTGAAACGTTAATCACTGGCGAAAATCAAGAAGCAAGTAACTGTGAACTGTTCATCATACCAACATTTACTGATTGGAAAACTTATGCTCTCATCTTCCTCTAAGAAAGCAAAGGTAGGTAAACTTAGACCCACCCAGCAATTAATGTTCCACTACTTTATCCTATTTGAAATGATGTAGGTAATGAATAAATTCTCTTCATTTAACTTGGTTTAGTATCAAGTTACCAAAATCTGGAAAGACTATTTTTTAATTACTTATTTTAATTGGAGGATAATTACAATATTGTGATGGTTTTTGCCATATATCAGCATGAATCAGCCATGGGTATACATGTGTCCCCCCCATTCTGAACCATATATATGCGAGCTCAAATGGTAAAGAATCTGCCTGCAATGCGGGAGACCTGGTTTGATCCCTGGGTCGGGAAGATCCCCTGGAGAAGGGCATGGCAACCCACTCCAGTATTCCTGCCTGGAGAATTCCATGGACAGAGGAGCCCGGTGGGCTACAATCCATGGAATTGCAGAGGTGGACACAACTGAGTGACTAACATGCATACAGTATTTGTTGGAAAGACTATTTTAGATAAACATTCCTGATAGCTTACAGTGAACGATGTCAGATTCGTGATCTCCAAAGAAGAAGATTTAGCTTCGGGACCAGGAACCAAGCTTGATCACTCAAGAGCTTTTGTATAGCAGAGTTTTATTAAAGTATAAAAGGGACAGAGAAAGCTTCTGACATGGACATCAGAAGAGATAGGAGAGTGCCCCCACTAGCTAGTCTTCTCAAGGCCTTATATACTTTTACCAGACCCACTCCTACAACATACATCTTAAATTAACAAGATTAGAACTAACTAAAGAAAAGTCTTACCAGACCCACTCCCACATAAGATTAGTCAGAAGGTTCCTATTAAGAAGGAAAAATATGTCCTTGAGCAAGATACATTGTTGTTATATAATCATTAGTACAGAGTTTAAAGAAAAACATTGAGCAAGATGAGTTGTTTTCTGTGTAATCATTAGCTCTGGGCTTAAAGAAAGTTAGTCTTCAAGATTCTTGTCATAACAACTCAGAGTTTAAGAAAAAGTTTGTCCTTTTTCTCCTCCTCAAGATTCCAGGATCCCTTTCTCCTGGAGGGCCCCAGACTCCTTATCAACCTACCCAAGAATTAACTCTCATTCCCAAAACATATTTACTACTATAGCATTTACCTAAAAGTTTTATCTCACTTATGTTTACTTAAACTTTCATCATATTGTTATTATCCTTGCTGAAAAATTTTCAACAGATGTAATAAGGTGTTATTTGCTCTCTAATAAACTTAAGTACAACAGAAGTGTTTGCACTGATGGGCTTCCCTGTTGGCTCAGTGGTAAAGAATTCACCTGCCAATGCAGGAGACATGGGTTCGATCCCTGGCCTGGGAAGATTTCACATGCCATGAAGCAACTAAGCCCATGGGCCACATCTATTGAACCAGTGCTCTGGAGCCTGTGAGCCGCAATTTCTGAGCCCACATACTGCAGCTACTGAAGCCCAAACATTCTAGAGCCTGTGCTCTGCAACAAGAGAAGCCACAGCAATAAGAAGTTCATTTGCCACAACCAGAGAAAAGCTTGTGCATCAACAAAAACCCAGCACAGCCAAATAAAATTACTTTTGAAAAACTATACCACTGATGACTCTAAAGACATGTCTATATTAATTAAACTAACAAGCTTAAGCTAGCTAGCTTCAATACTAGACATTCAGTAAGTACTGAGTATTTCTCAGGCCACATGAACTTGAAATTTATTCAAGCCAGTCTTTTATATTTCTGAGAATTTACACAAATGTTAAATTTCTTTTAAACCAATTAAACATTTCTTTTAAACCAATTCATCCAAGAACCCATCTTGGCAATGCCATTTGGAGGCAGAGACACTTTAAAAGGTACGCATAGGCATACATTTATCTATATAGAGAAAGAGATCTCAGTTTTCCTGCTAAAATGTAAAAAGACCTTTTTGAGTGAAATAATGCCACCTGCAGCAATATGGATGGACCTAGTGATCATCATACTAGGTGAAATAAGTCACAGAAAGACAAATATCATATGATATCACTTTTAAGTGGAATCCATAAAAATGATACAAGTGAACTTATTTATAAAACAAAGAGACTCTCAGACATAGAAAACAAATTTATAGTAACCAAAGGTGAAAGGGAAGGTGGGATATATTAGGAGTCTAGGAAGCAGATGAACAACAAGGTCCTACTTTATAGCACAAAGAACTATATTCAATATCTTGTAAATAAACTAATGAAAAAGAATAGATTTATGTATACCTCAATCAGTTTGCTATACACCTGAAACTAATACATTGTAAATCAACTATACATCAATTAAAACAATAAAAGATAAAAATAATTCTTAAAAGTCCTCTTTTTTTCTCTTCACTCTGGGATCACAGATGATTACAGTTCCAGAGAGCCCAGGTAGATCACATGTATTGCAAAGTCACAGGAAGAGAAACACCAATTCCTTCTAGAAAGCTAACTTCCTCTGAGGGCATATGGAAAAACCAGTTTTAGAATGTCAAAAGAATCCCATCTTGGATACTTTCAGGATTTTTTTCTTTGCAGTTTCTAAAAAGCCAATTCAGTATAAGCAAATAACAGTAATATACAATAATATATATCACTCACTCACATGCATGTGCCTTACTTTCAGAGGAACAAGAATCAGCATTCAGGTTAACCTTCACCTCAGCTATTAGCTCAGCCTCCATGGCCTCTCTCAATATAAAGCTGTGGGCACTTCGTTTTCCCACCATAGTGATGCCAATATCTCCGCTGTGGCCTTGGGGTGTCTATGAGTCCTCAGTACCCTCTTGGCCTTGCATTCATCAAGGACAGCCGCCCCAGGGCCCCACTTCTAGTGGACGGCCACCCCAGGATTTCCCCTGCAACTATCAGGCAGATTGCAGGCAGATTCTTTACCATCTGGAACTTTCAGGCCCCACAAGCTAGTGACACCCCATAACTTTCAGAATCACCCCTGAAATTTTCAGTCCCCACAAGCTAGGTGACGCCTGGCAACTTTCCGTTCCCCCATCCTTATTTCCCAACATCTCGGCATTCATGGGCATTTGCTTGGTCTCCTGGTGGCTCTGCCAATTGGGCTGCACCCCACAGGCCTACAAGGCCTGCACTTGCCCAGCTTCAAGACCAAAGAAAAGGCCCGGAGTCGGTGACGGAGACATGGTTTAATGGCTGGGGGAGCCTACCTGTCTGAAGCAAGGTCCTAGAGCAACAACCTGCATGTGCAGTGACAGACAGTGGGCAGAACATGGCAGCAGGCTACTCTACGCTCCTCCAGAGAGAGGGAGGGTCTGGGTTACAGCTGAAACTGACATCAGGTTGGCTCATCAGTTACCATGGAAACCAGCTGAGGGGCATGTCCCTCACCTCCCCTTTGATAAGCTATCAGGTGGAGATGTTTAACCTAAAGATCAGATGAAGCAGGCACTGTCCAAGCAAGGGATGTACAGAGAGCAAGACACAGCCATTTTGGGTGGCCTGACCACACAGATTCTTAGCCATGAGAAAGCCATGCCCTTCTGTAATAATATTCAAAATTAAACATCACGACTAGGAACAGTGATTATGAGAGGAAAAGCGCTGCATTTTCAAACTACATAAGAAACTGTAGTCACAGTTGGCTGAGTAAATGAAGTAGTTTTAAGTTTCTGGGGCGGTTTTTACAGTGTGATGCTGCAACTTGCTTATATTTATAAGCCCTCCAAGGTTGAGGATTCCTGATGTTTTCCCTGTTTTGTCCAACAGCTTGGTGAACTTGAACCCTGAAAGCAACTCTCCGCAATCAGGACGTCCTCAGGCCAAGCTCGCCCACTCTCCCTGGTGTGCTTAGAGGCAACTTGGGCGTTACGGGGCCACCTTCTCTGGCTTTAGGGGTGCTGTCAGCACTGAGGGGAGAGCCTTAAAGATATAAGGGGGAAAGAAAATGGAATCCTTTTCTCTAAAGAGGTTCAATTCCATCAAGTTGCTGGAGAAAATGGGAAATATCAACATTGTGAGAGAGAGGAAGCAAGCTGTCCGCCAAGGTTTGTGTATCTTCCCTATCCTGGTGTGTGTGTGTGTGTGTGTGTGTGTGTTAGTCACTTAGTTGTGTCCGACTCTCTGTAGCCTATGGACTGTAGCCCGCCAGTCTCCTCTGTCCATGGAATTCTCCAGGCAAGAATACTGGAGTGGGTTGCCATTCCCTCCTCCAGGGGATCTTCCCAACCCAGGGATTGAACTGGGGTCTCCGGCATTGCAGGCAGATTCTTTACCACCTGAGCCACCAGGGAAACCCCCCTACCCTGGGGCCCTCCCCATTCCCTGGATCAGCCTCAGAACACTTATAAACACAAGCAAGTCTCTCACATACACCAGAAAAAGCCCCTCGGGGTTTAATTTTGGCAGTATACCCTGCTCCCCGTGAAGTATGGTCATTCATGTCTTGGCCAAGCTCTACCTCTTGCTTTTTCCTTCAGTGATATCAATTCCAACCCCCTGCCCAGCAAACCATTGGGAAAGAAGCTGAGGAGACTATGCTATCCATGGAGCTATGGTGAATGCCTGCTCTAGGTCACAGATACAGCACAGTACGTGGAATCTGAGCTGAGAAGAGCCCTGCTAGGAGCAAATGTTGGGAAAGTTTGTGTGTTTTTTAATGTGTTTTTAAAACTGGAGTTAGGAGAAAGTGCCCCCAGAAGGGCACTAAATGATTGGCAGGAAGCTTGGCATTTAAGAATAAGCAAAATAGG
This sequence comes from Cervus canadensis, assembly GCF_019320065.1. Classification (NCBI taxonomy): domain Eukaryota; kingdom Metazoa; phylum Chordata; class Mammalia; order Artiodactyla; family Cervidae; genus Cervus; species Cervus canadensis. Next base: position 20,988,113 of record NC_057419.1, read on the forward strand.
TGAGATCCCTGACCTTAGACTGCTTCCTGTCTGTCTGGGAGGACAGCATTAGAAAATACTGCTGCTGCTTAGTCACTTCTGTCGTGTCTGACTCTGTGCAACCCTATAGACTGCAACCCGCCAGGCTCCTCTGTCCAGGGGATTCTCCAGGCAAGAGAACTGTGGTGGGTTGCCATACCCTCCTCCAGGGGATCTTCCTGACCCAGGGATCAAATCTGGGTCTCCTGCATTGCAGGCAGATTCTTTTACCGCTGAGCCACCAGGGAAGCCCAAAAAAACACATGCATTTTTGGTAATTGATGAGTGAATGAAAAGAGGCAAAGGTGAAGTAGCCATGAAAAGCATGACATCTCTAGAAGATTCCATTGTGTGTGTGTACAGATGCGCTTATCCACTTGGAAGACATTTGGGAAGAGAAATACAAACATGTTTACAGGGGGGCATCTATGGGTAGGTAGGATCCTGAGTATGTTTCTTTTCATTTTGCTTATCTTTACTTTCTGATTTGTCTGTAGTGTATGGCTTTTATAATAATTGTTTAATTATAAAAAACACAGGCCATATCATGTTTACATCACTGTGGAAGATAAAAGGAAATAACACAGTGCCATTTAGTGGGAGGCATAAACAGCAAAACCTTAAGAAAAAAGCATAGCATGTTTCAGGAAACCAACTTAATTTAATATTATGTATAAATAGATTAAACGCACACCCATATTAAAAAGATTCAAGGATGGATCTTAACAATTATGTGCTTTTACCTACTGTGTCCTTTGCTTTAGACACTAAAAAATAAAGGGCTGGACAGAAACTGATCTGCAAATAAGCAAAAAGTAGGCCACAAAGATAATACTAATCCTTGCAAGGTAGAATTAGAAACACCTTCAGCCAGGTGATCAAGGTCAACATCAACAGTGAGAAGTTTTGTTCATAATATGTACCCTTGATATGATAGGATGAGAATGGCCCCTTATTGTGGTTTCCCTCCCCCAAATCTATGAGCCCAGTTTCATCATGAGGAAAATCATCAAACAAATCCCAACTGGGGAACATTCTGCAAAATACCTGACCAGTCCCTCCTCCAAACTACCAAGCTGATCAAAAAGAAGCAAAGTCCGAGAAACGATCACACTCTAGAAGAGCCCAAGGAGAAAGGATGAGTAAACATACTATGGGATCCTGGAACAGAAAAAGGTGAAAAGTGAGGAAATGTGAATACAGGGTAGGCTTTAGTTAATGATAACACACCAATACTGAATCATTAGTTGTGGCAAATGTACCATAATGTAAGATATTAACAATGAGGGGAAATGGGTATGGGTACTCTCTCTACTATCTTAGCAACTTTTCTGTAAATTAAAATGGTTCTAGGGACTTTCTTGGGGGGTCCAGTGGTTAAGAGTCTGTGCTGTCAATGGCAGAGACATGGGTTTGATCCCTGATCTAGGAACTAAGATCCCACATGTCACACAATGTGGCCCAAAAAGGGAAAAAAACTCTTTTAAATCAAAAGGTTATTAAAAAAATTAACAATTCCCTTCTATGATCCTACATTCATGCAGTAGTCTGCTTAAAGTCCTGATCTCTCAAATCTGAATTGTGAAAATCTTTGTCCAAAGTCCCAGTGAGATTCTGAAGGAGTGACTGCTTTTCTTTAACAGGAAAATATGCAAAGTTTCTTCGTGGTGCATGCAATATTTGATATGTGCAACCTGCTCCAGTAGTTATTTTTAGATCTCTCTGATGAGTGCCTGGGTCTTATTTTCACTTGTCTTTCCATGTTTGTTTGTGACTGAATGAGGTCAACTCCCAGGAAGAAGGAGTTATAGCATATGCTTAACGGAGAAGTTATGTATGTCCATGTAGATTGATTTCTTCTTTTCCTTTTCTTCCTTTACAAAACAGTCTGTTGTTGGTTACTTTTCCCATACGTGAGTATATATCTCATTTCTATATGGAAAATTGATCTATAATGTACAATTGGCATAGGAGTATCAGCATTTAGAAGTGTTCATTAAGAGATGCTTACTGGTTTCCAATGGTGCATCTGGCTTTATTAATTTTAGTATAAAAATTACAGAAGTTAGCATGGATGCTGGCAAAATCAATAGCAACATTGCTATTAGAAAAAGTACAGGAATGTAAGGAATGACTCTGGTCAGAAAAAGAGTGTCCTGATATAATCCCCTCCTGAAATGCTTGAGTTACTCAATGATTCCCCACCACCACCACCCCACCACCAGGGGACTATGAACAGGACCTGACCAGGATGGGGAACGGTGGTGCTCAGCATTGAGTTCCATTCCAGACATTGCCAGTGTTTATAGTACCTGTTAAATGGATACACTCATGACCAGAGTGCAAAGGATTTTATGCTTTATTATTATGTAATAAGTAAACTGCCTGATTAATAAGATGTGATTTTGGTCACTACGCTTATATCAGTCAGGATAAACTGTGCTTCATCTCTTAACAACAAACCCTGACATCTCAGTGATTTTGTTTTCCTCCCAGGCAAAGTCTGATTCTCCAGAGATACACCTTTTGTTTTTCTTTCTTTTGGGGGGCTTGCCATGCAGCATGTGGCACCTACACCCCCTGCTGCAGAAGTGCAGAGTCTAAGCCAGGGAAGTCCTGAGAGATACCGCTTCTTTTGTAACTCTGCCCATGTAACACATGGCCTCCAAGAATCTTTTTGTTGCCCAGAGCTGATATGTGGCACTTCTACTTGGAACCCACTGGTAAAACTAGTTACACAGCCCTGCTTAAGTGCACGAGAGTTGGTTAGAGTGGTTTTAACAAGAAGAGCAAGAAGAAAATAGAAGATTCCGTGAACATACAATATGGCTTCCACCACAAAGCTTTAAGGATTTTTTTCAAGCTAAAATGATTGCAGACGTGCTTTGGGGCTGGGCCAGGCTGGTGGCCTAACTGGGAGGAGCTGGTTGGGTGGAGTGCATAGGTGTGCACAGGTGACTGGAAGGAGCTGTGTCTGACTAGAGCCCACCTGTTGCCGTGCAAGGTTGTGAGTCTTATGTTACAGTTCTTCCAGTTTTTCCAAAGCAAGTGGAAAAGCAGAGGTTAATGTGAAATCTCCCAATTTTAAAATGTAGGCTTAAGTATATGAAAATATAAGGCCAAACAAAATGTGCTTGCAGGTCTCACTGGACCTATGTACCACCAACGTTAAGATCGTAGTTAGCTCTTTGGCCCAGGAACTTGGGATCTTAATTGACCCTTTATTTCTCTGTGAGGTACAGCTGATCCCACATTTCTAAGAATCAGGCTCTGCGTGGGAGCATCCCCTCCGCTCACCCTGGTTCAGGTTCAAATCCATCATCCTCACACAAGCTCAGCTGACCACTGAAGCACTTTGAGCCACACTTAAAGGACAAGCTTCCCTGCATTGGGCTTCCCTGGTAGCTCAGACGGTAAAGTGTCTGCCTACAATCGGGAGACCTGGGTTCAATCCCTGGGTCGGGAAGATCCCCTGGAGAAGGAAATGGTAACCCACTCCAGTATTCTTGCCTGGAAAATCCCATGGACGGAGGAGCCTGGTAGGCTACAGTCCATGGGGTCACAAAGAGTCGGACACAACTGAGTGACTTCACTCTCACTTTCTTTCACTTTCCCTGCATTCTAGGTCATTGCCAGGCTAGGACATCTTCAGGCATTGAGGAGACCACAAAGTATTGAGAGAGACTGAAATAGGAATTGGTGTTGGGGTGTCATTATGAACTCAGAATAGGAGGGCTCATATGTCAGTTTCACATGAGTCTCAAGAACTGTGGGTGGGAATTAAAAGATTATAAATGGGGCAGGGGTCACACTAGCAGACCTACATTATGGACAGATCATCCTGGCAGCCAGCGGGAGTGGGGAGTCTCAGCAAACAATACCCATAGATCGTCCACAGTATGCAGAGCCTCCGAGGCACCCCCGTCCAGGTTATGTCCTTGGGGGCGACTCCAGTGGTTTCATTCTACCCTTTTCTGAGCTCTTCTCAGAGGAGGAGGTATCCCTCTGAGAGATGCCCGAGTTGTTTGCTGGGTTCAGCACTGCCCACAAACAATCCAGCACAACCACCTTTCTCTTTCAAGTGACATTAGCGGTTCCTTTCCAGATTGCCGAGGTCTGGGAGGCCCAGCTTTTGGCAGGGGTCTCAGATGAGCTTTTGGGCTGGGGAAGAAGCCAGGAAGGCACCCAGAAGCCTTGACCGCTGGCCACGTAGGTTCCAGGCTCAGGAAAAGAAAGTTCTGGGCCCAACGGGGAGGGCCATGTATGCCGTGGCCGCTTCCCAGCACAAAAGGGCAACGGGGTGCAGACAGATCTCCCCACCTCACCCAGGCACCCAGGAGCCATGCACCACGGCCAGGAAGCCACGTGGGACTTGCGTCACCGCCACAAAGAAGGCAGGTGAGGAGAGGCCCCGAGTCCTGTGTCTTCCGGTGGCCACCACCTGGAGGGGAGAGGGTGCTCCCCGGAGCCACCAGGGTCCCAGGCCCAGGCTCGGCTGGGGAGGCAGACAAGCAGTTGTCCCACTCACCTCACCCCATGCCATCTACAAAGTGTAGGCCACACAGCAGTGAGGAGGGGTTGGATTTATTTCCCTCCATGTCCTTTCTGGAGTGTCTTTCCTATTCTTAGCCCCTGACGTAGCCCCATCTTCCCCTAGTTTCTCTCACACACCCATCCCCACTTTGGCCTTAATGGGATCCAGTTTCACAGCTGGGATGTAGGCTGTGTTCTGTGCCTCTCCTGGGCCTTTTCCTGTCTTTACTTTTGTTTATTTATTTTTTAATTGGAGGATAATTGCTTTACACTATGTGTTGGTTTCTGCTGTGCAACAACATGAATCAGCTATAAGTGTACATATGTCCCCTCCTTCTTGAGCCTCCGTCTCCACATCCCACCCTCTAGGTCATCACAGAGCTGAGCTCCCTGTGTTACACAACAGCTTCCCACGAGCTAGCTGTTTCACACACGGTTGTGTGTATATGTCAGTGCTACTCTCTCAATTTGTCTCACCCCCTCCTTCCCAAAGGAAACCGATAAGGTGAAAAGACAATCCTCATGATGGGAGAAAGTATTTGCAAAGGAAGCAACTGACAAAGGATTAATCTCCAAAATATACAAGCAGCTCAAATCAAAAGAAAAAAAACAAACAACCCATCAAAAAACGGGCAAAAGACCTAAACAGACATTTCTCCAAAGAAGACATACAGACGGCTAATAAACACATGAAAAAATGCTGAACATTACTCATTATTAGAGAAATGCAAATCAAAATTACCATGAGGTAACATCTCACATCAGTCAGAATGACCGTCATCAAAGAATCTGCAAACAATAAATGCTGGAGAGGGTATGGAGAAAAGGGAACCCTCCTATAGTATTGGTGGGAATGTAAATTGATACAGCCACTATGCAGAACACTACTGAAGTTCCTTAAGAAACTAAAACTAGAACTACCATGTGACCCAGCAATCCCATTCCTGGGCATATACCCTGAGAAAACCACAATTCAAAAACACACATGTACCTCAGTGTTCATTGCAGCACTATTTACAATAGCCTGAACATGGAAGCAACCTAGACATCCATCAATAGATGAATGGTAAAGAAAATGGGGTACATATATACAGCGGAGTATTAACTAGCCAGAAAAAGGAACAACATTGTGCCATTTGCAGAGATGTGGATGTACCTAGAGGCTGCCATACAGAGTGAAGTAAGTCAGAAAAACAAGTAGATTAACACACACACACACACACACACACATATATATATATGGAATCTAGAGAAATGGTATTTATGAGCCTAGGTATAGGCAGGAATAGAGAGGCAGACGGAGAGAACCAACTTTTCCTATCTTTACAAAGAGAACAGAACCTGGGCAAGGAGCCAGTGCCAGCACTGCATGGAGGGCAGAGTCATGCCCCCCAGGAGTTGTTACAGCTCCCCTGGCGTTGGTGGGCGCAGCCCGGTTTGGGAACGTGCGTGAAGACAGTGAGCAATGCCTCCGGCGACCTCCCTTGGGAGCCGTGGCTGGAGCTGGGCCCCGTGCTCCCCAGCCTGTTCCTCCAGCTCCCTTGGAGACCCTGCTTTCCATCCCCCTCTCTGTTGCCTCCCAAGAGCCCCGCCTACCTTTCCAGACTCTGTTTTTCTCACTCTGGCAAACGTTGAGGTCTTCAGCTCCACGCATTGTGCAGCGGGCGGTGCCCTCAGCTGGTAATGTCGCCTGTAGGGGACGCTAGAAAGGCCTGGGTCCTCAAGTCTCTCTTCCTGGCTTTGCCGGAACACAGTTTTCTGTCACTAAAGGGTGAGGAGGCTCCTTCCTGAAAACCTGGGCCCTCGAGGATTTTCAGTCTGGATCCTTCCCACGGATGTCCTGAGATGCCCCCAGACCAGCTTCCTCCAGAGGACCTGGGTCACTAGTGAGGTGCCTGTGTCAGGGCCCCTATGCACAGAGGCCCCATGTTGTTGCCTTGGCTGTCGGCAGAGGGCGCTGTGCACCCCCGGAGCAGGTGGCGCGTGGCCCCGGGGGCGGGACTCGGGGTGGGGGGGGCGGTGGATGGGGGGGGTTAGGCGGGTGGGGGGAGGGGGGAGGGGGGAAGGGGGAGAAGTGGGAGGGGGCGGGTGGGGGTGGGGGTCAGGGTCGGAGGTAGCTTCTCCCCAGCAGGCCCTCAGAGAAAGCAGCCTTGGTCCTGACTTTTTGACAGTTCCTTTGCTGCCAAGAGCAGGCTCCTCTTCCTGTGATGAAGAGATCAGTGGCTCTTACACAGGGTGAGCAAGGGATTCCTTTTCTAGCCTAACCTCACAAACCCTTTAGGGTAGTTATTTCAATTACAGATGCCCCCAATGTGTCTAGTGTCTGGGTTCCTGAGAGGTTGCCCAGCTAGACTGGGCTTAAAGGCTCGAGAAAACTCTCATTGAAAACAGGAACTTCTGTTATCTCTTGTAAAGCAAAGTTATATTTCTAACTCAAATAAAAGTTTTCTCTGAGACATCAGACATTTATAGAAAGGGGCTGATAAAAGGGAGTACAGCTCTGTATGTTGACCTGGGGGAAGGTTCTGTTCCCCTGGCTTCAGTGGGCCCCGGGCCTGGGTGGAGGCCTCTGGATGTGGCCTCTCCTTGTGCCCTGCTCGGGGGCCCATCCGCTGTGGGAGAGGAAGGGAATGGTGGCCCTTCTGTCATCAATCCCCAAAAGGCAACAAGTCATGGTTTTACAGATGAGGAATCCAAAGCAGAGTGATGCTTAATAACAGGAACCACTGCTTTTGTGGCCAGTCTTGCCCTTGAGATCTTCCCTCCCTGCTGGTGTCTCTTTTTCTCCTTTTCTAACTAGTCCATTTCCTGCCTAGGTCAAGTGATCAACCCTGCTCTCAGACCCAGAGGAAGGACTATGAGACGACATTTATGTATTCTGGAGGAAGGCATGAAAGTGCCTGGCTAGAGACCCATGTTTGTGGAGCAGAGGGGAAACTAAAAATGTCAGTTGCCTTGAGAGGCTTTGTCAAATCAGGCATTTCCATGACCCTTGATGGCTGCGCTCTCTGTTACTCTCTGTAAATAAGTACAAAAGGAACTTTTATTGAGCACTTATTGAGCACTCTGTCCTGGGTGCCCCAAATGTTCTAGCTCGAGTGCTTGCACATATTGTATTACTCACACTTCACAGATTAGGGGTAGAGAGGTTAAGTGAACTGCCCAAAGTCACACAGTTACGTGACAGCGGAGGTGGGAACTTAGTTCAGACTCTGTAGTTCTAAAGCTAGCACTTCTAACTCTGCCCCGGGTCCCCAGCCATCCCCTTGCTTAGATGTAGTGACCCAAACTGTTTCTAGTGCTGCTACAAAAACATCTTGTGCTTGGGGGTTTTCCACATTTTAAGCCAAAGTGATGCCTGGATTGAAAGGTTCGTTCATTCAGTAGAAAGATTTAGAATTTTCTCGTTTTATTATAACCCAGTAGGGTACATAAGATGAATTGGGGCATGGAAAGAATATATTAAACCTCATTATATTTGTTTCATTCTCTCACAATTTTGATTTTTGCAACTGTTTTATAATCTATGCATTGATAGTCCATGCCTGTAACTTATAAGTAAATCCTAACTCTGAGGAGGTGAATGCCAAAACATTTCCTTTGTACACCTCTGAAGAGATTTTGACTATGGCTTGCTTTATGTTCTAAGTATATTTCTAGAAGATTCCACCTTGTTTTGAAGCATAGTGAACCATATGATTTGAGAGAATCAATCAGTACATCTTTTTTTGGCAAAGTGAATGATAGATTTCAGATTGTCTGGATTTCCACATGCCATACTGATCTGGTTAACAAGGGCACACTGTACTTTCCCTGTGGGTTCAGTTCAGTCCACACACATTTGTTGTGTGCTTGTGTTGTGTGTCTTTGTTGTGGGTCCCCTAAATACCAAGCACTGTGCTAGGTGTGTGAGACGCAGGGGCCTTGACCTTGGGCCTAGAGGAGCGTGTGGTATAGTGGGATGGACAGAGACCCACTTTCTCTGGAATTAGGCGGACAAGATGATAGAAGCATGCATGTCACTGTGGGCTGGCAGATGGCTCTTAGCTTATGCAGGAGCAGTCATGGAAAGTCACCTGGAGGAGGTGGTGTTTGGAGTTAAATCTTAAAGGATTAGACAGAGTAAGAAGGTGGGAAAGGAGCATCAGGGTACTCAAGGGTAGAACTACAGAGGCTTGTGCCTGGTGTGGGAGGCCTCTGTGGGGTATGAGGGTACATCTAAAAGCAAACGCTTTTAGGCAGCAGAATGTTTTTACCAAAACTATTCTGGTGAAAGTCTAGAAGAGAGATTGGGGGGCTAAAGATAGAGGCACAGACCCACCCAGTTTTGAGGCTGTTTCAAAAGTTCAGGCAAAGGATGATGTGGGTTGACTGAAGGATGGGAAGTGTAGAGGAAAGGAATGATGGATTAGAAAAACACCAAGGAGGCAAAGTCAGCGAGATGGGGCATGTGGGAGGTAAAGGCGAGGGAGGAGTCGTGGAGGGCAACCCAGGATGGGGGCGTGAGCAGAGCATAGGTCGTGCGGTGGGATGTGGGCCAGGGGCGATGCAGAGAGAAGCTGAGTTTAAGTTTTAGGGGTGATGAATCTGAGGTACCTGTGTGACCACCCTGTGAAGATGGCGGGCTGGACCTTGGGTGTTTGAAGAGAGAAAGACAGGGAGCGGGGAGATGATGAGAAAAGGATCAAGGGAGGGAAACGTCAGGGCTGGCCTAGAGATAGGGAGGAATAAACAAAGGTATTGGACACAACTAGGAGAGTGGATGCAGTCCCCATAGCAGGGGAATGAGAGCTGTAGGCCTGGGACAGAGTCTGTGATGGAGGGAGTAGGAGAAAGAAAAGGGGCGTCAGGAGCATCATCTGAGGAGGGAGCAAGTCAGAGAGGCAAGAGGTTGCAGAGAGAGATGTGACCAGAAAGCTAAGGAGAAAGAGCAGGGTAAGAGTGTCCCACACCTCTGAAGGGTCAGGAAGATGAAGCCCGAGAGGCAACGAGAGCTCCTTGGATAAGTGCTGTCACTTGTAAAATTCAACAGGAGCAGGATTTCTGGGAGTTTTTTCAAAAAAAGGGAAATAAAGAGAGGAAGGGATGAAGAGAGAGAGGGAAGGAAGGAGGGAGGAAGGAGCTTCAGTAAGACATTCGCTAAAATGCCATTAGTTTGGAAATTTGCACTGTCTCAGGTGGGCTCTGCTGGACTTGAACCTTCATGGTGACAAGAGAAGGGTCTAAAGAGTAAACAAATAGGCCAGGTAGGCTGCAAGTGGAGTGTGTAAAACCTAGTGTCCAGAACTAAGATCCAAAAGAGGCCCACAGCAGAAGGGCCCGACCCTGGCCAAGCCCAGAGCAGGGACCAATGTAGCCACCAAGTGCTCAGTGCGAACATAAAGAAGGCATGCTGTGTTCCAGGTCACTAAACAGCCGTGGAGGCCAGAAGCTGAGGACCCAGCGATCACGTCTGTGTCGCGAGTCTATCTCGGGAGGCTTGCGGCCTAAGGGCCGGAGACTCGCTCGGGAAGACAGGAGAAGGCTTCCCTGGCAGTGTCACCCCCCTGCAGTCCTTCTCAGAGAAGCCTGCGAGGAAGGGAGCTGGGGAAGACCTGCCCAGAGGTGCCCCTGGGGCTGGGCCCGGCCGGGCAGTGAGGAGACACTTGCCTGGAGGCTGGGGGCCGTTTCATGCTGTCCATCAGCTTGTGAATGAAGCCAGCCGGCCAGCGCCCGCGGTCCACGCGTGCCCCGCTGTCCTGCACGCTGTGAGAAGGGACACAATTGGAAGAGCTTTTTTTAATGGAAAAGAAGAGCGGCACCAGTGTGGAGGGAGCGCTGGGGACAGGAGAGCCACACTGTTGGGAGACAGAGGCCCCCCCGTTTCCCCGGAGGGTCTGCACGGCATCACGGCCAGCCCCCGAGGCCAGAACAATGACGGAGTCAAGACCGGGCTTCCTCTGCCAGATGCTTGATGCATTTTGAAAAGATTCCCATTGAAAACACTTGCAGTAAAGTCTCGGAGCTTAAAGAATTAGCCCTCCCTTCTCTGGCTCGCCCACTGCCTGTGAGTGGCCATTCCTCAGCCACACAAAGAAAACAGACTGTTCACATCCACGCTCAAGTGCCAGAGAAGCACCATTCACTTACAAAGGGTTGATACCCTCTTTACAAATAATGTTATCCCTGTGTTAAGACGAGTTCCCCTCCAAGGACTTCTGCCAGGCAAGACCTTGTTAGCTGGTTTCCATTCGTGCAGCACTTGAAATCATAAAGCTGCATGAAAAAAAAAAAATCACTTGCTGACAAAAAGCTGTTGACTCCAAGTGCTGGCCTGGCCTCCAGGAAGACTGAATTCCTGGGGGCATTTTGGTTGTCTCCAATGCCATCGCGTGGCCATGCTGGGGACTGACACCTGCTGACATCCTGTAATCAGGGGCTGAGTTTTTGTTCTGTGAGGATGGCACTTGGATCCTTGGAGACTTGACTGTTTCTCTGGCCTGGGATTCAGCTCCCCTTCCAGGGGAGGGAATGATGGGTGAGAACCTGGCCCCGGAATTCTGAGTTCAGAGGTTATTAGAGTATATGTGGCCTCTATGTCCCTCCTACTCCTGGATGGGACATACGAAGAAGCAGTAGAAGGCACACACCCCGGTATCTCGAGTCCTTAATGGAGAAGGGGCTGCTGTGCTAGGGCATGCAGGGTGCCCCATCACTTAGCAGCTTTCCTCTGCCCTGTGGGCAGCCCCTGCAGGACCAGGGGGGACCCCAGACTAGCACAGCTGTTGCTCTCTGATCCTTTTTAAAAAAAATATTTATATTATTTTGGGCTGCACTAGGTCTTTGTTGCTTTGGGCCAGCTTTCTCTAGTTGCAGTGAGCGGGGGCTACCCTTCGTTGTGGTGCATTGGCTTCTCGTTGTGGTAGCTTCTCTTATTGCAGAGCACTGGCTTAGTTGCTCCACAGCATATGGGATCTTCCCGAATCAGGGATCAAACCTGTGTCCCCTGCATTGGCAGGCGGATTCTGATCCACTGAGCTGCCAGGAAAGTCCCTGTGATTCTTTCATATACAGGTCTTTTACATGTGATTTCCTCTGAATTAAGAGGCCTATGGCCAAATATACTTTAAACCTTGGTAGATAGATTGTGAGGACCAAACTCCAGGACTGGGAAGGCCTGCTCATGACAAACCACTTGGAGGACGGTATTCTAGATTCTAAGAAATGAGACATGGCAGATGATGTTCCAAGCAAAGTTTTGACTGTAAAGAAAAACTAGGAAAGTCAGCTGAGTCGGGTTCAAAAGGGAGTGAGGATGTATTGCAGGCATATCAAGGGTGGTGGGCGCAGGGATGTAGCTGATCAAAGGTGGGCAGTAACTGTTCATTTTAGGAGGCTTTTCTGGAACCCACAGTCAGTTCCCAATTTCTATCTGGGGTTATTTTATTATTTTTAAAAAGATAACAGCTTTATTGATATATAATTCACATGCCATACAATCCAACCATTAAAAGTGCACAATTTGATGTTTGGGTTTTTTTTTTTAGCATATTCACAGAGTTGTACAGTCATCACCACGATCAATTTTAGAACATTTTCACCAACTACCTGGCGTTCTTGACTCTATGAAGTAGATGGAAAAATTGGAGAAAGAACAACAATGATGACAAAAGGAGTATAAAGAGGATCTCAGAGAGTGTGAGAGGAAATGGGACTTTGGAGTTGAAGAGAAGGAGGCTGTGAAAAGGTTTGGTGTTTAAATAGGAAACTACTCAAAGGAGAAGATTTGGCCTTTGTTTCCATTGAGGACAAACAAAAAACTGGCTCAATTACAGCAAGAAGGATTTAGGTAAGGCATGAGGGAAAAAAGACACACTGAGCTTCCTGGCAATGTTGGTGAATTCCTGGGTTATGCTGCCCTTGGAAATAAGACTGATGAACAGCCATCACCAGGCGAGTTGTGAATAACGGGTCCTTCCTGCTTTGTGGTGTCGGTAAAGGGGTGAGGCATCCCTCCAGAACTGGCTGAGCGAGTGCCTGCCCTTTCTGTGAGGGGGAGTAGTGTTGCTGAATCCCGGTGATGAGGGAGAAGCTTCAGGAGGACCCTGTAACATGTTGGATGAGTGATGGCCCTTTGGATGGATGAATGGATTTTCCCAATAAAGTTTCCTGGTCAGATCAGCCTTGAGGTAGTAAACCAGGAAATATGAGGGACCAGAGATCAGAGCTACAGATCTCTTTCTGATTGTTTCTTGATTAAATTCATCCTTCAAAGAATTTTTGAGTTCCTGCTGTGGGCCAGGTGTTAGATCCTAGAAATAAAGTAGCGGTTCTCAACCAGGGGTGACTTTGCCCCCAGAGGACTCTTGCCAACGTCAGGAGACATTTTTCTTGTCACAGTCGGGGCAATGGGAGGGGCAATGGGTGTCTCATGGGTCGGGGCAATGGGTGTCTCGTGGATAGAGATAGGGGATGCTACTCAACATCCTACAGGGCACAGGACAGCCCCCCAACACAGAACCCTTCAGTCCCAGATGCCAATGGTACTGAGTTGGAGAAACCTCGAGATAAATAAGATTCAGCCTCTGCTCTCAAAGAATTTGGTCTATTCATTGTGCTGCTTCTTAATATGGCTTGAAATGAGTCCTAATGAAAGTTTCTGCACTGAAAACACTCTTTACGTCCCTTGTTGGAAGAGTTATAAATAAAACTGAATTCCTGACACCATTTGGGACTAACAGCATGGTGCTATCAATGTAAAGGGGCTCATCACATTCTTACTAATTGACTGGGTTATCAAACCTTATGTTTTAAAAAATGATTTAGCAGAGGGAGGACAGGATCCAGGTGGCCTTTACCATCATTATCAGCAGCACAAGCCTACACTTTCGTTTGAGCCTCTATACAGAATAGAGTTGGATAGAAAATAACCTATGAGTTGGGTTAATATAGTAAACCTCAACAGTTCATCTCCTTTAACTTGAACTTGTTCATAATTTTGGCAGAGCATAGCTAAAATCTCACTTCACTTAAAAATCCCCTGGCTTAGGAGAAGGAAATGGCAACCCACTCCAGTGTTCTTGCCTGGAGAATCCCAGGGACGGCGGAGCCTGGTGGGCTACCGTTTATGGGGCCGCACAGAGTCGGACACGATTGAAGTGACTTAGCAGCAGCAAGTAAGTCAAACAGAGAAAGACAAATATGATTTATATGTGGAATCTAAAAAATGATACCAATAAACTTATTTACAAAACAAACAGAAAAAAAAAAATCCCCTGGCTTAATAACAGTTGCAGATGGATTATTTACAATATTTTGGAACTAGTTCTTTCAAGCACTCATATATACTACTTACTATAAAATAACCAATATGTTAATTAAAATAGAATCTCAATTTATTAAAAATGGCACCCTAAAGACTTCAAATATACCCTATTTTGTTTCGCTGATGTGGGAGGTCAGTTATTTGACCTGGTGGTAGTAAGCTGTTCTGGAAAATTGCCTTTTTTATTTAATGAGGAGTAAAGTCGGCCAGAATGACCTCTAACGCTTTTTTCCCCTGCTGTTAAAGTTTTCAGCTTAGCAGCTTTTGAGTGTGACTGTTAGAGGCTTGGCATCCATACACTTCAGCTTGAAATCTCCCCTTTACCGTTGTGCCAAGTGCTCTGGGCGTTCCAGTTAACTGGAATGGTCTTGAAAATAATTGAAAAAAAATCTGTAATTCAGACTCTTCACTAATTCATACTGGTTTTTGCCCCCAAAGGATCCAAATTCCTGTGGGTTCATCAGGCTTCAAACCCAATATTTAAGAATCATTGCAAAGTACATATTTTTGAGTTGTTGATGCTTAAAAACTGGAAGCAGAAAACTCTTCTGAGCCTCGATTTTCTCACTTGTAAAATGAAATCTAAATCCTTTCCCACTTTATTAATTAGGCTATTTATAAAGATAATGACTATACTGACACACTCTCTCAGTAATCGGCCACCTTCATCTTTCCTCCTTCCTCCCATCCCTTCCGCCTTCCTCCCTTCCTCCCTTCCTTCTTCTTGAAGTTTTTAACCATTGCAGACATTTTTTTTTTCATGCTTAAAGTGTGAAAGTTTTGCCTTTGAATCTAAACAAATGTTTGACCTCACTTTAGTATTTTCTACTCACTGTCAAGGACTTCCTCGGTTAGGATAGTATCTGTATCATCTTTAACTATTTCTTCTTTTCTTCTAGATCATCTAGTTTTTACTTTACCAGGAGGATTGCTCTCCTCAAATATGAATCTTAGTAACATGTTCCAATTTTTATCATTTCTGAACTGGAGCCAACTGACGCCATCTTGACAAGTCTGAGCAAATATCAACATTCCTGGGGACTAATCATATTTCCTGAAAGACTCTGAAAAGCTGTTCTTTAGGCTAGTTGGCTAAAACATTTTTTTAAACATTTTTTTTTGAGAAGAGATGGGAAGTTAAGTCATGAGAAAAAACCTGATGGAAATCCTGCAGGACTGAAAGCTGGAAGAAGGGTAGCTGGAGACAGTTGTTCCCTCCAGGGAACCTTAGGCTCATTCTGGCCACAGCAGCAGGCCCTTTTTCCTTCTCCTAATTCTCGAGCAAAGTAGATTTGGGTTTCCACCAAAGGCTGGGAAGGGGGGCAGGTAGAGGGTGTCACTGCCCCTGCAGCGCAGCCCTGGTCCCAACACAACAGCTCTGTGTTCAGCCTTCACAGATCTCAGTGAGCAAGTCTCCCAACCCGACAGCCAGTCTCCACCACACAGGCCTCTCTCCCAAGACCCAATGATGACTGGCAAGACCTATGGATGGGCACGGCTGAGGTGAGGAGCAGAGGCTGGTTCCAGGGCTGGGGGATGGCCGCACGCTGGCTCAACGCCCACAGATGGCCGTGGAGCCAGCCTTTCTCACCCAATCAGAGCTGACATCGGAAGAGAAAAGGGCATCTCCAGATACCACAAAGGGAAATTCGTAGACTGATGTTTATAATGTGATTGCAGGTTATAAATGCCTTCCTTTCCACCTAGCTATCTCTCAGGTTTAAGCACTTGCTTCTAAAGCACAAAGTGAGAATTCTGTTCCCTCAAAGCCAGATAAACAGCAGCTTTCCCCAGTACACTGTGAAAACAGGGACCCTTGCTGGCTGGTGCAAAGGCTGCCTAGCACTGTGGGGGCAGCAGAAAGAACCACAAACGTGGTGAGAAGAAGACAGCAGGTGAATGGGAACTGCTTGTCCCTAGGCACATTTGTGTTGGTTGTATTTGAAACTGAACTACACACACCATGCTCGGGAAACATGGCCAGAAACCCACAATGGGAGTAAGACTGGAAAAAGATCACCCCACGTTGAAGCTGAAAGGATGGAGTCTGGCTGGTGTAAGAGAATGGGACTAGTTAGCCTCAGGAGAAACACACACTTGGTTATTTCCCATCGTGTCACACTTTGAAAGAGACATTTTAACAACACAGGCAAAACACAGGAAAAAGAAAACCCACTATAGGGGTATGGTACAGGACCAGCTAAAACTGTAACCCTAGACACAGAGGGTTTGGTAATAAAGAACAGTCTCACAACTGCTTCCCCTCCTGTCCATGTTCACAGTAACAGCTGGATACATACTAATTGCAAGAACTGAAAGAAAGAGCTTTAAGTTTAAAAGCAGGCATGCTGGAATCAGTTCCTCACCGGCACAGCTTCAGACCCAGGTGTGCTGTGCCTCCTAGCAGGTCTATTGTAAACGTGCACTCACAGTTCCTTGGTGTGGATGACTTCATGCTGGTCTCTGCTTCCAGGTGCGTCGCTTCTGTCCATTGAGAAATGCTTTAAGCGTGGGTTCTCGGCTTCGGCGCTGTGGACATGGGGTTGGATCACTCTCTGCCCACCCGATGCCACTGGCACCCCCTCCCCCAGCCGTGGCAACCCAAAGCGTGTCCAGGCACTGCCAGATGTTCCCTGGAGGGCACGATCACCCCCAGTCGCTGGAATGGCTTTCTCTTCCCTACCCGAGCCCACTCCCAAACATCTCTACCCAGTACTGGGAACTTTTATGAGACACCTCCTAATCCACTGGATTTCCCTCTTGTTCTGAGTGGCCTTCGGTAATATTTTTGACTTCCTAGACTGTTATTATTCAGAACAATGCTCCTGTTGCCCTTGAAAAGAAATTCCTTTCAGCTAAATTTTGGGAGAGGGAGGAGAGGAGGCAGGTAAATATGCCTTTAGAGACATCTGTCTGTCTTAGTCTATGGAGGGTTTCAGACCGAATTCTGCACATCCAGGGTCTCTGTGAACTAGAGGGGGCTGTGGGTACTTGGAACTCACCTCCCTCTGCCATATTTTTACAAATGAAGAAAGGGGCCAGAAGGGGAAATAAATTGCTCAAAGTCATACATACTCCTAATCCTCCTTTTCTGAGGGCAGAGGCCAGTATGATTCTTCTTTGTCCAGCATGTCTGAAGAACTTTGGTCTCTAAACACGGATAATTTTCAGTGCTTTACAAGCGACAGTTTTGGCCAAACCATGCCAGTTCAGGCATGCAAATTTTATAAATGATAGAATACTGCAACCAATTAGTGCAAATGAACATTTATTGTGAAATATTCATCCTACCCTTTATTAGGTATTACATCATCAAAGCACTTTGTGGCAATGAAAATAGCTTTTTTAACCCCCTCTGATTCACCCAATATTCCATTAAAGCTGCAAAAAATGTGCAATCTGCTTGAAAAATAGGTTGCTCTTATTTACTCATTTGTGAAAAGTCAAAAATTAAAAAAGAAAATGATCCTAGCTTACAGGGCCTCTAGAGCCAATTTGCTTTTCCTGGTTCCCAGCTACTCCCCAGAATAATTAACAAAGATAATTTGTTTTAAATGCCTTTTTTATAAAACCAATGCACCTTTCCCCATATTATAATCATAAAAATTTTAAAAAGCCATTATTTACTTTCTTGGAAAAAAGGTGGCCAGCCGTTGTTTTTTGATTGGGAGCATGTGTATTTCCTGGGAGTTCACTTTCTTTAACTTTATGCTCCGGTTTTTGGTGGGTTTCCTGAGGGCCTCCGTGTTTCCCAAGGCCTCTTCTCCGGGGCTATTGGTGTCGGAGCCCTGAAACACGGAGTCTTCTCGTCTGAAGGAGAAGTTTTTGGTGGACACCCCCGAGAGGCCTTTGATCTTGCCACAGAAGATGGTAGGCACACTGTCTTCAACTGAGACGATCACCTTGGCCGCCTGGGACTCGCTCACCATCTCCATGTGATTTTCAGCCTTGACCTCGCTGCTGGGCTGGCTGGGTGGCTCCGTGGTGTCGCTGCCGCCCCCGTGACTCTCCATGACAGATGCAGCCTCCTGTGTCGTGGCGGGGGCAAAGGGCACTTCCATGCCACTGGGCAGTTTCTCCAGCACCGGGTGACCTGGGCTGTCCACGGACCCGCTGCTGTTGTACAGTGTCTCGGGGGGAGGTTCAGGTTTCCGGTGGGCGGCCAGCGACAGGTCTAGGGCTGTGTCTTCCTGGCCCATTGCGGGGCTGACTTCGCCAGCCTTGAGCCAGGGCACCGACTTCATGGAGAGATCCAGGGCCTCGTTCTCACTCCCCATCTTGATGACGGTGTGGCGGCCGAGCTGGAAGTACTCCCGGGGCTGGAACAGGTCAAAGGGCTTTACTTCCTCCTTCTGGAGAGGGCTCTGGGGGCCTTTAAAGGGGTGGAGGCCGAAGGCAGATGGTGGCTTGGGGCAAGTCGGGCTGAACTTGGCTTCAGAGCTCTGAGGCACGGGGATGGGGATGGGGATGGGGAGTGGTACGGGCAGGGGCACGATCACCGGGTAGGGCACCAGGAGCGTGGCCGGCGGGACCAGGGGTGACAAGGGGGAGTTGAATGGCTGGGGGGGCACCGGGGCGTAGCCTGGGGGAGGCTGGCAGGGCGGGGGGCCGAGTGCGCCCTGGGCAGGAAACAGATTGTGGAGCACGGCTTCGAAGGGCAGCGGGGGCTCCTGCGGCTGGCTGGGGATCCGCAGATCCAGGAGCTGGGGTTGCGCCTCGGGGTCCCGGGCCCCCTGGAAGAGGTTGTTGTGGATGGCGCTGGAGGAGCCCGGGGCTTCCGGCGGCAGGACCAGTGGGGAGTTGAGGTGCTGGAACACGTGCTGCTCCAGCACCACTGGAAGCTGCACAGGCCCCTGCGCGGTCATCACGTACGTGGCGTTGCCGCTCTGGTTGAGCTCAGGCGCGGAGCTGCCCTCCACCTGCATGTGAATGGGCATCACCACGGGGCTCTCCCCCAGGCACAGGGGCTGCAGCACAGTGGCCGCCACCTTGAGAGCCACACCGCTCTGGGACTCGGCCGGGGGGTTCAGGATGGACGGGGCCGGCACGGTCACCAGCGCCTTCTTTACCAGGTCGGTGGAGTTGATGTTCCAGGCCTCGGTGGTGATCAGCTGGGCCATGCCATTCTCCAGTCTGTTATTGGTCAAGGCGGGGGAGGAGTCGCTCATGTCCATGGCGAGGTTCTGGGACTGCAGATCGTCCATCACTCGGCTCGGATGCCACTCGGCCTGCAACGCAGAATACACCATGTGAAGCTTCCTTCTGAGACCATTTATAGCTGCCTCCAGAGCTCTCCCCACATCTCTTAAAAGTTTCCATGTCTCAGTTACCCGGGGAGCACACCCATTTCTCAGTGTACACATACATGTGACAGCTATTTCCTAATATATACGAACACACCCATACGATCAGCTGTGCGTGTACAGCCCCAATTTAACAGACGATTAAACTATAAACACAGATGATGTCATGACTAAATAGCCGAGTGAGGTTGAACAGAGTATTGTGAAGCTGAATACGCACTCAGCTTATGTTTAGCCTTCAACAAACACAAAGTTTCATTCCACATCGCTGTATTGGACAGTTAAGATATGTGGAGATTGGACTTGTCCAAATTCAAATAGGGAGCTAAGACTTACTTTTCTTTAAGGAAAAAAACAGAGCTCTGCCATATTAGAATATTCTACAAAATTGGACAGGGGCCATCCCAGTTATGAAAAGCATTAAAAAAAAAAAAAACCTCTTTGTAGCAGCAATAATTCTTCCAAAAGAGCCTTGATGAGAGGAACACCAGTGTATTTATACAAGGGTCATTACAGTTGTCGCCCTCTCTCTGACCAATGGCACCTTCTTTCCTCCAGTCAGAGGAAAAGCCACTCTGAGGAGCAAGGGGGAGACGGGGTAACTTGTACAAACACTCATTGGGGTCCAGTGTCACTTTCCCAATCAGTCTGTCTGACCCTTCACCTCCCCTAACTTCTAGCTGTCAAGAGGAGGGGGTGTTGATGAATCTAGGGCTGTGGGGAAATGGAACTCTTGTTGGAAACAAACATCCTCAAAGGTGAGATATACTTTCTTGATGTCCTTGGCACCTCTGGCCACCTCCTAAGATGCCAAAGGAGCCCAGCGCCGGTGCTTCCTGGAGGAAGCAGGGCTGCAGCTGCGATATGGCTCTCCATGGAAACACGTCCATATTTAGCCTTGTTACCATGGAGAAGGCAGGCACCATGTCTAACTCAGGGATCTGTGCAGCCCTGGAGTCTGGTGGGGCTCAATAATAATTCAATAATCCTCAGTCTTGCTGGGCAGGCCTTGGGCAACTCCAGTTCTTGACCTTACCTGTCTGAGCTGTCTAGACTTTTGTCCTGTGGTCAACTCATCCTTCTCTCCTCACCCCTCCATGACCAACACAATCTCCAAAACAGGAGAGGTGGCCCAGAACACCATGGGATTAGAAGTCAACCAATGAACCTTCCCTACAGGAAGGCGGCTTTAACAAATGAACAACCCTGTGATATTTCCAGACAATCACAACGTGTTGAATGCACAGAGCAAGGAATTTCTCTGAAGTAGGAGGAGGGGAGGGCAAGATAAAGGATGCTGTGCAAATGACTTTCTGCAGAAGGATGGGTGAGCGATACCCTGGGCTGGGCACACTGCAGAGCCTCTGAGGAAGGGTGCCAGAGCCCAGCTGCCTAGGGGCCAGGTGTGCTCCGGAGATGACCATGAGCTAGCCCAGTGTGCTGGCCAGTGATGCCCTTGGGGGCAGAGTGGCAAGGGGGCTTGCCCCAGGTAAAGGGTCTGCTTTTCCTGAGAGGAGTGCTCTCTTATTCAGTCCAGAAAGTGACATGCCTCCGATATACCTTTCATTCATTATTCCATGCATTCATTCAGCATTCATCCAAACAATCAATTTGCTGAATGCCTACTGCATGCCAGAGCTTTGCTGGGAGCTGGAGATGCTGTTGTGATCCTGGAGATGTTCATGCTTTCATGGGGACTATAGTCTAGTGGAGGAGCATGTCTTTGATCAGATAGAGACTGGCTAGCGTGAGAGGGCCTCAGAGTGAAGCCAGGAGAGGTAGCAGGCTTGGCAGGTCAGAGCTCTGTTGGCCATTCACATGCAGCCCTTGGAAGGCCCTTAGCGCCCCAGGCCTCCTCCAGAAGGGCCGCCCTGTCTGTCACAGTGGCCAGAACTCTGGGAGGGGTGACAGGAGCCTGAAGGGAAGCTGAGGTGGGGCTGGAGAGGACACGGACTGCAGCAGAGAAGGCACCCGCGACTGTCCATCTGAGGTGGCTTCTGAGGACCTGCGAGGCAAGCCACCAGAAGAAATCCCGTTCCCTGCTTCCCGTGAGTCTGGGGTTACCCCACTGAGAGACTGCTTCCTCATAAAGGGCTATACCGTCTGTCCTTCCAGATATGGGCCTCCCTCTCTCTCTGCCTTCCTCAGTCCCATTCCCCCGCCCACCAAGAGCAAGAAGGCAAACTTTGGAGCATCATCTCCACCTTCTCTGGGCACACCCGTCAGCCTAGCTAGTGGCTCTCCTGTCTTCCCGCAACCCCACTCCTCTCCCTGCCTGGCCCTGGTTCTATGGCAGCTAATCCTCCAGCATCTTCCCGCTAAGTGTGAGGAAGACACCTTGCCAGGTCAGGGTGTCACCCATGGGCCCCTGCTCCTTCCACGGGTGGTACCTGAAGGAAAGTTACATGGCTCAAAATAGCCTGGAGTTAAAAGTCCCCTCCAGGTCCTCCCCACCATTCTATGCAAAACAAAGAACTCTCTCACCCGAAGAAAAAATGGACATTAAGGTTGATTACGCCCAGCTCCCAGCTGGTTCAGCCTCTGGCCGATCTCCAAAATTCCTTGCCCCAGCTGTTTAAGAGATAACTACTCCGAACAATCTTGGAGAAGAACAGGCCCCCTTAAGACGGTAGATTTCCACATGCATGCCTGTATATACTTACTCTTTTCTTGGATAAGTGCAGCAGCTCAGTAATCTGACTGCTGCCCCTTCTCGCCTCATTAAAGGTGCTCTGTTCCTGTAAAGTGCCGGTCTCGTTCTTTTTCTGAACCTCGCCTTCTCTAACTCCCTTACCCTACAGCACCCAGTGAGTTTCAGCTCTTGGCACCAGACCTGCAGGAGCCACGAGCCTCTGGGAACAGGACTGGGGACAGATGGATGCAGGAGAGGCCGGGGCACAGGTGGAGGTGAGCAGCGTGTGGCATCTCAGGGGCCAAGGGCCTGGATCTCACTCCTGCCTTCTCCCGGCTCCACAGCTTTGGAGCTGCCTGACCACTCTGCTTCCCCACTATGGGCTGGGCAGCGGCTCCCCTCCAGTACCATGCAGGGCCCAGGGCTACCCTGCCTTTATCACACACACCTCCCAGGGGGCTCTTCCCCTCTTACTCTCTGCTCTCCCTTCCCTTGTTCACCCTGCCAGCAGGCGCCCCGACTCTGGGGGGCCTCAGTGGGTGACCCCGTTGTAGAAGCTGCTGCTGGAAGCCTCAGTGATGTCCTGAGGATAACCAGGTCAAGAGATGAGGGTTCAGAGGGCAAGTCTCTGTCTCTGAGAACAAGCCAGGAAGCCAGAGGGGCTGCCCAAGTGTGCTCCAGCCGAGGAGGCAGGGAACGCTTTGTTTGTGTATTTTAAGGTATTCTTTGCAAATGAATTTAAATGAGGTCAGCCATCCAGCCTGCACTATTACCCCTGGGGGCATGGGATGGGGGTGTAACGGGAGGGGAACTGGGCCCTGTGGACCTGCGGTTGCTGGAGACCCTTGCTTTCTTGGCCCACGGCCAGTTGCTGGGGCTGGAAGGCAGGGGGCTGGGGCCCACCCGGGTGTAGCCTGTGTGCCCGGCAGCCAGAGACTCTGGGGAGAAGGCTCAGGGCAGAGGGCAGCTAGGTAAGTGGGGCAGTAGTTGGGCTCAGAGACCTGTGGGGTCACAGAATTGCCACCTGAACCCCCTGCCTAACTATCACGAAGATCTAAGTACACACCACAGGGGCGTTGTCCCTGGGCTCTGCCCTCAGCTTGGCGCCCCCTTGGGCCTTGACCTTCATGCAGCCGACTCCTGCTCACCCGTCACACTCCGAAGTCTCTGCCTCCCCCAACCCCACCGAGTTCCCGCCTTCCCTTGTCTAGTCCTCCCCTTCCCCCTCACGGCCAGCAAGAGAAACAGCTTCTCCTTTGCTCATCTTTATACCCATAACTGATGAACAGCAGGTGTTCCCCGAATCCTTTCAGAATGAGGGAGAGCATCAGTAAGTGTCTAGGCTGTGGAGCCCTATACTGAGGTCATAGAGCAATAAATCCAGAAGCTCCATGGCAACCACTGTCAGGAGCCATCTTGTCTCTCACGGGCCATCCTTTCCTAACTGGCCAGCTCCTGTCTCCATTCTCCATGTTAGTCAAAGTGGGCACTGAAGGACCCCCGAACAATGACCTATCACCACCTATTGCTATAGGAATTTTCTTTGTCCTAAGGCTATAAGATTGGCCGCATGCCCATGAAAGTGGCAGCTCTCCCTTGAGCTGGCCCACTCTTCTAACAGTGTCTCCCCTTCTAATAAAGTCTATTCTCCTTTCATTTTTTTCCCCATGTCTGGAAATTCTTTTTTCCAACCTGCTCTCAGACTGCCACACATAGGCCTTTCACAGCCTGGTGTTCTTGTAGCCAGGCTCTTGTCACATTTATAGAATCAGGGCAGGTCAAGGCTGGCAGGGCATGAAACCTCACACCACTATCCTCTTCTCAACCCTTCTTATTGATGAGGAGACCGTGACCCAGAAATTCTGATTACCACTCATCAGAGGCCAGTTATCACAGAGGTCACACACTTGCATTGTCCTAAGAACAGAGGGTTGGGCCCATAGGCCCCATGGAGGGGAACGTGGTAGCCAACCCTCTTGCTGGCCAGGCAGAGACTCTGATGATGATGAGGCAGGCAATGCAAAAGCACTTTCATGGACAGTGAAGAGTCCATCGGGGTGACCAGTGAATGGATTCGTCCTAGGGTCCTGTGTTTCTCTGATGCACACAGAAAAAGAAGACCAAGGCAAAGCGGCACATGTGCCGTTTCTCTCATAAGCAGTTACATTTGGGAAGAAGCTGACCTGGGGCCCAACTCCCGGCAGTCAGTAAGTGACCCGCCCTGCATCTGCACCCCACTGGGTGGCCTGCAAGCCAGGCCTGCCTCTCAGGCTTCCGCTTCCAGAGCATTGCACAGAGGACTCAATTTACCCTACGGGCTTCCATACAGACTGACATTTTTATGATAAGGATTCAACTATGGCTTAATTTCAAAGGTGAAAACACTTGACCACTCAGACTATTCTCTAGGTTATAGGTGCATCTATTTCCTTGTTGTGGGCATTTAACACCTAATCTCTCTCTCCATCTCTCTCTCTCTCTCTCTCTCTACACACACACACACACACACACACACACACACACACACACACACACGCTCACACACTCAAATAACCTAATACCCTCAGCTACATCCTAAATGATCCCCTGGGAGCATGCCAGGGAGCCCTGTATCACCTTCTGGAGAGCATCTTGATTTCATGTTGTGAACTGAGAGCGTTTTCACCACAGAAGTGACTACCGAGCCAACCACAAAGCTAAGCACCCCGAGGAGAGGTTTGAGGCCTAGGTTTCTGGGTCTGGTGGGCAGGGTTACCTCGCAGGAATCAAGCTGGGGACCACTGCCTGCTTTGGAACCCTGTGAGGATCCCGGAGCCACTGGAGTGAGGTCACAGGAAGGCGTGGAATTCTCCAGGCAAGAATACGGGAGTGGGTTGCCATTTGCCTCTCTCCTGAGGATCTTCCCAACCAAGGAATCGAACCCAGGTCGCCCACACTGTGGGCATATTCTTTACTATCTGCGCCACCAGGCATTGCAATTGTTCCCTTACAATGAAGCAGGGACGTCTCTGAGAAACTGTTTAAGATACATTGAGGGCGGGGCTCACTAGGCAGCCGGAATAGCTCAGTTGGGAGAGCGTTAGACTGAAGATCTAAAGGTCCCTGGTTCGATCCCGGGTTCTGGCAGAGCTGTTGTTTTCATCTACATCCAAGGAAAGGTGCAATTCTTGCAACCTCGTGATCTGAGCAAGTGTTTTCGCTGTCCATGGAATTCTCCAGGCAAGAATACTGGTGTGGGTTGCCATTCCCTTCACCAGGGGATCTTCCCGACACAGGAATTGAACCCATGTCTCCCGCATTGTGGGCATACTTTTTACTATCTGAGCCACCAGGCACTGCAATTGTTTCCTTACAATGAAGAAGCAGAGACTCCTCTGAGAAACTCTTTTAAGAATCTTGGGGCAGGGCAGGTGGGTGGGGGTGGCGGCAGGGAGGGGGGCTCGCCAGGAGCCAGAATAATTCAGTTAGAAGAGTGTTAGACTGGAAATCTTAAAGGTTCCCGGTTCGATCCCAGTTTCCGGCAAAGCAGGTGTTTTTGTGTCCATCCAAAGGAAAGGCACACTTCTTGCAAACTCGTGATAGGACCTCTCTCAAAGACCTGTTTTAGCTTACATCCAGGAGGAGTCCTAATTCCAGTAAAAGAAAACCTTAGTCCCACAGTCGTGTCCGACTCTGTGACTCCATGGACCATAGTTGACCAGGTTCCCTCTGCCCACGGAATTCTCCAGGCAAGAATACTGGAGTGGGTTGCCATTTCCCTCTCTCCTGAGGATCTTCCCGACCCAGGAATCGAACCCAGGTCTCACACATTGCAGGCATATTCTTTACTACCTTGCGATCTGAGCTCTCTCATAGAGCAAGTGTTTTCGCTGTCCCGGGAATTCTCCAGGCAAGAATACTCGGATGGGTTCCCATTCCTTTCGCCAGGGGATCTTCCCGACACAGGAATTGAACCCATGTCTCCCGCACTGCGGGTATACTTTTTACTACCTGAGCCACCAGGCATTGCAATTGTTCCCTTACCATGAAGAAGCAGCGACTCCTCTGAGAAACTCTTTAAGATACGTTGCAGGGGCGGGGGTGTGGGGGCAGCTCGCCAGGAGCCAGAATAATTGTTAGAAGAGTGTTAGACTGGAAATCTTAAAGGTCCCCGGTTCGATCCCACTTTCCAGCAAAGCAGGTGTTTTTGAGTTCATCCCAAGGAAAGGCACACTTCTTGCAACCTCGCGATATGAGCTCTCTCATAGAGCAAGTGTTTTCGCTGTCCGCGGAATTTTCCAGTCAAGAACACTGGAGTGGGTTGCCATTTCCCTCTCTCCTAGGATCTTCCTGACCCAGGAATCGAACCCAGGTCTCCTGCACTGCGGGCATATTCTTTACTATCTGAGCCACCAGGCATTGCAATCGTTGCCTTAAAATCAAGAAGCAAGGACGTCTCTGAGAAACTGTTTAAGATAAATCCAGGGTGGAGTTCTCTAGGCAGCCGGAATAGCTCAGTTGGGAGAGCGTTAGACTCTAGATCTAAAGGCCCTCGGTTCGACCCCGAGTTCCGGCAAAGCCACTCTTTTCGTCTACATCCCAAGGAAAGGCACACTTCTTGCAACCTCGGGATCTGAGCTTTCTCAAAGACCAAGTGTTTTAGCTTACACCCAGGAGGAGTCCTATATCCAGTGAAGGAAAATGTTAGTCGCACAGTCGTACGACTCAATACACATTGAGGGCGGGGCTTGCTAGGGGGCCGGAATAGCTCCGTTGGGAGAGCGTTAGCCTGAAAATCTAAAGGTCCTTGCTTCAATCCCGTGTTCCGACAGAATCAGTGTTTTCACCTACATCCAAGTGAAGCTGCTCAGTAGTGTCCGACTCTTTGTGACCCCGTGGACTGTAGCCCACCAGGCTCCTCCGTCCATGGGATTCTCCAGGCAAGAATACTGGAGTGGGTTGCCATGTTCCTTCTCCAGGGGATCTTCCGACCCAGGAGTCGAACCCAACTCTCCCACACTGCGGGCATATTCTTTACTATCTGAGCCACCAGGCATTGCAATTGTTCCCTTACAATGAAGCAGGGACGCCTCTGAGAAACTGTTTAAGATACATTGAGCTTGGGGCTCACTAGGCAGCCGGAATAGCTCAGTTGGGAGAGCGTTAGACTGAAGATCTAAAGGTCCCTGGTTCGATCCCGGGTTCTGGCAGATGTTGTTTTCATCTACATCCAAGGAAAGGTGCAATTCTTGCAACCTCGCGATCTGAGCTCTCTCATAGAGCAAGTGTTTTCCCTCTCTGTGGAATTCTCCAGGCAAGAATACTTGGGTGGGTTGCCATTCCCTTCGCCAGGGGATGTTCCCGACCCAGGAATCGAACCCATGTCTCCCGCATTGCAGACATATATTTTAGTATCTGAGCCACCAGGCATTGCAATTGTTCCCTTACCATGAAGAAGCAGCGACTCGTCTGAGAAACACTTTATGATACCTTGCGGGGGAGGTGGGGGGGGGCGTGGCTCGCCAAGAGCCAGAATAATTCAGTTAGTTAGAAGAGTGTTAGACTGGAAATCTTAAAGGTCCCTGGTTCGATCCCGCTTTCCAGAAAAGCAGGTGTTTTTGTGTTCATTCCAAGGAAAGGCACACTTCTTGCAACCTCGCGATATGAGCTCTCTCATAGAGCAAGTGTTTTCGCTGTCCGTGGAATTCTCCAGTCAAGAATACTGGAGTGGGTTGCCATTTCCCTCTCTCCTGAGGATCTTCCTGAACCCGGAATCGAACCCAGGTCTCCTGCACTGCGGGCATATTCTTTACAATCTGAGCCATCAGGCATTGCAAGTGTTCCCTTACAATGAAGAAGCAAGGAGGTCTCTGAGAAACTGTTTAATATTCATTGAGGGCGGGGCTTGCTAGGGAGCCGGAATAGCTCAGTTGGGAGAGTGCTAGACTCTAGATCTAAAGGCCCTTGGTTCGACCCCAGGTTCCGGCAAAGCCACTCTTTTCGTCTACATCCCAAGGAAAGGCACACTTCTTGCAACCTCGGGATCTGAGCTTTCTCAAAGACCAAGTGTTTTAGCTTACACCCAGGAGGAGTCCTATATCCAGTGAAGGAAAATGTTAGTCGCACAGTCGTACGACTCAATACACATTGAGGGCGGGGCTTGCTAGGGGGCCGGAATAGCTCCGTTGGGAGAGCGTTAGCCTGAAAATCTAAAGGTCCTTGCTTCAATCCCGTGTTCCGACAGAATCAGTGTTATCATCTACATCCAAGTGAAGCTGCTCAGTAGTGTCCGACTCTTTGTGACCCCGTGGACTGTAGCCCACCAGGCTCCTCCGTCCATGGGATTCTCAAGGCAAGAATACAGGAGTGGGTTGACATTTCCCTTTCTCCTGAGGATCTTCCCAACCCAGGAATCGAACCCAATTCTCCCACATTGTGGCCAAATTCTTTACTATCTGAGCCACCAGGCATTGCAATTGTTCCCTTACAATGAAGAAGCAGCGACTCCTCTGAGAAACTCCTTAAGATATGTTGCTCAGCGGGGTGGGGTGAGAGGGGCGGCTCGCCAGGAGTCAGAATAATTCAGTTAGTTAGAAGAGTGTTAGACTGGAAATCTTAAAGGTCTCCGGTTCGATCCCGGTTTCCGGCAAAGCAGGTGCTTTTGTGTCCATCCCAAGGAAAGGCACACTTCTTGCAACCTCACGATATGAGCTCTCTCATAGAGCAAGTGTTTTCACTGTCCGTGGAATTCTCCAGTCAAGCATACTGGAATGGGTTGCCATTTCCCTCTCTCCTAAGGATCTTCCTGACCCAGGAATCGAACCCAGGTCTCCTGCATTGCGGGCATATTCTTTACTATCTGAGCCACCAGGCATTGCAAGTGTTCCCTTACCATGAAGCAGGGACGCCTCTGAGAAACTGTTTAAGATACATCGAGGGCGGGGCTCTCTAGGCAGCCGGAATAGCTCATTTGGGAGAGCGTTAGATTGAAAATGTAAAGGTCCCTGGTTCTGTGAGGCGAGCAGAAGTAACGCCATGGTAGGCAGCTTAGATTAGGAGTAGGCCTTCCTACTTCTGGGTGGTAAGATTATCAGGCCACCTGGATACAACCAATCAGCTTTCGCTTAACACTGACTGCTGTTTGCCAATTAGGAAATTAGGAACGGGGCGGAAACCCCCGGTAAAGTCCTGCGCGTGCAAAAGTTTTGACCAATGAAATTGCTTTGCAAACTTGTAACCAATCCGCTTAAACCAACTACCAATGGCGTGTGCTCACCCTATAAATTTGTGTAACAGCTTGGGCTCGGGGCTCTCTGACTCCGCACCACTGCGTTGGATGCGGCAGGAGCCCTGACTCGAGTCAGCAATAAACTTCCCTTTTTGCGAGTTGCATTGTCTGGGAGCCTTCTCTCTTCCTGCTCAGGGATTCGGACATCGGGCATAACATTTGGGGGCTTGTCCGGGATCCCTTGACTGGGGAAAGAGAACACTTCCAGGACAGAGGGGAAGGATAGATAATAACACCAGTGCTCAGGCAGGACAGGAAATTCCAGTGTAAATCCAAGGCCCTGCTGTGAAGCAGGAAGGTATCTGGCACAGGAGAAAGCTTTCTATAGAGGGTTGGGAACGGACTGGACATTCCAGCCGGCGCAAGACTGAGGCCAGCGAGTGCACTGGAAGGCAGCTGGGTCTGCGGGAAGGAGAGTTTCTCTCCTGATCCCGTCTGGTGAGCAGTGGAGGAAAACTCAGGGGGCGCAAAAACCCAGCGCTGTGTTGTCAGCCGACGCTTGTCTGTCCGTGTGTTTCTCTTCCGCTCTCCGTGTTTGTGTGTGTGCCGGCATTGTCTCTGGTCTCGTTCTCTTCTGGTGCATCATTCTCTTCCTTCTCCCCTTCTTCTCTGATCTGCCTTCAACTCCTACTCTTTTCAGGAGTTTCAGTGAACAGGCGAATGGTTGTGGGGGCAATTGATGAGTCCCGGCCAGGGCTACACTCTGGCAGACTCTGAAGGCCCTACAATAAGTGAGCCTCAGTAACTAGAGCCCGACAGGGTGAAACTCTCCTTTAACATCCTTAACTGAGGACGTGGCCTAAATTCTTTGTGTGGGCGTGGGTCAGGCACTTAAAGGCCATTAGGGCGCCTGCCACTTGAAGACTCCCGTGAGAGGATAAGGGGGTCACGGAACGGGCTATAAACCCCTAGGGTGCCCGCCCCCAGCAAGAAAACTTCCGTGCAACGACACAGGCATATAAACAGTTCCAAAAGCATACCATAAGCCTAACCTCTTGGCCGCCACCACTCCTGGTAGGATTTTTGGTGGTCGTTCTCAGTGACTTCCTCTCTCCCTCTCTCTTCCCTACCATTTATTCTTTGACCATGGGTCAGGGGGAATCTACCCCACTTTCCCTCATGACTGACCATTTTTTGGCTGCAGAGTGGCCCTTTTCCACAAGTGACCTGTACAATTGGAAGACCTCAAACCCTCCTTTCTCAGAGAAACCCCAAGGCCTCATTGACCTCTTAGATTCCATTTTGTTCACTCACAACCCCACCTGGGACGACTGTCAGCAGCTGTTGCAGGTGCTCTTCACCACAGAAGAACGGGAGCGAGTTCTGGCAGAGGCGTGGAAACGGGTCCTGGGGGCCGACGGGAGGCCAACCGCCCAGCCTCATCTCGTGCATGAGGGGTTTCCTCTGTTGTGGCCTAACTGGGATTTTGAGCGAGCAGAAGGTAGGGAGCGTCTTTGAGTGTACCGCCAGACTCTGATGGCAGGCCTGAGGGCCACAGCAAGAAAGCTGACAAATTTGGCAAAGGTAAATTTAGTAAGGCAAGAGCCCACTGAGAGCCTGGCAGCCTTCCTAGAGAGGCTGATGGAAGCTTTCAGGCAATATACACCTGTGGACCCCCAGGCTGAGGAGTCATGCGCTGCAGTTTTGTTAGCATTTGTAAATCAGGCAGCCCCAGATATTAGGAAGAAATTACAAAAGATAGAGGGATTGGGAGAACAGATGATACAGGATTTACTGAAAGCAGCTGAAAAGGTATTTAATAATAGGGAGACCCCAGAAGAAAGGGAAGAATGAATTCGACGGGAGGAAAGGGAATTAGCTGAGAGGATCAGGAAGGAAGATAGAGAACATAGAGCGAGGGAAAACCGGAAGAACCAGAGGGAGATAGCCCAGATTCTTTTTGCAGGGATAAAGGCCGGAACAGAATTGAGGGAACCTCGAGACCCCCGGATGAGAGAAAAAGAGAAACCAAAAAGGCAGGCCCTAAAGAAAGATCAGTGCGCCTACTGCAAAGAACAGGGGCACTGGAAAAACGAGTGCCCTAAGAGGGACCCAAGGAGAGGAACGACCCAGAGAGAGAAAATCTCCCCTAGAACTCAAGTTCTACATGGGGGGGAAGACAGTGACTGGGGGAGTCAAGACTCGGCACCCCTCCCCGAGTCCTGGGTAACCATACATATGGAAGGGAAACTCGTTGGCTTCATGGTAGATACTGGTGCCCAACACTCTGTTTTAAATCAAAAACTGGGACCAATGTCTAAGAAAACCAGCTTGGTGCAAGGAGCCACGGGGACAAAAAGATATTATTGGATCACAGAACGAAAAGTAGATCTGGGGACCCACCAGGTGTCCCATTCGTTTTTGGTGATACCAGAATGCCCAGCCCCTCTACTTGGAAGAGACTTGTTGACTAAAGTTAATGCTCAGATTCATTTTGACCCTGGGAGAATGACAGTCACGGATGGACTTGGACAGCCGCCGATACGTGTCTTATCCCTAGCCTTAAGAGATGAATACAGACTTTTTGTGCCTAAGCCCTCAGAGACCATAGCACCAGATGTACAACCATGGGTCCATAAATACCCGTTGGCCTGGGCTGAAACAGCAGGGATGGGACTGGCCAAACAGAGACATCCAGTCGTCATCGAGCTAAAGACCGAGGCAACTCCTGTGAAGGTGAGACAGTACCCCATGAGCCAGGAAGCTCGGTGGAGGATCAATCACTCCCCACATTTGACGTCTCATGGATGCCGGAATTCTCAAGCAGTGCCAATCCCCTTGGAACACCCCCTTACTGCCGGTGAAGAAGCCAGGGGGGACAGATTACAGACCTGTCCAAGACCTGCGAGAAGTCAACAAACGGGTGAGTGATATACACCCCACTGTCCCTAACCCGTATACCCTCCTGAGCAGTTTGCTGCCTGAGTACACTTGGTACACTGTGTTGGACTTGAAAGATGCCTTTTTCAGCCTACCCCTGGCGGCCCAGAGCCAGGAGATATTTGCCTTTGAGTGGACCGAGGGGGAAGGCCAACTGGTAATACAATTAACTTGGACCCGCCTCCCACAGGGGTTCAAGAACTCCCCTACCTTGTTTAATGAGGCTCTGAGTGAGGACCTCTATGAATATCGGACTTGCCACCCAGAGGTCATTCTGCTACAATATGTAGACGACCTTATGTTGGCTGGAACCACCGAGGAGGCATGCAGCCGTGCCACCGGGGACGTCTTACAGACCCTAGGCACCTTGGGGTATCGCGCTAGCGCAAAGAAGGTGCAAATAGCCCGGCAAGAGGTCACCTATTTGGGGTATAAGATCAGGCAGGGGCAAAGGTGGCTAACCCAGGCCATGAAGGAAACAATATTGCAGATACCAGAGTCCAAGACCCCCCGCCAGGTGAGAGAGTTTCTGGGGACTGTTGGATATTGCAGACTGTGGATCATGGGGTTTGCTGAGAAGGCCCGGCCCTTGTATGAGGGAAGTAAAGAGAACCCAAACTGGACTTGGACTGAGCCAATGAAACAGGCTTTCCAGACACTCAGACGGGCCCTACTAGAAGCCCCAGCCCTTGCCCTGCCTAACCCAAATAAGCCATTCCAGCTGTTTGTAGATGAAAAGCAAGGAATAGGAAAGGGGGTCTTGACGCAACAATGGGGACCGTGGAAGCAGCTGGTGGCATACCTTTCGAAGCGATTAGACCCGGTGGCCGCTGGGTGGCCCCCTTGCCTTCGCATCATCGCAGCCACTGCCCTCCTTGTCTGCGACACTGACAAGTTGACGTATGGACAGCAACTCTTGGTTTACACCCCCCATGCCATTGAAGGGGTTTTGAAGCAGCCACTGGGTAAGTGGATCTCCAATGCCCGCTTGACACATTACCAGGCCTTGCTGCTTGATGCCCCATGGGTGCGTTTTCAGACCCCTTGCTTCCTGAATCTGGCCACGCTCCTACCCAGCCCAGAGAAAGACCGCCCTCTCCATGATTGCAGCGAGATACTGGCTGAGGCCCTGGCGGCACGAAAAGACTTAACTGATGTACCCCTAGACAACAGTGAGCTAGTATGGTTCACCGATGGGAGCAGCTGTGTAAAAGATGGGCAAAGGAAAGCGGGAGACAGACGATATGGGCTGAGACACTTCCCCCAAACACTTCTGTGCAAAAAGCAGAATTGATTGCCCTAATACAGGCTCTGGAGCTAGCCAAAGGGAAGAGAGTTACCATTTTTACTGACAGCCGATATGCTTTCAGCACTGCCCACATTCAAGGTCCAATATACCAAGAAAGGGGATTTCGGACAGCTGAGGGAAAGGAGGTTAAAAATTTGCCCGAGATTTGCAGGCTCCTGGAAGCTGTCCAGCTGCCCTGGGCAGTAGAAATAGTACATGTCCCTGGTCACCAGAAAGGAGAAGACCCTAAGGCATGGGGCAATCGTGCCGCTGATGCAGCCGCTCGAGAAGCGGCTAGCCGGGACTACGCTGCCCCGTATTAGCCGTGGGACTTCCACCTCCTGGTATGGGGACCTTGCCACCAGTTCCCGAATATTCCCTCCCTGATCTCGCATGGATCAACGAGGATACCACCCTCCAGAAGGATGACAAAGATGGATGGTACAGAGATCAAAACAACAACCTGATATTGCCTGCCATCCTGGGTCGTCACCTGTGTGAACACCTGCATACAACTACACACTTGGGAGAAAAAAAGACCCTAACACTTCTCCAGACGGCCTGCCTGAGGTTCCCTCGACAAAATGCAACTGTA
This sequence comes from Cervus canadensis, assembly GCF_019320065.1. Classification (NCBI taxonomy): domain Eukaryota; kingdom Metazoa; phylum Chordata; class Mammalia; order Artiodactyla; family Cervidae; genus Cervus; species Cervus canadensis. The sequence continues at coordinate 21,021,933 of NC_057419.1, forward strand.
CGAGAGATAATTCAGGCCTGCAAAGTGTGCCAGCTAATGAGGGGAGGGAAGAAGCAGCACACGGGAACGAGGCACCGAGGGGAAAAGCCAGGGCAATACTGGGAGATAGATTTCACTGAGCTAAGGCCAGGCAAGTACAGGTATCGCTATCTGTTGGTTCTGGTAGATACCTTCTCGGGGTGGGTGGAAGCCTTCCCCGCTAAGGGAGAGACAGCAATAGTGGTTGCTAAAAAGATCTTAGAGGAGATAGTGCCTAGGTATGGGCTGCCAGTGACTATGGGCTCTGATAACGGACCTGCCTTTGTGAGCCAGATTGTACAAGGGCTGGCCCAAGCTCTGGGGATGAAAAGGAAGTTACATTGTGAATATAATCCCCAGAGCTCAGGACAGGTTGACAGAATGAATCGGACCCTAAAAGAAACTTTGACAAAGTTGGCAATAGAGACTGGCAGGGACTGGGTGACCCACCTTCCCTTCACGCTCTTTTGGGTGCGTAACACCCCTTATAAGCTGAATCTTACCCCTTTTGAGATTCTGTATGGAAGACCCCCTCCTGTGTGTCCTATTTTCAAAGGAAAATGCCTGCCACCCCCTACTTTGGGACAATTCCAGCAAACTCTGATGGCATTAAGTAAGGTGCATAACCATGTTTGGAAATTGATTCGAGAGATACACGAGGGTCAAAATAAGGGGGCCATCCCCTCACATAATATTGGCCCAGGTGATTGGGTTTGGGTAAAACGGCACCAATCTAAAGTATTAGAACCTAGATGGAAAGGCCCTTATGTTGTTCTCCTTACCACTCCTACCGCTGTCAAGGTCGACGGGATTGGACCCTGGGTTCACTGCAATCATGTGCGGCAAGCCACACCGGAAGAACAGGAAAAAGCGCGAGCAGAATGGAAGGCGAGTCCTCACCCGTCAAATCCTTTGAAACTGAAACTCGTCCGCCAGGAGGTCTCCTAATTCTCCTGCTGATCAGCGACGGGCAGACTCATGAGCTGCTCAATGAGACCTCAGGAATCCACCCTCCGAACACCTGGTGGCCAGACCTTTACTTTGACCTAAGGGGAATCTTCCCCGGGGAAGGACCCCGGGGGAAATACCCACAATTCGGGACATGGGGAGCCGTGGGGACCGGGAGAAAACTCGGCCAAGAGGGGTTCTTCGCGTGCCCAGGAAAACCTGTGGTGGCATGGAAAGCTATTATTGCAGGAGCTGGAGCTGTGCAACCTCTTGTGATGGGCCCCGGGAATGGGACGTAGGAAACAGAGATTTGGTAGCCCCGAGTGTGGCGCAATCCCCAGGGCCAAGTACCTCAATTTAACCAAGCTTCACTATCTCTGCAAGGCCAAGGGCTTTCCTCCCTACGAGCCACTGTAGATGCAATCAGTCACTTAGAGAAGTCTTTGACTTCCTTGTCTGAGGTGGTCTTGCAGAATAAGAGAGGATTAGACTTGATTTTTCTCCAACAGGGTAGGGTCTGCGAGGTTCTGGGAAAAGAATGTTGTTTCTATGCAGACCATACAAGAGTGGTAAGAGAATCTATGGCAAAAGTGAGAGAGGGACTGGTGCAACGAAAGAGAGAACGGGAAGCCCAGCAGATATGGCTTGAGTCTTGGTTTCAACACTCCCCCTGGCTGACTACCTTAATTTCCACCCTCCTGGGCTCCTGGGTCCACTTATAGTGCTATTATTGACACTCACATTTGGCCCATGTATTTTAAACCGACTAGTGAAAAAACGCCTCAACACCATTCAGATTATGGTGTTGAAACAATATCAGCTAGTGGCCCAAGATGGAAAAGAGGAAGATTCCTCTACTTGAACAACAGACAGGGGGGAATGTGAGGCGAGAAGAAGTAACGCCATGGCAGGCAGCTTAGATTAGGAGTAGGCCTTTCTACTTCTGGGTGGTAAGATTATCAGGCCACCTGGATACAACCAATCAGCTTTCGCTTAACACTGACTGCTGTTTGCCAATTAGGAAATTAGGAACGGGGCGGAAACCCCCGGTAAAGTCCTGCGCGTGCAAAAGTTTTGACCAATGAAATTGCTTTGCAAACTTGTAACCAATCCGCTTAAACCAACTACCAGTGGCGTGTGCTCACCCTATAAATTTGTGTAACAGCTTGGGCTCGGGGCTCTCTGACTCCGCACCACTGCGTTGGATGCGGCAGGAGCCCTGACTCGAGTCAGCAATAAACTTCCCTTTTTGTGAGTTTCATTGTCTGGGAGCCTTCTCTCTTCCTGCTCGGGGATTCGGACATCGGGCATAACAGTTCGATCCCGGGTTCTGGCAGAGCCGTTGTTTTCATCTGCATCCAAGGAAAGTGCAATTCCTACAACCTCGCAATCTGAGCTCTCTCATAGAGCAAGTGTTTTTGCTGTCCGTGGAATTCTCCAGGCAAGAATACTGGAATGGGTTGCCATTTCCCTCTCTTCTGAGGATCTTCCCGACCCAGGAATCGAACCCAGGTCTCCCGCATTGCGGGCATATTTTTTTTTACTATCTGAGCCACTAGGCATTGTAATTGTTCCCTTACAATGAAGAAGCAAGGACTTCCCTGAGAAACTGTTTAATATTCATTGAGGGCGGGGCTTGCTAGGGAGCCGGAATAGCTCAGTTGGGAGAGCGTTAGACTCTAGATCTAAAGGCCCTTGGTTCAACCCCGGGTTCCGGCAAAGCCACTCTTTTCGTCTACATCCCAAGGAAAGGCACACTTCTTGCAACCTCGGGATCTGAGCTTTCTCAAAGACCAAGTGTTTTAGCTTACACCCAGGAGGAGTCCTATATCCAGTGAAGGAAAATGTTAGTCGCACAGTCGTACGACTCAATACACATTGAGGGCGGGGCTTGCTAGGGGGCCGGAATAGCTCCGTTGGGAGAGCGTTAGCCTGAAAATCTAAAGGTCCTTGCTTCAATCCCGTGTTCCGACAGAATCAGTGTTTTCACCTACATCCAAGTGAAGCTGCTCAGTAGTGTCCAACTCTTTGTGACCCCGTGGACTGTAGCCCACCAGGCTCCTCCGTCCATGGGATTCTCCAGGCAAGAATACTGGAGTGGGTTGCCATGTTCCTTCTCCAGGGGATCTTCCGACCCAGGAGTCGAACCCAACTCTCCCACACTGCGGGCATATTCTTTACCATCTGAGCCACCAGGCATTGCAATTGTTCCCTTACAATGAAGCAGGGACGCCTCTGAGAAACTGTTTAAGATACATTGAGCTTGGGGCTCACTAGGCAGCCGGAATAGCTCAGTTGGGAGAGCGTTAGACTGAAGATCTAAAGGTCTCTGGTTCGATCCCGGGTTCTGGCAGATGTTGTTTTCATCTACATCCAAGGAAAGGTGCAATTCTTGCAACCTCGCGACCTGAGCTCTCTCATAGAGCAAGTGTTTTCCCTCTCTGTGGAATTCTCCAGGCAAGAATACTTGGGTGGGTTGCCATTCCCTTCGCCAGGGGATGTTCCCGACCCAGGAATTGAACCCATGTCCCGCATTGCAGACATATATTTTAGTATCTGAGCCACCAGGCATTGCAATTGTTCCCTTACAATGAAGAAGCAGCGACTCCTCTGAGAAACTCTTTAAGATACGTTGCCGGGGCGGGGAAGCGGGGTGGGGGAGGGGGGGCGGCTCGCCAAGAGCCAGAATAATTCAGTTAGTTAGAAGAGTGTTAGACTGGAAATCTTAAAGGTCCCCGGTTCGATCCTGGTTTCCGGCAATGCAGGTGTTTTTGTGTCTATCCCAAGGAAAGACACACTTCTTGCAACCTCGCGATATGAGCTCTCTCATAGAGCAAGTGTTTTTGCTGTCCGTGGAATTCTCCAGGCAAGAATACTGGAGTGGGTTGCCATTTCCCTCTCTCCTAAGGATCTTCCTGACTCAGGAATCGAACCCAGGTCTCCTGCATTGCAGGCATATTCTTTACTATCTGAGCCACCAGGCATTGCAAGTGTTCCCTTACAATGAAGAAGCAAGGAGGTCTCTGAGAAACTGTTTAATATTCATTGAGGGCGGGGCTTGCTAGGGAGCCGGAATAGCTCAGTTGGGAGAGTGTTAGACTCTAGATCTAAAGGCCCTCGGTTCAACCCCGGGTTCCGGCAAAGCCATTCTTTTCATCTACATCCCAAGGAAAGGCACACTTCTTGCAACCTCGGGATCTGAGCTTTCTCAAAGACCAAGTGTTTTAGCTTACACCCAGGAGGAGTCCTATATCCAGTGAAGGAAAATGTTAGTCGCACAGTCGTACGACTCAATACACATTGAGGGCGGGGCTTGCTAGGGGGCCGGAATAGCTCCGTTGGGAGAGCGTTAGCCTGAAAATCTAAAGGTCCTTGCTTCAATCCCGTGTTCCGACAGAATCAGTGTTTTCACCTACATCCAAGTGAAGCTGCTCAGTAGTGTCCGACTCTTTGTGACTCCGTGGACTGTAGCCCACCAGGCTCCTCCGTCCATGGGATTCTCCAGGCAAGAATACTGGAGTGGGTTGCCATGTTCCTTCTCCAGGGGATCTTCCGACCCAGGAATCGAAGCCAGGTCTCCCGTGTTGCAGGCATATTCTTTACTATCTAGCCTCAGGAGAGGCAGTCTCAATGAGCCAGATGCTCTGGGGCCGGCAGTTCTGGAGTCCCCTGGTCCCCACCTTGAAGTGGTGACCTGCCCTCCTCTGCTGCTGAAATCAGCATCACCTAGATTTTTTTATCCGGATAAATCTATTCCTCTGAGACATTCATTTTCTAAAAATACATCCTGATATGTTTTCCAGCTATAAAATATCGACAGCTTTGGTTTTTATGATGACTGTAGGCAGCCATCCATTTTTCAGGTCAGAATGGGGTCGTTCTTGTCCTTGTTGCTCATGAATCCTGGGAGTGGCATTTCCACAAGTTCCCGGGATGACCCCTATGCATGTTCCTGTCTGACAAGTGCTGGCTCAGCCCTCTTCTCCGAGTTGGCTACACATTAGAGTCACTTGGGAGCTTTAAAAAAACCGATGCCTGGGTTCCACCACCAAGACTCTGACTTAACTAGTCTCAGATACAGCCGGGGCATTGGGATTTTTAAAAAATTCCCTAGGTGACTCCACTGTGCAGAAAAGCCTTAATCCAAAGGCCAGAGAATAAAGCACCTGGTCAGCCCAACGTGTTCTGAGTGAATGCTCTTGCTTCTCAGTGGCTGCTTTGGGCTTCTCTGGTGGCTCACATGGTAAAGAATCTGCCTGCAATGAGGGAGACCTGGGTTCGATCCCTGGGTCAGGAAGATCCTCTGGCGAAGGGAATGGCAACCCACTCCAGTATTCTTGCCTGGAGAATTCCATGGACCGAGGAGCCTGGCGGGTTACAGTCCCTGGTGTTGCAAAGAGTTGGACAGGACTGAGCGAGATTTGGACAGGACTGAGTGACTAACACTTTCACTTTTCACTTGGTTCTTACTTCACAGAGAAGCCTAAAGCCATCTAGCCTCAAATTCCCTCAACTTCCACCCTGGCTCTCAAAGTGTCTTTCTGTGTTCCCCTGCCCACCAGAAAACACTGAGGCATCACTCCCTCTTGCAAGACTGACTTCCCAGAGATCTGTGTAAATATCCCGCTCCTCCCAACTGCACCCTGTATTCTGTGTCTATTTCCTGCTTTCAATCCAGAATTTAAACTACACTGTCAGTGATCGACTTAATTCTGTGTAAAAACCACCAACCACTTACTATGAGTGAAATGAGCAAAGCCTAATTTTCATTCTTTATTACAACATGGATATGGTTTTACCATTTAGGACCTGATATGCACTAAATATCTAAGAAGTAATTCCAACTGGTTAAAAAATGGTTTTGCTCTCCCCACAGGGTGTAATAATTGTCAATTACTTGCCCCGGTGATTAAATTTTCTGAGCTTTAAACATCAGCACAGGGCCTTTCTACTGAAGCTGTGAACATAATTACCACATGAATGTATTCCCAAATTGGCTAAAATACAGAGAAAATGCAAAATAGTCACCCTGGCTTACAGCTGATTGCCTTTTACATGCAAAGATCTACACAGCCCTCTGAAAGGACTATGAGCACCTAGGTTACCTTTGGGAACACGTTCCCCAACGTGTTACTTAATGAAAACAGTGGTGGTTAGGCAGTTCATGACAGAGTCTCACCTTTGTGAAGGTGGGTAGCAGTTGTGGGGAGTTCTGCCAGAGAGGAGAGAGTGCAAATCTTAGCTCTGTTGTGATATTGGTAAAAAAAAAAAAAAAAAAGGAGGGGGGCGGAGATGATGGCCAGTCAGGCAGAGGAAGCAGTGAGCCTGAGCATCAAAAACTGGCCACTGACACCAGGGAGCTCCCAGGTCTTCCCGGGAAGCAGGGCTCAGTTGTAATAAAACTTACTTATGGTCATTTTGCCATCTCATCCTTTTTATTCCCATTTTTCTATTTTATGGCATATATAATAAATAAATACAGGAAGACATATATAATTTAACAATGCATTATGTGTTGAGGGGGTGTCCAAGTTTTTTTCTTTTTCTGACAGGAGTGCAAGCATGAAGAAGTTGCAACTCAGCAGGAGAGACAGAGCTTCCAAGGCCTAGTGAGACTTCCAAGCGTCCCTCCTGCTTGAACATGTCTTAGGGTCTTAGGGTTACTGGCCCAGGCCACACCTCCCATTTTGTACAGCAGGAAGTTGAGGTTCAGAGGTTCAGTGAGGCTTAGAGGCTGGGGTACTCAAGACTCCCAGACCCCTGCTCCTTCAGAAGCACAGTCCCTCAGCCACTGCTTTGGGTTCACATTTGATGTGAGTCAAAGGGATCCCTTGCTATGTCTGTGTCCCTGACCCAGCATCAAACACTAAAGTATGTGAGATGGTCTGATTCAATCACCAAATGTCAAATAATCTGATGGGTGAGGAATTTGACTGAAAAAAAAAGAGATGAAATACATCCTTGAGTCCGCGACACCTAATAGAGAAGTAATTGAAATAGAAAATGAGATTCAGGACACGCACACACACACACAAGCTCTTTGTGACTGTGGTAAAGCCTTTTTAAGTCCCTGGGACTCAGATTCCTCCTCTGTAACACAGGGTACTGCCCACTCTCATGGGGGAGTGGAATGTTAACTCAGGCCTCCCACGAGTGCTGCCTGCTGGGAAGGAATTGCAGCGGGCCCTGAAAGAAGGGGAGGTGTGGGCATTCAAGAGAATTGGGCCCAGGAAGGAAAGTGCACAAGGGGGTGAGGGAAGGGCAGAATGGAAGGGTCTCTTGGGGCCACCCCCATGACCACTGAGAAGACTCCATCCCCTATCCTCCCAACTCCAAAGCCCCCAGGACCAGGAATGGTTACAAAAAGGAGGCAAGCTCTGCTGGCCAGCGGAGAACAGAAGGCTGAAAGGGAAGGCCAAAAGGAGGGGAAAAGGTAAGTAGACCCCTTCAGCGTCAGTCAGAGCATGGTTTGTGTCTCTTGGGCCTCAGCATCCCAGAGTGGGGCAGTGTCTGTGGGTGAAGACATCACAGCACTGGCAGGGAACCCATGATGCGCCAAATGGGCCTACAATGAGGTCTGTGTAGGGTCTCAGCTTAGGGCTGGGCATCACGAAATAAACTATGGTTGAAATACTAAAGCAGGATAAATCTGAAGAGTGCAGAGACCACTTCATGACCAGAGCCAGCAGCTGCCAGGCCTGATCTTCTATCAGTGGGCCTGGGAGGGTTCTGCCAGAGCACAGGTGGGATCTGGGGGTCTGGCTGTGGAGGGTGCCATGGGGTTGCCCTGGCTCCTTTCTGCTCCAGGAGAGTTTCAGGTGTCTTGGCATTTCTGATCTCATTTTAGACCCCCCAACTACCTCCAGCCTGCCCACCAAGGACCTATGGCGGTCCTTGGGCTGCAGGTCTGGCAGCAGGGCTGGAACAGGGAACTAGGTTTCTGTCCATTCACTTATTTATTCTTTCAGAAACCGAGCACCTTTACTGCGTGCCAGGCATGCATCTCCTAGTCATCTACCCCGATGCTGCTTTCTCCACAGGCTCATTGCCTTTTCTCTTGGCTCGATTCCCTGAGGATTAACCACTCACTACTCTCCCAGGGCAATCTGCTTCTAACGAGGCTCCCTCAAGGCCCACAGTTCTTGCAGAGGTAAAGAAGTAAGTCGCTAAAAGGATGTCAGTGCGAGGACCCGAGGAAACACTGTCCAGAGAGGGCTGCCCGTGAAACTAAGATGAAAGAAGTGCCAACCTCAAGTGTTGGTGACCACAGTGGAAGGGAAGAGGCATGCCTCAGAATCACTGGAGAAAATCATGAAGAACTGTTGGTGGTGGCAGGGGATGCTCAGGGCACATGGGCTGTGAGAGCCAGTGAGCGTCTGTCCCTCACGTGGCCAAGGCCCCGTAGCCATCAGCTGGACACACACCACTCGAACACCTCAGGTGCTGGTGTCGGAGTGCCATCTTGTGCAGGAGCCCAGGTCATGTTCAAGATCTCAGGCCGGGGTCTATCATCCCCAAAAGCTATGGTTTTTGGAGATTTTTCCTGGCCATAAAGAAACCTCCTAAGTAAGGAACAAAGATGGGGTGGGGTGGGGGGGTGTGTGGAACCTGCCTGTGGAAGAGAAAATACTTCTAATTAGGTTGAGATACAAAGGTTAAATTTTTGTTCTGGGAAAAGGACTGTTTATAATCCCGTGTCATTAGCAGGACATTTTCCAGAGACTAGTGTGCCAGAAATAGACCCTCTGAGGGGTCACTGGAAGGAAGGGGTGCACAATTGCAAAGTGCAAAGGCCTGGACTTCAGATTTTCCCTTTATCCCCACCAACTCTCCACATGAACACTGCCAGGCTCACCCCGGGCACTGCACCCTGCTCCCCATGCCCCCTCCACCAGACAGGTCAGAAGTACAAACTTTGAACTCAGAGAGACCTTAGTTCAAATTTCAGCTCTGCCTAGCTAGCTGTGTGACTTTGGGCAGGTTAGTTTTAAGCTTCAGTATCCCTCTGTGCAAAATGGAGATTAAAAATGACCTGGGATCAGGGGCGGTGGGGGCGGGAAGACCTGGGGTGTCTGTAAGGATGAAAGGAAATAATCAGTGTAAAGCTCCTGGCACAGGGCCTGGCACTTAGAAAGTGCTCAAGAAAACATGGCTAACATCATCATCACCCCTATCGTCACCACTGCCATCACCATTATCATGGTTTTCAGCATCATCATCCTCCTGTCACAGTCGTCATATCATCACCATCATTCTGTCATCTTGTCACCAGCATCACTGTCTTCATTATCAGACCCACGGTCCATAGTTCCTCTTAGCATCTTAAGTAGCATGACAAATGCTCCCAATGGGTTTGTATGTTCAGTTTCTGAGCTAAAACCCTGTTTGTTCAAAGGTTCATTTTAAAATCAATTGCTAGGAACTGGGAAGGCAGTTACCATAGAATTAATGTTACACTTGATGGCGAAAAAACTCACTTAACCCCCAACATTGCTGAAATATTAATATTTGCAGTGAAAATAAAAACAACACTGTTGCACGACTGGAAATGAAAGACAATGGGAAAACAATTCAGTAAACACACAAATCTATTTCTCATTCAGGCTGAGAGGCTGGGGGAGAAAGAAGAGGGAGGTGGCCAGAGCCTTTTATATCTTGAATTTGCAAGGTTCCAAAGCTATCGCTGATTAGTTATGATGCATAATTTCACTTCAGATCCTACTGTTTTGTTTATTCTAGACACAAAGGCCTAAATAACTCTCCTCTCCTGCCTAGCTGCAAGATGAGGAGCATCTTCTCAAAAACAAGGGAGGGGTGAAAGAGGGGAGGAAGAGGGTAAGGACAAGAGGGAGAGAGAAAGCAGAGGAATTTTCTAGATAACAGAGCGAGAGTTGAAGGAAAAAATGTAGTGGGGTGCTGGGGATAAAAAAGTATGTGCACGTGCAAATGAGAAAGTGGTTGCTCAGCTGGAACAGAAACTGAGGAAAAAGCTGAGAAAAATACTGAATGAGCTTTATTCAGTTGCCCACAGGGGGTTGCTGTTGAGCTACAACAGCTTGGTTGCTGTGCCGCGTGGTGGAGGGAGAGGCAGGAGTAGAGTTTCCCAGTAGAAAGAGGAGGTCAGGAAAATAGGAAATCATTCACCACCACCAGAGGCACATGAAAAAGGTGATCCAAATTTGGGAAACGCTTCTCCTATGCTCTTAAAACCACCAAGCACATTTACTTGTGACTTGTCAGTTGTAGAAAACAACATAGATTTATCTTCCTTTGGTACTCATCGTATAGTTTTTGCCTACCTCTCACCCCTCCTTGGGCAGTCAGAATTGGGTTTCCTGTATCAAAATTGGGTTTTCCAGAATGGAACTGATAAACTCATTCTCAATGAAGTCTATGATGGATAGATTCAGGAATTACATTTCCTCTATTGGTATAATAAACTTAATTCAGTTGGTGATAATGTTAAGAACAAAGAAATGAAACTCTCATTGAGAGACTTTAGACACCAAACAAAGGGAGGAATCTTCTTATCTTGAATCCCTCCATAGAGACAAGGGGCTATAACTACAACTAAGTTTTCTGGCTCCATTAAAAGGCACCTGATGTTCAAAAAGGGGATGGAACATAACCTCAACCTTTAAGCCTTCAGAACTAGGAGAAGAAGCAAATACAAGTCAGTTCTTCACTGCTTCATGCTGTGCTAAGTGTGCTCAATCACTTCAGTCGTGTCTGACTCTCTGACCCCAAGGACTGTAGCCCGCCAGGCTCCTCTGTCCATGGGATTCTCCAGGCAAGACGAGTGGGTTGCCATGCCCTCCTCCAGGGGATCTTCCCCCTTTATGGATCATCCTTTGAGACTCAAATCAACAAACACTTGCTGTTCATACACCAGGAACCACATGAGTATGTGGCTCCCAGGTCCAGAGGTTTTAGCAATATCTGGAATTGTCCTTACAGGGCCGTGTTCCTGAAGTGGCTACTCCTTCCAAATCTGGTTTCTGTGTTACGAGGTTTCTATGCAAAGGTCAGGGGCTCGCAAAGGACTGCACTCCCATGCACACATGCTACTGCAATGCCACAGCCACGGTGGAACCCTAACTACATGGTAAGAAGTGGGGGAGCAGCGAAGCTGTTGGGTTTTGTTGATCCCAACTGGCTTCTTATCATAGTTTGGGCTCCTGCACAGACTGGCTTGACTTTCTTTGGGAGGAGATCTAGAAAACACCAGCAGAGAAGTAAAGCAGTGAGACTTGGAACGGCAGGAAGCCAACTTATCAAGTAAGTTCCCACCACAGGCAACTGAGGCTCAGCTGCACAGGGAATGCTGGGAGACAGTGGAGAACACCTGCCTGGGAGTTGGGGCATTTATTCACCAACTCCCATCCATGCATCAGAGCTCAAGGGCTGCTCCTGGACGATGTGCTAATTCCTTAGCACTTCCAGCTGGTCCAGCACGTGGGCCTAGTGCACTCCTGAGACTTAAAAAAAAAAAAAAGCCTCAGGGAAAAACCACAGGTATTTTCAGTGAGCTGCCATTGGAATATAGAGGTCAGTCTGAGAGGACACGGGGACAGGATATCAACCATGTCTGCTATACCAATCATGCCCTGGAAAGTTCTAGTGTTTATTATGTGATGACCCAAATGTCACCAATTCAAGCCACTCTGACCAGGTGTTTCCTCAACTGGTGGCATTTTCTATGACCCCTGTGAAAAAGACACTCCGTTATGATAGCAACCTCCAAGCCACAGAGGAACTTGCTAGAAGTGTGCCCAAAGATCTCATAAAGAACTGGGGACACAACAAGGCAGAGACAGCTCTCTTTTCAAAAGCAAACTGTTCCAGAGGTGGTCAGCCCGGCTCATGTGTTCCTTTGCTAGAATATAACTGGGGCCCTTGAGAAAGTTCTTTTAATCATATTTGTGCGGCTGGGATGAGTCACAGAGGGAGTCTCTCTGTTGGTGATCTTGTGTTCAAACACAGGGATGGAAAACCAATAAATAAACAACTTCACTTCATCAGCTGCACACTGCCGAAAAATAATAATAATAGTAACCTCAACCCAAGAAGTAGGCAGACAACGCTGGAAGAGGGGGGCAGAAAGTGTTCGCCTTTTAAATGGGGAGCCTTCTTTCTGGAATTCTGTTTTAAATGGGGAGCCTCCTTTTTGGAATTCTGCCTGGAGGCGGCTCTCTCAAGAGCAGCACAAGGCACTCTGCAGAACCTTTGGGTCAGTGAGTCTTTTGAAGTTCCAGAAATTCACTGTATCACGGCTGCAAGTAATACAGCATAAACAACGCCAAGGGTGCTGGGTGGGGAGCGGAAGCTGCCGTGTAACCTCTGACTAGTTGACGGTGAAGACAACAGGTGTCATTTCCTATTCATTTGGGAAAGAGTTCTGGAATGTGTGTGTTCACAGACACGTGCACTCACCCCACGGTGGGCTGGGAGGAATGAGTCCACCTGTTGTCCCTCAAACACTCCAGGTGCCCAAACCAGGCTCCATGATACTTCTCCTTTGTCCTCACCTGCTGCACCTCTAAGTTCCAGTCATTAAGCCTTTATTCCCAGAAGGGACCTGTGAACTGGGTCTTGCCATGGGGACAGGATTTCAGCGGAGATAGTGGAATGGTGAGGGGACCCGGGCGGGGGGGATAGGGGAGGTGTCCAAAAGCAGGAGGAAAGGCACTAGAGGAAAGATGAGGGGCCTGGGGCCCAGGGCTGGTGAGGGCCTGAGGGGGAGACAGGGTACTGTGAACATTACCGAGGTGGCTGGCTCCTCCAAAGAGGCTTAAAAGGTGCCCTTTGGCAATTAGCCTGTGTGCCAAAGGCCTGCCGACTCAACCAGAACAATTCTGATGTTTTCACAGGCCCTAAGGCCATGATTCAGTCAGGAGACCATTAGATGGGGAGGAAGAGAGTAGATTAATCTGTGGGACTTGCCTAGCACTCTGTCTCTCCCCTCCTCTCTCTCTCACACACATACACACACACACTTGCAAGGATGAGAATAATAACCTATTTACTAAGCATTTATTTCTTATGTGCCAGGCGCCCTCTAGGTATTTCACATTCATTTTCTCAACTCGGTTTCTCAGCAACCTCAGCAGATCAGTACCACCTTGGTGTGAACCGGTTTGTTGGTTTTCTTTCCCCACAAACTGCACTGTGAATCCCCAGGGAACGAAAGGGACAGAGCCTTCCGAGAATGGTGGACAACGCTGAATGCAGGGGAGGCAAGTCTGGGGGAAGAGGGAGGGGCGGGGTGGCGGAAAGAGAGAGCCCCGTGTCGGAGCTGGTGGGGCTGGAGAAGGGGGCGCGTCTTCTCGCCTCTGACCAGAGCCTAGAACTCCCCGACCTGTTTCGGCCCCGGCGGCAGCTCCCTGATCCACCACTACCCCTGCACCAGCCACTCCTGGCCCCTGAAGGACAACTCTGTCTTCCCAACTCAACGCATCCCAGGTAGTGGTTCATTCCCATCCTTCCCTCAACAGTTTGTCATCTGTGGCTGCCTGACCGGGCTGTTCGCCATACCCATCTCTTCATCTGCCTGGACTACATTTCCCAGCCTCCCTTGCAGTTCGGTGCGGCCCACGCCTGGGTTCTAGCAAACAGAAGGTGGGTGGAAGCCAAGTACAGTACTTCCAGCCCTGGCTCCTACAAACCTTCCCAAACGATGCTCCAAGCTCTTTCTCCTCCCCTCAGCTTGATGCACAGGGACCTCATGGAAGCCGCCTGGTGGAGACAGTGGAGCCACAAGATGGAATCTGCACACCACAGTCATGGCTTAGAGGAGGGCAACCTTCCATAAGGAACATCCACTCTGGGCTTTGAGTGAGAAATAAACTTTTGTGTTCTTGAGCCACAATCCACGTTCGACTTGTTTGAAAGAGCAGCTAGCATCGCCTTACCATGCTTCCTGGGACAGCTTGGGGCACAGCGAGTGCTGGGGGCAGGCTGACTTGACTTGCAGCCTCCGAGCAACTTAAGCCCCCCGCCCTGGCTGAAAACTAGAATGGTAGGAGCAGCCCAAGGGCTCAGAGCCCAGCACTTCTGAGCCTCCATGTGCAAACTTTTCTGTACTAAAAGCACTGACTCCCTTGGCTGTTCTTCCTGACTTGAATCGATTTATGAACGTGGGTTCGGGACCATTCTCTGCTTGATTCCTGCATAAATCTCCTCTAAAAGAGTTCATCTCCTTGGCATTCACAGAGCTGGCGGGGTTCAGAGAGGCCCGGAGGAGTGGAGCTGCCATCAGAGAGCAGAAGGCCAGCCTTTCGGGAGCCTTTCTCTAGGGGCCTGTTCCTGTGAGTGGTTAGGGGCATGGGAGGGAGGAGCAGTGGGGCCTGGCATGGCACAGGCAAACAGATCCGGGAAGCTGGCGCGCCTGGCATCAGGCCAGAGGAAGCTTCAAGGACCACAACACTTCGCTCTTTCTTTGTATCCTTTGATGTTTTGCTGTCTGAAGAGCAGGGAGGCCTGGGCTTCTGCCCTTTGCCCAGCCACACGGGATTCATTACAGGAGAGGTCCCTGCAGCTTTTCCTTTCAGGGAGTCTACCATCCATGGCTCAAGGGGCTTGGTCAGCTTTACCTTGGTGTCCTACATCATCGACTGTCCAGGCAAAGACTGCCCTTTCAAAAGCATGCCCCACTCCACCAAACACTGGTGTTTCACTACTAGTGAGCTCTGTGTGACGTCTGCTATTACTGCCCTCTTTCTGGGTTTCTCTCCAAGACATCTGTTCCTCTAAAGCCTCTGGGGCATTGCCACATGGGAGCAAACTGATCAGAATACTTTCTACACAGTAGGGGCACCCCCGCCTACAGTGGGACATTTTTAACTCAGGTGAAGCCCTACAGCAGTCAACCAGCCACCGTTGTCATCAAGTGTGCACTCTCCCCCACCCCAAGGAGGGGGGCGGTTAGGTGTCAGCTTGAGTTCAAACCAGGGAGGCCCAACTCCGGACTGCTAGCTGAGTTCTAGTTATCTCTTCATCTCTATCAATACTTGAGGCTTGGCTAGCAGAGCACAGGGAATATCAGAAATGCTCTTTTGGGGGTAAAATGAGCAGCTAATTAGCATGATGACCGTTAGAAATGGGTAAAACTAAGGATATTCAGGATATACAGATCAACTAAAGTATTTTAGAGTTGCTCCCCACACCCCTGGGTGGGTAGGGTAGGAGAAGTCAGGAAAGCCATAGCCAGCCCTCCTGCTCCCTGCCCAGGAATGCTTCTGATGCTTGCCACCTAAGTGGTCCCATGCTGGGCAACTGGTTTTGGAAGACTTCCAGTTGCTTAGGCTAACTACAAGGTAAGAAATTGGAAATGTTGTCATGTCTCCACTGAGTGGAGCTTTCGTACCATGGGTGATCACTGAAGCTGAAATGACAACGGGACTGTGAACTGGCCCATGCCTGCTGGCTACTTAAAGCTTAGATTCTCAGTGTGTGTGTGTGTGTGTGTGTGTGTGTGTGCATGCACACATGTTGTGATCTGTCTCCTGCAGTTGTCATGTGTCATTCTGATCTCCCTGAGTGGGGGCCCCGCCTGTCTCGACTCTGATTCCTGGCTTGCCTTGCCTCTCTGGGGCCCTGGCCTTGAGCTTGCCCCACGGTAGCCCACAGACAGCCCTCAGGGCTGGAAAGACTCCACTTCAGGGACAAGGATGATAAGCAGAAACCTCCTGACCATAAAAATCTAGCACTCTGCTTCCTCTCCACAGGACCGTTCCAGTGTCTGAGCTGGCACTGACTGACATGCTTGAAAATTCTTAAAAATGTCTTTTAGAAGAAAAACCTAAAGGGTGATATCACATCCATTCAGTTCAGTTCAGTCACTCAGCCGTGTCCGACTCTTTGCAACCCCATGAACCGCAGCATGCCAGGCCTCCCTGTCCATCATCAACTCCCAGAGTCCACCCAAACCCATATCCATTGAGTTGGTGATGCCATCCAACCATCTCATCCTCTGTCGTCCCCTTCTCCTGCCCTCAATCTTTCCCAACATCAGGGTCTTTTCACTTGAGTTAGCTCTTCGCATCAGGTGGCCAAAGTATTGGAGTTTCAGCTTCAGCATCAGTCCTTCCAATGAACACCCAGGACTGATCTCCTTTAGGATGGACTGGTTGGATCTCCTTGCAGTCCAATGACTAAAATAAAAAAGACTGTAACACCAAAAGTTGGTGAGGATACAAAGCAACCGGAATGCTCATACACTGTTGGTAAAATGACACAGCCACTTTGGAGGACTGTCTGGCAGTTTCTAACGAGGTTAAACACCTGCCCATCCTCAGGCTGAGCAATTCCAATCTGAGGCACCCTCCAAAGACAAATGAGAAGATATATTCACAAAAGACTTGTATACAGATGTTCCAAACAGTCTGGTCATAAGAGCTACAAACTGGAAACAACCTGAATGTCTGTCAACAGGTGAATGGATAAACACAATGGGCAGCACCCACACAGTGGACCTCTGCTCCGCAATAAAAAGTAGTGAACTCCTGCCACAAACAATGACATCGATGTTTCAAAAACACTGTGTTGAGCGAAAGAAGCCAGATACAAAAGTGTACCTGCTATAAGATTTCACTGACACAATTCAAAAACAAGCCAAAAAAATGTATAATGATAGAAATCAGATAGTTGTTCTGGTGAGCGGGGGAGGGAGAAGGACTTTCCTGGGGTGATGGAAATGTTTTATAACCTCTTTCAGGCAGTGGTTACACAGGTGAGCACAATAGTCAACACTGATATATCTGGCCACTTAAGAATCATTTGATGTAAAATTTTAAATCATTTTATTTATTTATTGAAGGATAATTGCTTTACAGAATTTTGTTGTTTTCTGTCAAAGCTCAACAACATTTGATGCAAGCTGTCCCCTGATTTAAGAAACTAGACATTGAAAATACTATCAAACTGCAAAAAAGAAAAAACAACCCAAAGTGAATCTGTGTGCACGCATGGTAAGTTTTGACCAATTCTGAAAACAGTGAAAGGATGTGAGATGGAGGATGCTGCTGGTAAGGGGGAGCAGCACCCCCCAACCAGGGAACCTGCCAGGGTCCTTTACCCCAGGTACAATTGAAGGAGGCAGCAACGTCAGCCTCCAAACAAATGCTCCATGAAATAAAAGAACAGAGGCCCCAAAGGAGGCTGGTCCAAGAGTGTGGGATAGCTATCAGGCCTTGAGCCCAAACCACTTTCCAGGAAATGCCAATATTTTTGTGTTTGGGAAAGGGAGGGAGTATTAAGGCGAGCAAGAGCCAAAATGTGTTGGTTTTTGCACAACTGCTGCCTGACTGGGAGGCACTGTGGGAGAGGCTTCAAAGTGCTGCTACCGAGACCTCCTCAAGGGCTTCTGGGGTGGGGCATCCAGAAAACAGCATGGGCAGGAGCAGAAGTTGGAAGTTCCTTAAGGGCAAAGGTCTATTTCACATGAGGCTGAGGAATCTTCTATTTCTCTAGTAAGAGGCCACAGCAGTCTGGCCCAGTTGCTGTGGTGTGCAGCCCTCAAATAGCCCAGGGTGGCTTTATATAAGACGAACTGGCCCTGGCTCTGCCCCTTCAGAACTGTGTGGCCTTGGAAAAGTGACTCAGCCTCTCTGAGCTGCAGTTTCCCTGCCTGTGAAATGGGGAAAGAACGCCTCCTGCTGGTGAAGGAGAAATTGCCTGGTGCCCGGTATATGCTCAACACAGAATTGTGTCTGGGCTCCAAAGGCCTTTCCTGGTCATGCACGCCAAACTCCCACCCGGAGTAGAGACCTCCTTGTTAACCCTCTGGGCCACAGGTGCACAGGATGTATGTAGTCATCATCTTTGGTTCATAACACCGTTCCATGCATGGCTTTCCCTTTTGGGGGTTTTATTTTAAAAACTGTTTCTTTTCTTTTTAATATTATAACATTTAAAATAACAAACACTCATGAAGGCATGGCCCACTCAACAACATGTGGGTCTATTTCTGGACAGTCTATGCTTTCAGTTCCTTTGTTTACCCCAGCACCAGCACTGGAGTGTCTTCTTATACTTTCTGATGGGGCTAAGTACTAAGAAGAAACTAAGTCAGGGTTAGTGACACTGGGGATGCGGTGGAGGAGCGATTGCTTCAGGGAGCAAAGACCTAAAAGACGAGAAAACATCATAGCATGGCAGCATTCCAGTGCTCTGACAAGTGTGTGTGTGTGTGTGTGTGTGTGTGTGACAGAAAGACAGAGACAGGGAGACAGGAGGGAAGTGAGAAAGTTCCCGAGTGACAGAAAAAAAACGGGTGAGGGAATAGGTCACGCCTGGCCTTCCACTTTTCATTTCACAAAGACTACCTAGTACAACCCATTTTACAGATGAGCAAACAAAGGCTCAGAAAAGCTGACTTGCCCCATCCATTTAGGGGCAAGATTATGACTAGAATTCAAAGTCCCTTCTGTTCAAGGTAATGTTCCTGGCAACGTGCTGCTCCTCTGGGCCCTCAAATGGCTTGATTCCACAAAATGCCTCCAAGTGGCTTCCAGGTAATAAGGTGACAAGTAGCATCTTGAAATGGTGTTCTAACCAGAAGTTATGTATCACAAAAAAAAGGATTATTTGATGACTAATTAGGATTCTGATATTCTTTAATGGCCTTAGGGCCACGTCCAAAACCATGTGAGTATTTCCAAGGTATTTTCTTATCATGGGTGATATTCTAAAGAAAAACATCAAGGATACGCTGGTGATGTTCTTTGAAATTTGAGTTGGGCACTATGACCACAAAAGCAGAAAAAAGAATTTTTCTTAATAATCTATAAATAAGTGAGAAATACATAAGTAGTAGATAAATACTTTTACATGTAATTTAAGGCTATCCTTTCAGTTCAACACATAAGATTTCTTACTCCTAAAATACAGATGGAAATATTAAGGTCAGCATTTAAAGGCTCACCTCCCCTTTTCTTTTGCAATTCTGAGTTGAGTACAAGATAAAACAGTGCTGTGACTAGAGACACTGGAGTCAGTCTGACCTGCATTCCCTATTAAATCTTCAGGGTGAATGGATTTCTCAAATCTGTTTTCCTCTTTGACCAGCTAATCCTTTCCTGCCAGGAGGAGATTTCAGCCCTTCCACTCTACGACTCATCTATGGCAACAGACCCACGTGCTGCCTCCATCCTGCGTCCCCACCCTGGGCTCTGCTACAACTGCCGACATTATGACTCAAGAGATCACAATGACTGACTTCCGAGAGTCTGTGACTTCTCCCCGGAGAATAAGCAGATGAGAAGTTCTACGTATTTTCAAAGAGACAAATACAGGCTGTTTCAGAATCACTCCCGGGGTTCGCTCCACCTCTCATTTTTCTTGTGAGGACAAGCCTGAAAGTACGCAGATGTGAGGGTGCGAGTGGCAGAAGGGCCTGGCATCTTTTGGCACAGGTAAGAACCCTCTGCTTTTAGTTACTTGACCTGCGTCTCCACAGTGGATGCAACTAAAGTGACTCAAACTGCTGGCCGAGAAGCTGTGGCATGTTTCCCTCGCTAAGTTCTCTGTGCTAAGCCGCTGTTTGCCATCGTGGAAACATCGGAACACTGGGAGACCTCAGGCGTACCCTTACTCATGCCCTGAAGCTCCAATTTGACAAAGGAAATACAACGCTGAAGCATAAGTAATCCAAAAGAAACCCTTCGGACTGGGAGAGAAGAGCCTCACTTAATGAAATAGGGTGGACATGCCCTGGCTGTGGGCACAGGAGCGAGTGCCAGAACCTCTCTATGCCTCAGAGTTGTCATCTGTACAATGGGGGGAGGATCAGAGCAGGATCTCTGCTGGAGGGGTGTGGAAGGGAGTGAGCGGGTTAACATGCAAAAACACTTAGAACAGTTCCTGGCACACAGTAAGCACTCAGTAGGGGCAAGCTATTGTTATTATAATAAAGATAGGGGAGCCAAAGGACCCTCACTGTGGAGCACTAAATGAGGTGAGAATTTCATTTTAAACTATAAATAAGCAATAAATGAGAGAAAAGGAAGGTGATTTTTCTTCTTGGCAAGTTGTCAGCCTGGCATGGTGCTGGCCATGGTGGGCAAGGTGTGCAAAGGAATAGCAAATGCTATGAGCCTGAAGTGACAAGCATAAGGTCAGAAGCAGAGGCAGTGGGGACCTGATGGAGGGTTTTCATTAGGCCAGACTCCCCTGAATGAAGGGTGGTGAGCTGCACATGAGACTCAGTTACAGGGCTTTAAAAGATCTGGATACCCAGGCCACATCCCAGACCAGTGAAATCAGAATCTTCCATGGTCGGCCTGGGCGCCAGGATCTTTGAGATTTCCTTAGGTGATCTGAATGAGCAGCCAGTGGCGAGGACCCCACCTTCGGGTCTGCCCCCATCCTGCTCCAGACATGATTGAGCGCTTTTCCTGGTTAGTCCTCAGGAGGCCCAGATGCACAGTCTCAATTCTCATGACAGAGACAGAAAAAACCCACCAAGCTCACGCAGGGCAGGAGCTCATTAGTACTTGTGTGAGTCCACAGTGCCTGGGACACCATCGTGGTGCAGAGAATCAGTAAGGGAATGAACAGATACATACATGAAGGAATGAATGAATACTTGCACCACAGCAAATATCTGGTGATATGGAAGTCAAACTGGTTAAAAACTTTCTGGAGGGCAATTTAAAAGCATTCACACTCGCTGACCCAGAAAATCCGTCTTGGCATCACCCCAAAGCAATGCAGGCCCTGGCTGAATTTTTGCCCAAGTGCCTACAGTTCTGATTACAGAGATCTGTGGGCAACAGGAGAGGAAGAGTGGGTAGTCCAGGACACTCATGCTCTTGAAATTCCACCTCTGTGGGGAGGTGGGAGAAGGTCACTCTTAAGCAAGGTCAATCACTTACTCTCTTTCATGACAGACTGAGATTTGAACAGACTTTCAGATAAGAAAGAAGAAACACTCCCCTGGTGGCTCAGATGGTAAAGAATTCGCCTGCAATGCAGGAGACCTGGGTTTGATCCCTGAGTCAGGAAAACTCCCTGGAGAAGAAAATGGCAACCCACTCCAGTATTCTTGCCTGGAGAATTCCATGGACAGAGGGGCCTGGCGGGCTACAGTCCATGGGGTTGCAAAGAGCTGGACTTGACTGAGCGACTAACACTTTCACTTTACTTTTTCAGGTAAGAACTCAGACCATCCCAGAATTCAGTGGCGTAAGCACAAGAGAGACCCTCCTAAATAGGAGAGAGATGATAGAAAAGTCCCACCAGTCAGTCAGCTAAGCTATTAAAAAAACTCACAGTAAGGCAGGGCCTGATATTAGATTTGGAGCAAAGCAGTCCTCTGCTGGGCTTCTCTGGTAGCTCAGTTGGTAAAGAATCCACTTGCAATGCAGAAGATCCTGGTTCAATTCCTGGGTCGGGATGATCCCCTGGAGGACGGATTAGGCTACCCACTCCAGTATTCTTGGGTTTCCCTGGTGGCTCAGACGGTAAAGAATCTGCCTGCAATGCAGGAGACCTAGGTTCGATCCTGGGTTGGGAAGGGGCATGGCCACCCACTCCAGAGGGTTGCAAAGAGGGGTTGCAAAAAGTCGGACACGACCAAGCAACTAAGCACAGCACAGTCCTCTGTCAGCCCCCCACTCCCAGGAGGGGTTAAGTACAAAATGCGCCCCCACGTGGTTACTGACAGGAACTAGTTCTGCCAGCTGGTAAAAACAAAGGTGTTGGCATTCTGAAGCCTTGATCATCACACTGAAGATGGGTCTTTGCCTTGAGAGAGTAAAAAACCTTCCCTTTCAGAAAATGGGATGGATTCGCCTGTGAATCCATCCTGAAGACACTATAAATGAAGGTGGATCCATCTGTACAGAACCAAGGTCTGCCCCTCCGGAGAGACATCTACCCTGCAGGTGACTGGGCATCTTCTCCATTAATATGATGGAACTTTGAATTAGGAGCTGGAATCAAGAGGAACAAATTTTGCAAATATGCCTTTAAAAAGTCAGACTATCCCATCTGAAGCTATTACATGTGTTTGTATGTATATGTACTTCTTGGTACTTAAGAGAAAATAGAATCATCTTTAAATTTAAAAACATTCCCAGGATAAGACCACTTATAAGAAGTTTAGTCCAGAAAAAATATTATTCTTGTGTTACAAAATCAAAGCTGTGGAGGAAAAAAAATCAAAGGGAACGATCAGTCAGGAAAAATGTCAGGGTTCCAAAATGCTGCGGGAGACCGCAGAAAAAGCACGGTCATATTTAAGCTTGGGCTAAACATACTTTCTTCTACAGTCACTTTTCACCAAGTGTAAGTTTATATATGCTTTGTCAAATGCCTCTTTAAGGATTTATCCTGAGGGATTTCCTACCATTCTTGGACTTAAAAGTTCAGGCAAGGTTACAGAGGTGGGTGGACTTTAGAAGTGAAAGGCCATGCAGAGGACAGCCGTCAGAACATGGCGCCGGAGGCTAAGGTCACCACTCTGAGCCCTGCAGGGCCCACCTGCCAGGGGCCTGGGTAGTTCTGCCGTGTCACAGGCAGCCCCCAGCTTTGGGCAGCCATTCTGCAATGAACTTGGGTCATGGATCGAGCTCGGAGGCCCAGTGGGGCGGTGTATGGCTGGGCTGGCACTGTCTCACAACTAAAAAAATCACCAAAGAGGTTGACAGTAGGAGCTTGGTGATGTCATCGACACCAAGAACGACATCACCACCACCACCATCATTGTGACCATTGCAGTAAGTCTCTTACTAAAGTGAGAATTAAAGCCAAATAACTCCCTGAAAACTGACCAAAGCAGTGTTAAGAAATGTTATCACATTAAGGATTCCTTGCAATGCAAATGCCTATCCCTTGGTGAGACTGTATGTTCTAAAACCAAAAGACAGAGGGCGCAGCTGCTGTCTACTCCTTCCCTGTGATGCTCTTACTACGTCCTGTTGATCTCATGGCCAGATCCACTAAGTCAGCCCTCATCTTACTTGTTCCTGCAGTGTTCCACATGCTTGGCCATTCCTTCCTTCTTTTCCAACACAAATCAGATTGTTTTACTCAGTTCCAATGGCTTCTCACTGGGTTTTAAACTAAAAGCCAAGCCCTACAAAGCCCTACAGACTAGCCCCACTTTACCCCTTTCCAATCTCTGCTCTGTTCTGCACTTTTCTCCTCCATGTTAAGAATACTTCTTTTCTTAGAACTACCACTGTTTCCTGCCTCAGGGCCTTTGCACTTGCTGTTTCCTCAGCTTGGAGTGTCTTTACAGCTGGTTTCTGCTCAGCTTTGAAGTCTCAAATCAAACCATTCTCATTACATAAAAGTCTATGACCATCTGTAAGCCAACAACTTCATCCCAGCTCTTCACTCTCACATCACTTCTATGTGTCCTTCCTTCAGCATCTATCACATTTGCAAATTCTCTTTTTCCCCTTGATTTACTATTTATACTCTGTCTCCTCCATTCCATCTGGAAGGCAAGCTCCTCATCTGCCATGTTCATCGAAGTATCCCCAGCACCTGGTATAATGCTCAGTCCACAGACAGTGCTCAGTGACTACATATTTGGAGGAATGAAGTGAGGAAAGAAGGGAGGGAGGGTGACAGGGAGGGGAAGAAAGAGGGAGGGAGGGAGGAAAGTGTTCCCAACTAGTGTACCCAATGACTAGAATACCTCAGATTCCTCATAGAGGTGGCTCCTAAATTTTGAATAATGGGTTCCACGTATTTTGGCTATAGCTGGAGCTATACAGAGTTGAGTCACTGTGAAATGGAGTGTTGAGCTTATGGCAAGGTGAAGCAGGGTTCCACTGACAATGAACAAGAAGCAGTGCATGGGGCACTAAGGCTGGATGCTGTGTCCACTGGGATGCTGAGGGCTTTCCTCGGGGAATGTATGGGAGAGCACATCCAGGGCAGTGCTTCTTACTAACTTACTTACTGACTTACACACCTCAGTTACTGGGGGGCTCATGGCCAAACTGAGCACCTGGATGGTAGGGGCAGGGCCCTGTTCAACAGCTAATAAGCATTTGTTGAATGGCTGTATTTAACAGAGGTTCTTCATCCGGATCACTTCTGTTTTATTTATAGAACACTTATACAAAGCACTTATTATGTGCTGGTGCTCTTCTAAATGTTTATAAATACCCAATCCTCACCAACCACCCCACAAGGGAGATGCTGTTATTACCGCTACATTACAGATGAGGAAACGGTGGCATGAAGAGAACAGGGCACTTGCTACTCAGTGGCAGAGCTGGGGTATGAACTGGGGTCACAGCACCATGTACCAAGGACGGGGGGTGTGGAGGCGAAGCACAGCAAGGAGAAGGTCAAGTGAGCAAGTTGGGGGCTTACTTACCCCTTAAGGGAACCCTGGGTGGTGAAGGGTTTATACACGTGAGAGAAGGTGGGGAGATGGGAATTTGGGGGCTCCTGCCAGCATTTCCACCCAGTGTCCCCTGCTGCCACAGTAGATGCTGTCTTCCTATTTCTACTCTAGGTCTAGGCCAGCGGTTCTCAACCTGGTGTGACTCCGTCCGGGCTGCCAAGGGGACATCTGGCAGTGTCTGGAGACATTTTTTTTTCCTGTTGCAACTTGTGAGAGGAGGGTGCTAAGGCATCCAGTGAGTGGAAGCCAGGGATGCGGCCAAACATCCCACAGCGTGCATAGGGACCGCCTCACAGCAGAGACACGTCTGGTCCCAGGTCAACAGTGCTAAGGGTGAGTGACCCTGCTGCTCCGGAAAATGGTGGAAGGCCAGCAACGGAGGGCCCATCTGGGAATCTCTGAGAAATGCCAGCCCGGCTCTGGCTTCACCTCTGTAATGTCCGAAGGGCAGAAGGCAAATGCCTCCCCGGCCTGCCTCTCTGCTGCCTCCTGGCACCACACATAGCTGCTCCCTCCTGCCGAGAAGCGAAGAGCAGCCTCGGCCCACATGGCACCCAGCAGAAGCTGCTAGTATCTACTTCCTTTGGCAGCTTCGTAAGACTCTTGGCTTGGAAATTGGTATTCCTCAAGCCCTTTTACTTAATTACATTCTAGAGATGGAGGGAAGCCTATGTATAATTCAGAAACGAACAGTCCTACCTTTGATGGCTCTCAAACATGCCAAATCAGAACAGGACGTGCTGTCCCTCCGAATAGATTACAGAGGTCTCCAGAGGAGTCAGTGCGCCTCGAGGAGCCCAGCTGGGGCTGAACCACATCTCCAAAGAAGAAAATATAGCATCCGGCTTGGGGCGGGAGAGAGTGGGGAAACAAGTCGGGGGTAAGTCCTGAAGGCCTGGCTTTACTGCTGGTTCTTCTCCTGAGCTCTGCGACCTGGATCATCACTCTACCTTACCCACTTGTGAAGTGGGGGTTCCTGGCATCCTGGGAAAGATGCTGTGAGGGTCAGCATGCCTCACACTGTGCCAATCCCTTGCCAACTGTCCCCACATCCAAGGGGACAATGCTATTGATGCCTCTAGCCCACCCACCCAGGAGCAGTTGGATGGCCTGAGGATTCAAGCAGAATAGTAACACACAGCAATAAACCTTGAGAAGCACTGCATGTGACTTGATTCAAAGTCATTTAAAAGAATCATATAGTTGACTGGATTTTAAAATTGAGCTTCAGCGAATGAATAAAGGTATAATCCAGAGTTGATGGCATTTGTAGAGATGCTGTTTCATGGCCAGTTGTGGGGCAAAAAAAAATTGTCTGGAATGGTACATACAGGATCCTATCCAGAGGAAGGGACTAGGCCAGCAGTTCTCAAATTGGGCCAATCATCAAAATCCCCAGAGAGCCCACTGAGCATACAGATTCTCTGTCTGACCCCCAGGAACTTGGCCAAATACATCTAATGGGGTCTAGAAATGTGCAGGTCCCAAACTCCACCCAGGTGATGCTAAGGTCAGTTGACTGGATTTAGGAACCTCTTGATGAGGTTGCTAAATTGTGTGAGGCAACTGACCACGTGCCAGGCACTAACCCTGGATCCTTAAATCGTTTTTAAAATCCTTAACCAAGATATTTCCCAAGCATTGTTTGAAGCTGCGTTTGCTTTCACATCTAAGAGAACGTTTTTAGATACAAGATTTGTTTTCCTTCCAGCAAGATGCTCTACATCACTACTACCAATTAGGCAAGTTCATTTAAAAGCTTTGAATCCATACTTGTAAAATTCCCCCTTTGCTCATCCAACTTTATGTCTAAACAGTGCAGCTGATGGCTGTACAGTTCCATTTATGAATTCCACTCTTGTGAATGTATTTCCAAAATTGTTTCAGAATTTCTTTGTCTGGGAAAGCCAGGACTGCTGGTTTTAATAAGAACATGGTTTAAACATAGTTATCCAGGTCACCGATATTTCATGGCTGCCCAGAACACAGCACACAGCACCCGGAGAACCTTCTCTTTTAAAAACAAAGACGCCCCCGACCCAACTCCACCCTTTCCTCTTACAACAGGACTACCTCCCCACTCCCTCCACACACAAGTTTTTCTTTAGAGAGAGTAACCTAGTTGAAGAGAATGAAAAGTGAGGTTAGACCAAGCAAAAATCAAGTCCTGCCTCTGGTTAAAACTCATCAACATCACAAAGTGATCCCCAACAGTGGCTCCCACCCAATAGGTGTCCAGTCACTAAGCAGACGAATTCACTTGTTTGATAGAACCCTTGCACCTCTGTTTAAGAAAACCCAAACAAGAACTCTCTGAACAACTGAGACATTCCATAGCGTTCACATCTGAGAATGTGTTCTATTACATAATCAACAAAGTAAAAAGAACTTTATTTTTAGCTACTGAACTTCACAGAGAAGATCCAAGACCTATTTAAACTTCTCTTTCATCCCTAACCTTCAAATGACACTCCTATGATTTGCTTTTTCAACTTGTATTTTTTAAAGAAAAGACTCAAAGATGGCCTCGGGCATATTTAAAACAATACAAAACAACAAGAGAAATAAACCAGATGGCAAAAAATCATAAATCAGGACAAGCATGCTGAACTAGCTACAAAGGAAGGCATCGTCAAACTGTAAAGAGAAGAGGCACTTCGTTCCTCATGGCTAAGTCTCCATCATTGCTTCCTTTCAAAGGAATGCCTGGAGGTCACCTAGGGGAGGGTGTCATGGTCCCTCCCTAACCCACCACAGCTCCACTAGAAAGGGGTTGCATGGTAACTGGGAACCCTCAAAGGGTCACTTCTCAAAGCAAGTGAGCAGTACACTGCCTCCCATGTGATAGGAAAAAAATCCTCTGGAAGGATTTGTTTTAACTGCACAGTGGCAAAAGTAGGCAAAGAAGTGAAACAAACAAACAATCAAACAAAAACCTGCACCCAACAGATCTGGGCTGTTTCTAACACATCATCAAAATTCCCCTCTAGAAAAAACCCTTCATCCCTCTCTTTTCTACAGACACCAATAGAAAGACACACTTTACAGAAACACCGCTGACACCATCTAAGCTGAGGAATATAAGAAAGAGATTTGAAAATTCAAAAGCCATCCTACTTCGTTATGTCTTTGACAATGCAATAAAAGTCTGGACCTTCTCACGGAGATAAGGGCTTCAGTTTGGGGGCATTTGTTTTGTTTTGTTGGTGCTATGTGCTGACTGGGTAGAAAGTAAAATGTTCAGGGGCATATATGTCAATAGATATTGGTGAAATGGATGAAAAATGAAAGAAACTGCACTGGGCTGGCCTTTCAGATCTTACAACAGCTGCCATATATTTCTAATGCATTAAAATGTTTTTCCTTTTAAACAGACAATAACTGGGCCTCTTAGGCAAGAACACATGTCTATTAGTTTTACATACTTAGAAGTACATGCTGTTCTGTTCTGGCACTAACTTTTCGCTCCTAGAGCCCTGTTTACAAACGCACTGAATTATTAACCCAGTACATCATCCCTGCTCCCCACCCCCAAACACAGCATTTTATCCACACAACCCAAAAAGATGGCAGGAGGTTTGCCAGGCTATGCTCCTTAGTGTGAATTTATGGGCATGGACAACACCAATATCTCCTCACCACACAACTGCCTGCTCTGCACCACCCAATAGGTGCCCTCTGAGCAGGCGAATAAATGCATCAAGGCAATACCGAAATTAGTGATTATGTTCTTTGCAGCTGAAGATGGAGAAGCTCTATACAGTCGGAAAAAAACAAGATCTGGAGCTGACTGTGGCTCAGATCATCACCTCCTTATTGCAAAATTCAGGACTAGAATGAAGAAAGTAGGCAAAACCACTAGGCCATTGAGGTATGACCTAAATCAAATTCCCTATGATTATACCACAGAGGTGATGAATAGATTCAATAGATTCATTAGGTCTGGTAGACAGAGTCACCGAAGAACTATGGACAGAGGTTCATAACATTGTATACAAGGTGGTGACCAAAATCATCCCAAAGAAAAAGAAATGCAAGAAGGCAAAGTGTTTGTCTGAGGAGGCTTTACAAATAGCTGAGGAAAGAAGAGAAAAGCAAGGGAGAAAGGGAAAGATACACCCAACTGAATGTAGAGTTCCAGAGAATAACAAGGAGATATAAGAAAGCCTTCTTAGGTGAACAATGCAAAGAAATAGAGGAAAACAACAGAATGGGAAAGACTAGAGATCTCTGCATGAAAACGAGATACCAAGGGAACATTTCATGCAAAGATGGTCATGATATAGGATAGAAATGGCAAGGACCTAGCAGAAGCAGAAGAGATTAAGAAGAGGTGTCAAGAATACATGGAAGAACTGTATCAAAAAGGTCGTAATGACCCGGATAGCCACAATGGTGTGATCACTAGTCTAGAGCCCGACATTCCGGACTGTGAAGTCAAGTGGGCCTTAAGAAGCATTACTGTCAACAAAGCTAGTGGAGGTGATGGAATTCCAGCAGAGCTATTTCAAATCCTAAAAGATGATGCTGCTAAAGTGCTGCACTCAATATGTGAGCAAATATGGAAAACTCAGCAATGGCCACAGGACTGGAAAAGGTCAGTTTGCATTCCAACCCCAAAGAAGGGCAATGCCAAAGAATGTTCAAACTACCACACAATTGGGCTCATTTCACATGCTAGCAAGGTTATATTCAAAATCCTTGAAACTAGGCTTTAGCAGTATGTGAACCGAGAACTTCCAGATGTACAAGCTGGGTTCAGAAAAGGCAGAAGAACCAAAGATAGAATTGCCAACATCCATTGGATCATAGAAAAAGCAAGGGAGTCCCAGAAAAACATCTACTTGTGGTTCATGGGCTATGCAAAAGCCCTTAACTGTGTGAATCATGAAAAACTGTGGAAAATTCTTAAAGACATGGGAATACCAGAGCACCTTACCTGCCTCCTGAGAAACCTGTGTGCAGGTCAAGAAGCAACAGTTAGAAACAGACATGGAACAACAGACTGGTTCCAAATTGGGAAAGGAGTATGACAAGACTGTATATTGTCACCCTGCTTATTTATCTTATATGCAGAGTTTATCTTATATGCAGAGTATATCATTTATCTTATTTATCTTATATGCAGAGTATATCATGTGAAATGCTGGGCTGGATGAGTTACAAGCTGGAATCAACATTGCCAGTAGAAATATCAACATTCTCTGATATGCAGATGATAGCCCTCTAAATGGAAGAAAGCAAAGACGAACTACAGAGCCTCTTGATGAGGATGAAAGAGGAGAGTGAAAAAGCTGGCTTAAAATTCAATATTCAAAAGATGAAGATCATGGCATCCAGACCCATCACTTCATGGCAAACAGAAGGGGAAGAAGTGGAAGCAGTGACAGATTTTAATTTCTTGGGTTCCAAAATCACTGCAGATGGTGGCTGCAGCTACAAAATTAAAAGACTTTTCTTCCCCTTGGAAGAAGAGCTATGACAAACCTAGACAGTGTATTAAAAAGCAGAGACATCACTTTGCCGACAAAAGTCTGTGTAGTCAAAGCTATAGTTTTTTCAGTGGTCATGTATGGATGTGAGACTTGAGCCATAATGAAGGCTGAGCACCAATGAATCGACACTTTTGGACTGTGGTATTGGAGAAGACTCTTGAGAGTCCCTTGGACAGCAAGGAGATCCAACCAGTCCATTCTAAAGGAAATCTGTTCTGAATATTCATTGGAAGGACTGATGCTGAAGCTGAAACTCCAATACTGTGACCACCTGATGCAAAGAACTGACTCATTTGAAAAGACCCTGATGCCAGGAAAGATTGAAGGCAGGAGGAGAAGGGGACGACAGAGGATGAGATGGTTGGATGGCATCACCGACTCAATGGACATGAGTTTGAGCAAACTCTGGGAGATGGTAAAGGACCAGAGATCAAATTGCCAACATCTGTTGGATCATCAAAAGAGCAAGAGAGTTCCAGAAAAACATCTACCTCTGCTTTATTGACTATACCAAAGCCTTTGACTGTGTGGATCACAACAAACTGAGGAAAACACTTAAAGAGATGGGAATACCAGACCATCTTGAGAAACCTATATGCAGGTCAACAAGAAACAGAACCAGACATGGAACAACAGACTGGTTCCAAATTGGGAAAGGAGTACGTCAAAGCTCTGTAGTGTCACCTGTTTATTTAACTTATATGCAGAGTATACCATGTGAAATGCTGGACTGGATGAAGCACAAGCTGGAACCAAGATTGCCAGGAGAAATATCAATAACTTCAGATATGCAGATGACATCACCCTTATGGCAGAAAGTGAAGAAGAACTAAAGAGCTTCTTGATGAAAGTGAAAGAGAAGAGTGAAAAAGTTGGCGTAAAACTCAACATTCAGAAAACTAAGATCATGGCATCTGGTCCCATCACTTCATGGCAAATGGATGGGGAAACAATGGAAACAGTGGCAGACTTTATTTTGGGGGGCTCCAAAGTCACTGCAGATGGTGACTGCAGCCATGAAATTAAAAGATGCTTGCTCCTTGGAAGAAACTTTATGACTAACCTAGACAGCATATTAAAAAGCAAAGACATTACTTTGCCAACAAAGGTTCGTCTAATCAAAGCTATGGTTTTTCCAGTAGTCATGTATGGATGTGAGAGTTGGACTCTAAAGAAAGTTGAGCGCCGAAGAATTGATGCTTTTGGTATTTAAGGAGACTCTTGAGAGTCCCTTGGACAGCAAGGAGATCTAACCAGTCCATCCTAAAGGAAATCAGTCCTGAATATTCATTGGAAGGACTGATGCTGAAGCTGAAACTCCAATAGTTTGGCCACCTGATGCAAAGAACTGACTCACTGGAAAAGACCCTGATGCTGGGAAAGATTGAAGGTGGGAGGAGAAGGGGACGACAGAGGATAAGAAGGTTGGATGGCATCACCGACTCAATGGACATGAGTCTGAGTAAACTTTGGGAGTTGGTGATGGACAGGGAGGCTTGGCATGCTGCAGTCCATGGGGTGGCAAAGAGTCAGATGACTGAGCGACTGAACTGGTAAAGGACAGGGAAGCCTGGTGTGCTACAGTCCATGGGGTCACAAAGAGTCAGACAGGATTTAGCGACTGAACAACAAGAAGTCCTGGGGGTCTCTGTGGCTTGGAGGATCACAGGATACAACCGATATCTGTCTACTTCCTTATCACCCCCCAGCCTCACCTTATCTGTTCCACAGAGGTTTTGAATGCATCAGTTTGCTATAAATTGCTTTTCTGAGCAACTTTAGAACTTTGTGGATATGTTAAGGAGATGAGGAATCCGCTGTGTATTGTCTTCCTCACCTGTTTCATAGACTCTGGTATTTTCCCAATTAAAACACCTGGTGCCATATGTAAAATAGATGACCAGTGCAAGTTTGATGAATGAAGCAGGGCACTTAAAGCTGGTGATCTGGGGCAATCCAGAGGGATGGGGTGGGGAGGGAGGTGGGAGCGGGGTTCAGGATGGTGGGACACACTTAAATCCATGGCTAATTCATGTCGATGTATGGCAAAATCATCACAATATTGCAAAGTAATTAGCCTCCGATTTTACCCCAGTGCCTTCTTATCCCAATCAAAGAGAGCATTGCACTCGACTGTAATCACTTCCTCCAATCCCACTCTTCTCCCTAGAGGAAGGGAGGCAGGAATCACTACTGCCTTGTTGATCAGCTCTCTACCCCCAAACTTTGCAAGGTGCATGGTCTATACTACGAGTTCAGTACTGTTTGCAAACTGAATGCACAGATAAGTGAGTGAAAAGTTCTTCTGCTTTTTAGGGGAACCAACCATCTTGGGACCTGGGACTTTCAGTGCTCACCCCAAGACAGTCCCAGGCAAGCCGAGACTGTTAAATGGCTTACCCTCCTCTCCCTTCATTTCCACACCGCCAGATCTGGCTTGCAGACCTGCCTATCCCTGAACGTCGCAGGCCTGCCGCATCTGTATATTCAGCTGCTTGCCTTACCCATCAGCTGGAGGGAGGGGAGGCCTTCTAAGATGACTGCCCTTTGTGCCCGTTTCTGCCCAATGACAAAAAAAAAAAAAATCCAGCCCTACTACTGGGTCAATGTCTTTATGAGAGATGATAGTGGCTTATTTCCCAGATTCAGAGAATGGAAAGGTGTCAGAATGATCCAGAAGGATGCCCTAATTTAAGTTGCGTCCCTGAGTCTGCCCAAAGGTGGGCAGGGTGCCAGATACACAGGCATCCAGATGAGAAACTGCTCCTCTCCCTTCCTCGCTGCCTTCAAACCCTCCCCCCAAGGCCCACCCTCCCATCTGTTTGCTAAGCTGTCTTATTATAACTGGCTGCAGACCCTGCTCACCTCCCCTTCCTGCATCTCAGGGTTACAAGAGGCAAGGGCAATGAAGCAGCATCCTCACCCCACAACTCTGTGGAGGATTGGATGAGAGAACATGAAGCTGGCATGACTCTTAGGAGAACAATAACCCAAGACTGTCTTTGAATTCAGGACACAGAACAGTTGCTCATGTAATGGTGAGTGGATTCTGCTACCAGTCTGGAACAAGTTCACCAGTGGGCATATCACTTTTGGTTATTACTAGGATGCCCTTGTAGAGACTATCCAGAAAAATAAGCTGAAGCTAAAGGCTTAAACCAGAAATAATCCAAATGTCCACCAATAATATATAAACTGTGCTGCCATATTCACATAACAGAATATTACAGAGCAATAGCAGAGAGTGAATTACTGATACACACAACAACATGGATGAATTTCACAGTGAATGAAAGAAAACAGACGCAAAAGCACACACGGCCTGAAAAATGAAGGAGATGACCATCCTAAAAAGCTGTTAGAAGTCAGGGTACTGTTACCTTGACGGCAGGAGAAGGGGGTTATATTGACTGGGAATTGAGTTTTCATATGGATGGAAATGTCCTATGTCTTGGTTTGGATGGTGGTTCTGGAAAAGTACACACTGGCAAACATCTATTAAGTTGTACCTTTAAGATGAACTCACTTGATGTACTTTTTATACGTCAACTTAAGAAGTAAAAGAAAACGAAACAACAAAAATACAAAAGCAACAGAGGAGCTCTCCGTTTTTAGCCTGATCCAGCAAGCCCTGTCATTGAACCCCAGGAAGCTTTCTCACCCGCCCCTCTCTAAGTACATTATTCTACCTACCTGCTTTGGTTGTCAAATTAAATTAGCTGAAACTGAGTGGCGTGGTTGTTCAATCTCATTTGTTAAATGTACGCTCTACAAAGGCAGTGCTGTCAATCTCAATGAAATTAGGGTTTGTCAAGCGAAGGATCTGATTTTTTTTCTTTTTTTTTTTTTTTAATAAAAGACAGCTTTCTGCATTTAGGACTCACTCTCAAATATCTTTCCAGCAGCTATATCTCTCAGCCTATTAGTCAAGGGCAGGCACCCAGCCAGCTGTTTGCTGCATTTGACTTCCTTATACATGATCATTTCAAAGGTCGTGTATATGTTAATTTACTACCTGGTTGTTATTTAAGAGGATTTTATTACACCATTTTATGTTGATTTATTCTTTCTCCTCCTCTAGGAAATTCTGGGATTCTAAAGCAACCAATGGCAGGCTAGCTCTGGGTGAGTATGATACCTCAAAGAAATTACTGTTGTCATTTTCAAATTAAACCTGAACACACACGAGCAATATGCTTTAGCTGGACACAGTTATGATGGCCACTTCTACTAGAAGAAAGAAGTGGTTTAAACAAAAAATGTTCCCATTAAAAATTTAAAAGGAGAGACAGCAAGCAAGAGAGACACCCACAGCACACCCTAGTTCAATAATTTTCACCCTACAAATGCCCAGATGGTGAATTTGACAAATGTCTAGGTCTTAATAATTTGGTTCAATTTACTTTTTTCCTGAGGGCAACCTAAAGGCTTAATTATTTTATCATAAGGCTTTGCAGTGTCATTTTCTATGGGTTCTGCCTGGCCAGCAATATCCTAAAGCTAGAAAGATATGGGAACAGAATAAACTACCAGGAGAAGGAAGCTCTCGAGAAGTCCAGGTAAAAGAAGGGAGATGGCCAAGCCCTGGGGGCTTCTAGGAGAGGATGGAGAGGCAATGAGACGGGACTCTGTGCAAGGCTGTGGCGGTGGTTCAGGGAGGGGAGAACTGATGGGAAAGGGAAGCAGCAGTGAGCTCCCCAAAGAGGTGAGATAAGGCGCGGATAAAAAGCACTTCTGCTGCTGCTGCTAAGTCGCTTCAGTCGTGTCTGACTCTGTGCAACCCCATAGACATCAACCCACCAGGCTCCCCTGTCCCTGGGATTCTCCAGGCAAGAACATTGGAGTGGGTTGCCATTTCCTTCTCCAGTGCATGAAAGTGAAAAGTGAAAGTGAAGTCGCTCAGTTGTGTCGGACTCTTCGCGACCCCATGGACTGCAGCCTACCAGGCTCCTCCGTCCATGGGATTTTCCAGGCAAGAGTACTGGAGTGGGGTGCCATTGCCTTCTCCGAAAAAGCACTTCTCTGCCTCTAAATTGACAGCCCAGGGTCAGTTTACTTCTCAGCAGCACCTGCAATCTGCAGGGCCTCGCCCACACTTGCACCTGTTAGAGAAAAGAATGACTCCAACACAGAAGCATCAGTGAGTGATTGCCATCATTCTGCTCAAATGTCACATCCAAGCACCCTTACACTGCCATTCAGAAGTCTATTAGCAGCATCCCAAAGTCAGGAACTTCCTGACCTACTTTTTACTAGACAGGCAAGGCTTCTAACTCCACAAGCAGTGAAACAGCAGAATGTTTAGAAGATGTGTGTGGTGGTATGCTGGATCAACGCAGGCCAACACAGCCCTGGGGAAAGATGAATAGAATGGGGTAGCTTCAACAGCTTGTCTGCTTCTAACCATGCCTGGAAGAACCAAGCCAAAGGGAGTCCTTCAGAACCCAGAACACACCCGTCCCTCTACCATCCTGATCTCTGTAGGTTGAAGTGATCTGTGCCCTCTGCACAGATGGACTAAGGTCTGTACCTGCAGCCTCATGTCCTGCCCTCCCTCGGCGCTCTCACCGACGACCACCCCAGCCTCGCTGAGAGGACTGCGTGTTTATCCTTTCAGAACCACAAACTCAAACTCAAATCCTCGAATGCTCTAATTATAGCTCTCTGGCCCCAGCCCCACCATCCTCCCCTCTTCCTTTCTTCAGTTATGTGGGGAAATACCTGTCCAGGAAAACATTAGAAAGAAACCACTGCTTTGTGCTTTATGATTTTTCTTCGCAAAACAATTCATCGTAGAATTCTTTGAAGATGTTCACACCTACATTACAGTCACATTTTGGAAAAACAAAAACAGAAGGAAAAATTCATTCAGGAGTCATACGCCTCCAACAAATCAAAACTATTAAATTTTGTATTTTTTTTAAGAAAATGACCTGTCATGGCAGGGATGTCATTTTTGTTATTTGTTTCCCACTCTGTATTTTATGATAAGCCATCTTCCTTGGGGCAACAGAGTGGCTTGGAATGTCCTTAAATAGCAGTGCCCATCCCCCATCCTACTCCATTCACCTCCATATTCCCCACATCTCCCATGAGGGTCTTAAATGATTTCATTTAAGCACAACGTTCCACAGTGTCACATCCATCGTGCACACTGTGGGGAGAAAGGCTGATGGAGAGCAATGGAAAGAAGGTTGTCTATCTTCATTGGAGCTTGAAGATGAACTACTATTTATCCTTGTTCCCCCTGGGTCAGCCACTGATCTCAAACTTCTCCACAACAAAGGTAGCTGGCACTGGCTTCGTGGGGTGGGTGGTCAAAAGACACCACAGAATTTGGAAAATTCCCAGACAGAATGAATGTATGTGCCAGAGAGCATTTGGGGTTTGGGGAGAAGCATGGCTTCATCTGGGATCCCCCAGGTAGCCCCAGTGTGGGGATGGGCAAGTAGCTGGTTCCAGGTGCTTTGATGAGCAGGTCCTGCCATGGACCACGGGGCTGTCTGTCCGGGAGTAAACCTCAGCGCCATCCCTGCTGAGATGGGGAAGCCATAGGATCTGCCTCCAAATTCCACTGGTTGGAGGCTGCCCCTGGGGAACATACACTCCAGCACCTCTTGCTTGCTCTGCATCTGGGCCAAGCATGCTCCCAGGGCCCCTGGAAACCTGCCACAGAAAGCCCTGGGGGCAGGGGGTAGTGTGAACAGACAGGCAGGTAGAAGGAGGGCCAGGGACATAGAGGTCACCCGAGGGCTTGTGCTGGAGAGCGTGGCCACAGGCTAGGTGTTGCAGACACCAGAACGTCGGAAAGGGCCCCTGGGGGGTGGTGGTGGTGACACAGGCGTGCTTGTTCCTTTTTTCACTCCCGGAAGACCTTCCCTATGTCCCGGGGTCCAACAGCAGGCTGGTTTCTGCCTGGGCCCCAGCTCCCTCAGGCTAGGTTGGGCATCGTTTGGAAGTTGTCTGGACCCAGCCTTACGGGGCTCCTGGTGGGAAAATCTGGAAGGTTCTGTGGAAGCCCACAGAAACTGCAGCAGCCACTGGCCCTTTCAAAGACCCAGTGACCCTAAGGAGTAACCGTCACACTGGGAAACCCACAAACGGTGCCCTCCTCGGAGGTGGTGGCTGTTCCGCACTCTGCGCACAGACAGCCTGCCACCCCAAGACAGCTGTTCTCTCCTCCCAAAAGCAGAGGCTGGTCAGAGGCAAAGCCGGCAAATCAACCGCTTCCTTCCTCGGGGAAACCTGCTGGAGTAAGTTGGGGGTTTCACTGTTGTTGTTTGATTTCTGCAAGCTCTATCTTTGTCAAATGCTCTCGCAGGCAACATTACGACAGCTCTACATATGGCCACCAAAAGACATGTTCAAGAATGTTCGTAGCAGCTTTATTTGCAATAGCCCCATACTGGAAACCACCCAGATGTCCATCAGCAGTAGAATGAATAAACAAACTGTGATACATCCATACAATGAGGTACTACCAGGCAATAAGAAGATGCGAGTGCTGATATGTGTGGGCGACGTGGCCGGGTCTCAAAAGCACCGTGTGAAGTGGAAGCGGTCAAGCCCCAAACACCACACACCGCGTGGCTCCACGGATGGGAGATTCCAGAACGGACAAAACGAATCTATGGAGACAGAAGACAGAACCGTGGTTGCTGTTTGGGGATATATAAATATATATGTGTGTGTATAAAATTTTAAAATATTTATTTGGTTACATTGGGATTTAGTTGCAGCATGTGGGATCTAGTTTCCTGACCAGGGATCGAACCAGGCCCCCCTGCATTGGGCGCGGAATCTTAGCCATGGGACCACCAGGGAAATCCCCCTTTGGGGATACTGATGGGGAAAGGGCACAAAGGGGCTTTATGAGGCGCTGGGAATGGATTCTGCTGTGATCTGACGGGTGGCTACACACGTACACATCTGTCAGATTCATGTAGTCCGTGCACTTTACTGTATGTGTTGTATGTACCTTAGTGAAAAGGTAAAACAGAACAGCTAAGTTAGAAGACTAAAACAAGGCTGGCTCTGGAGAACACTGCCTCCCTTTCTCAGTCAGGTAATGTGATAACCAGCAGAAACTTACGTGCTTCCCTAGAGCTTGGCCTCCTAAGGGATAGAAGGGTCGAGAGGGTTGTCCTGGGTGAAGCTGGCATTTCTGACACAGGAAAACAGGGGAGACAGGAGGAAAAACTCAAAAGCGAGCAGCCTGGAGTCTTATGATAGGCCACACGAATATGTCAGGGGACTTAATTGACACCCCCTCCAACACATCCAGAGCACTGTACACATCACCCATCCACACCACACCACACACATCCCACTCACACACACAACACACTGCACAGACTCCCCTACTCCAACACATAGCAGATGCTCATACCACACGGAACTATACACACACACACATACACACTTCAGCTCTGAGTGCTCCAGAGCTGTCTGGGTAATCATCTTTCTCTTCCCGCTGCCAACCAAGGCCACTGTCATCATCATTATCATCATCACCATCATTCCGGGAACATCCCTCACGGACAGGACGTCTCCGTGCACACACAGCTGTGCCCACAGACAAAGACATCTGCCTGGAGCTGCCTGCTCACCCTGAAAGCTGTCCAGGCCCATCAGGTTTATGTCCGGTCCTGAGGAATGCGTCCTGCCATCTTCAGCTCCAGCCCCGCCAGGAACTTTGTGGCGACATCTACATACCCCATCCTTCCCTTTCTCTCTGGCCTACTGACCACTGGCCCCTCCCACAAAAGGAAGTCTTGCTTCACTCCTTGGAGTGCAGGACAAGGTCCTCCCTGGGGTCTGGACCATCCTTGGCCTTTCGGACAAGGCTGACATCACTGCCAGAAGGTGGCCGAGAAAGCAGCCAGCATGTAGCAGTGGCGCCGCCTCTGGTCCGGATGCCAGTGCCTCCTCACTGTCCATCTCTGCAACAGCCTGAGAGGCTAGAAACTCTTCCACTGTTCTTTTGTTACCTTCGCTTGAAGCACTAAACCCATCAAGTCCATTTTCATACCTGTCGACCATCTGGACCTTCTGTAGCAATAGGTCTCCACACATGTGAAGCAATGAGACATGCCCACACGTCTCCCCTCTCGGGATTCTACCCTAGAGATACACACAAGCCTGTTGATCACAGCTCCTCTGTATTATAAAGACTGAGACAACCTAGATGATAACCAAGAGGGAACTGGTTAACTAGCGTAGATTGTAATACTCTGTATTAGGTCACGGTCACTGTTTGGTGGCCTCCTGCTGGTCTGATCCACTACAGCTTTCTGAATCCTAGCAAAACCATTACATCTGAGAAGTATATTCAGCAAATCGATGAGATGCCCTGAAAACTGCAATGCCTGCAGTCGGCACTGGTTAACAGAAAGGGCCCAATTCTTCTCTAAAACACCCAACCACACGTCGTACAACCAATACTTCAAAAGTTTAATAAATTGAGCTACGAAGTTTTGCCTCATCCACCATCTTCACCTGACCTCTCAGCAGCCGACTGCCGCTTCTTCAAGCATCTCAACAATTTTTTTTGCGGGGAAAATGCTTCCACTTCCAGCAGGAGGCAAAAAATTGCTTTTAAAGAGCTAATCGAATCCTGAAGCACAGATTTTCATGTTACAGAAATAAACAAACTTATTTGTCATTGGTAAAAATGTGTTGATTGTAATGGTTCCTATTTTGATTAATAAAGATGTGTCTGAGCCTAGTTAAAGTGATTTAAAATTCACAGTCCAAAATCGCGATTACTTTTTCACCAACCTAATATCACCAGTCATTGCAAACGATGACACAAATTGGTATGTCCTGACACGGAAATAATGTCTAAGGAAATTATTTAAGGGGAAAATAAGTGTAAAAGTCATGAGGCGGGAGAGAATCTATAGATTTTCTATACACAAAGTGAACTAATTTTTGTTGAATATGTGTATATGTTAAGAACTTAAAGAATAAAACCAATCATGTACTAGTTTTCTCTGGTAAGATTACAGAGGGTTGTTCCTTTCTTTGTTTTAGATGTCTGTACTGTTTTCATTTTTAAAATATATATTACTTTTTCCAATCTGAAATACAAGATGAGAGACTAAAACCTTTTCTCTAAGGTCCCATCATTGGCTCCCCACCCAATCTTTTTAGTCTTGGGTTATAGGTCCTCAGAAATAGCTGGGCCTTGAAGCCAGGCAGACTGGGATTAAATAGTGAGTCCAGCATTTTCTCCAGCAGTGGGTTCCTGGGAGTGTGGCTTCACCTTGCTGAGCCTGCTTTTCCTCCATCATCAAGCCTCATCGAGAGCCTACTCAATGCGACCCTCCGTGCCAGCCCTAACGACCATCATGGTGGACAAAATCCTCACCTGCTTCCCACAGGGAGTTGTACTTATGGCTGTAAAATGAGAGTTTAACTTTGCAGGGCTGATGAAAGGATTAGTATCAACATAAACAATTCCTGGCAAACAAAAGGTCTTTGAAAACTCTTGGCTATTCTTCCTTTTTAAAAAAATATCCAAAGAGTATGACTTAATTAAGGTAGGATAAGCTGCACTTATCCTCCACACTTGCAATGGCTCACTAATGAAAGCTTATTTCTTGTTTATGTAACAGTCTAGGGTGGGGGCTCCAGATCAGGCACTTGCATTTTATGAAATGATCCTCCCCAGGCAGAGGAGGCTCTGCCACCTTGCTTCCAAGGTTCCCCTGGGATTTTGCTCCATCCCAGAACTGCCCATTCACTGTGGATGACAAAAGAATATGGAGGAAAACCTGGAAAGCTTTTAAGACTGAACTAGAGGTGCACACATCATTTTCACTCACATCTTATTGGTCAGAACTTAGTCACATGGCCACACAATAAACCTCAAGGGAGGCTGGGTAATGTAGTCTAGTTGGGTACCTGGGATGATGAACAAAACAAGTTTGGGGGCCTAACCAGCAAGTGCTGTCACAGTGAATTAGATGAGGAAACACACCTCAGAGACTCTGTGTGTGTGTGTGTGTTTATTTGTGTTCAGTCTGCAAAATTCCAATGCTCAGGAAGCCTTTGTTCTGGAAAGTTTTAAAGCTCTTTGCTGAACATTTAGTTTCCTGGAAGAACTCTAAGAGGACATCTTTTTAAACCTCTCTTTTTTTATTATCAAGGTTGTTCTGCCATCATCTGAGATATTACTAAAAAACAACAACATCAGCTCCCAACTCTGACTTTCACAAGATTTGAGATGCTGTCAAAAATAAATGCCAACTCATCAGATTCTGTGTGAAAAAGGTGCCAACACACACATAAGTCAAAGCTGCAGACATGAGCACTACTGTGCACACAGTATCATTCCTCCTCTCCTAAAGAACCTTATATACCAGTCAGTGAATCCATGAACTTAATCATGGAAAGTAAAAGGAACTAGAATTTTGTTTTTCTTAAGCTGGCTCTCTGCAGAACCTACAAGTATTGCATCTGTCTGCCAGAAGCTTACATTATAGATTCAGAGGGCTAGAAACTTAATT
Source organism: Cervus canadensis (assembly GCF_019320065.1). Taxonomy (NCBI): domain Eukaryota; kingdom Metazoa; phylum Chordata; class Mammalia; order Artiodactyla; family Cervidae; genus Cervus; species Cervus canadensis. The sequence continues at coordinate 21,063,275 of NC_057419.1, forward strand.
CTCTAGTCTGGTTTACTTTTGCCATCCAGAAGGTTATAGAAAGCCCACAGGTATGGTTGAGATATGGCAAGATGTGTACAACATGATACTATTGGTTTATTTATTCACTTAATAAATACATTCTGAGTGACTCCTCGGTTACAGCACTGTGAGACCTAGGTTGAGGATACCAAGATGGAAGGCCCGTCCATTCACCGTCTCATGGGGGTCAGCTAGGTAGACACACAAGAACAATTCACCAAGGGGAAGCATGTGTGATGGCAGGGGAAACACAGTCATTAGAAAGCCCACTTGATTCTTTGCCACTGACAATTTACTTGGCACAGAAGCACAAAGTAACTCATTTGAAAGTCTCCTATGCTCATGAGATGAAACGACTGGAAATGCAAGGAGAAAGGCAGTGTTCTAGGGTGCAATGGGCTCTTTATTTACACTGTCATTGGAAAAAGAAGTGGCAACAATATTAGGAGCTACAGATTTTGGATCCTGTGTACCAAATATCATAGATATCTGTCGTTCATGTTGTCAGGGACGTATCATCACTGCCCATTTTATAGACAGCATCTCTGAGCCCACAGAGATTAAGACTCATGCCTCATTATGCAGTCATCTGCGGACCTGGGAATTTGGTCTGTTTGACTCCAAAGACCAGGCACTTTTCACCGCCACCTCTCACTGCCTCCCCAGGTAGAAGATCTGGGAAAGCAGACACAACAGAGAGCCACAGGAGCCTTGGCTTAAATGGACTGCTTGGGAAAGGCAGCAAAGGAAGGGGGAAAGAGGTCAGCCTCAGGACTCAGTGCTCACCTCCTGCAAGTAATGTGAGGATAAGCTCTAAGCATTCATTCATTGATTTGATTCAATAAATCTATTAAACAACAGCTGGCAAAGTGCTGAGTGCTATTCTAGGTGCTGGGTATACAGCAATGAACAAGTGGGGTGGGAAGGGACAGTGGAAGGTGGGCGGGGGTAAATAGGCCAACATTGTTTGTCACACATGAGAGGTAATAAAATAGATAACATCTCATTCTTGATGTTGATAATTAGAGAAATGTAAGTTAATGAAGTTTCAGGGGTAATAATCCATTTAAGCACAGGAAGACTGAATTGTAGACTATATCTTTCAAATGCCTGAAGAAGATAAAGGACATATGTATGGGAGAATAAGACCCTTTAGGACAAGAACCCAAAACAACATTTATTCTTTTCTTGTCACCTTTCTGCATTTGTAAATTGTCTAAAATAAGCATTATTACTTTTATAATCATAAAGAAACAAATTAACTAAAATGTTAGAGAAAAATAAACTTCCAAAGAACCAGATTCTTCCTTTCCTAGCATTCAAGTGGTAACTGACAAGTCAGCCAAACAAGGCGAAGCTTCACTGCTATAGTCATGCAGAATGATATCTTATTTCAACATACTGCCTGATTATTTCAGAATTCACTCACAGGGGTAGCCACAGGAGGAAATACATGCTCAGCACTGAGATATTATGGACTAAGTCCTGAAGCTTAATTTTTCATTAGGGCATTGTGCCATTTTTCTATTAAGACAGGTTCATCTTTTTTTTTTTTTTTTGAGGAATGCTGATGTGTAAGAAACCTCATTTTCTTCCTTAGTACGCTGGCCTATAGATTTTATTTTTAATTGATTTCCATATGCTGCTAAGACTGGCAGAGAAACTGGGCTGGTGAGCTGTGTTGCCACAGTGTTCCTGGTGCTGGAAAGGGAACTGCGGCTCTATGAGAACAATGCTTTGGAAAATCTGTAAAACCCAGTTAAACACACCTAAGGTTTGTATGAAAGAGCAGGCATTACTCACCGCGCCTTTGACAGTGAGAACGGAGAGTGAAAAGCCATCCAGCCCTTCAGCAATGAATGTGCCTGGATGAATCGTCCAGGTCTAATTTAGAAGCCAAGGAAGAATTGCCTAATAATGTCTCGATATGGTGGATTCAATGCATTATCTTCCATGTTTTTTGAATAAAAGAAGGTTCCTACCACCCCTCCCCCACCAATATCAAATCTAGAAATGGAAATATCCTCTCAAACTAACAGGGTCTGCGGGGGACTTAGGATCTTAACATAAGATTCTGTTTCCTGCTAGAAATATTGTTTCAGAAAAAGTAGAAGCAATGATAGAAGGACCACAGGAAACATCTGTGTATACAAATAGGCCAGCTCACTAGGAATAAAAATGCATTATGCATCACGACGGTCTAAATATTTTTATTAACACAGTTTGTTAACCAAGAACTGAGAAATAAGGTTCCCTAAGAGTCCCCCATCAAATGCCTTCTTCCATATTTCATTTTATTCTTAGGAGAGAAGTAACTCTGAAATCTTATCTTAGATTTTAGCAATGAGTTTTCTATTAAAAGTTATTTCTTTTCCATCTCAGGCTGAGCAAAGCTCTGGGCCAAGGGGGTTAGGGAATTTGTTTCATAAAACTGACAGCTTGGCGAGCATTCAATCACTCGGCACTACACAACCCAGGAGAACAAATAAGTCCTTTTCTGATGCCGCTCCAGACACATTACGATGTATGTTCCATAGCTTTATTCCCGCATTCATACTGTTTGCTTCCTGCAGCAACAAGAAAAGGGGGCAGAAAGCACATCGAAACCTACCAGGAAGCAAAATCAATCAATCATACTCTCATTTGGAAGTTGGAAAAAAATTGAGCGCGTTGGGTAAGCTGTTTTGAGTGGTGCCTGGCCTTCCTTTCCAGAAGGCCAGTACATTCGGGGAACTTTCAGCCATTTTGTGGTCCTGTCCCCAGTGCTTCCGGACACGTGTCTCTGCAGGGTCTGACAGAGGCTTTAATGAGGCAGATAAGGCCAGCTCAGTGGCTGCCTTTGGTAGAGGTGGCGCCAAGGGCAGGCTACTGGCTCATGGCCTGGGCATCGTTCTGGGCAGCAGAGACCAGCCTGCCCAAAACCCTGCACCAGCAGGGACCCAGCTCGGAACTTCCTGTTTAACAGGCCTAACTCGGATCTGCCAGAGAAAGGAAACTGTTACAAAACTTCTTCCCTGCTCCTTAAAAAAAAATTACAAGGACTTTTTTTTTTTTTTGGTAGTCACACACAAAGCCCGATTGAAAAAGCCCTGTGGGAGACAAAACTCATCTGTGCTGTGGGAAGATAGTGGTCACTATTGGTGAGGGGTGGTGAAAAGGGCACGGAGGCTTTGATGGACTGGTGTGATCCCTATCTCTACCAGCATGCTGGTGACGTGGGTGTGCTGTTGGTGAAAATACTTCAAGCAGTACACTTATTAATACAGGTACTTTCCTGTGTGTATGTTAAGAGTTTGGACAAAACTTTGAAAATAAAAATCCGTGATGGATAATGTTTAGGACTTCTCCCATCCACAAAGCTGACTTTGAAAGTCAAACATTACCAATAAAAAATAAACCCCACCCCCACACTGCTTAAAAATTCTGATCTATTTAAAGTGTATGTGAAATAGTAAACCTTTTTAACATGCTGATACTATCATTTAAGTTTTTACCCACCAAGTCCTTTATGCTTGGAAAAGAATATACTGTAGGTAATTTTGCTACAACTCTTCATAAAGTGATCCAGAAGGGCACAGGGAAATGACAAAGCTCATTTTCACTCTCCAACTCATTTTAAGACAGGGTATGGTTGGAGGCTCCTTTCCAAAGACCCAAGTCCCGTTTACGGCCCTTCAAACTCCTACACTATCTGAGCCTTGTGGCCTGAGGAATCTCACTCTTACTTTTTTCACACCTTCCTCTATTCTTCTATTTCCCTGCACAGAATTTCTCCTTATTCCTGCTGCAGCTGTCCACCTCACAAATGGACTCATATGTTTCCCTTTCCCTGGTGTCAGGGGTTCCCTTGAATGGGGGTCACCTCACTCCATTTCTCTCTGCATGGAAGGGAGTGAAAGGCTCCCACCAGGCCAGACCTTCAGAGGAAAAATCTGTTTCATTAGTTTCCTCTTCCAAGTGCTCCTCTGTCCTGCCATTTGCAACATGTAGTCTGCTTATTTACTGAGGTTTATTTTGGAAGAGAAAATAGTTGGGATGGGGGTGGGGAAGGGAAGCCTTTGAAAACAAAAAAAAAATTGTCATTTGGTTTTAAAAGAGTTATGAATAATGGAGGGTTATGCTCTCTTTGCAAATAAAGATCTGAATGTTCTATTGCTACAAATGATTCTGCCTTTTACTGTTCTTAAAAAATAAAAAGGCTTTTCTAACCATGATTGGGCTTCCCAGGTAGCTCAGATGGTAAAGAATCTGCCTGCAATGCAGGAGACTTGTGTTCAATCCCTGGGTTGGGAAGATCCCCTGGAGAAGGGAATGGCAACCCACTCCAGTATTTTTGCCTGGAGAATTCCATGGACAGAGGAGCCTAGTGGGCTATAGCCCATGGGGTTGAAAAGGGTCGGACACGACTGAGTGACTCTCTCTCTCTCTCTCTCTCTCTCTCTCACACACACACACACAACCCATGATTGGATATAGGGACACATTATGTAAAGAAACTGTTCAGCTCACCCAGGGCCCAGCTTAAATATTCCCACATCTGGTTAAGGACTTACATGTCCAGGAGGCCAGCAGGACCAAAGAATTTGTTCACTCACCTAATATTCACCGGAAATGTCCGGCTGAATCCCCAGATGGGCAGGATTATAAGGAGCACAAGGCATATGGTAGTTCCAGGAAAGTAGAATGGACCTCTCAGGCTCCCATTTAAGAGAAGCATTTCATGCAGACCCAGAGAAGCTATCTAAAAGGGCTCGGATTATGTTCTTTCCTTTGCCATTGCCAAGCTCCCTTTCTGCTCGGTGGTGGGGTACCCATACCGGTTCTCCAGGCTGAACTGAGTCCCCACTGCTCTGGCCCTGATCAGGCCAGGTGTCCAGATTGCAACTCCTCCCCTGGCAGGTGGGGTGACCGACTTGCCCAGTTTGCCCAGGACTGCGGGGTTTTAAAGCTGAAAGTCCCGTGTCCCCGGAACCCCCTGAATCCCTGGCCAACCAGAACAAGTGTGGTGGCAGGCCACCAGCCAAACTCCTCTCTACCAGCAGGATCACCCATGGCCGCCAGCGCTTACAAATTCTGACCTATTTAAAGCATATGAATTTGGAAAGTGTATTTAAAGCTGCTGACTGAAGGTGCTCTTGGCTGTTCACTATGTCTGTCAGGTTTCCTCTCTCCCCCACATTTTCTGGTTGGTTCACTGTTTTCATCATATTCCCTTCAGAGCTGGGTGCTCAGATGATTACTGAGGGCTGGTGCCAAGGTTTTCTGACCACTTGTCTAGATCTGGGCTGCCCCACCCCTGGCTGCAAAGGCGGGGTGGGGCCCAGGTACTTAAACTGTCCCCTTTTCCTGAGTTCCCTGGCTCATTAAGGGGCCTAAATGACAGAAACTAGGGTGCTGTCACAATTTAGTCTGTCTACCAGCCATTAGCAGGTCCCACAGAGTCAGTCTCCTAAATAGTTCTAGAATCCAGCCACGTGCCTCCCCATTCACAGGCACCATGCTGCTTCCACTCAAGGTCAAGGTCATTGGTCTCCCTGGATTACTGCAACAGAGCCTTTCTGGTCTACCTTCCCTTCTGCCCTGTTCTCCATTAGGGAGAAAAACAAAACATGTGAAGTAAATAATGTCACTGGCTTGTGTAAAACTGCTTAGGGATAAAGTCCAAGTGCTTTGCCAAGGCTACAAGACCCATGATGATCTGGATCCTGCCAACCTTTTCTGCTCATCATTCATAACCTGCCCTTCTGCCTCAGTTTCCTCATGAAAACTGCAAAGAAAAATAGCTGTTTTTAAATATTATGGTGCAGTTTACCTGCAAGCATGTACATGAAATTCCTGACCAGGTGCTTCAGCTCCATCATGGATTTGGAGAACCTGGTATCTTCACCCCACCCACATAAGTGAACAAAGGAATGGGGAACTTGGCAATGGCCATCACAGAGAGAAGGGGAAAGCAACAGATCTGCAGGAAGGGAAGAAGCATCCCATACAGAGGGGGGATGAAGAGCCTTGTGTTCCAAATATCTGAGATGGGGCTGAGAGTGGGTCCAATGGACCAGAGGAAAGTAGGATGCGGTGCAGTGATTAAAAACAAGAGGGACAAGGCTGGGGCCTCACCAGTGTGCTCACATTTGCTGAGCTCACGCAGGGGGAGACGGCACACAGCCGAGTGGGAAGATGGAAGTACTCGAGGCACAAGAATTTGACATTTCATCACCGATTAATGGGGACAAACCCCTGTAAATAACAGAAATGAGGTTTTGAGTTCATGCCTTTCAAGACTTGCTCTTGGAAACATACAAATGGGGAAATTTGCGCAGTTGTAACTTAAAAATTAAACATATTATCAACATCTAAGTACTGCAGAGTATGCTGCCAGGAGCCACGAAGGGTTTGGGTTGTTCTAGATGGTGATTAAAATGAACTTTAGGAAGTGCTGCCTGGCTCAAGAGAATGAATGCTGGTTTAAGACCAAGCCACAAAAAAAAAAAAAAAAAAAGACATATGATTCCTGCTCTCAAAAAAAAAAAAACAAAACAAAACAAAGAGGGGGAGACAAGAAAAGAAAAAAGCGTAGGTTCTGTGGGAGAAAACACAGATATGTGCACACTTAGGGAAAAAAAATGACTCCACATTGCTCTTTTGTTTTACAAACATTCATAAGAAAAACAGCCTAGCAGCTACTTCTTCACATATGTGTTTATTTTTAATAAGAACAACATTCTCAGCACTGATGAAAGCTAGATCCAGAGTCAAGGTGGCCGACGCGACAGCACCCTTTCCAAGGACTTCTGGGCCCTTCTGGCCACACCCACCCTGTCACCTCCAATCCTGCCCCAGGGCATTTGGCCTTTGCCCTCCAAAAGGGACAGAGACCTTAATTAGGGTAAGAATACAAGGATAGGGAGACTAGGCTTCCTGATCTGTCTGCCTCACCTGCTTCACTTTTTTTTCCTTTTCTAGTTAAGTTTCCTGCCACCTTTAATTGCAGAGAATAGCAGCGTGGACAATAAATGGGCCTCTCCTTCCTGGCTTGCCCGATGTGGTCAGGCAAATTCTTAGAGATTATGCCTCTTCCTTCACCCTGCCTGGCTTTCCAGCCCCTCCTAAGGAGCCCCAAATGAAAATGAATGCATTCCAGAGCAATTGCCAAGGGAGTGACCCAAGCTAACAGTGGTCCAAGTCAAGTCGGGATTGAGGGAGGGCCAGGTCCCCAGGACAGGAGCAGGAAGGAGGCTTCTCCCAGCTGAGGTGAGCCAGCAGCCGCTGCTCCCTGCATGCCAGGAGGTAACAGCTAAACCCCAGGCCACACCACTGTAAGATGTAGGAATTAGTCTTTAAGCCTGGATAGACAATGTTCAACCAAAGATCCTAGCACCAGCAGCCCCACAGCACCTGGGAACTTGCCAGAAATGCAAATTCTTGGGCCCCATTCCAGGCCTGCCAGGCGGGTCCCAGAAATTTGTATTTTAACCAGCCCTCCAGATGATTCCCTGGTAGCTCAGCTGGTAAAGAATTCGCCTGCAATGCAGGAGACCCTGGTTCAATCCCTGGGTCAGGAAGATCCCCTGGAGAAGGGATAGGCTACCCACTTCAGTATTCTTGCCTGGAGAATCACATGGATAGAGCAGCCTGGCAGGCTACAGTCCATGGAGTCACAAAGAATCGGACACTACTGAGCGACTTTCACTTCACCAGATGATTCTAACACCTGCTAAAACTTGAGAACCACTGGTCTACAGGCCTCTGAGAAACAGGGGAGCTGTGCTGGGCAGAGAGGGAAGAAGAGAGACGCAGAGCGGCTGGGCGTTCCAGGAGAGGTGCGCGTCAGGCCGCATGGCACGTGAAGTCGGTCCAGAGTGGTACTCTCCAATACGGCACCCACTAGCCACAAGGGGCAATTTACATTTAAAATAGACAAATACTGCATTGACATTTCATCACCGATGAATGGGGACAGACCCTGTAAGTAACAGAAATCGGGTTTTAAGTTCATGCCTGTCAAGACTTGCTCTTGGAAATATACAAACGGGGAAATTTGCACAGCAGATTTATATTAACATAGAGTAGAATGGTGGTTACCAGAGGCTGTGGGGGAAAGGGGAGACTGAAAGAGAAAGAAAAATGAAAGTAGAAAGGTGGTTGCCAGGGGTTAGGGGAAGGAGGGTAAACAGGGAGTTAGTGTTTAAGGAGGACACAGATTCAATTTGCAAGATGAAAAGGGTTCTCTGGAGATGGATGGTAGTAATGGCTGCGCAACAATATGGATACACTGAACACCACTGAGCTGTACACTTAAAAAATGGTCAAGAAAAAATTAAAAAGTCAGGCCTCAGCCACACACCAGTCACATTTCTAGTGCTCAACAGCAACTTAAGGCTGGCTAGTGGCTACCATATTGGATAGTGAAGGACATTTCCATCATCACTGAAAATTCTTTTGAACCACACTGGGGAGGAATCCCAGTTCTACCTCCTATGAGCTGTGTGACTCTGTTTAAGTTACTAACCCTCTCTGAGCCTCTAATTCCCCCTTTATGATATAAAGCTCAAAATACCCACTTACATCATATGACTCTTATGGAGCTGGAACAAAAACAATAGATGTAAATCGCCTGGTACAACTGTCCAGGCTATAGCAGGAGCTTGACAAATAATAGGTAATACTGTCCTACCATGACTTTATAAAAAGCCATTGGAAACATTTCTAATAGAATGGACAGTTTGCACTGGCTAATGTCCTTCACTATGTCTTAACTGCAAATTTCAAAGTTTGTATAAGTGGCTCTGTTTTCAGTAGGACAAGCCAGCAGTTCCCTCCTGAAGCAACACCCGTCTGCCAACAGGTCAGAAATGGGGCATACTAATCCAGAAGCAGTACTGTAGGAGAGACTCATAGTAAGGTTATAATTCTTGAAGCTTGAGAGCCTCATTTTATGTGGAGTTTTTTTCTTTTTTTTTTTTTTAAACCACTAATGTCACAATCCATGGGAAGGTCCATTACATTAGACTCAGGCTTTGGTGCGCTTCATCTAAAGAAAGATGCCCCAAAGATCTCGTAATCTTCTTGCAAACCTCCCCCCATAAAAAAATCAAATAAAATACAGCTGAGAGAGACATCATCAAAAAGTCTACAAATAATAAATGCTAGAGAGTGTGTAGGAAAAAGGGAACCTTCTTATACTGTTGGTGGAGATGTAAACTGGTATAGCCACTATGGAAAACAGTATGGAGGTTCCTTAAAAAACAAAAATAGAGTTGATCCACCAATCCCATCCTGGGCATGTATACAGAAAACACAAAAACTCTAATTCAAAAAGATACATGCACCCCAATATTCATAGCAGCACTATTTTACAGTAGCAAAGACATAGAGGCAACCTGTCCACTGACAGATGAATGGATGAAGATGATGTATGATGTGTGTGTGTGTGTGTGTGTGTGTAGGACTTTCTGAGAGGTGCTAGTGGCAAAGAATCAGCTTTCCAGTGTAGGAGATGCAAGAGATGGTTTTGATCCTTGGGTCAGGAAGATCCCCTGAAGTAGAGCATGGCAACTCACTCCAGTATTCTTGCCTGGATAATCCCATGGACAGAAGAGCCCAGTGCACTATAGTCCATGGGGTCGCAAAGGGTCGGACACTACTGAAGCAACTTAGCATGCACACATGCATATATATATAATGGAATATTATTTAGCCATAAAAAAGGATACAGTAATGTCATTTGTAGTAACATGGATAGGCCCAGAGATTATCATACTAAGTGAAGTAAGTCAGAGAAAAACAGGTATCATATGATATTACTTATATGTGGAATATAAAAAATAAACTGATACAAAGGAACTTATATACATAACAGAAATACAGACAGGAAACAAATTCATGGTTACCTAGGGACAAGGAAAGGAAGGATAAATTAGGAGTTTGAGATTAGCAGATACTACTGTATATAAAATAGATAAATATTGAGGCCCTACTGTATAGCATAGGGAACTATATTCAATATCTTGTAATAATCTATCTTGTATTTTGTAATAATCTATAAAGGAAAAGAATCTAAAAAATTATATATATATATATGGCTTCCCTGGTGGCTCAGATGGTAAAGAATCTGCCTGCAATGCAGGTGACCTGGGTTTGATCCCTGGGTCAGAAAGATCCCCTAGAGAAGGGAATGGCAACCCACTCCAGTATTCTTGCCTGGGAAATCCCATGGACAGAGCAGCCTGGCGGGCTACAATCCATGGGGTTGCAAAAGAGTCAAAGAATCAGACATGACTGAGTGACTGAGCACACAATACACACACACACACACACACACACCTATATATGAAAGTCAAAGTCGCTCAGTCGTGTCCAACTCTTTGCAACCCCACGGACTATACAGTCCATGGAATTCTCCAGGCCAGGATATCTTCCCAACCCAGAGATCGAAGCCAGGTCTCTGACATTACAGGCGGATTCTTTACCAGCTGAGCCACCAGGGAAGCCCTACATATATATGTGTTTTGCTGCACACCCGAAACTAACACAACCTTGTAAATCAAGCATACTTCAATCAAAACACACAGGGTGAGAGCAAGGATACAACCTGGAGGCATCCTGTCTACTGAAGAGCAGTCCTGAGGGAGAGAGTGGCCTGGGAAAATGAAAAAAGGGCTTCATATGGGGTTTTAGTCTAATTAGGAAATAGGAAGTCATTGAATGTTCTTGAGCTACAGTGATGAAATTAAAGGGCTGCTTTAGCAAGAGGAGGAGCAGCTGGGGAAGCAACTCTGGAGCAGTAAGGGGACTGAGGATGCTGCCTGGTGAGCCATGCTGAGGAAAGGAGGACAGTGGGTTGAGCCTGTGTGAACTGGTGGTCCAGTGGTTAGGACTCCACGCTTCCACTGCAGGGGGCTTGGGTTCAATCTCAGCTGGTGGAACTAAGATCCCACTAACCTCACAGTGCAACCAAAAAAACAAACAAAACAGAAAACAAAAAACCTCCTCTGGAGAAGCAATTCCATTCTTCATATGGGCTTTGGACAAAGCCACAGTTCTGTGGCTGATGGGTCAAAAGAATCAGGTAAGGAAATGGGAGCAGGACTCTAGCTCAGGTGGGTTTTTCTGGCTTAGAAATGGCAACAAAGGCTCCCTTTCCTGATCTACTCAGGCCTCCTCAGTAAATCCCAGACTTTCTAATGTTCTGAATGAGTAACATTAAAAAAAAAAAAAAAGTAGGATCCAACATGAGTTCAACTTCTGACTTTGTGAAAAAAAAAGATGCTAAACTACAAATATCATCATTCACAAAAGAGACTTTAACACTAAAAAAAAGTGGGAAAGGCCATTTTAGAATAAAGGGAAGTTCTATAAAAATGGAAACTCAGTATAGTTTCACTCTTCTTTCATTTAACTGTGAATGGATAGAAATTTTGCCCCATGTGGGGTGGTGGTACTCAAGCCTGGTCTGCAGGGATCACTGGTTTATGTGCCTTTCCAAAATGGTTCCCTGTGCAGTTTCAGCTGTAAGTATCAGCCTTGATGACCCTAAATTCAGCTGCCCAGCTCCTAAGAGCAAAAACACAAAGTTTGAGTTTTCTGTCATGGGTGTATCTAACATGGAAAGGCCAGGTAGAACCAGCCTCTTCTAGCCTTCTTAAAATGCAAGTGATAAGCCACAAAGGATCCTAGAACAAATATTGATATCTTCACATTCAATAATTTCATATTTAGTCTAGAGGGTTAGTGATTTTTTTCCTAAAAGGAAATTGCAGCCAGAGCTAATTGCTCAATCTGAAATGTATCTGGACATTGTTTAGATGTTGGAAAGGAAACGGTAACGTTGCAGTTTTTAGCAAAGAGGATGGCGTTATTTTAGAAAAAAAATGCAAATGTAAATTAATAGAAAACGCAGCCCTGAATGTTTTTCAAAGCTTTGATGTACACAGTCGAAATAGCACTCCTATTCTGAGCTTTCCTTGACATTTTTCTTATTTTGAAATGCGAAAGGAAATCCATCGGCACAGGCTCAATCCATTCCCATCCATTGATTTGTTAGCCAATCAATGGCCATTGTAATCTGAAAAAAATAACACCAGTTTCTATGAACCTTTCCAAGCGAGGCAGGGTTCAGCTAAGCTTAATAAAGAGAAAAACAGCAAGGACCATCTGGAAAACAGTCTTCCGGAGTCGCGAAAGATAGTGGCAGCCTTTGCCCAACCTGCTATAAATAAGTGTCTCAGGAAAAAAAACACCCGATTTTTAAATCTGTTTCTACTTAATACAGCTGCAATAGAGTTTATTTAGCTTTTCCCTATAGCAGGAAGACTGTTTGCATTTTTATGACAAGGGTCTAAATGTTTTTCACAGCCATTTCCATCGCCATTATTTTGAGGAACAACATACCACTCGGACCTGTCTGTTGGCGTCAGCAGCACACAGCAGTGGCCCCGGTGGCCTCTGCACCACGAAACTGGCCTCCAAGCCCAGATTTTTGATCCCACTTCCTCTCCTAGTGTTGCAGCCATCACCCAAATCCTGGTCCACGAGGGAGAGCCAACTCAGGATGACCAAGTGTCACGTGCTGCAAATCAATTATTTCCCTGCCTGGACTCAAGCACTCAGTGGCTGTCTGCCAAGAGTCAAACGACTCAGCAAGGGAGGCACGAACTCACCAATGAAGGGCTATTGCTGGCCTGGCCAACCCCCCACGTGCTCACCTTTCTATCTTTCCTCACTGGCTAAGCCTCCTTCCACACTCAACACTCAGAATTCCTTCAGACACTCTTTGGAAAAGGGCAGCCTTCAGCTGGCCTTGGATGCCTGCGAAGTGAAGTGGTCCCCCCCTCCCCCGCCGCCGGGTGATGTCTGCCCTGAGCACCTGGCCACACCCGTGAGCACTCCCTAAACACCCATCCCACCCCAAAGACGGCTGGGATGAGGTTGGCCTCAGGATACTGTCCTATGTAATGAGCGATCCACCTCTCCGTTCTCTCTCTGTGCCCCAAGGGCTCATCCCATTTCCATGGATTGGCAGGAATGGTTTACCCCATGACACGTTCCCCGTGAAGGCATAATTACCCCTCTTGCGGCTCCCGGCAGCAGCATTCCATCTGTTGCTGCTGACCTCGGGCATTACCAGGACCGAGCTGGCTAGAGGAGCCCTGCTGCCGTTCCTTTTCCCAAGCAGAACTGCTGCAGGGAAATAAATGTGTGTAAGAGGGGAAAAAACTGGGAGGGGTGGTGAAGTCCACCTGAATGTGAATGTCCAATAATTTTGAAACAGGCTCCATCTGCTCACCATTGACTTTCTCTCTCAACAGAACGGGAAAACGGAGAGATTAGTGGTGGGTAAAGGGCTGCCACGATCTGCAGTGAGTCTATTACAGTGTTATGAGCAGGGCTCTCCCAAGTACACTAAAGGGCTAAATTAATTGGCTCAGGCTTAAGATGCTACAGGAGAAATGACAGTGGGGAGAGGTGGGGGTGGAGGAAGATGCCTGGTGGCTGAGAAGGCATGTCTGAAATCAGGCACATGTGAAAAAGAAACTGAGGAGAAATAAACCTGTTCTCTTCATGAAAAAACAGAAAAGGTGTTAGTTGTTACAATGTATCCCCCACTTACCTATGACTTATTCAGTCACCTGAATTTAAAGAAAAATCTCTGTGCTTATACAACCTTACAGACCCTTGCATCCAACTTACATTTAAATTTGGCACATGACCCACTTCCAACCATTAATTAATCACTCCCATGAATTGCACATATAAGTCAGAGAGGGAAATTCTGTCTTGTATTATTTCAAATTGAATTATCCAAAAGCCACAAATTACTTATTAAATCTTGGTCTAGACCAGTGGTTCTCAATCAGGGTCCATTTTGCCCCAGAGGGGGCATTTAGCAAGATCTGGAGACATTTTTGGCCATCACAACTAGGGGGGAGGGGTGACACTTTTGGCATCTAGTGAGTCGAGGCCAGGGATGCTGCTAAACACCCTCCAGTGCACAGGACAGCCTCCTACAACATAGAAGGATCTGGCCTAAAATGTCAACAGGGTCAAGGTGGAGAAACTGTGCTCTAATTAAAGGCAAATACAGTTGGCCTTTAATATTCATATCTTCGGTAGTTATCAAAGAAGAAAAATCCCATTTTCCTTGAAATCTAAGGTTGGCTTACACATATGTTTACTAAGGACATACTGATTCCTTTCCAAATAAATGAAACAGGTTCCCAGTCTGAATCTAGGAACATTAAAGCAATACTGTGATGATGGTGGAGCTAGCAGGGTGCATGTGAAATGCGTATTTCATCAGTCTAAATGGATGGAAATTAATATCTCATAAAATAAAATGATTATCTCATTATGTTCCATACAAAACCAAAATCAATACACTGCATCTTACTTAACCTGCAATTAGTGTTTTTAAAAACTAAACCAAGGAAATGTCATTCTTTCCCATTTCTTGCTAGCTGGATACACATTTCTGAGCATGAGGCATTAAAAAACAAACAAGCAGACAACCACCCCCCTCTTTTAAAGCAGATTTTTCCAGAGCATAAAAAGCTTCCTGAATCATTCCATTTTATTTATTACTGTAGATTCAATCATTCTTAGTGAACAAAACATGCAAACCATTCTGTTGGTTATGCCTGCCTGGCTTTCCAAATACCCTCAAAACTAGGATGATGAATCACATACTTTGGCCCCACTGTGCCAATTCATAGTAAGCAAAGAATTCAACACAGCAAGATAGGACATTCTGCTCAGTGTGTGTGTGGGGGGTGGGGGGTGGGTGGGGGTGGGGAGGTGGGTATGGGAGTCCTTCAGCCAATTGTTTCCATAAAGTCTTAAGAGCAGGTGCTGAGATTCTCAAAAATTCTTTTAGTTCTACAACATCCTATGTGATTGTGCAGTGCCCCCGGCATGAGGATGGACTTTGGTCAGGGAAGATGCATGTTCCTAGAGTTGGCCTAGAGTTTCCAGGCTAAAACCATGGAGGACAGAATGGCTGACGGCTACACTGTCTCAACCCTTTCAGGCCACCGTTCCTTTGTCTGAATTTTAAGGCCAAAGTGGGCACACACACAAAGGCAAAAACAACAACAACGACAAAAATGCCCAAGCATACCCAGTCCTGGCCACCAGCGAGGCCCAGTTCCGCTGCTGAGAAAGAACAGTTGCTCCAGTGCAGCTGGAGGAGCTTTTCCAGGGAACTGGTAATACCCTGGCTGTTAATGAATTATTTTTCGCCAGAATGTCGGATTCTTCCTGTGCTCCAGTAAACAGTCTGCTTCTGCCATGGGAAACAAAACCAGCTCCTTCCGAGGAGCTCGAGGAGGTCAGCCAAGGGTCCCCTGTGGGGGCAGCCCCCTCAGGAGCCAGAGCCACAGGCGCCTGACCTATAAATCACCGAAGCCCCGAGTCCATTATTCCAGCTCTTTCTGTCTCCTCGGGCCATGCCCAGGGCCAAGGGCACAATGCCCGCGGTGAGCCTTCCCCCACCTCCCCGAACTGTCCCTTCCTCAGGGCTTCTCATCTGCGGCACCGTGGGTGTGTGAAACTGGCCTTCCTGGTGCTCATGTTGTCTCTCGCGCAGAAACTGCATTTATTTCCTTGCTCTTGTTTTCATCAAGCTGTCAGGAAATGACTACGTGCATCCCCCCTTTTCCCTTCTCTTCTTTAAGACTAGCCCCAGCCCCAAATAACCCACTCTCAGTGCCAGGGTGTCTCCTTGGGCCCCTACTCTCCAAACACATATCCCCAGGAAGGATATTATTAGAGCAGGTGTTAAGGAAATCAGTCACTCAGGAGGGAGACAGCTCTCTGATGGACAAGGACACCAGCCTGGGGTGGAGGAAAGGAAAGGAAAGCCAGCCCTGTCCACCCGTACCCCTGCCCTGTTCTCTCGTCTCCATTAAGTTTCAGGGCCCACGTTCCTCACAGAAGGTGACTGAGCAAACATGCTCACAGGTGGGCTTGATGGGGACCCCCCCCCAAATGACACCTTAGCTCCCCCAAATCAGAGCAGCCTGATGCCAGGCTGCTGTGGCTCTTGAGTCAGCCCAAGGCCTCCCACCTGCCATGGAGATGGAGGGTGTTCATGCCACCCGAAACTCCTGGAGGCGCTATGAGGCTGAAGGCTGGTGGGGCAGAACTGCCGAACAGAAATCCGTACGTGATTCTAAAGGAACAGGTGACGTTCATCTCAACACTCTGGCTTATTTGACCAACACATTCCAAATATGATCATTTTAACATGTAATCAATAGAAAAATTATTAATGCGCTATTTTGCATTCTTTTTCTTTTTTTTTTTTGCACCAGGTCATAGAAATCCTGTGCCTACGTTATCATCATAGCATATCCTATTTTGGAGTAGCCACCTTTCACCTGCTGAAAAGCCACATATGACTAGTAGTTACTATACAGCATGGTGCAGATATAATATATTTCCATCGTCATAGAGAGTTCTATTAGACAGTGCTGTGCTGAAAGACCAAATAAAACTGTGGGAAGAAGAATGACAGGTGAGAGCAGGCTGGGCAATAAGAATTATAGCAGAGACCGGAACTGCAAGACTGGGATGTTCTAGGAGCTCAGCCCTACCTCTAAGTGGAGATTAAAATGGGCTCTTATGAAAGGCCCCAGGGGCCGGCATGGCAAGGCCAAGAGAGTATAATCATTACTTAAGGCATCTGCAGCTTGAGCAGCCTGCATCTTAGCTCTTCGGATCTGTTTAAGGCAGGGGCTGGGACAGAAGATCGCCAAAGTCACGTATGTTCTTTCAATAACAATTCTGGGTTTGCAATCTAATTTGGCGAAGCAGATACAGAGGCATGATCAAATTACATGCGCCTGCCTCTGCGTGTGCATGCGTGTTCCCATGTGTGTTCTTGGCTGGAGAGAGAAGGAGGGTGTCATGTGCAAAATCCCAAAGTACTAACACGAGTCACCTCCTCAGCAGCTGCCATCAGAACATAGGAGAGCGGGAGCCTTGAGAGGCTCATCAGAAATGATGAACCACAAAGGAGACGCCTTGAGCTACAGAGAATGAGATGATGGGCATCCGGGCAGACGGTCAGGTGGGAGGGAGAAATGGTAATCAGAGGCATTCTCCAAAGACAAGCGCTGCCAACTCTACAGCAAGGATGTCACCCTGATCCCCAAATCAAGCTTAATTCAGAATCCCACACAGGCTTTTGTGCATGGGAGAGTGCAATTAACCATCTTTCCCCCTCCTCGAGAGCCTCATTCTCTCTGAGGTCCCCCTCATATTCTCATCATGAAGGCAGGAGAGTCAGAAACACCTCATACAGGGATTCAAATCCTGGCTCTCCCAGTGGCCCCAGAATTTTTAGGGGCTTAAAGGCTACCATCTGGTTGGAAGGGGGCTAAAGGACTTTGCTTTGATGGTGCAGTGACAGAGCAAGAACCCATCTCATTTTTATTTAGAGTTTGTTTATTTGAGACATTTAAGAGTCAGAAATACCTTACCTACCCTCTGGCCCCACCATGGCCCTCAGGCTAATTACCCACTCGGTCTCATCCTCAGTTTCCTCACGGGTAAGATGGGAATGTGACTGCTCATCTCACACAGGCTTGTCAGCTTGGAACTCCTCAAGGCTAGAACTGCAGCATCACACCAGGTACTCCAAGACCCCAACCACACACAAACCTCTGGATTTCTCCCAGCTGGTCTCCCTTGATAATGACATAGCTCCCTCCCACCACCATTCATTCCATCAGTTCCATCATTTAGTCATTCAACTCTGGTTCATTCAGCGACGGTTGACTTTTGGGAATTCCAAGATGAAATGGTACAGTCTTTTCCATCTGAAATGGTTAGGGACTATTTGGGGTCTATCTCCTTAGCACATAAGCATGTACCCTGCTGGGATAGCCGAGCTGCCTCATTGGTGCCCCCCTCCCTCAGTTAGGTATTGCATTTGGTAGGGGCTGAGGACTCTAGTCCCGGGGAGAAATAAATAAGAGCCTTGAGGGAAGGATAGAGGAACACGTTGCCCCTTTAAGTCATAACCACTGAGGTCTGGAATCAGACACTCGACTGGAAATTTCTCTGAGTCTGATTCCTTATCTGTAAAATAATGCCTCCATCACATCATGGTTTCCCATATGCACAGTGTCTGGCAGACAGAGGGCAACAGCAAATGTTCATTTCCTTCTCGACTTCTTTCCCTCCGCTACCCCCCTGCTTCCCCAAAACTAAGGTTAGAGAAGGAGCCAGAGGATAGATACTTGCTCTCTTCTTACTGTCCATTCAGAGCACACTGGGTGTGGATGTCCCCATGTACAGAATACTTCCCTCCTGGGTCAAATGGCTCTGGCGAGACCAGTCCTATCTAGTTTTCGGGGTCATCATAGCCAGAGCTATATTGGTCGTCTGGTGTTATAGCGCTCCCAGCAACACCTTGTCACACACCTTCCAGCCTTTTCTTTTTCTTCACTTTTTTTTTTTTCTTTTTTTTGCATTTCAGGGGCCCGGTCTTCTGGCTAAAAGACTTTTCATTTATTTTACAGTTCTTGCCCAAATGCCCACCAACCAAGTTCTCATACTGGCAACTGGCATCACCTGCAAAGCTGTTTTCTCATTTGTTTCTGAGATGGGCAGCCTTTCCTGGGCCAAACCTCACCTCTGGAGGTCTGGGGCTTCTTTGCATGATAAAAGGCCTCCCTAGGTGGCTAAATGGTCCCATGGGCTAGTGCCAAAGCAGCCAGGACCCCCAAGATCCAGTCTGACTTGGCTCCTGGTGCCCAGCCACCTGGTGGATGCCTCTGGCAGGCATCTGGCAGGATGAGACAGACGTGCCCGCTCACGGGATACTGTGTATGGGGCGGGGGTACAGTGGCTTCTCTGGGCTTCTAAGGGGCAGAGAAACTGGGATGCCCCCCAGCTTTCAGCCTTCCAGCCACCCCGCTGCCTTCCAAAAGAAGCACAGCTCCCCGTGTTCCCCTTTGAGAAGAAAACGCCAAGGACAATCAGTGGGTAGGGGTTCCCACCCGCTAGCCTCCCCACTGTACTGCCACCTCTTTCCTGTAACAAAGGCACATCACAACACATTTTCAAAGTTATCCGAAATCTCCTGGTCAATCAACAAACGATTCTGGTGACTCGAAAGGAGGAAAAGAGACATAGAAACAGTCCCGGAAAGACTCACCCGGGAAAGCATAGAAAACCTTGCCCGATGCATGCAAGGCTAAGAATCGTTTTCTCCCTGCTGGCTGCTTTTCTCTCTGTTCTAAAGAGCAGCTTCCAAGAATCAGCTAAATAAAGGGATCACACCAGAGGATGAGAGATAATGCTAAACCAACAAAAACAAAGACCCAAAATGAAACAGAGCCAACCATGAGAATCCGCGGTTATCAAAACTTTGTTTGGCCGTATCTATTTATCATCGCTGCACACCCGGGCTCTGCGGAATATCATTCTGTTGATGTCACTTACCCTCAGCAAAATATTTACACATCCTTAAAAACGCCAGATGAGGGGGGCCGCCCGCGCACTGCCGCGAGCGGCCCCTCGAGCCCCGTCGCAGAGTTCTGGGCAGACCGTGAGGTGGGGGCACGACGGTGGGTGGCTCCAGCGGGCACAGGTAAAAGCGCCTGACAGTCCCCCGGAACGCGGCCACCCAGGCGCTGCGCCCTGCCCTGCCCACCTCTCCCCTACCTGACTCTGCAAAAAGCAACCACATCGCCGATTACTGGTGTCAGCGCCTCCTCCTCCTCCTCCCCTGCCCTTCTCATTGATTAAGTTCTCAAACCATTGTTAAAGCCGGGTTGCTTTTCCCTGGAAAACTGGGCTGAATTCATTAAGCTTCCCCCATCACAAAAGGAATATTCATAAAAGTTTGGCAGGCAGAGAGGGAAGCGGACTGCGTGCCTCGGGGTGGGTGACAATTCGCTCCTCCAAAGCCACCTTCTTCTTCCGTGCCTCATCCCTCTCTCCGGCCATCCGTCGTGCCCCAAACCTACTCCAGGGACTTCTGATAGGGAAGCACAAAGCAGCAGCTGTTGGCAACATTTCTACCCCTCGCCGGCAACTGTGGTGGGATGCCATTTCCCCACCCAGGCGGAGCTTATCCTGAACAATAGTCGGGCTTTAAATGGCAAACAAGCAAACACACAGAGCATAACCCCAACCCCGAAAAAGCCAACAGGGAGAGAGGCAAGAAGTCCCTTCGCAGCAAAAGGCACCGCTGAAACGCACGCCAAAATGCAGCGAGAAGGCTGCTCGGTGCCTAACATGGCAGAAAGCCCTAGCTGGTGCGGCCACCCCGGGTCTGGGCATTGGGGGGCACGAGGACTCCCGGGGCGCCAATGCACACTCACCCAGCTCCGGGAGGATGCGGGGCTGGCCAAGCGTCACAAAGACGAGCCCAGTGCGATCTGGCAAAACCCAACTTTCCACCCGGCTCGCCAGGGCCGCCAGATACGTCAACAGAATCCATCTTTCGAAGGGCCTGGAAGGCGCCGGGTTTTCCGGGCCGGGGCAGAGCAACAGAGCCGAAGGCGGCCCGGTGCGATGCCCGGGCGCGGAGTCCACCGCGCGCCGCCCTCTGCGCCCTGTGCCAGCGCCGGTGGCGGCCCGAAACCCACTTCGGGGCCCCCGCCCCGCCGCCCTGTGCCGCCTCCCCGGCCGGCCCCGGCCCCGCCGGCCAGTGCGCGGCGCTGGGAGCAGGAGCGGGGCCCGGGGACGCCGCGCGGGTGGCGGCCTCGCCTCGCGTCCCCGCCCCCGCCGGCCCTCCCCGCCGGCCCCGGCCTCCAGGCGCCGTCCTGCCCCCGGGAGCAGGCCCCTCCCCGGGCGCCGGGCCCCGCCAGGCGCGCCCAGCCCGGCGCGCCCCCTGCGTCCCGGTGGCAGGTCCGCGCGGGGAGGGCGCGGGGTGGGGGGGTACCCCGGCCCGCACGGGGGCGCCGCGGCCGCTACCTCGCAATCGCGGCCGCCGCCTCCAGGAAGCCGTGGGGTGGTCGCGGGTGCGGGGACTCTCCGGTCTGGCCTCGCCGCCGGCCGCCTGAAGGGGGTGCGCAGCGGTGGGAGCTGCCGTCGCCGCTGTCACCGAGCTGCTGTCGCCGCCGCCGCCGCTGCCGGTCGTGCGTGAGCGTGTGTGCGCCTGTGTCCGGACGAGTGTGTGTCTGCGTGCGGCGCCCGGCCTTTACTATATACACCGAGGGGTGGGAGGAGGCGGGGAAGGGGAGGGCTTGGGGGAGGTGGCGGAGGAGGGGGAGCAGGAGGGGGGCGAAAGGGTACCCGAGGAGGCGGCTGCTGAGGACGGACAGGTGATCTCGCCCACGGGGAGGGCGTGGTTGTGGGAGGCGCGGGGTGGCGGGAGGAAAGGGTGCCGGGGCGCGGGGGCGACGCCGGGGAGGGCCGGTGGAGCGGGGACCCTGCTGCTTCCCAGCAGGCTGGGGACCATTTCAGACCCCAGGATGCTGGGAGAGAACAGAGCCCAGCCGGGAGGGAGTGGCGGGTGGATGGAGGCGGCAGAGGTGCCGAGGGCCCAGCGACTATCTCCTAAAATGCCAATTGTGATACAGGTCGAAGATCTTTCTCCCAAGGTGTGAGATGATTGAAGACAAAATTAGCCCACGGA
The DNA here is from genome assembly GCF_019320065.1 of Cervus canadensis. Taxonomy (NCBI): domain Eukaryota; kingdom Metazoa; phylum Chordata; class Mammalia; order Artiodactyla; family Cervidae; genus Cervus; species Cervus canadensis. Next base: position 21,084,888 of record NC_057419.1, read on the forward strand.
CATAATCTCATTTCCGCATACTTGCCGAAGAGGTGATGCATCTGTTAATCTAACATTTATTAAGCACCCAGTGTTTGCCAGACACTGGGCTAAGAACTGGCCTTACAGAGATGATGACTATGTGGTCGCCAACCAGTAAATAAATCATAGGTATCAGTAGTAGTATTGATCATTTTAAAACAAAGTAAAAAAAAAAAAAAAAAAAACCTAAATACTATAAATGTTTTAAGAGAGAAAAGGAATCAAATACATTGGCTTAATTAATCCCTAAAGATGAAAAGAGTTTTTTTCTGGTAATCAAAACAGGATGCAGATATTTGAGAGAGAAAGGTAGAGCAGAAATTACTTGAATCAGAGCAGAGAGTGCTGGTCTGAATCTGGATGTCTTTTGCGTGTTCAAACCTCGAGTCTGGACACTCACATGAGTAGTGGCCATGACTTGCCCTTTTGTAGAATTGGGGGTGACCAGAGTGTGTAGTACATACAGAGCAGCCTGCACATTTATGATTAGTATGGGAACTGGAACTTGGGTTTGAAAGGTTCAATTCTAACCTTGTTGTGTTGCAAGCATAATATGGTAGAAACCAGGGCCATGTTATACCTTTTGTGGGCACTTTGCCTTTGTGGACTGTTTCCTCCATAGAAAAAATGGTAAAAATTACATTTTATGATTGCATTGGTATAAAGATGAATGAATTAATATTATATATTAAAACATTTTCTTTGACCTAAAACAACACGTTTTCTTCTGACTTTGAAAGAAATTTGAAAATCTGATTTTAAAACATTTCCCTGAGCCCCTGAAAATATTTTGGGCCTCAGGCATCATGCCTACTGCCCCTAAGGGAGAAGTCAGCCCTGGTGGTACCTTTCCTTGATACTGAATTTCTTCTTTTGAATGAAAAAAAAAGACTTAAACTTAGAAGTACCCGATCGACCTAAGGGCAGAAAGACACACAATGCAAGTTTAAGAACTGATAGAAACGAGTATCAACAGAAAGTACCAGTTCCTGCTTGTTGCGGTCAGGTTCTGGAGGTTTTAAATCAGCTCCAAGTCATTAATGATACCTGTGGAAATATTTGTCTGTGAATTCGTCTTCAACCATTTCAGAAACCAAAGACTTCCTCTATAGATTTGAGAAGTGTTCTGAGTCGTGGATCAGGTATGTGAGGTCTCGGCTGCCAGGACCTAGTCTGAATACAACTAAAGACACAGCTGGGCAATTATAATTGGGCAAGTTCATGGATGAAAGAACCATAAAGGTTTTGTGTGTGTTGAGGGGGTATGTGTGTATAAGGTAGGGATTGATATCCTGGAAGGCAATTACTAGCCTATTTCTTTTGTTGGCCTCATCACAGCCCTGGGTTAATGTTTGATCCTCACTGGCAGTTGTGATTCATATTTGTTGCCCTTTGAGGTGCTTATGTTTTCAGGAAAGACTGTATTGATTCAGATTAATGCATAATAAACAGGCATCATGGCCCCCATTTCCAGAGAAATGTGCAGTGGCACCCTTCTGTACTTTCACTGCAGCTGCCCTTGCAGAGAGAAGGTGAAAAGAGGAGTCTATAAGGGAGGGTCTGCACTGGGGGGAGGAGAGGTTTGGGGATATAAATAGGACATTAATATGAAAGAATTTTGTTCATACAGAAAATGGAGGGAGGAAAGGACATGCCCAAACAGCAGGGAAGAACCAAAAAAAAAAAAAAAATCTTTCAGGGTTAATCAGGGTGATTGTTGAGATCTGTAATTCAAACATTTAGTGATTTTAAGTAAAGACTCAGGAAATTTCCCATTTTGGATCTGATTCTTTGATCTATATCCTGCTTTTCTAATACAGAATTGACTCATAATCCAGTTTCACGTACTTGCCAGATGAGTAATTCATTCATTTGTGCAGTAAACATCTATGAAGCACCTGCTGTATGCTACTCACTGAGCTAAGGACTATGGTTAGAGATGGTCAACATATACTGCTGATCTCAAGGAGCTCATAGGCCAGTAAACAAACTATTACCAATACTATGTGACACCATGTGTACATGAGGAATTATAAAATGGGCTAAGTGAACACCAGGGGAGTGGGCCTATCACTGTGCAGGAAGACGTAGCAAGTGGCATGGGGCAGGGAAGTCAGAAAAGATGGCATAGACATGTTGCTAAGAGCAGAGCAGTGAGAGATGAATGGGAGTTTTTCGAAGAGAGGGTCATTACAAGTGAAGGGAACAGCAGGCACCAAAGCTCAGATGCAAAGCACGTTCTGGAGGCTTCAAATGCTCTGTGAGGCTGGAGAAGGGGCTGTGAAGAATAGCAGCAAGGAGGGGGTGGAGGAAGCTATGGGTTAGCTAGGGTTTGTCCTGTAAAGGAGCTTTTTCCTGTAATCAGTGGGGAGCTACTGAAGGACTTTGAGCAAGGGAGTGACCAGGAAAGATTTGGGTTAAGGAATGATCACTCTGGTGTTGGGTGGGAAGGGCTGGTTGCAGGGGGGTGAGATAGGCAGCAGGGAGACCAGGTGAGAGTGACTGTGGCATGACCAAAGTTTGAGTCAAGGCAGTGCCAGCAGACATGAAGGATCAGAACTTGAGTCAAGTGATTCTGGGGGTATAGGATCAACAGGACTGAGTGATGGAGCAATCAGGAGGAGTTGGAATAACTTGTGCCTGACTTTCTAAATTGGGTGACAGTGGGTGGGGGTGTGATCACTGTGATAGAGGTCCTGAGGAAGAGAAGCAGATTAGGAGCTGGAGATGATGAACACTCTAGGGTCCCCCAGAAGCAGATCCTGAATGTAAAGGTGAAGGAAACACTGATAGGGAAGTAGGAAAGGGAAAGAGAGAGGCGGCAGCCAATAGCGGGGCTGCCAATTACCACCATAGGCAACTGGAGCAGAATCCCGCAAGCAAACTCTTGGACATGATGCAAAGCACTCATTTCAAAATTGTCCCACTCAAGAGGTGAGGAAGCTCATTAAGGGCCCAGGGGGCGCTGATTATCTGGCAATTTTAACCTGCCATCCGGCATAGGCAGAGAGCCCTTCCCAGGTATTGGGAGAAGATATTGGCAGCTGGACGTGTGTGGAGCACTTTGAAATGGTGGCATCCCAGGGATGGGGGTGGAGCACCATCAATGTGCACTCCAAGGAGCTCTGGTTAGGATATCTTGAGTTGGAAGTGCCTCTTGGGTAACCACATAAAGAAGTCCAAGAAACATTCACAAGAACGGGTCTGGAATTCAAACTCTAAGCTGCAGACCTAGATTTGGGAGGGATTGGGCCCTGGATGTTGGTCAGTGGGTGTTGATGAGCTCCACAGAAGACACATGTGATTTGAGTTGAAGGCTGAGCCCATCACCCTGGGCTGTGCCAACGTGATTTGATCTAATCTGCATAAACACTGTTGTGGATTTCTGTAGGAGTTGCTGGAAGCCCTGAAGTTGTTGATGCAAGTTTAATGCTCATTGGTATTGAATGTCACTGAGGGAAAGGGTCCACTGCTTGCAAGAAATTCTTAAGGGGTCTATATTTTACTGAAGTTGAATAATGTATTTAAAACTGAAACTCTTTAAAAAATTTTTGTGGTCAAGAATATTTACTGGATGATTAAGTGACTGAATGAGGCAGGCATTTGAAAACATAATCACAATGCAAAAGGGATAAATACTGGAAAAAAAATGCAAGCAGTAATTAAATCACAGAGGTTTGAAATCCAACCCAGGCTCCAGGAAAGAGGATGGAGAGCATTCAGCGAGACAGTCCAGCTGCAATGACATTTTGACCTAAGGAATATCCAGAATCACAGGATAAGGGAAAGGTTTTGACTGTTTTGATAGAACAGAGACTTTGTGGTTGGCATGGGGGCTTAAGTATTCTTCATTCAGAGATCTGTTATGAAATTTCCTATGCCCTGATTTTATCCAAAGACCATAATGGAGTCCAGTGAAATTTTTGATAATTTTGGCAAAGAGTGAATCAAAGGATTTGTGAGTTGGTCCTTCAGTTAGGCAATCGACAAGCATATCTCCAACAGCTGTTACTTTACAGTAATGAACCACATGCTTCCCTGGTGGCTCAGATGGTAAAGAATCTGCCCGCAATGTTGGAGACCTGGGTTCGATCCCTGGGACGGGAAGATCCCCTGGAGAAGGGAATGGGGACCAATCCAGTATTCCTGCCTGGAGAATCCCTTGGACAGAGGAGCCTGTATGGACCCCATACAATCTGTGGGATCACAAAGAGTCGTACATGACTGAGCGACCAACACACAGACACACACACAACACGTGGAGCAATGCGGTACTGAGCAATGAGAGCCCGAGGCCGCTCATAGTCCAGGTGTAGCTCTGTGTAGCCTCAGTCAGAAGGGCATTTGATTTCAGAGGATTTGCGGGAATTGTCAAGGGTAAGAAGTAGGCTTATTATAAAGGGCATTGCTTGTGGCTGCTCCATTCTGCATTCGCCATTCCTCTTTCCTAACATTAGAGCCCTAATGCTATTCATGTATCCATCCCTCTCCTTTGAAATCATGTACCTTAGAATTTGATCCTAACTTTAGGATGGGGTCTGTTTGATCTGAGGATAATTGCTTCCCTCCTGCTATAAGCTGGACCAAATAGGTGAGAGGAGAGATTTGCTGGGAAGAATACCTCCCTCTCCCAATCGAGGTGAAGACAGTGTAACCACAGTTGCAACTGACAGCAAGAACAGGATGCAGCTGACCATGTAATTGACCATCTAAACTTGGACACTACTAAGGATGAAAGGAGTTGCTATTACTAATTATGTCAGGGCAAAAGGCGTAAACTGGGTTTTCCCAACAAACCACAATGGATGATCACAACAATGCTAGGAGGGAGCCGATGCTCAAGCAACACAACAAAAACAGAGAAAGAATCTGAAACTATTACAATGTTATTGAACTGCTAGAACAACCACCTGAAATTGCACTTCCTATTATGTAAATCATTACCCTGCTGTATAGGTTAAGTTTCTTTGAATCAGGTCTCTCTGCTTGCAATTGAAAGCATCCTTAAACATACATGCAGGATTACAGAATTGTTTTTGTTTGGTTTTAGTCCCAGGTAAGGGGTAAAGGCTATTCTGAAATCGAGAAATCTAACAAAAATAAGTGGAGGGAGAAAGTAGGTCAGTAACTGATATTTTAATCTGACTGAGGACAAGTGCAAAAAATAGTCTAAACTAGAACATGTTGAAGTACACGGTTCGCTGTGCACATAGTGGTTTTCATGCTAGCAGCACCTTGGAGGCACTCTCCTGCCTCTGACAGAGGGTGAGACTCCTGTAATGAGTGTCAGGAAAGGTTGTTTCTATCTCCTGTCCTCTCTCTGCCCTGTCTGAGTGTCTTTGAGCCAGCAAGGTTCTCTTTCTGGGCTCAGATACCTTGTAACAGCCGCAGCTGGCATCCCCCTCATGTCTTGTCTTGCTGACTTAATCACAATATCAAGGGAGGACCCATGGCTTACATTTCCTGCTGAACCTATGTTAGTTAGGAGGACTTCCATAAGTAACTGTTAAGGACATGAAAGTAACCTAAATGTTCATTGACAGAGGAATGAATAAAGAAGATATGATACATATATACAATGGACTATTACTCAGCCACAAAAAAGAATGAAATAATGCCATTTGCAGCAACATGGATGGACGTAGAGATATTGTACTGAGTGAAGTAAGTCAGACAGAGAAAGACAAGTCTCATATGATATCACTTACATGTGGATGTAAAAATGATACAAATGAACTTATTTACAAAGCAGAAATAGACTCATAGACATAGAAACCAAACTTAGGGTTATCAAAGGGGAAAAAGTGGGGAGGGAAAAGTTAGGAGTTTGGGATTAACAAATACACACTACTAAGTATAAAATAAGCAACAAGGACCGACTGTATAGCACAGGGAACTATATTCAATATCTTGTAACAACCTACAACAGAAAAGAATCTGAAAAAGAATATATATAATTTTGGTGGCTCAGTGGTAAAGAATCTGCCTGCCAATGCAGGAGACATGGGTTTGATCCCTGGTTCGAGAAGATCCTCTGGAGAAAGGAATGGCAACTCACTCCACTGTTCTTGCCTGGAAAAACCCATGTACAGAGGACCCTGGTGGGCTAGAGTCCATGGAGTCAGAAAGAGTCAGGCACAACTTGGCAACTGAACAAGAACAATATATATTATATGTATAACTGAACCACTTTGCTGTATACCTGAAACATTGTAAGTCAAGTACACTTCAATAAGAATATATTAAAAATAAAATTTAAAAGTAATGGCTAAATTCATGAGGATCTCGCCTCACTCAATGAGCACTTTGGTCTTATTACTAAGGAGCATCAATATTCTTCATCTTGTACAAGTATTATAACTATCAAATGCAGTTATCTTTTCCATGTAGAGGGAGGTTGTGGACAGAGTTGGTTTGGGGTTGAAGCCATGTGATCATCACCTGAGGCTTTTGGAGTTTGTCCAATCAACGGAGAGCCCTGTACAAGCCACGTGATCATCACCTGAGGCTTTCGGGGCTTGTTCAATCAATGAAGAGTCCTGTACAAGCCAAGTGAGAAGCCAGGTTGCATGAGACAGAGGGGCATGCATATTCATCACCAAGAAAGGACCAGAAACAAAAATTATAGTCACAGGCATGAAACAATAAGGCAGTGGATTTTGGTTAAGTGGAAAACAGACCCAGATTTGGTTTTGGAGAGGTGACAATTTGCTGGATGGGATTAATAGTACCAACTATGACATGAGTGTGATTGAAATACTGCCACATAAAGGACCAAGGATAGGCTAGTTCAGAGATGGCCACACACCACCCAGCCTTTCAATGGGTAAATGATGCTCAGAGAACTACACACACACACACACACCCCTTTACACCTGCCACCTCCTCTATTCTTTCCAGGTGCCTGATTTACCTTTTCCTCTCCTAAAAATCCATTCAGAAATGAGCCAGTCTGATCTCCCAGTGACAAAGGAAAAATTGACAAAGTTGCCCTGGAGTAAGGAGCATTGACAATTAGAATATTATCCAAAACAATCCTAAAAAATAACTGCCGAGACACTCCAAGGCAGGAGTGTTCATGTTAAAGGGGACAACGAGCAGTGGCCCCTTAACATCTCCAATCACTGAAAACCACGCATGGTCCCCGTGCCTGGCCCTGTGGTCAGGACAAGAGTCTATCTCTGCAGTTGGCCCTTGGAAGAAGAGCTGCTGAGGGCTTTCTCAGCCATCAAACCCATCCACTTCTGGGAGGGATTAGTGATCTCTCCCACAGATACATCCTATCTGACCTAGCTAGCACGCAGCTTATAAGCAAACAAGAACACAGACGTCGATTTCACAAATGGCTTATGCCACAAAATGCACCGCACTCCTGCAGCTTCCGTGTGTAGGGCCTGTCAAGTGTGTCCGATTCAAGAGTGGCAACTCTCTCCAACACAACTGACAAGATTTCTGTTGCTATAAGTTCAAGGGTAAAATGACTTGCAAGATCCTTCATTTTTGAACAGGACATCAATGTGTAATACAGGAGGGACGCCAATCATTTCATTTTTATTCAGTTGGGAGGATTTCTCAAATCACAGAGTTTTACGAACAGAACAATTTTATAGGGGGGAAAGAGAGCAAGAGTAAAATCTCTCTGGCTAGGATGGCTCACAGGTTTCATTGCTGCCCTTTGCATTTGTGGTCTCTCTGCCAGGTCAACATCCATGTGTTCTCGTGAGATTACACTCCATCAGTCCCTGCCCACCTTGGCCCCTCCAGGTGACTCTCTGGTACTCTTAATCCCTGCCTAATTTCTGGGCCAGACCACCAGTGTGTGGGTCTGAGGTTGAAAATGGCTCCTCCCAGTGTCCCTGAGGCATCGCTCAGCCCCATTTAGCAGCTCGTCCTCTCCATGACCCTTCCCCACACTGGCCCCAGCCCTAGGATCAGGCTTCTGGGTCTGTGACTCTGCATAGCTCTCATGCCTTCCATTGGAAATGTAGCCCCATCACCAAACCCCACTCACAGCATCCCCATCAGTCTCTGTATGTATAACATAAAGTTGGTTTCTCATTTACAGACATCTTGCCTTAAAGAGACTGTACCCAAACTTGATACGAGTTTGATCTTCATAAATTGCAGACTACCACCATCCTGGATTATCTCTTTCACTCCTATTAGATGGGTCCTCATTACGAGATTTATAGTGGTTGTTTTTGACTTTTTGAAGAACAAATATTTTATCTGCAAATAGAGGTGACCTTTTAAAAATGTTGCTTTAGAAAATATTCACATTTAATATAGAAATACTGTAGACTACATATAATTCTTTTAAAATGATTTTCATTATAACATTCATTAAAAATTAAATATAAGTGTAAAAGGCTATTCTATCTTCAGTATAAACATTTAATCATACCCACTCTCAAATATCTGTATATTCTCTCCAAATTTTTCTCTTTATAGCACTTACTCAAGTGAGATAATAATACACATAATTGTAGTCCTGCTTTTGTCTCTTAATATCTTCAACTAAGATTTCCCATAGCATTCTAGTAATGTTACATAATCAAAATAAACATTTTCAATGGTTCAGTAAACAATTTTATTAAGTGGATTTGTCACCATATACTTAAGATTTTGCTCTACTGTTGGAAATGTAGGCTATTTCCAAATCCTGCTGTTATAAAGAATCTACAATTAGTATCTTTGTGTATACCAATGTTTCCTATTAATAATTATTTCTCAGAATAAATACACAACTGGAATATTTCTGGAGCAGACATAGAAACATTTACATGTCGCCAAACTGATTTTAAAAAGGATGTTCCACTTACAACTCCAAATATGAGCTCTTAGAGTACTTGCCTTATGAGTATTTACTAGTATAGACCAAAATATTTGTCTTATTTTGCTTTAAATTATACTTCACTGATTACTAGGGAGATGGACCATTTTTATTTGTGTGCTTTCCACTCATATACCTAAGAGAATTGTGAGTCTACTGTTTATACTCACATTAATTAAACAATAAAATTTACATCTTATTTATCTGGATGTGTCTTTTATTTAGTACAACATAAATGTATATCATTATAGCAAAAAACAAATCCCAGAAGTGATAGTTCATACGGTAGCTCTATTTTTAATTTTTTTGAGGAAACTCCATACTGTTTTCCACAATGACTGCACCAATTTACATTCCACCAACAGTGTAGGAAATGGCAACCCACCCCAGTATACTTGCCTGGGAAATCCCATGGACAGAGGAGCCTGGTGGGCTGCAGTCCACGGGATTGCAAAGAGTTGGACATGGCTGAGTGTCTGAGCATGGATGCAACATTGCATGTGTGTGTGTGGGGGGGGTTCCCTTTTCTCCACATCCTTGCCTATATTTGTTAACTACTGTATTTTTTTTTAATAATAGCTGTCTTAACAGATATAAGGCGATATCTCATTGTGGTTTTGATTTGCATTTCTCTGATGATTAGTGATGTTGAACATCTTTTCAGATATGTGTTGGCTATCTCTATGTCTTCCTTGGGAAAATGTCTATTGACATTCTTTGCCCATTTTAAAATCACGTTATTTGTGACTTTTTTGCCATTGAGTTGCATGAGTTCCTTACATATTTTGGATATTAACTTCTCATATTATATATCTCAGATATAACTTTTGCAAATATTATCTCCCATTCCATGGGTTGCCTTTTCTTTGTGTAGCTTGTTTCCTTTGCTTTCTAGAAGCTTTTTAGTTTGATGTACTCCTGCTTGTTTATTTTTGCTTTTGTTGCTTTTGCTTTTGATGTCATATAAAAAAATCATTGCCAAGATCACTGTCAAGGAGCTTTTTCCCTGTGTTTCAGTTAATATCATACACAACATTGAAAAGCTAAAAGCTTTTCCTCTAAGATGAGGAATAACACAAGTCTGTCTGTCCACTCTCACTACATCTGTTCAACATAGTATTGGAAGTTCTAGTTACAGCAAATATACAAGACAAAGAAATAAAAGGCATCCAAATCCAAGAGGAAAAAATTAAAATTGTCTCTGTTTTCAGGCAACATGACCTTATAAATGGGAAACCCTAAAGACTATACCAAAAAACTGTTTATTAATAACAAATTCAATAAAGTTGAAAAATACAAAATTAATGTACAAAAATCAGTTGTGTTTCTATACAGTAACAACAAATTATCTGAAAAAGAAATTAAGAGAACAATCCCACTTACAACAGTGTCAAAAAGAAGAAAATATTTAGGAATATATATATATATATATAGTCACAGTTCAAAAGCATCAATTCTTTTGTGCTCATCTTTCTTTATAGTCCAACTCTCACATCCATACATGACCACTGGAAAAACCATAGCATTGACTAGACTGACCTTTGTTGACAAAGTGATGTCTCTGCTTTTTAATATGCTGTCTAGGTTGGTCATAACTTTCCTTCCAAGGAGTAAGCGTTTGTTAATTTCATGGCTGCAGTCACCATCTGCAGTGATTTTGGAGCCCAGAAACATAAAGTCAGTCACTGTTTCCACTGTTTTCATTCCAATCCCAAAGAAAGGCAATGCCAAAGAATGCTCAAACTACCACACAATTGCACTCATCTCACGCTAGTAAAGTAATACTCAAAATTCTCCAAGCCAGGCTTCTGCTCTTTTGGGTAAATATAAAGGAGTGGCACTGCTAGGTCCTATGGTAGTAGTATGTTTAATTTTGTAAGAAATCACCAAATTGTCTTCCAAAGTAGCTGTACTATGTTGCATTCAACATTGAACCACCAACAGGGTATGACAGTTTCTGTTGCTCCAAACCTCACTAGCATTTGGTGTTGTTAGTGTTTCAGATTTTGGCCTTTCTAATAGGTATATAGTGGCTCTCATTGTTATTTTATGTTTCCCTTATGACATACCATGTAGAGCAGCTTTTAACATGCTTATTTGCCATCTATATATCTTCTTTGGTGAAGTGTCTGTTAAGGTCTTTGGTCAATTTTTTGATAGGGTTGCTTTCTTTAAATTTGAAGAAATTTAATTGGGTTGTTTTCTTAAAATTGGTAGAATTTTAAGGGTTCTTTGTATATTTTGGATAACTGCCCTTTATCAGATGTGTCTTTTGTAGATCTTTTCTCTCAGGCTGTGGCTTATCTTCTAATTCTCTTGACACTGTCTTTTGCCATGTAGAACTTCTAATGAAGCTTACCAAATATTTACTGATGGTTGATTATGTTGTTCAGATCTTCAATATCTTCTCTGATAATAATTCTTCAGTCACTGAGAGGGAGATGTTTAAGTTCCTTTCTATAATTGTGAAGGATATCAAAGCAGTCAATCTTAACAGAAATTGATATAGCCACTATGGAAGACAGTATGGAGTTCCTTTAAAAATAACTAGGAATGAAACTACCATATGACCAGCAATCCCACTATTAGGCATATACCTTGAGGAAACCAAAATTGAAAAAGACAACGTTCATTGTAGCACTATTTACAATAGCTAGGACATGGAAGCAACCTAGATGTCCACCAACAAATGAATGGATAAAGAAGCTGTAATATACATACACAGTGGAATATTACTCAGCCATAAAAAGGAATGCATTTGAATCAGTTTTCATGAGATGGATGAACCTAGAGCCTATTATATGGAGTGATGTTAGTTAGAAAAACAAATATTGTATATTAACACACATATATGGAATCTAGAAGGATGGTACTGATGATAAAGGCCCATATAGTCAAAGCTATGATTTTTCCAGTAGTCATGTATGGATGTTGAGAGTTGGACCACAAAGAAGGCTGAGTACCAAATAACTGATACTTTCAACCTGTGGTGCTGGAGAAGAATTTTGAGACTCCCTTGGACAGCAAGGAGATCAAACCAGTCAATCCTAAAGGAAATCAATCCTGAATATTCATTGGAAGGACTGATGCTGAAACTGAAGCTCTAATACTTTGGCCACCTGATGTGAAGAACAGACTCATAAGAAAAGACCCTGATGCTGGGAAAGATTGAAGGCAGGAGAAGGGGACGACGGGGGATGAGATGGTTGGATGGCATCAGATGTGACTAAACGACTGAACAACAACATAATTGTGAACTGGTCTATTTCCACTTTCAGCTCTATTGGTTTTTGCTTCACTCATTCTTTTTTTTTTTATGCACATGAGATTTATTTTATTTTATTTTTTCCATTTATTTTTATTCATTGGAGGCTCATTACTTTACAATATTGTAGTGGTTTTTGCCATACATTGACATGAATCAGCCATGGATTTACATGTGTTCCCCATCCCGATCCCCCCTCCCGCCTCCCTCTTCATCCCATCCCTCTGGGTCTTCCCAGTGCACCAGCCCTGAGCACCCGTCTCATGCATCCAACCTGGGCTGGTAACGATAACCCTATATGCAAAACAGAAAAAGAGACACAGATGTACAGAACAGACTTTTAGACTCTGTGGGAGAAGGCGAGGGTGGGATGTTCAGAGAGAACAGCATTGCTTCACTCATTCTAAGTCTCTGTTGTTTGGTGTATGCTTTGTGGTTTTAGATGCTAAGTCATGTCCAGCTCTTTGTGATCCCATGGACTGGAGCCCACCAGGCGCCTCTGTCCACAGGATTTCCCAGGCAAGAATACTGGAGTGGGTTGTCATTTCCTTCTCCAGTGGATCTTCCCGACCCAGGGACTGAACCCATGTCTCTTGCATTGGCAGGTGGATTCTTTACCACTGAGCTACCAGGGAAGGCAGTATCATAGTCTACCATATCAACATTTTGCCACTTCGAGTAAACTGTGGAAATCTTCCATTTCGGTCCCTTTACTATCATTGCTTTCAAATATCATTGTCTTGAGTATCAGATTGTGTTATAACTTTTGTTTCAATTGTAAAATATAAAATTCATGAGAAGACAGACAGTCTATTGTTTTCATCCATATGTCTGCTCTTTCTGTTTTTCAAGGAAGTAATGAAGATGAGAGCAGAAATAAATGAAATAAAGACTAGAAAAAAATACAAAAATCAGTAAAACTAAGTTTTTTAAGATAAAATTTTAAAAAAACTTTAGCTAGACTAAGAAAAAAGAGAAGACTCAAATAAAATTATAAATGAAAGAGGAGCATTTACAACTGATATCATAGAAATACAAAGGATCATAAGGGACTACTAAGAAAAATTATGTGCCAACTAATTGGACAACCTAGGAAAAAATGGATAAATTCCTGGAAATATACCACCTAACAAGACTGGATCATGAATTGAACTGATCTGAACAGATCAATAATGATTAAGGTGTTTGAATCAGTAATAAAAAACTTCTCAATAAAGAAAATGCCAGAACCAGATGGCTTCACTAGTGAATTCTATCAACCATTTGAAGAATAATGCCAATCCTTCTCAAACTCTTTCAAAAAGTTGAGGAGGAAGGAACATTCCCAAACTCATTTTATTATGCCAGCATTACTCTGATATCAAAGTCAGACAAATACACTACAAGAAAAGAAAATCACAGGCCAATATTTTTGATGAACACAGATGCAAAAGTTTTCAACAAAATACTAGCAATGGAATTCAACATCACATTAAATGGATCATACATAATGATCAAGTAGATTTTATTCCTGGGATGCAAGATAGCTGAACACACACAAATCAATAAGCATGATATATACCACATTAACAGAATGAAAGGAAAAACCATATCTTCTCAATATATATAGAAAAAGCATCTGACAAAATTCAACATACTTTCATGATAAAAACTCTCAACAAGTTAGGTATAGAAAGAATGTATCTCAATACGACAAAGACTATGTATTTGACAAGCCCATAGCTAACATCATACTCAAGGATGAAAAGGTAAACACAATTCCTGTAAGATCAGGAATAAGAAAAGAATGCCCACTCTCCCTACTTCTGTTCAACATAGTGCTAGAAATCTTAGCCACGGAAATTAGGCAAGAAAAATAAATAAAAGGCATCTACATTTGAAGAAAGAAGTATAATCGCCCTGTTTGCAGATCCCATGATCCTATATAAAGAAAATCCCAGACTCCACCAAATAACTGTTAGAATTAATAAGAAACATTCAGTAAAGTTTCAGGACACAAAATTAACTTTCTTTCTTCATGCTTCAAGATTCCTTCTTTTATAATCTCCTTTCTGCTTGAAGAATATTCTTTTGCCACTATTTAAGAGTAAGGTCTGGCAGCTACAAATTCTCTTAATATTTTTCATCTTTGAATGTCTTGATTCCCCTTCTCACCTAAAGGGTACTCTGGGTTGGCAGTTCTTTCCTTTCAGAACTTGAAATATACTGTACCAGTTCCTTCTGTCCTCTGTGGTTTCAGATGAGAAATCCAGTCATTCAAATTGGTGTCACCTGATAGATAATCATTTCTCTCTGTTTGCTTTAAAGATTTTATCTTTGCTTTTAGTTGTCAGAGGTTTAACTATGATGTGTGAATATGAATTTCTTTGAGTTTATCTTGTTTGGGGTTTGCTCAGACTTTTGTATCTTTGCATTTTCTTTTGCCAAATTTGGAGTGTTTTACATTATTACTTCTAATATTCTTTCAGCCCCACTCTTTTTCTCCTTTTCTTCTGAGACTCCAGAATGACATGAATGTTGGATCTTATTGTTCCACAGGTACCCACGAATCTATTCATTTTTCCAATCTATTTCCTGTCTTTTTCAGATTGGCTAATTTTTATTAATTTTTCCTGAAGTTCACTGAATTTATGTGCTGGCATATTTACTGTTGAGTCCATCAAGCAAGTTTTAAATTTTTGGTTCACTTTTCAGTTAGAAGGTTTCCATTTAGTTCTTTTCTATAACTTTTATTTTTTTGCCGAGATTATCTATTTTTTCATCTGTTTCAAGAGAATTTGTTATTGCTCGTTGAAATTTTGTTGTTATTGTTATGGTTAGTTTAAACTCCTTGTCAGATAATTTCAACATCATGTTGTGATTTTCCTTGCTCTTGATACAATGGGTGATTTCTTTTCATTTTTTTTTTGTGGGGGGGCATACCATACAGCACGCAGGATCTTAGTTCCCCAACCAAAGATCAAACTCATGCACTCTGCACTGGACCACCAAGGAATTCCTTGAAGAGTGATTTTCAACAGGATCCTGGTCACTTACTATTAGGTGAGACTCTAAGCCCTATTTAAATCTTTTATTGTAGCAGGTAGTCACCTGTTTAAGTGTAGCATGCAGGTCCTGACTGGCATGAAGTGTGGTTTGAATGAGAGCTTAGTTTTCAGAGCTTTTGCAGTAATTTTTGGTGTGCTTAGTTTATCTGATGCTGCTGGGGCTCCCAATGGTCCCTGAGGGTGTTGTCTGAGAGGGCCAAAGAGGTTGCTCCAGGCAGGGTCATCTGATGTCTCTATATGGAGGAAGGGAGTCGGGGGCCCATAGGGATGAAGAGTGATTCCTGGGCCAGGCAGCTGGTTGTGTGTGGCAGAATTTCTCTTGCCAGTGCCAACCTGTGTCACTAGGTGTCTCTTGGCAAGAGAGGTGTCTCAGGTCTGGCAAAAAGAGGTTCCTTTAGCTGCTTCTTTTTAGAGGGGCTCCTGATCCATCCCCCTTGCCATTGCTGGCAGGTTCACCTTGTGTTGTCAGCGGGCCTTCTGTTTCATCTGGGTGGGAGAATGAGCCTACCAGGGCTAGCCTGTGTTACTAGGCTGGGGGTTATGGATATGCTGGGCCTGGGGTGCCTTCTTCTGTTGAGGGGAGGTACTAATGTAAGACATCCTGTTGCTGTGTTGTTCCTCCTGGGATCCCAAAACAGTTCCTCTTTGCACAGTCCAGAGTTCTCCTTTAGCTACCTCTTAAGTTCTTTCCAGGGTTTATATAATACTTGTACTTAGGGGAAATCAGGGAGAAATGGGTCTGAGCCATCTTGCCTAGGCCAAAATTTCTTTTTAATCGTTTATTTTAAAACCAAAGAATAATTGAAGAAAATGATCACTGTGATTTTTATATGATTGATACTAAAAATAATTTCAGCACAGAAATAAAGGGCATTTAAAAAAGTGATCTGGTCCAGGTGTCAAATATACTAGCTTTGCCATCGAGAGTGAACAAATTAAAAGGAGAGATTAGAAAGATTTTGAAGAAGGGCCTTGAAGCCAAAGGTAGAAAGAGTGTTAAGAAGCTGAGAGAGGTGATTATTATATTTGTTTTATGATGGGATTAGAAACCAGAGGAGCTGAAGCGTTAGGTTGCTTTCCCAAAATTGCTCTGGCATTTGGCTGTAGGATGGTTGCAGAATTCAGGATTATGACATTCCAAGACCATGGTAACAGCACACTGTTTCCCAGGGTGCTGCTTTCAAACTGCAAACACAACCTTTGCTAGAAGATACACTGCAACAGTCAAATACCTTTTACCTATCTGTCAAATGAACAAAGTTTCAATAGAAACAAATGTTTACTAAATTTGACTAGTATTAAATGTCTTTTATTAACTGTCTTTTAATCATCTAGCTTGAATGGGGTTTAATTAATGTTCATGAATTCATTTCAAGACAATAATTACCAACGGAGTGCTTATTCCTAGAAGGAGAGCGTTAAATTATAATTGGCATTTGGATAAGTTCGTGAAACTGTATCTTATCTTTCTTTAAGCTTCTGACTTCTTAAATTACTTCTACAATGTCACATTTCTGAGCTTCATTTGCCCATTGTCACTTCCATATAAACTAAACCTTTGCTCCCAATGGTATATACAAGATTTCAGATAAAAGCTGACCATGTCATAATTCAATGTTTCATTAGGTTTTTCATTAGATCTCTCTACATGTTAATATCTATGTGTGCACTGTGTGCTTAGTCACTCAGTCGTGTCTGACTCAACCCCATGGTCTGTAGCCCACCAGGTTCCTCTGTCCATGGGAATTCTTCAGGGAGGAATACTGGAGTGGGTCACCATTCCCTTCTCCAGAGGATCTTCCCAACTCAGGGATCAAACCTAGGTCTCCTGCCTTGTAGGCGGATTCTTTACCATCTGAGCTACCAGGGTAACCCAATGGTATCTATATTTCTGCCTTTTTCAGGGTCAATTTTTAGAAATCTAATGAAAGATTTAAACACACACACATATAATTTAGATTTGAGAAATTCTTTTTTTTTAAAACAAACTCAAAATAAAAGACCTTCTTCCCCCGCAAATCCTCTAGGAAAACTACCTCCAAACAAAACCAAACTGCAGACAGCATCCCGGATGAAATTTAAATCTTTGCTACCCAACAAAACAAGTTTACGAATTTTGACAGGTATGATTGGGCAGTGACTATCAGCCACGGGAAACTATTCAGTGGAAATTGATTAAGGTGTCACTGGAAAATCTCTTAACTTTCAAGACATTGGGATGTCATCTCACTCACCCCAAATTTCTTCCAGCACATTAAATGGCTCCCCAGCATCCCCCCAAAGTGAACCAAGTTCCAAAAGTGTCCACCGTGCAGTTAGCTGACAGTGCTATATAAGGTGCAATTGATTTGGGGGGTCTTAACTTCCTTCTGCATGTCTTACAGTATTTGTGGTAAGTTACAAACGCTTTGGTAATTTGTGACATTACCTCAGAGCTGAGCTCTTAAATCATGACTCTATGAGGAAGTGAGATGGCAAGGATCTGGGTAAGAATGATCAAGTTTATAAATTACAAGTGCAAAATTCATCCAATAGTATAAATTACTACTCAACCTGGAAGAATCTAAGGGTCAGAGCCACAAAATATCACTCGTATGATGTACGACGTATGATGAATTTGAGCAAACTCTGGGAGATAGTGGAGGACAGGGGAGCCTGGCGTGCTGCAGTCCATGGGGTCACAAAGACTCAGACATGACTTAGCGACTGAACAACATGGTGTACAAATGATTCACCAAGAGGAGTGATGCTCATTCATAGGACAAGTTCTATTATCTATAATTCTGCAACTCAGGGCAGCAGGAAGCAAGTCTGACCTTGCAAAGTTGCTTAAAAGAAGCAGTAATATTATTAATTCTCATCTTCATTTGTTCTTCAGTATCATATAAACTGATGCTTCAGAATTTTCTCCTGCACCAAGTACAGCTTTCATGTGAAGTGAACAGGTAAAAAGTCACCATTATTTTCTCTGTAGTGTGGCTGGCTCTGCAGTGTCAAAGCAAAGTGGATCAATGATTATTTGATGTTAAATAATCACTTACTTATTTGATCACTGCAGATGGTGATTGCAGCCATGAATTTAAAAGACGCTTGTTCCTTGGGAGAAAAGTTATGACCAACCTAGACAGCATATTAAAAAGCAGAGACATTACTTTGCCAACAAAGGTCTGTCTAGTCAAAGCTATGGTTTTTCCAGTAGTCATGTATGGATGTTGAGAGTTGGACTATAAAGAAAGCTGAGCACTGAAGAATTGATGCTTTTGAACTGTGGTTTGGAGAAGATGCTTGAGAGTCCCTTGGATTGCAAGGAGATCCAACCAGTCCATCCTAAAGGAAATCAGTCCTGAATATTCATTGGAAGGACTGATGCTGAAGCTGAAGCTCCAAAACTTTGGCCACCTGATGCAAAGAACTGACTCATCTGAAAAGATCCTGATGTTTGGAAAGATTGAGGGCAGGAGGAGAAGGGGACAACAGAGGAGTTTGTGAGATGGTCGGATGGTATCACCGACTCAATGGACATGAGTTTGAGTAAACTCTGGGAGTTGGTGATGGACAGGGAGGCCTGGCATGCTGCGGTTCATGGGGTCACAGAGTAGGACACAACTGAGCGACTGAACTGAACTGAACTTACTTGATAGTAAAAGAACCTAAATTGTTATTGTCAACCAAATGTCTTCTGGGAGACATGAATGAGGTCAAATGAATCCAAATTTTCTGGCTCTTAACCCCACCTGCTAATTCTGAGTCACCAGTGCTGAGGTCTGAATATTTGCGTCCCCCTCAAAATGTGTATGTTGAAATCCTAACCCCTAAACTGATGGTATTAAGAGCTGGATCCTTTGGGTGGTGATTAGACCATGAGTATGGAGCCTTCATGACTGGGACTACTACTTCATAAAAGAGACCCCAGAGAGGTCCCTGACCCCTTCCACTATGTGAGGACACAGCAAGTAGTCAGCAGTCTGCAACCTTGAAGTGGATCTCTGCTAGAACCTGGTCGTGCTGGCACCCTGATACTGGATTTCTCAGCCAGTGAGAAATAAATTTTTATTTTTCATGAGCCATCCTGTGCATGATATTTTGTTATATCAGCCCAAATAAACAGTTTTCTGGAAAAGCCCCTCCCAACCAAGTATTCCTGCATATCCCTGGGGGATTCCACAGGGAGCTCATGAACCAATATGGCAGCTGCCAGCCCCATACATCCACTACGGTCAAATTTTGCTGCTTTCCCGCCATGGCTTCCCTTTGTCAGTTTTGCTTGCTGAAAAGTGGAGTGGTGGTCTCCACTGCTGCTGCTAGTGAGTATTCCAACTTTCCCACAGGTGTGCTCTCCCATGCTCTCTAAATGGTCCATGTGTAGTATGGGATCTTCCCGACCCAGGGATCAAACCCTTTGTCACCTGAGCCCCAAAATAAAGATGCTTATATTCAGTCTCATCAGTGTGCCCCATAAAATGGCTCCTTCCATGTTGGATCTCAATAATACCTTTCTCCATTGAGGCTCAAAACTATTCAGCCAAACTGGGCAAGAATAAAAATCTTGCCTTCTACTCTGTCATCCTCATTTCTAATTTCTCCACCCTCTCTACCTCCATACTTCATGCATTTATATAATGCCTCTTTCTTCCTTCAGATACAGAACTTCAGGACTCATGGACATCAGTTCAGAGAAATACTGTCCACCCTACCATATCCCCTGTGTGCCGGGTGTTAATTCTCTGTGAGACAGTGTCTTTACTGATCTCAGTCCTTGGCTTTGGCTGTTTATACATGGCCTTAGAGTCTCTAGAGCAGTGGTCTCCAAAATGGGGTGATCACATTGCAGAAGTGAGATAATACATTGGGGTGTAGGGAGCAAATGTTAGCATGAATAGATAAATTCAGTTTTACTAGTATTTAATATATAGAACACCGCCAGTGCCCTCCCTTGGTCTATAAGCTAAGGTCATAGGTTTCCTATTTCACAAGGTGTCCTGAGGAAGGAGTGAATGTTCCACACCAGGGATAGTTGACAACGGAGCCCTCATATGATTGTGCCTCCCAGCATATTGCAAAGTATTACAGTTTAAATGTTCCTGGTCAGGTGACATTACAAATTATGTTATCCAGTTTTAATTAATAACTCTTCCAAAACTGGCAAGTAACTTTAAAAAGTCCCTGCAAAGAAATCATAGATCAAGATACTATCATTAACTCAAACTCACAAAACTACAGGAAAATTGGCAACACTGCTAGTTCTCCCACCCTAGAATAGCTCAATGTATTACATAAAATAAGGAATTCTAATCAGATAACTTTCTTTTTATTTATTTATTTTTTATGCAGCATGGCTTGTGGGATCTTAGTTCTCCAACCAGGGATTGAACCAGGGCCCCCTGCAGTGGAGGTACGGAGTCTTAACCACGAGACTGCTAGGGAATTTCTTCAAATTACTTGTCAAGCAGATCATTAAAAAATATGTCATTAACAATTATCTTCATTTGGAGTGCCCCCCAGAACACAGTCTAAGACCAGAATTTAGATGCAACTATCTTATTTGGGAGGTAATTCCAGGAAGCACAGTGAGGGAGTGGGGAAGTGACCTACAAAGGCAGCAAAATAGTGAATCACCACTCTGGGTGACCAGGACTCCATCCTGCTGGGGACATTCTGAGGGACTTAGTGGAACAAAATTGCCCCTCTGAGGTTTAGGGAAGTTGGGGCATTTATTCATTGACTCTCATCTTAAGGCTTATTCTTGGGGTGTGCTAGGTCCCTGGCACTTCTAGCCTCTCCTGTGCATACTGGCCACACTTTAATAGTCAGAATGCTTTCATGAAGAGAGATACAGGAAGCCTTTGCTTGTATGGGAAATGTCTACAGGTGACCGATAGGGCCAAGGGGATCTCAGTTGGACAATCACAGTGCCTGCAACTACAATGAGTCTTTTTGTGACTGTATATAGTTTCTTGGGGGCTCCGCAGGTGGTGCAATGGAAGTCTGCCTGTCAATGCAGGAGGAGCAGGAGATGTGGGTTCAATCCCTGGGTTGGGGAGATCCCCTGGAGGAAGAAATGGGAACCCACTCCAGTATTCTTGCCCAGGAAATCCCATGGACAGAGGAGCCTGGTGAGCTATGGTCCATGGGGTTAAAAGAGGTAGACATGACTGAGCGACTGAGCATGTAGTTTCTTGACCTTTCAAAGTGCATTTTTGTATATGTAACTTATGTACACAGTACATTAGAGCAGGGGTACACAAATATAATTTAGAAACAACTATATCTGTATTGGCAGTTCACATACAAAATATTCTTATTGATACAGGTACCTGAATCAAAACAGTTTTAGAAGTTACTCCTCTAAGTAGAATTGGAATCTCAGAATGGTTTATGAGCCACAAACCCTGTTGAAATACCTCAAGCCACAGTAGAGTCACAGAACAAAAATCATAAACTCCCTTTTTTTTTTCTTTTGTTCCAAAGTGTCTTACAAAGGACTCTCTCCCTCTCTTCTCACAAAACTCCTTCAACTTGCTTGGTTAACTTCTCTTTGGGCATCATGACATTTAAGAGCAGGTTGTCTTATAGATGAAAACATCAGAATGCAGGGTTCATGGTGGCCAGGAAAAGAAGAAAATGATAAAAGAAGATGGTATTGAAAAGGTGGGGCCCTCACTTTACCTCCCGAGAGAGGGTTAGCTATCTCTCTTGATGTTCACCCATGAGGCCCTCAATGTTGAGAAGGGTCACTTCCTCAGCGAGTAGGGTGGGGTGGGCGAGAGCCACAGGGTCCTAGTAGTTGATCAGATATACCATTTACCGACCTTCTGTCTTAAGTAGCCAGAACTGGGCCAACAAACTTACCTAAATCAAGAGTTTTCTGGGACCTGCTTTCATCATTGGTAGTTTACACACCAATGGTCTACATCAATCACTTACAGTGTCTCCAGAATGTTAAGCCTCAAGAAATGCTAGAAGAGTCAGGGCCTGAGGCATTTTCCCTAGCATTCTGTTTATGCCAGAAGAACCAAAGGATACATTTTAGAAAGATATGTTTTTCTTGTAGACTTCAAAGCTAAAAAGCTACTACCGAAACATATGAACTCTGCTTGGCCATCTAACCACAGTCAATCAATAACTGCTGACTGAGTGTCTGTATTAGGACCTGTGATATATTAGAAAGGAAGGGAGGGAGGGAGAGAGAGTACAAGAGTGGGATGGAGGAAGGTAGGGATGAAAATCATCTCTGGTTTCCTTAAAAGGTAGTTAACCTAGACCAAGTGGCACACGGTGATTGCCAAATGAAGTGGACAAATATGGGAACATCTCAAGAACTCGGATCAAAGCTGTGGTGATCAGGGGACCATTCAGGAAGAGTTGAGATCTGAGACAAAATCGTATTCTCAAACTCAAATGTACACCATAACCATCAGACTGTTAAGTCAGATTGCAGGTCCCCACTCACAAAGACTCAAATTCGGTAGATCTGTGGTGGGAACTGAACACCTGCATTTCTATCAAGTTCGCAAGTGATGCTGATACACTGCCTAGAGACCACACTTGGAGAACTACTGATCTAAAGAATTTTAGCTATGTAAAGGGGAGAGGGCTGTCAAGGGTTGAGAGGAGGAAGTTTTAAAAGGAATAAGGGTGGGAAAGCAGAAGACATGTTGAGGAGGATTCTGAAGAGAAGAGACTGTATAACAGAAGACTGGGAGAAGAGAATGTAAAGGTCTGTCTAAAGATTTTAGTAAATGAATGTGTTTGAGTGGCAACAGGATGTGATAGAAACCTTATTTTTTGACTATTTAATCTGATTGCAGGATATTCCATGGTGTGGAGCAGGGGAAAGGAAGAGGTGAACACAGAAAGTACATGTAAGAGCTTGTGAATTTATTTAAGTTGTTTAAAAGTCTATTTTATATGGTGTTCTTTCCAAACAGAGGTGAGGGAAGAAGTGTTTCTCGGGGAATTAAATTTTAGTGAGATGCTTGGGCCAGCATTCCTCCTGGAAAAGAAGACAGAGGCAAACAAATGGAATTTGAGCTTTTGTCTTCCATTATTCAAGTTTTCCTAAAGAGTGACAGCATGGAAATATTCAAGTCTGCTTAGAATCTGTGCCAATTTGATGGGAGAATCTGCAGATTTTCAAGCAGTAAGTTGATCTGTGGTAGCCTTCAACCCAGGAGTGAGGAATTTTCTGTTTATAGTTTTGACTCAAAAAATATCCAAATTTGCCCCACCCTGGGAGTGTATCACAAAGGTGGAATTTTCAATGCTTAAAAATGGTTTATAATGAGATCACGTTGAAATTTTCTTTTTTTCCTCTGTGAAGATAAATGCAATGTGTGTGACACTGATACTACATTAAGCAAGAGAATTGTGCTCTGAGGAGACACACACACACACACACACACACACACACACACCACTGAGCACTGGACAAGTCTCTGCTTTGAGAGAGAGATGCCTCTTTGAGGGAATATTTCTGCATGAAGCAAAATCAATATGGGACAACCTGAAAAACATCTGTTGGGAACCTTTGGAATGGTAGATGGAAGAGGAAATGGGAGACAAGGGGGACGACTTGGAAAACAATACAAGGAAGCTTTATCTATACTCGAGTCATTATTTAACATTGATGTAGCCATCTGTGAGGCCCCAAGTAAGCCCACTGGCCCGCTTAAAGGAGCCTAGAGTCACCATGGGGGTGGGTACAGTTGAAAACAAACTGGTAGCTGGAAATGTCCTGGAATCTTTGTTATCTTGGGTTCCACCTCACTAGGCAACCCTTCTCCTCTGTGGTTTTTTTGCCCATTTCCTGCTTTTCTTCTTCTTCAGCCACCACCCATCTCCCTATGGGTTGAATAACAACTTAGTACAAGTTTAATATTTTTCAAAATGTTTTGCAATAAAAACTTATTGCTTTTGTTCTCTGTGGCTAGAGGGGTGGTGGCCTGGTACGACTGCCCCAATTTTAAAGACAGGAAAAATAGGGATAATGGATGGAGTGTTTTGCCAGGGATGAAATGAATGAGACTAGCACCATTACTTTTTACCCCAGCAACTGAAATAAACACAAAAACTGGATTGTAGCAATAGTTTGCAAAAGCACTGGAAAACATCATTCTTTGTGATTCTCATGTAATGCATGTGGTAACAAAGAAGATGGCTATGCCAGTTTTTAATTCAATGGAGGTTTTGAACATATTTCTAATTCCTCTGCCACATCCCCAGTTTTCTCATGCATAAAATGGAATGAATTCAATAATTAGTATCTACCTTATAGGGCAGTTTAAGGATCAAATGACTTAAAACATGTCAAGCACTTGGAACAGTACAGGCTATCTAATAAGCACTTAATACATTTATTATTTTTATTATTATTGTTGGTTGTGTTGCAATAGCAACAACAATTTATTTTAAAGTGACAACCTCAATATTCAAATCTTCCAAAATGTATACCAGACAATGCCTTGCTGCAAAGAAATCATACTGGTTTGCCTGAGAACCTTATTAGAATGAAAAAAATGAGGGGTAAGGAATGAATTCATGAGTGGTTCAGCACTCTTTCAGAACATTTTGGAACTTAGACCCTTCATCTGAGGTTATTTGTATCCGGGCTGGCTGTGCCAATGGGAAGATGGAACCCAGAGGTTCCAAGTGCCATTCCCACTCTCGCCTACCTGTACCCATTGCAGCAAGAGACATTTTGCAGCCACTAAGAACCAAGAGTGTAGTGTACTGCGACTGGGTTCTGATATGACACAAATTTATCTGTTACTGCTGAGGCAGGCAGTTCAGCTTGTCACACCTGTGTCACCTCTCAAATATAAGCCCCACAGGTCTTCTCTCACACTTTAAGCCAAGGATTTCTTTGCTCTGCTCATCACCCCTCTTGCTCTTCCTGTCCCTCCCAGGCTTGTACACTGTGTCCAATGGAACTGTAGGGCCCCTTCCCGAGCAAATAGCCCTGGGCACCACCGTTTCTCCACTATCTAGTGTTAATCGAAATCTGGCTCTCCCGTGAAGTTCTATTTCCTAAAACTCTTTTAGGTAGATGGTGTTTATCCTATTGGGTTTCATGGAAATGATCATCATCATCATCATCCAACTGTCCTTCCTCCAAACTGTTGTTTCTCTACCTTTATATAAAAACCTTCTGGGGAACTTCCATCTTCTAGAAGATGGAATAAATGTACTTTCCCCTATTCCTTTCACTAAGTACAACTAAAACCCGTAGACATTCTAAATGAAACAAATATAAGAAGACTCTGAAAGGTGGGAGGGGAAAGGAGACTGGCTAGGGACCTCAAGACCTGAGGAACAAAAGGGTGGTGAATTCTCTGGGTTTTCCTTTTGTTTCATATATCATAGACTATGAGCTGAAGAAGCTCGCAATCTGGAATACAGACATGTGCAGACAAAAAAAAAAAAAAAAAATTCCAAACTAAAGCCTGCTGTCTCCAGCAAAAGTACCAGGAAAAGGAGAGCCTAGCAACACAGAAAACCTAGCTTTAGAAAATAACCAGATTACTTCAGCCAAACACCAACAACAACTGTAAGCCTAGACCATCCTCTCACCAGAGTGGGTGTCAGAGGAGGCTGAGTAGGGAGCCATGTCTTTCATCCCTGCCACGTGGTAACAAACACACTTCCCTTGCAGTGCCACTGGATACCACGTGGTAAGCCTGGACCCCACCCCCACTTAGCAGTAATGAGGCATCCTTCCCCTTCTCCTCCCCAGTGGGTGATGCCAGGGAAGAACTAGTGGAAAGTTCTCCTCCCCAGTGGGTGATGCCAGGGAAGGCCTAGTGGAAAGTCAGGACTTTCACCACTACCCAGTGGTAATGAGACAACCACCCAGGTGTCAGTGAAGGCTATATGGGGAGTTTGCACTTCTCTAGGATCACAACAGAGGCTGAGAGGGGAACCCGGGCTTCTACACTCACCTATCAGGAATAAAATGCCACTCCTACTTCCCC